>NC_081384.1:6294654-6953685 GCF_030684315.1 Stegostoma tigrinum | reverse complement strand
GAAGAAGAAGAGATGAAGGCAAGAAAGAAGAACAGAATAAAAGGAAAGAAGAACAAGCAAACATTGACTGACTGTTTGGGGCCTACTAATTAGTCACAGTTGAGCTGTACTTTGTGATAGACTGCCCTATAATTTAAAGACAAACATGGGGCTGGTTTGTGCCATGGTGCTGTGCCAAGTAAGATCAGGATTCAGACTTAACAAATCAGTTTACTGTGAATACTCCAGCAGAGATTTCAGGGGTGAACCTTGGTTGCATTCGAAACACAAGTCCTACGTTTGAAAGGAATGTGATAAAGACTGTGCAAATATGTTTAATTCAGAACTTCACAATCTAGCACAGAAACTTACTTTGCTGCTGAAAGAAATGACTGATTGAGACCTTGTTTTGCTCTGTGTGTCAGGACTGTAAACAACTAAACTGTGTCTTTTTATGAATGACAGCTTCTGTCAATTTGAATTCATTAGACATTTTCCAAACGTGCAAATGAAGCAGGCAAGGGCTTTAAATGTTGTATTCACAGGAATAAAAGAGATCAATTAACCCCCCAACATTTCCCACCTCCCACCTGCCTCACAGTAGCACAGTTTTATGTCACACAATTTTTTATTCAGCTTTAATTGTAAGAATACTAAACTGCAATCTATAAAGTAACAGGTACCATGGAACACATTCACTTTCTCCATTCTTCCCACATTTACTGAGACATACTTACTAATGGTAACATAAATAAACATAAGTCGGTCATTAATAAATCTAGCAAAGAATTTTGGAGAAGTTTCTTTAGTTCAAAGAGTAGTTGAAATATTGAATAAAAGCAAAATCCTGCAGAAACTCAGCAGGTCTGTCATCTGTTGACAGATACAGTTGACATTTCAAGTCCAATACCACTCCTCCTTGGAACCAGAACTGGCTCAGAACCAAAGTGCCATTATGGACTCATCAACTCAAAACATTAACTCTGTTCCTCTGTACACAGATGTCATCAGATCTGCTGTATCTCTCCGGCACTTTGTTTCGATTTCAGATTTCCAGCATCCACAGTTTTTTGCTTTACATGACCATAGAGAATAGGATCAGAAGTAGGCCATTCAGCCCTTTAAGACTGCCCTGCCACTCAACAGGATCATGGCTGATCAAATATTTCTTACATTCAGTTTCTTGCCCTTTCCGTAACCCTGATACCCTGACTGATCAAGAATCCCTCAGCCTTACATTTACATAAGGGCTCTGGCCCACAACTGTTAAGGAACCTATTCTTTTAACCACTTCATAGAATCCTTACAGTGTTGAGGCAGGCCATTTGGCCCATCGAGTTCACACCTCCCTTCCAAACAGATACCACTACACACAGTAGAAAATGAAAGAAAGACTTGCATTTATACTGCAATTTTTTCAACCATAAGACTTCCAAAACACTCGGCAGTCAACGAACTGCTGCTGAAGTATAATCACTGTTGTAGGGCAGGAAAGGGCAGCCAAATTGTGCACAGAAAACTCCCTCAAACAGCAACGGGAGAATGATCAGCTCATCTGTTTTTGAGATGGTGTTTGCAGGTAAATACTGCCAGGACACTGAGCATAACCCAACTGCTCTTCTTCAAAATAAGACCATCAGAGATTGCAAAGTCCACCCTAGAGGGCAGATAGAGCCACCATTTAAAATCTCATTGAAAGCATGCCACTTCTGACAACACACCGCTCTCTTTACATCGTGGCAGAGAATTGGACTTGATTTTTGTACTTCAGTTCTGAGGCGGGGCTTGAACAACAAAAAATCCAGAGGAAAAAAAACTGGCCCTAATGACATCAGATTAGAGCAGGAAGGTAGAATTTGGTTCATTTGGGGGTGTAAATGATACCTTTTAAATTGTTCCATTTGTGTCCTTTGCTGAGATAGATTAATAGGAAGAATACAGAAACAGAAACGGGTCATGACGTCCTTACAGCCAGCTCTTGTATCCATTTAGCTCGTTGCTCCTCTCTGTTATCTTTAATCCCTTTACCTGTATTGTGTCCATAAGCCTCAATACCCTCGCTTAATCAGAACATATTCATCTTAGTTTTCAACTTTTCACAGGGAGACCAGTCTCTTTTTCTGTCCAACATCACTCTATGATTTAAAGATTTGATGACCTAGGCTAACATTTGGCTTGGGCGGGGGGAGGGGGGAGTGGATTTCTGCGGATGGAGAGTTCCAGGTATGCGCCAATCTTGGTGTGAGACAAGGAGTGCTTCCTGATGTTGACCCTGACAGCCATAGCTTTAACTTCAAGGTTAAGCCTCTTTGTTCAGGTCTTCCCCCATCGGAGGAAATAGCTTCTCTCTATCCGCCCTATCATCCTCTTTAATCATCTCCAACTCATTTCCAGTTCATCTGGTGCAGCTTATTTCAGAACCCCCACCCCCAACGTCTGTCAGTCAATAGGAAGACGGTCACACTGCCCCCAAGAAATACCGTGGGCCCACTCAACCTGAACCTCCTGTGGCAGGTGCAAACTCCGCACAGTCAAAGTACATCAAAGATTTGCACAGATGGGAGCTTTAGCTAACCATCTGTGGGAGGAACAAAGACCTGAAACAGCACACCTATCCTAAAGGATCAGGATTAGACAGAAGAAAATAAAAAAACAACCTGGCCTCTTTTCTGCCTCATTCAGCCAGACTCAAGTACTGGAAAACTCATGTGTAAATATGAAATACAGAACAGAAACAGTCTGGAAATTTTCACACTCGTTCCTAATTATCATCATCCCAAAGACTGGCTAACATCTTCACCTACCCATTGCCCTAACTCTCCTCAGGCTCTACCTCACTGACCTCTTTAAATACAGCGCTTAAAGATGTTGTGGAAAGATCGCTGAAAGTTACAACAGGAGAATTTGGATTCCTTCAGCATAAATCACAAAGCTAAAATCCAAGATTAGCAGGTGACAGGGAAGGCAAAGACACTTGATCAGGTTGCACCGGCTGGTCTTACATCATGTCAAGTTTAAAAGTTTACAGATAATAAAGTTGCCACAGTCATAAAGGACTGCTCTCTCAGCTTTAACTGGAGGGTCACCATGCCTCAGGTCAGGGCATAGAGTCCTTCGTAGTAAGCTCAGCCAGTGTGGGAATTGAATCCAGGCTGAAAAGCCAACTGACTTATCGGACTCCCTTAAGGATAACATAATTGAGTTGTTTAACATGATTAAAGTTGTCTATGGAGGTGAATAACTTCCTCAAATGGTGGGAGTCCTGAACAAGGAGGAAGAACCTTTGAGCTGGGTTACTCAGGGCTGATGTCAGGAAGCACATCTTCAAACACCAACCAGGTGGAGGGAATCTGAAACTCTCTCCGTTCCAAAACAACTTCTGAGTCCAGGGGTCAATTCAGAACTCTAAAACTGAGGCGGATCCAAGTTTTATAAAGTAAGGACATTACAGGATATTGAAGCAAGTTGGATAAAACAGAATTAAGGCACACGTTAGCTATGATTCAACTAAATGAAGACCGAATGGCCTTTTCCTGTCTCTACGTTTCAAATTAAACAGAAATAAGTTAAACACTGTCCTGATGATGTTAAGCTTCGGCAACTTTTGTCTCTCTTAGCTGTAACATTCAGGTTTTGGATAACGGAGAGACCGTTTTACTTTAAGACCGACCTTTCAGTTTATCATTGTTAAAACTGCACAGGTCTTCCATTGGATTGACTTGTTGCTATGGTAACAGGGAAGGCCATTTTAAGCCCTCTCTGTAGGTGTAGATTCTTCCCCAGCTCCCTCTGGGATGACACAGGGTCTTTTTACTCAGCGGGGGAGGGGGTTGGGGTTGGAAGTGAGATTGGAGGTTGGGGTGGGGGGGGGGGGGGGGTGCCAGATTTGCAGAATAAGCTTCTTAAACAGCACACACCATCGCTATTAAAGGTCAAGTTACAAAAGAGGCTTCCTTCTCCTCTTGATCAAACTGTGTTCAATGGATCTCCCCCTCATGTCTGCCAGAAATACAAAGCAATCAATCGTCACTTATACAGCCTTGAAACTCAGTCATCATACTAGTCAGTAAGGGGGGGAAAAAAAAGAGCACTCTCATTTCTTTCTGTCACTAAGTGCTGATCAAACAATGAGTGAAATGAAAAGTAACTGAAGAAAGGTCCACGGTGCCCAAGCACTAAGGTTGGAACGGGAAAGAGAGAAGATACATCAAAAGATAGACAAGGTGATGCGCAAGTCGGATTTTGAGATGGAGTACACGGTGGCACCGTGGTTCGCACTGCTGCCTCACAGCACCAGGGACCAGGGTTTGACTCCACCCTCGGGTGGCTGTCTGTGTGGAGTTTGCACACTCTGCCCACATCTGTGTGGGTTTCCTCCAGGCTGTCCGGTTTCCTCCCACAGTCCAAAGATGTGCAGGCCAGCTGGACTGGACACGCTAAATTGCCCGTAGTGTTCAGGGGTGTGTGTAGAGTGGGTCGGCTGTGTGGGGATGGGACTGGGTGGGATGCTCTGAGCGTCGGTGTGGACTTGTTGGGCCAAAGGGCCTGTTTCCACACTGCGGGGATTCTGTGAAGTGACTAGGCCCAAATTCCAGGTATTCCTCCCTGAACCCTTCTAGCTCTGTGCATTTTAAAAGCACCTACTTGACCAAACACTTGGTCTGTTGGTATATTTTTCACCCCAGGTGTCCTTCTTAGACAGTATTTGCTGGAATTTAGAAGAATGAGGGTGAGGGTGGTGGCTGTCATAGAAGCTTATGAAACTCTTGCAGGACGAGATGGGGTTAACACAGGAAGGATGTTCAAATGACAGGGGAATCTAGAATCAGGGGTCACAGTCCAAGGATACAGGGTCAGCTGTTTAAGATAACAAAAATTTTATTCACTTCGAGTGGTGAGCCTGCAGAATTCTCTGCCGCAGGAAGCAGCTGAGGCCAAAACTATGAATGTTTGCAAGAAACGGTTAGATATAGTTCTTTAGGGCCAAAGGGTTTGAAGGGTAAGGGAAGAATGCAGGAACAGAGGATTGAATGATTGGCAGAGTAGGCTCGCAGGGCTGAATGGCCGCCCCCTGCTTTTTTTCCCCCCCATGTTCCAATATGTCTCAGTGATGTTTTTCTAGGTTCAAGGTGTTACATGCATTGTCAGTGACAGCTCAGCTGGAAGTCATCATTTCTAACCTGGGATGACATGGGTTCAAGTCTTACTCCAGAAGTTAAACTCTGTCACAATGCTGAGAGGTTATGTTGGACATGATGTTAAATCAAAGCCTCAGCTACCTTGTCCCAGGATGTACAAGATATCTTGGCCCTATTTTCACGATCAGGGAGACAGTTCATCTCAGTATCTTTCCCTCAAGCATCATCAGAAAGTCAGATCATTGGTCATTACCTTTTCCCAGTTTGTGCAGTACGGCTGTGCACAAACTGCCGGCTGTCTTTCCTAGGTTTCCATGGTGACTGCTCTTCAAACAGGCCTTCATTGGTTGTGCAGTGTACTGGACTGGTTCTGAAAGGCGTTGTATAATTTCAATAGGTTGTTGTTGAGAGATGCATCGATGATGGCGTAACAAAGCCTTGGGGTCAGATTTCAGATCAGAGAGAAATCCAGAAGGGTGGGTTTATTTCCAGGTCAAAGACTGATTCCCGTTTTTCCCAGGACAAAGACTAATTGCATTAGGGATGTGCCTGGCATTTGGGTTACAGATGGGAGAGACAGAAGGTACACCAGGGAAACAGGCTACATTCCAACGTGATACAGCAACTGTTACTGGGAGGCCACTGTACATGGTTTAAAGGAGGAGAGAAACTTGGCAGGAATGGAACGTGGCTAGTAAAATGTCAGTGAGCATTAGAGATTACTCATTGTGAATGGACTTTTACAAAAGCAAATGTGGAAATTTAGACAACTCATACATTCAGTCCTCTGACCACGTAACTGACAAGGTGGAGCTGATTGGCTTTACTCAACCCCCAGTTACTGGCCAAGTCAATGAAAACCTTGACACATTAGAAGGCAAACTCCTTCATTACATGCCTGCACCCAATTAATACCGTGGGGCAACTTTATCTGGTCAGGAACCAACACGAAACAGGGCAGGGTGCAGTTTTGATCAGCTGTCTCTGTGCCACCCTGTTCCAAAACCTGGTCCTCTATTTCAAATCTGCAGCACAAAAGCTGGTATCGTAGGTTAGGGGCAATGATTTTGAGGAAGCCACGACCATAGCAGTCTTGAGAGCAGCAAGATGGATTTTGATAATAAAGAGCAGCAGAAGGACCAATGGACAAAGCGGTTTTAAGCAAGGAACAGGAAGGGCATGCTGGGAAAAATATTTTATAAGGGAGCAGTAACGACCTGGAACTTCCTGCCCATAGGGATGGTGGAAGTAGAGACGAGCAATGATTTCAAAATGAAATTGTTTGGATGCTTGAAAGAAATAAGCTTTTGAGATTTAAAAATGACGTAAGTGGCATTTTTTTTACATCGAGGGTGGTTTGCTCGTGGAATGAACTTTCTGAGCAAGTGGTGGATGCGGGCACAATTACAACGTTTGAAAGACTTTTGGATACATGAACAGGAAAGGTTTGGAAAATATGCACCTGGAGCAGGTAGATGGGGCTAGTTTAGTTCGGGATATAGTCAGTATGGACTGGTTGGACCGAAGGGTATGTTTTCATGCTGTATGACTATATAAAACAGCAGGAGAATTGAGACCAACTGGATTGCTGCACATGAGGCTAACACAAGAGTGACAGGCTGAATGGCCTGCTGCTGAGCTGAAATGACAGAGCATGGAGGATCCATTTTCAAACTAAACTGAAAAATCAAAAGATCAACACTTGTATTGTCTTTCACAACACCATGAGCTTTCAAATGTTTTACTGCCAACAAAGCAATTTTGAAACGTCGTCACTGTCGTAATGGAGAAATGTGCTAGCCAATTATGCACACACTAAGTAATATAGTCAGTATCATACAGAGTAGAAACAGGCCCTTCGGCTCACCATGCCTACACATCTGTTCTGGGGGAATTTGAACCCATATCCCCAATATGTGGGTCTGGATTACCCAGGAGGGTTAATGCTTCTCCCATTCACCGAAATAGCATTGAGAATGGTAAGATAAGCTGGGTGGTTCAGTGGCTCGGTGGCTAGCACCGCTGCCTCACAGTGCCAGGAATCTGGGTTCAACTCCAGCCTCGGATGACTGTCTGTGTGGGGCCTCCAGATGCTCCTGTTTCCTTCCACGGTCCAACGATGTGCAGGTTAGCTGGATTGGCTGTGGTGGTAAAACCTCATGTGGGCTATGATGCTCTTTGGAGGGTGGGTGTAGACTCAATGGGTCAAACAGCTTGTTTTGGTGCTAAGTGATGGCAAAACGGCAGCAAGGTGCAAAGTGTTCAGCTTCTGTGCTCCCACTCACCTGGCTGGCTGCATTTTTCTTTTTGTTTTGTTTCTTCATTTCTCTTTTGTGTCAAAGTTCCCCTTCTCTGTGAACACACTGGAGGAAGGCAGTTGTAAGGCCCCTGGGGTGGCAGTGGCAGGGAGGTGGTGGATCTATATGTGTGTTCCTCAGGCCAGACTGGTCATGACCTTATCAAAGGCCTCATCATTGACCAGTCTGGCCCTTTCCTCCCGGGAGCGATACGCTGGTGGCACGGTGGTTCTGCTTTTGGTTCTCGTGGCTATGGCAGCAGTGTGGTAGCTTCAGTGTTGATGACTTGGTGGATCAGGTCTGTTGCTCCTTGCTATGGCGGCTATAGAGTATTGGTTTTGGCAGTGGCAGTGCGGTGGATCCAGACGGGAAATCCTTGCTTCGCCAGCCTCAGGGACAGCTTTGGCAGCAGTGTCCCGAAGCCATTCCATAAACTCAGGAATCGTGGAGGGAACAAAAGATGAACTTTGTCCTAACTTTATCTCAATTATTTCTTTTTATGATTTCTGTGATTAAAATGGCACCAAATTGTGGCAACTTATATACATCGCACTGCATTTTCATAAATACAAGTGACAATAAATGTTTATTTTATTCTAAAGGGATTCTATGATAATCTGTTTTGATGACATTGTCCTGTCTAATATTTATCCCTTAGCCAATGGATAAATCCTCTGATCTGCTTCAAAATAACTCTAGGAGCTGACCTGAAAGGAGGTGGGACCTTTGTGTGACATTTTACTGGAAAGATGGCAGCTCCAATTTTGGAGCATGACCTCAGTTTGGTGCTCGTTTGCCTTGCCTTAACTGTCCTAACTTCTGTGCTCAGGTTCTGAAATCACAACTTTTTGTTTCATAGGGAAAGACTGCTTCCCGTTACAGCACAAATGACACAATCTATTTCAACAGATTTTTGAAAACACAGGCTATTAGCTTACTGCTATCAGCTAACAGCTATCATTTGCTTCTGGGATTTTCCACTCTAACAAATTATAATCTTTGCCCTCCTTGAGCTGCCCAAGCCCCAGGCTCTGGGATTCTGTAAACTTTTCCGCTTCTTTCACCTTCAAAATGCTCATCTCTTCATCGTGCTTCTGATCACATTGCCTAATAAGGCTTGGTGGCAAACTTGATTTGGCAACACTCCCAAGAAGTTCCTTCAGACATTTTATCATGTTAAAACACATGATATAAATGCACACTCTAGTTACATCTATCTGAACAATGTCATGGCACGTTATTACGTTAAGAGTACTCTGTAGTGTCAATGCACAATGTATTTATCCCCAAAGCCTGCGCCATGCTATGCTCATTTTCCAACGCTGTGCATTCCTTGATATATTATCTTTCTACCATCATGTTCTGCCCATCTAATGAAATAAGAAGCTACAGATTTACTTGCCTGTAACTCAGCTGGTCAGCTGAATGAATTAACACAACACTGTTCTTAGAAGTTAACACCCAGGGCCTAACTCGCTGTATATACTGAAACAACACTGCAGCTGCTTGAGTGATCGGAATGTAACCCCTTGTTGACTGGATTGCATTTTGCTACAACATCCATGGATTACAATGGAGGGGGGGGGCAGGGCAGGGAGGCATTGATAGTGCTGGCATTTGGGCTCAATATCAGAGTCTCAGGTTTCATTAGTTTACGTAGAACAGCAAATTAGAGCACAAGCTGAGGAAGCATCGATCATAATTTTTCAGTATCCCTTAGGCTCCAGAGTGCTGTCAGAGGATTGGAGAGTTGCAAACATTACCTCCTTGTTCATGGAAGAGGCCAATTGCAGATCAGTCAGTTTAACTTTGATAATGGCAAAACTTCGCGAAACAATAATTTAGGATGGAATTAATAACCACATGGACACTTGTGGGATAATTGGAGAGAGCTAGTGTGGCACTCAATGGAAAAATCACATTTAACCAACATGTTGGAGTTTACTGAAGAGTGAACAGTTGGGGTTGAGGAGGGCAATTCTGTTGATGAGTTGTACATGCATTTCCAAAAGGTGTTTGATACAGTGCCACAGAATAGACTGGAAAAAGGTTACAGTACATAGATTAAAAGAGACATGGCATGTGTATACATAATTCGCTGAACAATAGGAAATACAGAACTCCTAATAGACAATATTTGAGGTAGGTTTGTGGTGGAGTTTCCCTGGAGAGCAGTATTGAAACCATTGTTTCTCCTGATATGTATTAATGACAGAATCACAAAGTCATACAGCAATGAAATAGACCCTTTGGTTCAACACATCCACGCAGACCAAGTTTCCCAAACAAACCAGTCCCACTTGTCTGCGTTTGGCCCAGAGCCCTCTAAGTCTTTCCTATTCATGTAGAGTCCAAATGCCTTTTATACGTTGTAACTCTACCTACATCTACCACTTCCTCTGGTAGTTCATTCCACACGAGACACACCCTGTGAGAAAAAGTTGCCCTCAGGTCCTTTTTAAATCCTTCTCCTCTCACCTTAAAAAAAAAATGCCCCCTAGTTTTGGACTTTCCCCATCTTAGCGAGCAAACCTTTGCTATTCACCTAATCTATGCCTCATGATTGTATAAACCTCCATAAGGTCACCCCTCAGCCTTCTACGCTCCCGTGAAAAAAGTCTCAGCCTTTCCAGCCGCACCTTACATCCTAGAGGCTGGTGTACAGGGGACAATTTCAAAGGTTACAGATGATATAAAACTTGGAAACATTGTAAACTGTGAGGATGATAGTGGAAATGTAAAATTCAAAAGGTCATTGACAAGTTGGTGCAAGTGGGTAAGTGGGGGTTGCAGATTATAAAGTTCAATGCGGAGAAATGAAAGGTGATATATTTTGGTAGAAAGAACCTGCATTAATATAAAGGTTCCTACTCTTAAAAGGTGTGCAGGAGCAGAGAGATCTGGGTGCATATGTACACAAGGCATTAAAAGGTGGGTCAGGGTTAGAACAAGTTGATAGAGCAGTTAATAAAGCCATGAGTATCCTGGGCTTTATTAATAGGGGTAAAGGAGCAAGTAGTTTATGCTGAGCTTGTAAAAGAAACTAGTTAGACCCCAGGTAGAAGTGATAATGGGAACTGCAGATGCTGGAGAATCCAAGATAATAAAATGTGAGGCTGGATGAACACAGCAGGCCCAGCAGCATCTCAGGAGCACAAAAGCTGACGTTTCGGGCCTAGACCCTTCAGCAGAGAGGGGGATGGCGTGAGGGTTCTGGAATAAATAGGGAGAGAGGGGGAGGCAGACCGAAGATGGAGAGAAGAAGATAGGTGGAGAGGAGAGTATAGGTGGGGAGATAGGGAGGGGATAGGTCAGTCCGGGGAAGACAGACAGGTCAAGGAGGTGGGATGAGGTTAGTAGGTAGGAAATGGAGGTGCGGCTTGAGGTGGGAGGAAGGGATGGGTGAGAGGAAGAACAGGTTAGGGAGGCAGAGACAGGTTGGACTGGTTTTGGGATGCAGTGGGTGGAGGGGAAGAGCTGGGCTGGTTGTGTGGTGCAGTGGGGGGAGGGGACGAACTGGGCTGGTTTTGGGATGCGGTGGGGGAAGGGAAGATTTTGAAGCTGGTGAAGTCCACATTGATGCCATTGGGCTGCAGGGTTCCCAAGCAGAATATGAGTTGCTGTTCCTGCAACCTTCGGGTGGCATCACTGTGGCACTGCAGGAGGCCCATGATGGACATGTCGTCTAAAGAATGGGAGGGGGAGTGGAAATGGTTTGCGACTGGGAGGTGCAGTTGGTTGTTGCGAACCGAGCAGAGGTGTTCTGCAAAGCGGTCCCCAAGCCTCCGCTTGGGTTCCCCAATGTAGAGGAAGCCGCACCGGGTACAATGGATGCAGTATACCACATTGGCAGATGTGCAGGTGAACCTCTGCTTAATATGGAAAGTCATCTTGGGGCCTGGGACGGGGGTGAAGGAGGAGGTGTGGGGGCAAGTGTAGCATTTCCTGCGGTTGCAGGGAAAGGCGCCGGGTGTGGTGGGGTCGGAGGGCAGTGTGGAGCGAACAAGGGAGTCACGAAGAGAGTGGTCTCTCCGGAAAGCAGACAAGGATGGGGATGGAAAAATGTCTTGGGTGGTGGGGTCGGATTGCAGATGGCGGAAGTGTCGGAGGATGATGCGTTGTATCTGGAGGTTGGTGGGGTGGTGTGTGAGAACAAGGAGGATCCTCTTGGGCCGGTTGTGGCGGGGGCAGGGTGTGAGGGATGTGTTGCGGGAAATGCAGGAGACGCGGTCAAGGGCGTTCTTGACCACTGTGGGGGGAAGTTGCGGTCCTTGAAGAACTTGGACATCTGGGATGTGCGGGAGTGGAATGCCTCATCGTGGGAGCAGATGCGGCGGAGGCGGAGGAATTGGGAATAGGGGATGGAAATTTTGCAGGAGGCTGGGTGGAAGGAGGTGTATTCTAGGTAGCTGTGGAAGTCGGTGGGCTTGAAATGGACATCAGTTACAAGCTGGTTGCCTGAGATGGAGACTGAGAGGTCCAGGAAGGTGAGGGATGTGCTGGAGATGGCCCAGGTAAACCGAAGGTTGGGGTGGAAGGTGTTGGTGAAGTGGATGAACTGGTCGAGTTCCTCTGGGGAGCAAGAGGCAGCGCCGATACAGTCAATGTAACGGACGAAGAGGTGGGGTTTGGGGCCTGTGTAGGTGCGGAAGAGGGACTGTTCCACGTAACCTACAAAGAGGCAGGCATAGCTGGGGCCCATGCGGGTAACCATGGCCACCCCCTTTTGTCTGTAGGAAGTGGGAGGAATCGAAAGAGAAGTTGTTGAGGGTGAGGACGAGTTTGGCTAGGCGGATGAGGGTGTCGGTGGAGGGGGTCTGGTCAGGCCTGCAGGACAGGAAGAAGCAGAGGGCCTTGAGGCCATCTGCATGCGGAATACAGGTGTATAGGGACTGAACGTCCATGGTGAAAATAAGGTGTTGGGGACCAGGGAATTGGAAGTCCTGGAGGAGGTGGAGGGCGTGGGTGATGTCACGGACGTAGGTAGGGAGTTCCTGGACCAAAGGGGGGAAAATAGAGTCCAGATAGGTGGAGATGAGTTCGGTGGGGCAGGGACAGGCTGAGACAATGAGTCGACCAGGGCAGGCAGGTTTGTGGATTTTGGGAAGGAGAAAGAAACGGGCCGTGCAGGGTTTGGGAACAACGAGGTTGGAGGCTGTGGGTGGGAGGTCCCCTGAGGTGATGAGGTCATGAATGGCGTTGGAGATGATGGTTTGGTGCTCGGGTGTGGGGTCATGATCGAGGGGAGGTCGGAGGTGGTGTCGGAGAGTTGGCGTTTGGCCTCGGCGATGTAGAGGTCAGTGCGCCATACTACCACTGCGCCACCCTTGTCTGCGGGTTTGATAGTGAGGTTGGGGTTGGAGCGGAGGGAGCAGAGGGCTGCCCGTTCTGCGGGGGAGAGGTTGGAGTGGGTGAGAGGGGTGGAGAGGTTGAGGCGGTTAACGTCTCGACAGCAGTTTGAGATGAAGAGGTCGAGGGAAGGTAAGAGGCCTGGGGGTGGTGTCCATGAGGAGGACTTGTGTTGGAAGCGGGAGAAGGGGTCAGTGGAGGGAGGGTTAGGTTCCTGGTTGAAGAAGTAGGCATGGAGGCGAAGGCGGCGGAAAAACTGTTCTGTGTCCAACCGTGACTGGTATTCGTTGATGTGTGGTTGTAGGGGACCAAAGGTGAGCCCCTTGCTTAGGACTGACCGTTCGTCCTCAGTCAGACCCCAGGTAGATTTTGTGCACAGTTTCTGGCACCGCATTTTAGGAAGGATGTGAAAACACTGGAGAGATGCAGAAGAGGTTTACAGGAATGGTTCCATGGATGGGAATATTCACTCATTAGGATCATTTGGAGAAGTTGTGACGGTCTTCCTTGGAAAGGAGATGGCAAACAGGAAATCTGAACAAAATTTTCAAAACCACGAGGGTCTGGCCAGAGCAGACGAGCAGAAAGAGTTCCCACTTGTAATGGGATTGAAAATAAGAAGACACAGATTTAAAGAAAAAAGCAGAACAAGCAACAATGATGAGAGAAAGATCTGTTTCACACAGTGACAGGTTCACTAGTTTTGGTCTGGAATGCACTGTGTGGCAGTGTGATGGAGTCCAATTTAATCAAGGCTTCGTTAAGGGTACTGGATGATTATTTGAATAAAAACAACATGCAGGGTTGTGGGCAAAAAGGTGAACAACATCACTATGTCAGAAGGCTCATCTGCAGAGACAGGGCAGATACAATGGGCTGAATAGCCCGTTTCCCCACCATAGTAATTTTGTGATAGGATTATATGCCTGAATCTACTGGTTTGTAGCTGTGCTGTAAATTCTATTCAACAGCATGAAAACAGCCTCTTTGGTTTTCCCTCCTAACTCATGGCCTACATGCGTGGCTCAGTCAACATCACAAACAAAATTTATTTGATTATACTGTCTGCGTGAGCTTACTCTGTCCATGCTCACTGCCAGGTTTCCTACATTACAACATTGTAATAAATTAATTGTGTTGAAGTGTAGCCACTTTAGGACACCCTGTAGTTGTAAAAGGCACCACATAAATGCAACTACTACTTTCCGTCGTGCCTCGGAACTTCTAGCACCTAGACTGTGACCGTCCTAGCCAGTTCGTATAGAACCACTAAAATGGGAAAGACTTTCAGTTTTACTGATCTGAGCTGGACATAATTCCCAAATTGTACCACTCAGCAGTACCCTGCCTTAGCTAGCCCACTTGACCAGACATTAGCTTTTCATTATGAACTTTGAAAAATAATTCTGAAGGTACTGTTCCACAATATACGGACCACAACCATTTACTGGTAGCCTTACTCAAAAGCCCCATCAGTGAATAGGCTTTGATTCAGGGGAGCATCATCTTCCAACGTGGTCATTGTGTGGAAGTGAATCAAGGCAGTGGCAAGGGTTAGCTGATTTCTCCACTCTCTAATCCAGGGGGCTAAAAGCCCTTTTGTGATGAAACTGCCAGAGAGTGTCTCAATCTGTACAGACTGGGCAAGACTATTCCTTAATGCTTTATTCACCCATTGAACCAACTGGGGGAGCTGTAGTAACATTCATTTCAAAAGAAGAAAAAACCTGAATGGACTTTATCACAACTGTTAAAAGATTAGCGTTTTGGTACCTGAACCCAGAAGTGAAGGTTCGAGAGACAGACTCGGGATGGCTCCAGTGTAGCTTGTTGATGGTGTTAACTTTGGGAGTGCGGGGCTGGTGATGCATCCACTCAGATCAGTTGTTGATGATGTGATGAGGGACATGGGGATGGCCAAGCTTGGGCTGCTCTCGTTTTTGCTCCCTTTGGGTCTCCCCCTTCCGTGCTTGCTCTTCTTGCTAGCCTTGTGCCTCTTCTCCTTTACCGTCTCTTCCTCTTCCATCCCAGCAACCGGCTGCGGCCGCTTGTACCCAGTTCCTCCACTTGAAGGGCCACCCAACCCAGCGGAAGTCCTGAAGTCTGTGGGGGAGCTTTCGGGGGGCTTCTTTGGGGCCGGAGGGGCAGAGCTGAAGCGGATCAAAGAGTTGTAGCTCGACAGGGTCCCCTCAGCCACGTCATAAGAGGCTGGATTCTGCGAGGAGTTGTGACCCACTGAGTAGGTGTCTCCTCGCAGTTCAGGCTTGCTGAATATTCCAACTTCCTGGGAGGGCTGCAGTGAACTGCTAGAGGTGCTCAGGAGACTGCCTGTAAGGGAATCACAAACACAGGATTGTTAAGGACAGTATTTCCAGTTTTTTTTTAAAATGCTTCTTTCTCAGATTTTCCATCGTTTTGCTCTTGTACAAATTTTGTTTTAAGACTGACGCACAAGGTCAACATTCAGTAAACAACTCATAAGCTTCCTGTGATCTAATCTCAACCCTTCTCTTTCTGTATTCTATCAGCAAAAATCCATCACCTTCCATTTATAACGAGGGCCATTTTTCTTCAAAGTGTACAGTTTGTGTTTCACTCACACTGCGGTCATTAAAGCAGTTTATTAATGTCCCATTCTCACCTTAAAATACATGCTAATCTCTAACTGTTTGTCTAAGTGGATCACTTTAGCACCTCATTACTGGCAATTATCAGCACCGAGCTATTCGAAGTGTCACCTCGTGCTTTTAAGAGCTTTCAATCATTTTTAATGGAGCTATTAATGTAAATATAATTTCTCTCAATAAAACGTGTGTTAAAACCGACAGAACAGCCCATTGTATGCCTGTTACAGGCCCTTCTGATGTGTTAAAACTGTTAGAAGATGATTGACTGGAGACACTAAAATTTTTCACTCAGTTAGAGACGCGACTGTATTTTAACGCTGTCCCGGTATTATACAAGGTAAGATGTTGGAAACATTTTCTCTGAGGCAACAACAGTGTCACTGTACAAACTTGCAGTGAAATGTACAAATGTTCAAGACTACAGAATGACTTTTGCAGCAGCTTTACAGAAATGTTTACTGAAATGAAGCTACTTCTGAAAGGTAGGGACTGAGCAACAGAGTCTTCATTCTTGTAACGTGCAGTAATTTATAGTTTAAAGCATATGCAGTAATTGAAACAGACTCACTTGTGCTTGGTTTGCACTGACATTTATGGGCTATTGTAGGATAACAAATACATGGAAAGAAGTGAAGAAAAAGTTGCAATTATATAATACCATACACAGCCACCAGATCCTCAAAGTGCTTTCCTGCCAATTAAGTATCTTTGACAGGTTGCCACTTTTCCAACGTAGAAAACGTGGCAGAAAATTTCACATAGCAAGCTCCCACAAACAGTAATGTGATAAAAACTAGATATTACCTGCTTTTGTTATGTTATTTCAGGGATAATTAATGGCCAGGTCACTGCAGGTAGCACCCCTGGTCTTTCTCGTCATAGGGTTACAAGATCTTTTGTACTTGTCGATAAGATTAACATTAACGCGACTTCTCTCACTATTGATGCTGCCAGACCTCCTGAGCTTCTGCACTATTCGTTTGGGTTTTTCTTTTGTCCAGTATTCTCTATTTGTTTCTTTTACATACGTTGCTGGGTTAAATTCGTGGAACTCCCTGCCCAACAGCACTCTGGGCCTACCTACGCCACAATTCAGAAAATCACACGACATCAGGTTGTAGTCCAACAGGTTTATTTGAAATCACAGGTTTGTGGACGACAGCACTTTCGTCAACTTCATCTGATCACCAAATAAGCCTGTCGGATGAAAACCTGGTGTCATGTGACTTCTAACTTTGTCCACCCAGTCCAGCACTGGCACCTCCACATCGCAGTTCAGGAAGGCAGCTCACCATCCCCTCCTCCAGGGCAATGAGGGGTGGGCAGTAAATGCTGGAGCAGCTAACGACAGCTCGCACCCCTCTCTACATTCTATGAAAGAATAAATGAAAATCTGAGCAGGCGAGATAGGATTTCATCTGAGAGACAGCACAGCTGATAGTGCAGAACTTTCTCATAACACATCCCAGTATAAACCACGGGTTTTGCACTTACTGTCTGGGGAATTCGAACTTAGAACTTTGTGACTAAAAAGTGAACCATAGCTGACCAAACATTGGAATTTTACCCAGAAGATTGAGGGAGAGTTTAAGGATTTAAATGAGTAGATAGGGACAACCCAACACCTCTGGAATTGCAAGACAAATCCACTAGCAGTAATCTTCACACAGTCGGGAAAGGGAGATCCAATCCAGAGTTAGACACAGCTCCAGGGATTGTATCATTTGGGGAACATGCAGGCAATGTGGGAATTTGGTGGAGGGGAAGAGATGCTTTTTGTTTGCTTCCTTTTGACTCAGGATAAATTGAAGCCCAGAATCACAGACTCAACGCCAAAAGGGTGATGTCACAGGTCAACTGTAAGTTCATTGGTTTGCAATAGCTATTAATTGACCGTTATAGGTCACTTTCAGACTGAAGGTAAATAGGAGAAATATTTATAGGCTATAAACTAAAAGATCAGTACAAAATTTTTTTAAAAATCAAATTAAGAACTGTGTATGAGAAAAGAGACACTGGGCCGATGTGCTGTACCTGAACGACGTGGGGCGCTGATGGACCGCACTGTGGTTCAAAGTGACCATGTCTGCAGCACGTGTTGAGGAACTCTGACTCCGAGCTGAGAGCTGGAGCCTGAGCATTGATCACTGCGACACAGGAAGGAGGGGTAAGTGTTTCAGGAGGCGGTCACACCTCTTAGATTAATTACCTCAAATTCAGTCAGTGGTCCGGAACAGGAGAGTGTGACTACGAGCGGGAAAGGTCAAGGGCTGCAGGAGGTAGTGCTGAAGAAGCCTCCATCCTCGAGCTTGTCTAACAGGTTTGAGATGCTCGCTCCCTTGTGTGGATGAGAGTGGGGGCTGTAGGGTGGATGAACAAACTGATCTTGGTACTGTGGTGCAGAGAGCCATTCAAGACAGGATAGAAAAGAAAAATGTAGTTGTAATCAGGGATAATATAATAAGGAGTTTGGACGCCATTCTCTGTGGCCAGGATTGAGAGTCCCAAAGGCGGTGTTGCCTACCTGGTGCCTGGGCGCAGATTATCTCATCTCAGCTATTGAGGAACTTGCAGTGGGAGGGGTAAGATCCAGTTGTTGTAGTCCATGTAGGTTACAATGATACAGGTGGAAAAAAGGAAAGAGGTTCTGTTGGCAGAATACAAGCAGCTAGGGCCTAAATTAAAAGCATAACTAAAAAGTTCATGATCTATTGATTACTACTTCAGCCATTAGCTAATGGGTACAGGGTCAACAAGAATAAAGACACGAACAAAAACAGAATCTGCTGGAAAAGCTCAGCAGGCCTGGCAGCATCTGTGAAGTAAAAAAATAAATCAGAGCTAACATTTCGGGGCCGGTGACCTTTCCTCAGAACCTTTTTCTTATTTTGCACAAGAAAATGAAGATTAATGAGATAAATGTGTGTCTCAAAAATTGGCATGGGAGAAACAGGTTTGAATTCATGGAACAGCGCTATCAGTATAGGGGAAGGAGGGAGCTGTTCTGATTCAGGTTCCCTGTGAACTATGTTGGGGGCCCAGAGTCCCGCTGAATGGCGTACCTAGGACTGTTGAGAGGGGTGAGGGTGCACGCCCGAAAGGCTCAGTGCATGTGTGGATGCGAGAGAGAGGTGTGTGTGAGAGAACCCCATTCGTCAACAGTGGTTAAAATTTCCAGAACCAGTAATCAGACAGAGAATGGAGAAGGTCAGGAACCTAACCTTCAGGCAATGCAGGTAAAGGGATAACTATGACAAGAGGGCTAGTCAACACAGGACTGAGGGAGTTACACTTAAATGCACACAGTATACGAAACAAGGTAAATGGGCTGGTAGCACGGATTGAAATTGACAGGTACCACGTTGCGGGTATCACAGACATGGCTGCAGCGAGATCAGGGCAGGGAACTAAATATCCAAGGATATGCATCCTATTGAAAGGACAGGCAGCTACGGCAAGGTTGCCTTTTTAGTAAGGAATGAAACTAAATCAACAGTAAGCAGCAGCACAGGGTCAAAACTGTAGTATCTGCGGGCAGAGTTGAGGAACTGCAAAGGTAATAAAAAAGGCCCTGATGGGAATTGTGTACAGGCCTCCTAGCAGTAGTCAGGATGTGGGGTAGAAAAATCAGAAGCTAAGAAAGGCACTATTACAGTAGTCATGGGGACTTCAATATGCAGGTGAACTGGGAAAAATCACGTTGCTAGAATCCTAAGGAAAGAAATTTATGGAATGTCTATGAGATGATTTTTTTTTTGGAGCAACTTGGGGTGGAGCCCACAAGGGAACAGGCAATTCTGGATTTGGTTATGTGAAATGAGTTATAATTGATTACAAAGCTTAAAGTGAAGAAACCCCGAGGGGCAGTGGCCATAATATACTGTAACTCACCCTGCAGTTTCAGCGGGAGAAGCTGGAATCAGATGTCATGGTATTGCAAATGAGTGAAGAAAACTACAAAGGCATGAGGGAGGAGCCGGTCAGGGTTGATGAGAAGGGGAGCTTAGCAGGGAAGATGATGGAACAGCAATGGCAGCAGTTTCTGGGGATAATTCGGGAGGCACAGCAAATATTCATCCCAAGGAAATAGTAGTATGCTAAGGGGAGGATGAGGCAAGCATGGTTGTGGAGGCAAGTCAGGGATAGCATAAAAGCAAAAGAAAAGGCATACTGTACAATGTGGTGAACATTAGTGGGAAGCCAGAAGACTTGAAAATGGCTAGTACAACACCCCCATCTAAGAAGGGAGGGATGGATAAGACAGGAAACTACAGGCTGATTTACCTGACCTTGTTTGCACGTAAGATTTTAGTGATTATTAAGAATGGATTGCGGACTTCTTGGAAGTGTGTGGTAGAAGAGACCTGAGTCTAGGGGAGGTTCGTACCTGGCAAATCTGGTAGAATTCTTTGTGAAGGTAATGAGCAAAGTTAGACAAAGCCAGTGGATGTGATCAAGTTGGAGATCCAGAAGGTCCTTGACAAGGTGCCACACAAGAGGCTGCGAAACAAAATAAACAGCCCATGGTAACAAGGACAAAAGTATGAGTGGAGATAAGGAGGTCATTTTCAGGACAGCAGCTGGTGACTAGCGGAGTTCCGTGGGGTTCAGTATTCTGATCACAACTATTCATGTCATACACTAACGATATGATCAAAGGAATTGAGGGCATTGCTGCTCAGTTTGCAGATGTCACAAAGATTGGTGGAGGGACAGGTAATGTTGAGGAAACCAAAGAGACTGCAGAAGGTCTTGTAGATGCTAGGCAAGTGGGCAAAGAAACGTCAGATGAAAAAAAATGTTGGAAAGTGAGGTTATGCATTTTGGTAAGAAGAATAGAGGCGCAGTTTATTTGAAAGGCTTTGAAACTCTGGGGGGAGGTAGTGAACTAGTGGAATTATCACAGGACTGTTAATCCAGATCCAGATAATGTTCAGGGGATCCAGGTTCAAATACGGCCACAGCAGATGGCGGAATTTGAATTCAATAAAAATCTGGAATTAAGAATCTAATGGTGATGGTGAACACGTTATCTATTGTTGGGGAAAAACCCAATTGGGTAATCAATGTTTTTTAGGAAAGCAAAGTGCCAACTTACCTGGTTTTGCCTACATGTGACTCCAAACCCACACCAATGTGGTTGACGTTTAACTGCCCTCTGGGCAATTACAGATGGGCAATAGATGCTGCCTAGCTGGCAATGCCCTCATGCTGTGAATGAATAAAGAAGAAAAAAAACAGGGAATCTAACTAGGGAATCCTAGTTCAGGACTCTGCTAAGGTTAAAGTGTAGGTTCAGTTGGCAGTTAGGAAGGCAAATGCAATGTTGGCATTCATTTTGAGTGGACTGGAATACAAGAGCAGGTATGTACTGCCGAGGCTGTATAAGGCTTTGGTCAGACTGCATTTAGAATATTGCGAGCAGTTTTGGGCCTGGTATCCAAGGACTGATGACCTGCCATTGGAGGGGGTCCGGAGGAGGTTTACAAGAATGATCTCGGGAATGAAGGGTTGTCATGAGGAGCTGTTAAGGACTCTGTTTCCATACTCAAGGGAGTTTTGAAGGATGAATGGGGAACTGATTGAAACTTAGAGAATACTGAGAGGCTTGGAATAGAGTGGGTGCGGAGTAATTGTTCCCTCTAGAATGAGGGACTAGGACCCCAGGGCACAGCCTCAGAGAACCCACTGAATCTGAGATAAGGAGGATTCTTCATCCAGAGGGTAGTCACCTGTGGAACTCATTGTCACAAACGGCTGTCAGTGTCAAGTCACTGAGTGCATTTAAGACAGAGATATATAGTCTATTGATTGGTAAGGGATCAAGGGACACGGAGTAAAGGCAGGAGAATGGGGTTGAGAAACATCAGACATGATCAAATGGCACAGCAGCCTCAATGGGCCGAATGGCCTAATAGGCACCTGTTTCTTATGGACTTATCGTCTAAAAGGGCATAACTTTAAAACAAGAGTTCAGCATCCAAGAATTCAGTCTACAAGTGCCCCTTCATACAGGAGTGGTAGAAATTTGCAATCCTTTCCCCCAAAAGACTGTTCTTGCCTGAGGGCTTTTGCTTTCAATATTGTGGGTTAACTCAAGCTTTCAAAACAGACACCTGTACATATTTAACGGGTAAAGGTATCGAGGGATATGCCGTGCCAGGAAAACAGAGCTAGGGTTCAGAAGACAAAAAAAATTGCTGGTAATCTCTCCAAGGATGACGCCTGACCCATTGAGATTTCCAAGCATTACAGCAAAGGTTCAGACTAGTAGTAAACTGATTAAATGAATGACAGAGCAAACCCTGGGAAGCTTAATGTTGTTCCTCATGTTCCTGTCTCAATACAGCTTATGGAAGGTTGGTCTATAAACAAAATAAAAGCCACCACATTGGTCTACAAAACAGTAAATGCACTTCAAAATAGTTACTTAACCATAAAACAATACAAATCATTAGTCAATGCACATCTTGTATCTTTAAATAGTTTCTTGCACAAGCTTTCTTGTTAGAACTTTTCCTGTTGTTGATAATATGGCATGCTTACAATATTTCAAGAGCAATACATAATGTCGCCAGAGATAGTGTGAACTGCAGATGCTGGAGAATCTGAGATAACAAGGTGTAGAGCTGGATGATCACAGCGGGCCAAGCACCATCATAGGAGCATGAGAACTGCCTGAAGGGTGCAGGAAGACCAACTCATATTCCGCTTGGGAACCCTGCAGCCCAATGGTATCAATGTGGACTTCACAAGCTTCAAAATCTCCCCTCCCTCCACCACATCCCAAAACCAGCACAGCTTGTCCCTGCCTCCCTAACCTGTCCTTCCACCCACCCATCCCCTCGTCCCATCTCAAGCCCCACCCCCATCTCCTACCTACTAACCTCATCCTGCCCTCTTGACCTGTCCATCCTCCCTGGACTGACCTATCACCTCCCTACCTCCCCACCTACACTCACTTTTACTGGCTCCATCCCCACCTCCTTGACTGGTCTGTCTGCTCTCCACCTTTCTTCTCCTTTATCCACCTTCTATCCGCCTCCCCCTCTCTCCCTATTTATTTCAGAACCCCCTTCCCCTCCCCATTTCTGAAGAAGGGGTCCAGGCCCGAAGCTTCAGCCTTCCTGCTCCTCCGATGCTGCTTGGCCTGGTGTGTTCATCCAGCTCTACACCTTGCTATCTCACATAACGTTGCGAAACATTTTCAGGTGGCCTGGGGGTATGAAATGAGTTACTTGCAAATGCCTTCAAATTGAACTCACTACTGATGCCTGGCAGGTGAACTAAGTGTCAGGGGAGGAGTGAGAAAGAACATTAAATACAAACGAATCAGACGTTTACACACCAATGGAGTAGAAAAACACGCTTCGTTTATTCTTTATGCATTCATAGGATGAGGGCGTCACTGGCCAGACAGCATTTATCGCCCGTCCCTAATTGCCCAGAGGGCAGTTATGAGTCAACCACATTGCTGTGGGCCTGGAGGCACATGTAGGCCAGGATGGCAGTTTCCTTCCCTAGAGGGCATCAGTGAACCAGATGGGTTTTTCCGACAATCAGCAATGGATTCCTGGTCATCATTAGATTCTTAATTCCAGATATTTATTGAATTCAAATTCCACCATCTGCCGTGGCAAGATTCGAACCCAGGTCCCCAGAACGTTAACTGGGTCTCCGAATTAAC
Source organism: Stegostoma tigrinum (assembly GCF_030684315.1). Classification (NCBI taxonomy): domain Eukaryota; kingdom Metazoa; phylum Chordata; class Chondrichthyes; order Orectolobiformes; family Stegostomatidae; genus Stegostoma; species Stegostoma tigrinum. Next base: position 6,930,608 of record NC_081384.1, on the reverse strand, counting down.
AGTCCAGCGATAATACCACTAGGCCATCACCTCCCCATATTTGGTGCAAGGGTTGAGAAGCCGAACACAGATTTAAGATGATTGCTGCAAGAGCTTTGCAACATCGACTGAGGAAATGTTTTTTAATAAAAAATAACACGAGTAGAATGCACTGCCTGAGAGCGCAGCGGAGGCAGATTTGATCGTGACTCTCAAATTCAAATTCAATGTGCACATAAACAGTAAAAAAGGAATTGCAGGGCTTAAGGGCAGGGCATTTGAACTGGGTGAGTTCCTTCTGCGCAGAGACGATGGGCTAAACGGTTTCCTCCTGTGCCGTTATTGTTTTGATTTCATGATCGAAACAATAAAAAAACCTTGGGCCTGGTGTTTGTATTGTTATATATTTGTTTATTATGTTGCCCCTCCTTATTCATTCACAGAACGTGGGTGCTGCCACCATTTATTTCAGTCCCTCTATTCAATCTGTCTGGCTTGCTGCATCATTTCAGGGGCACTGAGAATGCCACATTGATGTAGGACTTGAGTCACACATATGGCAGTAATTTCCTTCCCTGAAGGACATTCGTGAACCAGTCAGGTTTCAACAACCACCCAATAACACTACGGCCATTTTCACTAAAAACTTGATATCGTTTTTCCATCTCTCTCCTATGGAGAATTAGCCCAGTAACTGAACCACAAACAATCCAAGCATTAAGCCCTCCGAGGCAACACATTTTTCTGGCTTCTACACATTCGGATCAACAAATAGACAATTCACAAAATGGACCACTCAGATTCCAACAGAGGATTTTCAATGAAGCTTTTAAAATAAAACACAGAAACACTAGTGTGTAAAGAGACCATTCGGTCCATTGAGTTTGCATCAACCCTCCGAAGAGCATCCGACCCGTATCCAGCCCCCTTACCTAACCCTGCTTTTACCACGGCTAACCCACCCAGTCTGTACATCCTCGGACACTGCGGATGAATTAGCATGGCCAATCCAACTAACCTGTAAATCTTTGGACTGTGGAAGGAAACCCGAGTACCTAGAAGGAACTCAGGCAGACACGGAGAATGTGCAAAGTCCACAGAGTCAGTCACCCTAGGCTGGAATCAAACCTGGGTCCCTGGCTCTGTGAGCCAAGTAGCCACCGTGTGACCTCTATGGAGAAATGACATGTGAAAGCTTCCAAAGAAAGGTGATATCAAACTTAAAGACAAGTGTCTTCCTAGCTAATCTCAAAGAATGGTAAACGAGCAGGCCATTCAGCCCATGTGGTCTGTGTTGGTTCTTACGCTCCACACGAGCGACTTCCCACCCATCTTCATCTACTGTAGTTCCATCAAAATATACTTTCATTCCCTTCTCCCTTTTGTTTCCTTCGCTTCCCTTGTTCAGAAGCTCCTGTATGAGGGGACACAAATTCTTTGAAAAGACCCATCGGCAGGCTGAAATACTGAGAAGGAACTGGAGGAAGGAATGGCAGTGATCTCAAGGTCAAGGATCACTTCCATCTTCCGGAAACACCTGCCAAGTGTGTGGTGGGAGATGTGGTTCTAGGACACAAGGACCCACAGAACCCAGGATGACTGACCTGGAATTTCTGAGATGGAGTGACTACCTACAACAGTGAATATTTAGCTGCCCTGATTTTCAGCTATTCGGTTTCTACCGTGAATAGTTGAGGGAGCTCCACATTCACGCTGTTCTATGTGTAAAGAAGTTTCTCCTGAATTTATTGGTGATTATTTTAGGATTTAAAAACTCTAGTTCTGGTCCTGTTTGCACAGCAGAAGCATCTTCATTACATCTATTACCTACTTTCTCAAACCCAACAGAAAGAAGAGATTCAGATATCTACTCCTCTCCCCTCTCCTTACATCTCCTCTGGAAAGATGAAATCCAGTTTATTTAATCCTTCTTTATAGATGGAACTCCAGTATCATTCTAACACGTCTCTCTCTCTGCATTTTTCCAGCGCCTCAATGTCCTTATAGAACAGTAGAAAAATAATCAAATAACTACTTCCCTCAAACGAATTCCTTAGCACGCAAAAGGGCAATCTGTGTGGAAGGCACAGGGATGGCTACTCTGTCTGTTGTGGAATGGCCCACATACCCCTGGGCTGGAGAGAAAAGCTGATCGGACTTGCATGTTTGATTGGTTTTCAGTCGGACTTGTCAGATAGTAATCAGTTGCAGGGACTTTGCTTAATCTCTTCCTTGTTGCTCCCCCACACACACACACACACACACACACACCCCCCCCATCCAACCCTGGCCTCTCGATGTGCCCCTGTGGAGCTGATTAAATTTAAGGCTTCCACAAGCAGCTCTGCTGAGGTCAGCTAACTCAGCTCAGGTTGTGGAGTCAGCCTGGGCTCTCACTGATCTGTTCAGCCCCCAGTTCATGTCAACTGAGCCATGCAATGCTGCCCTAGTGCTTACTGCAGCGAGGACACAGGGTGACTGATAGTAGATTATAAGAGCCTAATCCAATCAAAGGGCTCAGGTGCCATCATTAGAGTCCCAAGGGAGAAAGCCTTCAGCCTGTCTGTTCATCAACCCAGTCTGAGACAGGATTACTGTCTGTAATCCTGACAGATGTCTCCAAATGCTCAGATTATATTGCATTTAAAACATAACAAAACTTTTGTCATTAGGGAACTCGAAAGACTTGGAGTGTATGTGTCTATGTGTGTGCCACTGTGTGTGCATGTGCATCTCTCTTTGGGGTGGGGGGAGACAGGGTGGTTGTGTCAGATGTGAGAATTGTAGTAAAATTTGCATCTTCTCACACACTTCAGAACAATTTCACACCACTGTGCAAAGCAAGGTAAGAGTACAAACAAAAGCAAATAGCTGCAGAATCTGGAACTCTGACCCTGCAACAAAATTGTTCAAAGGTGGATCATCAACTCAAAACATTTGCTCTGGTTCTTCCAGCCTGAGGCCTGCCAGACCTAATGAGTATTTCCAGTATTTCTCTAAAACAAAACCAATTTGTGGAATGCTGTACAAAGGTCACTAGATATGCAAATAATTCTGTTTCTCTCTCCACAGATGCTGCCTGTTGAACTTTTTCCCTGCAATTCCTGTTGTTGTTGTTTCAGTTTTCTTCCTCTGTTGTGATACATAGTAGCAAATGTTGGCCATTCAGCCCTTCCAACCTGTTCTGGTATTCAATCAGATCATGAGTGATTGGCATCTTATTTTAAACACATTTCGAAGCTTATAAAATATTTTGGAGGGCTTTTGGGGTAACGTCCCTATTTTTAGGCCAGATGATCAGTGTTCAAGTTTCCCATCTGCTTTACAGACACATCATAATATGCGGATTTGAAAAAATCCATATAATTCTTAGAAAGGGGGCATACAGCACACAGCGTTAGTATCCGTACCTTTATGTCAGATGAGCTCAGCCTCACCTGAAGATGTGTCACGGAATATCTGAGGTAAATAATTATAAAATTCTTAGAGAGATATCAGAGGAGATGCTGGGAGCCAGTTTCCGCTGACAGGACTTTTCTTTCTGAAAGTTGTGAACCTATGTAATTTTGAATTACAGAGACTTGTGAAGGTTGAGCACGTGAATACAGATAAGATAAACCAGAACTATATGGGTGTCAAAGGTTTATGGGAAACAGTGGCATACAGGCCAAGATCAAATCTTCGCAATCCTGCTGTATGACAACGCAGGCTTGAAGGGGTGAGTGGCCTTCTCCCATCCTACAGTGTCAGGATTGGAAATTGGCTACGGAAAACTGAGATGCATAGAAATGTCTTAACTCAGCAGGTTGTAAATTTTGGAATTCTCTGCTCAATGGAACCCAGTGGATGCTCAGTCATTGAGACTGAGATCAGTGCATGTGTGGGCACTAGAAGAATCAAGAGATATCAGAATGGGGAGGAAAGTCAAAGATCAACCAGGCTGGAAGGGCTGAATGGTGTACTCCAGTGTCTAACTCACAATCCTAGCAATTAGTGCAAGTACGCACAGTGGCTCAGTAGTTAGCACTGTTGCCTCTCAGTGCCAGGAATCTGGGTTCGATTCCAGCCTCAGTTGACGACTCTGAATTTGCATATTCTCCCCCTGACAGCATGGGTTTTCTCCAAGGGCTCCAGTTTCCTCCCACAGTTCAAAGATGTGCAGGTTAGGTGGAATGGCCGAGCTAAATTGCCTCTGGTGTTCAGAGATGTGCAGGCTGGGTGGATTAGCCACGGGAAATGCAGGGTTACGGGGATAGGGTACAGCAGTTGGATCTGGATGGGATGCTCTTTGGGAGGTCAGTGTGGACCTGATGTACCAAACAGCCTGCTCCTACACTGTAGGGATTTTTTGATTCTCTTAATCTATGACCTATGCATTTTTTGTGATAGAAATTGCAATTGGAAACTCTTGTCAAATTCAGGGGTTGCTGCTACAAAGGCTTCGTTTCTAATTGTACCTTTTGTTATGTGGCACCAGTGCAGACAGGCTCAATCACTGTGGGGCCCATCCACAGAATGTATCAAGTTGGCTGACCTCAGCCAAGGCAGCACTCCAGGAGATCCAATTGACTACAACACCTTTACAAAATACTCAAGTCTTAACATTGGGTGAGAACAGGATTCAAATGTGATGCCTACTACAGTCAAACTGCCATTCACTGCTGAAGAGAACAAATGAGAATTGACTATTTGGGCTTGGTTCAGGACAACTGCTACCACGTATGCGACCCAGTGTTCTTCAAGTTAGGAGAGGTGAACACTGACATTAGCTCCGATTTGCTAATTTTCGAGGGTTAGCGCGTGATGGTATGCCATTTACTATGTCTACAGTAAGTATAAAGACTTGTATTCATATTGTGCCTTTCAAGAATTCAGGATATCCCAAAATAATTTACATCCACTGGAGTACTTTCCACTTGTAATGCTGGAATCTTTGTGGCCAATTTATACTCCGTGTAACTCCCACAAACAGCAACGGATTAGATGCTGTTAAACACTGGTCAAGGACACACAGGTAAATCCCTTGCTTTTCTTCAAACTAGCGGCAAGGATCTCAACTTCAATGAGACAGAAGCAGTTGGAGAAACTCAGCAGGTCTGGCAACGTGTGGCGAGAGAAACAGTTAACATTGAATCCACTGAACTTGCTTCAGACGTGCTGAGTTTCTCCAACTGCTTCTGTTTCCGGCTTTCAGCATCCCCTTGGAACGGAGAGGCATTTACTCAGTACTGCATTAACGCTGCCTGGATTTTTATATTTAAGTCTCCAGTGAACTTGTGACCTGCTGACACAGTGGCACTCTGCTGATTTTCTAGGCTTCGTACAAAATTGAAAGATATTTTTGTATGGGCTGCTTGAAGCTTCCTGTCATGGCCTTGTGGCTTCTCTCAGCTGGGTGAGTCGCTGTGTGATCTTCCATTGCAGGGCATGTGGTTGAGTGACTCTGTGCATGTATCTACATACGTAAGTGGGAGTTGGTGCGTGGCTGGCGGAAGGAAGTAAAGGGAACGGTGATATGCATCGCTTGTTTCGGCAGAAAATAAGGAGGTTAAGCGGCAGTTATACTGGGCATTTGTCTGACCGCATGATGAAAACTGTGAGATAGTAAGAACTGCCAATGCTGGAGAATCTGAGATAACAAGGTGTGGAGCTGGATGAACACAGCAGGCCAGGCAGCAGAGAAGCAGGAAAGCTGATGTTTCGGGTCTGGACCCTTCTTCAGAAAATGCAGAAAGGTCCAGACTGGAAATGGCAGCTTTCCTGCTCCTCTGATGCTGCCTGGCCTGCTGTGTTCATCCAGCTCCACACTGTGTTATGGTGAAGACTGTGTCCAGTTTTGACCTTACTTAAGGAAGGATGTAAATGCACTGGAGGTGATTGAGAGGAGGTTTATTAGATTAGAATGAGCAGGCTGTCTTATGAGAATAGGTTGGCCATCCTAGGCTTGTTTCTATTGGAGTTTAGAAGAGTGAGGGGTGATTTGACTGAAGTGTACATGATCCTGAACAGTCCTGACCAGCAGACATAGAAAGGATATTTCCTCTTGAGGGACAGTCCAGAACTAGGGCTTGCTGTTTAAAATTGTGGGTCAACCTTTTCAGACAGAAATGAGGAGAAATTCCGTTCTCTCAAGAGGGCTGTGCGACTTTGGAAAATTTTGCCTCAGAAGGTGGAGGAGATGGGGGTCACTGAATATTTTTAAGGCAGACTCAAACTAGTTTCATGCAGGGGATTCAAACTTCAGTAGGAACATAAAATACAGAGCATAAACAGATCAGCCACAATCTTACGGAATGGCAGAGCAGTCTCAAGAGGCCGGAAGGCCTACTTCTGTTCCCACTTTGTATCTTAACTCTGGAATGAAGCCCAGATGATCAGATCATGTACAGCTGGGCCTACTGTTTTATTTTAACTGGTGATTTGGATCTGGAACTGGAGAGCTTGCTATCCATTCACCATCTTTTGCAGACTATTCTGTTAAATCAGTTTTCTACAGACCATCTCAATTGGTTACTGTACCATCAATAAAACAGAATCTAGGAATCATCTGCTAACCAACTCCTGAAACTTGCCAGTCAGTAATGGACAGTCTGAGGGACATAATATCAGACATAGATAACTTGGGATTGCCACCAATAGAACAAAGTTTTTTGTCTAACCCTCAAATCAGATTACTGTTTAATAACATATATGGAGTCTAGCAGTACTACAGGCTGAAATATTAACCCCTTCAACTACCTACCAAATAATATGGTTAAAGCATAACAATGATTTCCCCACCTTCTCCATATGATCAGCCAGGATCCTATTGAAAAGCAGAGCAGGTTCAAGGGGTCGAACAGCTGACTCCTGTTTCTATTTCTTATAGTCTTATGACCCTGGCCTCTGGTTATCAAAACTAAACAAGCAGCAGCTTTTGAAACCCTACCAGCTATGCCACTGCTTTGGAGTTTCCAGCCACGTTCACACCGCAATCAGCACTGACCAATTCCACTTCCATGTTGTTGCCTGGCTGCCCATTCCTCAGCTCATCAGAGTCTGACACCCTCATCCTTGTTATTTCTAGACTTGACTATACTGACAATCTCTTGGCCAACCTTCTTTCCTCCACCAATGTGCTACCGCAGACCCAAGCCCAGCTCACGTATCAGCCCTGCGTTTGTCGACCTACCTGCCTCAATTTTAAAACTCTCACCCACATTTTCAGATGCCTCCATGACCTTGTCCTCCACATCACTGCAATATCCTCCAGCCTCACAACCCTTGCAGATAATCGGATTTCAATTCTCTTCTTGCAAATTCTTGACTTTAACTGTGATACCAACAATCACTCCATATTTAGCCATTTGGGCACTAAGCTCCAGAATTCCCTCCCAAACCTCTCTGCCCCTGAAGCTCTGTCTTTCCTCTCCTTTAAGACATTCCTTTAAACAGGTTTTTGATCATCTGCCCTGATTTCTCACTGTGTGGGTTGGGTTTGATAACATCATTAAAAGGTGCAATGCAAGTGCAGAGTGTAGCTATTGATGTTATAAATTTCCATCTATTTTATAGGTTGCTCCTGCATCACTCTCAAGCCTTAGACATCATCAATCTCAATGCCCACAACTTCATGTAATTTCCCTTTCTTCCTCTGGTCTCTCTCAGGCCTGTTGAGCATCAAACTATATCTCCCTATAGCCAAACCAACAGGTGAAGTCTCCAAGGAGATGGTGGAGTTTGAATTCAATAAAAATCTGGAATTAAGAACGTAATGATGACCGTAAATCCACTGTCATTTGTCAGAAAATCCCATCTGGTTCACTAATGTCCCTTGGGGAAGGAAACTGCCATCCTCACCTGGTCTGGTCCACATATGACTCCAGACCCACAGCAATGTGGTTGACTCTGAACTGTCCTCTGGGCAATTAGGGATGGGCAACAAATGCTGCGTGGCCAGTGATGCCCTCATCCCATGAATGAATAAAGAAAAACAAGTGAGGAAGCTGGAAATAAAATCAAAATCATTCAGTGGTACATCAGCTGATGATGCTGTCGGATTATTGTAGAAACTCAACTTGGTTCACAAACCTGCTGTCTTTAATAGAATCACATGCAATTCCAAGAAACACACCAACTCTTTGATATTTCAGACGTTAAAAATTACATTTTGTGTCAGTTATCCTCAGAAGTGGCCCAACATGTCACACGAGTTGCAGATTGCAGTCTTAGGCAATCAGAACAACTCTGATGGGGAACAAACACTGGTCTTGGTGTCCCACATACTGAGAATGAGCTTCTCAATAAAAAGGTCCCCCATTTGAAATAAATACCTGAGGGCTGTTGATTTCGTTTGGCTTAGGTAAGCACATTGTTTGCTGGTTTGGTCAATGTAGAGGCTTGCCTTCTTGAGTTTCAAGTAGCACTCCCACCTGAGCCCTCTCCTCTTTCCCCACACTCCCCTCAGCAGACTGGGTCAAAAATACAGGAAGTCTCCCTTGAGCAACACCGAGTGCACCTACTCCTCATGGACAATAGTGGTTCAGGTAAACAGCTCTGCCTTTTCAAGACCAGTAAACATTGGCTATGCCAGTGACACTCACATCCCACAAATGAGAGAAACCCAATATACCTTGCTGAAATGGACTTGCTGTTGACACAGTGGAAACACTGGCCAGGCTCTTCCCGACGCCTGCTTTCCGTCCCCTTTGGCTGGAGCCATGACTAGGAGCCTTCTTCCCTTTGGCCTCTGACCTGGCGACCTCTGTTGTCTCCTTCCCACTCACGTGCGGCGCAGATGCTCCCTGGAAATGTTTATTGGTAAAGGGAGTTGTGGGTTGATCCAAATCTCTCAAGGTCCCTGACATGTAGATGCTGCTGCTGCTGCCAGCAGTCGTGCAAGTCTGATAGTTATTAGTTAGATAAAACAAAAGGGGAAGAAACAACAGCGCAGAAACTTCTCATTAGTTCTTTTTCAAAAAAAAAGAATTTAAATCAGAGAATTGGCCTGCAGGGCAGAGAAACAGCTGGAATCATGAAACAAAACAGATGTTCAAGGCACCAGGGCACTTTTAAATTCCAGGGGAAAAATTCAACAAAAAGTTTAAATAAGGAAGTTTTGATTTACGCCAGCAAGATTAAAGCATCACATGTCAAACAGGTAGGTATCTGATCAGAGAAAGCTGTTGCAGGAGAGTTCTGTAAATGAACTATTCCACAAAGGACCACTTTAAAAATACACACTCCACTATGTGACGACAACTGTTTTGTTTGTGGAGAACTGTGTGCTTTATTTCTGCATCAATTTTGCACAGAATCATCCAACACACAAAGAGGCCATTTGGCCCATTGTGTTTGTGGTAGTGCTTCACAAGTGTTCCCAGCTTCTCTGCCCTTTCCTGTATACAGGTCATCAAATATATCCCCTTCAGGTATATGTCCAATTCCTTCTTGAAAGCTACCATTAACGTGTTTCCATCTTTCAGCTACTGGAACACAAAAGGGACAAGGGTGTGTTGTCCGATTGTGTGCCCAGCAGATAGCACAGCAAACAAGTCAGACAGTCTGCATAATAGAGACGCGCCCTCATCTCCCTGCTGCAGGGGCAAACTCTAATGAGTTTATCCCATCGATTTCTAATCTGACAAATCAACACTTCTACCTATTTTGAGTAACTGTAATTGCCTATATTATGTGAACAGCTCAGACACAAGCCATTCAAGTCCAAGCCCTCCATGACACCGTCCCAGCTACTTTCATCTAACCTCATCAGCAATACTTTCTATTCCTTTTTCCTTCATGTATTTGTCTATGTTCCTCTTAAAAACATTGAATAATCCAAATTCTAACCACTCAATGAGCTTAGACATATCTTCTGAACTCCAAACTGGAAGTGAAATTATTGGTATCTATCGATCCCTCAGCAAAGGGCAAGGCCTAGTGGCACAGTGCGTGGAGTCCCTACTTCTGAACCTCAATCTCTGGTGACTCCATGTCCTAGTGCAGAATTGATGGCCAAGGATGGTGTATTTGAAACATGAGCTCATCAATCTGCAAATCCTTTCAATATAAGCCAATGGAAATTGGTGACAGCAGGACAGTCTTCAGGTCAGCAATGTGATGGAAAGAAAGATGGAGACTCTACCATCTCCACGCACAGCTCCAGGCTGTACCATGTAGATTAAAAATAAAGGTCATGTTGCTATAGTGACTGAGCCACCCCAAGAGATCCCCAACAAACAATACCCTTCGATGAAAACCTTGACCAAAGCAGTCCTCAGACATCTTAGCACAGAGCACCAACTAACCCTCAGTTAACCCAGAACAAAATACGGTTTCAAGTTTTTGCTACCTGGTCTCTGTGGCTCAGTAGCACCTCAGGCGGTGTAAATCTTCCACCAATGTTCATATTAAACTACATCCTGTGTACATATTTCAGCAGGCAATGTCTGCAGGAAGCACTGTCTAAGCGCCATTACGACACTCTCCAATACAACTTACAATACTTAACATACTCTACTGGACAAACAGCAACACTGCAACAGATTTCCATATTACCCCCAAGGACAGTTTTAAACAGTGGCCCCCTTGTCAGAGCAGAGCTCAAAAGCTTACCAATTTTGCTCTGTGTTTTGGATGGGACAATGTCTACGATATTACAACCTGGCTACTATTTCTGTATATTTAACCCCAAAAATCTCCTCCAGCTCTTCCAAAACTAAAAATTAGGGACAGCTTAAAGGAAATGCACATTTTCATATGCGAAAAGCAAAATAACTGAAGTTGAGAAGCAACATGCTGCGGCACATGCACAACAGGCTCCAGCACACTGGGACACAAAGACACCAGCAGATGCAACTTTAATAATAAAATTAGAAGGAACACTTTAATGTATGGAACTTGTTATCACAAGAGGAAAAAGCAGTCACAATATTTACCCTGAATTACATAAACATGTAGGAGAATGCTAATGTATGTGGGCAAAAGGCCTGGAGAAAGGAGTACAATAAAACAGGAAAGTTCGATGGGGAACCAGAGCCAACATAGGCATTGTAGGCCAAATGGCTTCTGCAAATGCTGAAATTTCAGTCATTCTCCAATGCAACACTGGAACTGCTGTTTGACAGGTCCTCAGTCATTAACAGATCAGGTGTATGATGAAAAAAAATTTGAAAGGAAGGTAAATCGAGAAGGATTGCGCTGATGACCACCAAATTGCATGTCATTATCTGGGCATGCATTAGACAACAAGGGCCAGGGGTTTGCCTGCTTTGTAACCTCTATCCACACTCACCTTTTCTGCTGTTACAGTAACCGTGCTAACGACGGTGTTCAATGATTCTGTGGATTTCTTGAGTTTCTGCTTCGGCCTCTCCCTGTCCTTCCGACTCTGCAAAGTAAGAAATAAAGAAAGCGTGAGATTCACGCTTACACTGACTCACCACTGTTAACACAGCAGAGCTCTCCGAGGCATTCCACAGGATATTGTACTTCTAATTAAATGAACAGCTTTTATTCCATCCCTTTTGATGTTTTAGGGAGTACACAGGGATCACTATTTCCCCAGTGTTCATCATTTGAACTCTGCTAGATCAGTTGATTTTGTTTTGGTTCACTTACAGGACGTGGACATCACTTACCTAGGTCAGCATTTATTGCCAAGAGGGCAGTTAATAGTCAGCTACAATACTGTGGGTTTGGAGTCGCATGGAATGCAGACCAGGTAAGGATGAAGTTTCATTCCCTAAAAGGGGTTAGTGAACCAGATGGGCTTTTCCAGTCAACATTAAGCTCAATTCCAGATTTATATTTAATTTAAGTTTCACCATGGCAGGATTCAAACCCAAGTTCCCGGAAGATATTACCTGGGTCTTTGTATTAATAGTCTAGCAATAATATCATTAGGCCACCACCTCCCTGCGTGCCTACATTGCTATGCATCAGTATAGCAGTAAGCAGGCTAGAGAAGGCCCAGAGATAATGGGAACTGCAGATGCTGGAGAATTCCAAGATAATAAAATGTGAGGCTGGATGAACACAGCAGGCCAAGCAGCATCTCAGGAGCACAAAAGCTGACATTTCGGGCCTAGACCCATGAAGGGTCTAGGCCCGAAACGTCAGCTTTTGTGCTCCTGAAATGCTGCTTGGCCTGCTGTGTTCATCCAGCCTCACATTTTATTATCTTAGGCTAGAGAAGGCCTCTGTGTTTGGAAAGGGAAAGAAAAGAAATAGGTAAACAACCCAAGTTCCCACTAATAATACTGAGCCATTGACCTTCTGGACAATGTCTGAGCAATGATGTTGGGGTGCAGAACTGGGTTGGGTTCAGCTATGGCGCCCTCAACACCAAACCCCACGTAAAGATGCACGACAAGTACCAGCGAGAGAGGTAGGTCATAAAGGTTCATCTTGAAAACAGTCCAATCTTGAAGCTCTTCTTCAGAACTGATTTAGCTTCCAGTCCTGTGGCCACTTGAGTTTAAAATGGTCATCATCAGTTCGGAAGAAGAGTCAAAAGAACCTGAAGGCTTCAACCCGATTTTCTCTCCACAGATGCTTCCAAACCTGCTTAGTTTCTCCAACTTTCTCTGTTTTTATTTTATTCTCCAGCCTGTGCCGTATTTTCCTTTTGAATTGTTAAAAGGGTGGAAAACTTCATTATAGGCGAGCAGGACCAGATAGGAGTTGGACTTAGGAATGGCAATGGTTCCGTTTGGTGCTGAAAATTTAGGCTCCAGTTTGGTTTGTCTCTCATCTGGGTAAATGCTGCAAAAAACACTTTTGGTCCAAATAGTGTCAAAATACAGGGGAAAAATAACCATAGCGAGTTTTGAGAAGATTTGTAGCTCAGGTTGAGGTTCTGGATGTGAGTTTGCTCGCTGAGCTGGAAGGTTCGTTTTCAGACGTTAGGTAACCAGATAAATAGAAAGCAGGACATAACACTAGCGCTTCGTCGGAGGCTCACTGATGAGGTTACCTAGAATGGTGACGAAACGTCTGAAAACGAACCTTCCAGCTCAGTGAGCAAACTCACATCCAAAAATAACCATGGCAAAGACCAGGAATCAAAATTCAAATGAATTCAATAAATACCTTGAATCTAAAAGCTAGTTTAATGACAGCCATGTAACTATTGTTGATGTTTGGAAATGTCCATCTGGTCCACTGATGAACATCAATGCAACATTTGATTGAGCATAGCATCAAGAAGCCCAAGCAAAACTGGAATCAGTAGGAGTATTTACTGGATAGAGTCAAACACAGCTCAAAGAAAGCTCTCTGATGAAGGGTCTAGGCCCGAAATGTCAGCTTTTGTGCTCCTGAGCCTGCTGTGTTCATCCAGCCTCACATTTTATTATCAAAGAAAGATGGCTTTGGTTTTTGGAGATCAGATATTTCAGCTCCAGAATGTCTCCTGCAGGGGTTCCTCAGGAGTTCAACTGCTCCCTCAATGCCCTTTCCTCCACCATAGGGTCAGAAGGGGGATGTCATTGATGATTACACAATTCAGTGCTATTTATGACTCCTCCGATACTAACGCAGTCAATGTCGAAGTGCACCCAAACCTGGACAATATTCAGTTTTACAATGCCAAGAAGTAACTGTCATACATGTCACACAAATGCCAGGTGATGATCATCTCCAACCACTGTCCTTTGATATTCAATAGCAGTACCATCACTGAATCCCCAATATCAACAACCTGGGGGTTACTATTGACTAGAAACTGAATCAGATTAGTTATTTCATTTCACAGGCCTCAAAAGCAGGTAAAGTCTAGGAATCCTGCACAAATAACTCACGTTCTGACTCCCCGAAGCCTGTTCACCATTCACAAGGCGTAAGTCAGGAGTGTGTTGGAAACCACTCCTCTTGCCTGAACGAGTGTAGCTCCAACACTCAGTAAGCTTGACACCATCCAGGACAAATTAACTCACTTCACTAACATCATAGCTACAGATATTCACTCCTTCCACCACTAATACTCAGTAGCAGCGTTGTATACTACCTACAAGGTGCACTTCAGAAATGTACTAGGGCTCATGAGACAACACCTTCCAAAACCATAACTAGAAGGACAAGGGCAGCAGATACATCAAACACCACCATCTGCAAGTTCCCCGTCATTTCATCATCCGCCTGACTTGGAAATACATTAGCCATCCTTCACTTCCACTGGGTCAAAATCCTGGAAATCACTCCCTAAGGGCACTGTGGGTCTACCTACAGCAGGTCAAGGCGGCAGCTCATCCCCAGCTTCTCAAGGACAAGTACATTCATGGAAGGCAATCGGTTACCCTTACCTGGTCTGGCCCCTGTGACTCCAGAGTCTCAGAAACGTGGTTGACTCTGAACTGCCCTCTGAAATTGCCCAGCAAGGCACTCAGTTCAAGGGCAATTAGGGATAAGCAATAAGTGCTAGCCCAGCCAGCGATACCCACATCCTATAATCTAATAAAAAAAACTTTAGCCGGACAGGGAATGAAAGCGGAAGTATCTCATGACTTCGGGCTTTTTTTGTTAGGAAAAATTAAGGCAAGCCAGAGATCATTCACTGACTGAGCTTCAGTGCTACAGTGAGGGGGAGATGGATAATCGACCTTTGCACAATTTACATGATCCTCTGAAATCTTAATGTAGAAGTGCTCAGTAAATGTAGTCATTAACATGAAAAAGAAATCAATAATTATTATCCAAGCGAGCTTCCAAGGAGTTTATCTCCAGACGGTTTCAACTCTGTTTATTGCCCTGAATTTCTAAACTCTCCCCCCAGTTTTTCCAGGTTTTCCACTCCTGCTCACCGTTCCAATGAACCCTATCTGGGTGCGTCAGGATAGCAGCCTGATCAGTTGTGAAGCCATCCTCAGTCAAATAGCCTTCTAGCTGTCAGCAAATCTTTGAAGAAAGGCTGCTTCTTGGTGCAAGCTGACAGAATCACAAAACATATGCAGGAATAAAAGTCAGCCATAACTGTGGGGGGGAAGTGTAGAAATTAAGGGCAATGAACAGTTGAAACCATCTGGAGATCACCCCCTTAGAAGCTCACTTAGATAATAATTATCGATTTTCTCACCTTAATGTAGAAGTACTCACTAAATGTAGCCATTAAGGTTTCAGAGAATCATGTGAATTGTGCAAAAATAATCGTTCTCCTTCTACCACACAGCAAAATAATGGAGTTATTGACTCATCACTGTAATCAACATCTATCAATGAATCTACAATCAACCAAGACAAGAGGTGAGGAAAACCCTAGTGGTAGAGCACTTTAGGAAATTCTTTACTCAGAGCGAGGTTAGAAGAGAGAACTTGCTGGAAAATGGATTTTGAGGTTAGTGTTACAGATGAATTTAAAGGGAAGCAAGCTAAGTATATTAGGGAGAAAAGGGCAAACAGAATAGGGTTTACAAGTTAAGGTGGTGAAGGATGGGAAAGGCTGATAATGCAAAGGCAACAGTGTAGACCAGCTCGGCTGAACAATCCACTTAGTTGCTGCTAACTATAAACCTGTGGCTCAGTAGGAAGAATATTTGCTTGTGAGAGTCAGAAGATTGTGGGCTCAAATCCCGCTCTAAAGCACAAGCTCAAATATCAAGGTCATTACTCTAATACAGCACCAAGGCAGTGCTGCACTGCCATAGATGCTGTCACTTCTTGAGATATTAAACAAAGGATCCTCTAAAATTTCACATGCCTCCATTTTGAACAACAGCAAGGGAATGGTCCCTTGTCAAACCTCACCAAAAACATTATATATTATCCAGTGACTGCACTTCTCAAAGTACTTCATTGGCTGTAAAATGCTTTGAGTTGTCCAGTGATGCTCTATAAATGCAATGTTTTTCTATCTTTTAATTCTACTTATTCCTATGCGTTCATTAGTCTGAAATTACCTGATCTCATCAAGCTTTCTTAACACCTCATTCTTCAAATGACCCACACTGCAGCCAAACAGCCCACACGTCATTCAACTGGAATTTGTTGCTTGCAACTCCCTGGTATTCTTGGCAAATGAGAGCTCAAACAAAGTCCAGTTGTTTTAGTTGCTGCATATTTGGCAAAAAGGTAGTGGTATTGTATAAACATCACGTGGCAATTTCTGCAAATTAGCTGCCTATTGGTCAATTAAACTGAAATCAGGCAAGTTAATGCTATGGCCGCATATGAGAAGCGTCTCTAATGTAGCCTGCAACTCTAAGATTCCTTCCAGTTCTTTGGTGAATGCTGGTGACAACAGCACTGCACATTCTCTGCCACTGCACAAAGTCTCAAATGGCTGCAGTGATAGATCTTTCTATTAGGAAAAAAAACATCCAAACCGAATCGACCTTCATCTCAGAACTTCCCACCAGACAGCCTAAACTCAAACTCTGTGCCCTGCCAGATCACCCCCCACAACCCACGAGACAAACACCGAATCTTGGCTCCTTCCCACAATGTTGCAGAGATTGAAAAAGTAAGACTTGCATTTAAATGGTGCCTTTCATGTAGAAGATGGAACATGGCTGCCAATTTGCTCACGGCAAACTCCCATAAGCTACAATGTGAGACATGACCAAAGAATTTATTTTAGCGTCATGAATTAGGGAAGAAATGTTGCTAAGTCACCAGGGAAACCCGCCAGGGGTTGTCTGCTTTGAAATAATATTATGGGAATGCTTACCTCCACCCAAGAGGGAAGATAATGCACTGTTACAATATAATATCTGACTATCAGCGCAGTGCAGTCAACTGGGAGTACCATGGAGGATTCTGGTGTGGGGCTTGAATTGAAGATTTTCTGACAAGGAGCAAAATATGGTAGCCACTGAGCAACATCTGACACCAAATTTTCACCATACTGCCTAGTGAAAGCTGGGTGATTGACTTAAATCTATTCAAATTTTACTTGAAGTCAGTGACACAGTGCAGCAATCCTATCAGGATTGCATATACAATAGCCTGTGCAGGTTGTTTTGTATTAAAACCTTTTCTGAAATGCGCTTCCTAGCAACTAAGAAAACGGGCTGACCCACTCATTACATGTGTTGTATACTCTGCATGTGCTGGAGAAGCTAAAAAATGTGAAACACCAAGTATCAAATTATACAGAGTGTGCAGTGAAAATGTTTGACTCTTTGTAAACAGAGTGGAGACAGCATGTGATCATTGAGTGAGGCTTGCCAAGTTCAACACGCAATAGCAGATAGCAATCTCAAACAAAGCTTCCACCACAGCCAATTAATGACACGCCATTCTTCGGGCTTATTGGGACCTACTCAATTACAGAATTGCTGATGTCACCAAAGGACGCAACAAACGCCAACAGAAGCCAATGATCCCATAAAGTACAGCTAAATACCTAACTCAGGCTCACTTGTTACTTCCACTATCTACTCTTCACCCATAGGGAAGCAGTAGTAATGGGTTTAGACTAGCTTGTGCTTAGACAGAGCTGTGGGCTAATCCTCTCACAAAAGCAGCTAAACAAAGAACAATAGGGCACAGGAACAGGCCCTTCAGCCCTCCAAGCATGCTCTGATACATTTTCCCCTTCCATACTAAAACTGTTTTCACTTAGAGGATCTGTATCCGTGTATTCTGTTTCCATTCACGGATTCTTCCGGGTGCTTCTTGAATGTTGCGATTGTGTCCGCTTCCACCAACTCCTCTGGCAGCGTGTTCCAGGCACTCACTACCCTTTGAGAAAAACTTGCCTTGCACATGTCTTTCAAAGCGTCCTCCCCCACTACCCACCGAACCGGTGTCCCCTTTTAATTGACCCCTCCACCTTGTGAAAAAGCCTTGTACTTTCCATTCTATCCATGCCATTCACACAACCTTATAAACTTCTACCACGTCACTGCTGAACCTCCTGCATTCCAGTGAAAGCAAATCCAGACCATCCAGCCCTTCTTCATAGCTAAAATCTCCCAAACACGGGCAACATCCTGGTAAACTTTTCTGTTCCCTCTCCAAAGAATCCACATCCTTCTGGTGGTGCAACTGCTCAGTCTTTAAGTACGTTTAAAAGGTAGAGCTCGGCAGATTCCTGATTACCAAAGGTGTACACGGTTACAGGAACTGCAAGACAGGTAAAAGGGACTGAACCTTTCCAACAACATGATCGTATTGAAGGGCAGGACAGATGGATGGAATGAATGGCCTACTCCTGTTCCTAAGTTTTAATCTTCCCAAGTTAACTTTGGTGATGAATTGTGCACGTCCAGTTCTTTCAAACCTGAAATAGGATGCGTGTCTGTATCTACCATCATGTTGATTTTGTGATGATCATTACAGGATCTCTGCAACCTCCCTCATTTCAGCAGCATCACCATCAGTGAGTTGCATCTACTTTACCTCTATTCAAACATGCCAATGTCTATCATGAACATGAGCAGGGCCCTCACTTGAGAGCATTTCTCTGGAATGAGCTCATGAAGATGTTCTTTTATAGCTGTAACAACTCCTGCATCAACATCAGGAACAGCCATTAGATTTCTGGGTCCACAATAGATTTTGTAAGTGACTTTGATATTTTCTTGAGATAAATTATCATGTTATCTAATACGTTAAGCACTGCCACCTTATCCAGTCTGATTGCTGGAGGATCAGCTTTTCAATTTTCAGTTTCTATTCATTCTCCAATTGTTTTGATTTTTTTATTCCACTCCTTATTTCTGTCACTATCACATACTTTTTTCCCAACTATCCTTGCTGCCATTGCAACCGTTTAACATGAACACGACACACTTGCTGATTTTTCCCTCCTGACAGGAGTACTTTGACTTTCTCTTTGATAAGTTCAAGTGAACATTTACTTTGAATGATCTCCCAGGGACGGAGTAATAACACAAACGACTTGTCTCCAACAGCAAAACTTTGAACTTTGGCCTTTTCAAAGCATTCTTCTGTCCCTACCTGGTCTGGCCTACACATACTTCACTAACAATTTGGTTGGAACTTCCAAGATGGCCCAGTAAGAGTAATTAGTGATAGAGACGCAAGTCTGGTCTTGACAGCAAAGTCCACATACCGTACAGGAACTAAAGAAAACCCAGGGTCACGATCTACTTTGGCTCACAGAGTCAGTGTTGTAGGTCCAATTTCCACTCCAAGAGATCAGCACGGAAATTGTGGCTGACGGTGTAAGCTAGATACTACACGTCCCTGTTGGGTCGTTCCTTGGCAGGCCATGGGGGTTGGGGTGGGGGGTGGGGGGGGGGGGGGGGGGGGGGGGGGGGGGGGGCTTGGTTTTGCCCTGTAACATAGATCAGCTGGCTGGCTTATTAGTTACCTGTTCATGCACATGTTCAACTGCATAAGAGGTACTCAGCAACGTTACACAAAAAAGGCAGGAAAAAGAGAGGGACCGCTATCTTTGGCGAGGAGGCCAGACATATTGTCCACTGGGGTGCACGAATAAAAACAGAATGACGTTGTTTCCAACCCATTTATGTTACAAAACTTTTCCCCCACCCCTTTCCTGAAAATCACAAAACACTTGCCAAAAAGTGCAAAAATAAGAAAGAAAGCCTTTGGTAACCACAAAATTCAAAGGCAATCACGCAATTACAAAGACTGGGGAGTTTAACAATGTGCTGAGTTATTGTGAAGCTTTAGGGAAGTGGTAATTGTGACGTTTGTAATTACCAGTAATACCCAGATGCTTGAAGGTGATAATACCACAAAGGTATTAGGAAACATGTGAAGACGACCCAAGTCCAAGCACAACAGGCAAGAAGAAAAGAAACTGAGAGGAGGTAATGATTCAGTGGGATCTACTGAAATAGGCCCAAAAACAGAAGCTGCTAGAAAAGCTCAGCGAGTCTGGCAGCATTTGTGACGAGAAATCAGAGTTAATGTTTCAGATCCGGTGACCCTCCCATGTTTCTGACTGAGAGTATCTGCAATTCAGTTTTTATAGAAGATAGATCATTCAGCACCAAAATTCAGCCCGTATTCCACCGCAGCCTTCTCCCAACCCTACTCACCTCATTCCATCAACCTAACTATTTATATCTTCCTCCCTCACGCTCTCATAAAGTTACTTGTTGTACAAAGTGCCACGTTTCAACCACTTTCTGTTTGATGCATAGCCTCATGTGAAGTCAAATTCCCAGATTCTCCAAAATTTCTGCTGCGGTTCCAGTTTGATTCCTGACAAAGGCGTTGAGAGCTTAATGAAGACAAGCCAACAACTGGTCTGATCGTGCAGACAGCTATTTAAGGAAGTGACAGAACATCTGTAATAGGTTATCGGTATCTATCTGCGATATTGCTTTAAAAACTTGCACATAAATTATCCAGTCTTCAACCACTATAATTAAAATAGCACTCCCATTTGAGTTTCAAACATATTTGATAACTCATTAACCATTTACTCATTCCTCCCGAAAGCAAGTATTGACAGCTAGCTGTGGTTCAGTAGGTAACACTCACCTTTGGGAGTCTGAATGCTGTATGTTCAGTTTCCATTTGAAACTGTAGTACCAAATCCAAAATGACACATCTAGTGTCTGTCCTCTGATGTAAATGTAAAAGCAGCACTGTCCCTGGAATCTCTCAGCTGCTGGAGTCGCTACCCTATCAGTTATGAATGGGGCTGACACAGTGGTTAACACTGCTGTCTCACAGCACCAGGGACCCAGGTTCAATTCGTTTGCATAATCCCCACGTGTCTGCATGGGTTTCTGTTGGGTGCTATGATTTCCTCCCACTGTCTAAAGAGGGGCAAGTTAGGCAGATTGGTCGGGTTAAACTGCCCCGTCATGTCCAGGGATGCATAAGCTGGGTGGACCAGCAATGGGAAATGTGGAGTTACAGGGATTGGATGGGGTGGGGGAATGGATTTGGGTGGAATACTGTTTGGAAGGTTGGTGACATTTCTTGGGCTGTGATTCTATGAAAACATGGCACGGTCTTCCACTGCCAAGGAATCTAGACACACTGAGGTCAATCAACATGTTGTTAACTACCATATTCCCATCAACACCAACTTAGATCAGTCAGCTTAATCATAACTAAGTGTTGGATTTCCTATCCACCATCTTGGACAGGACCTCAGAGAGAACAGTTTTCCCTCAGTACCATAGTCATTCATCATCTCACAGCCATACTCAAAACAATCATCTGACCCCAAGGTGACAGCCAATTATAATAATATTCCAAGGCACTCCATAGGAAGGAAACCAGCCAAAAAATTAATTTTGGAGCAAAGATGATAGAAGTGGAGCTGAGATCATCAACAAAGTTACTATCCACATGTTCAGATGTACACGGTTATGGGACATTTTCATCTGGTATGTAGCTTTGCAAAGAAATTCAGGAGAGAGAATCAATGGTTTTTGTTAAAGTTAATCTCGATCAGCTCCATGATGCAGGCGATAACACAGTGTGGAGCTGGAAGAACACTGCAGGCCAGGCAGCATCAGAGGAGCAGGAAAGCTGACATTTCAGGTTAGGACCATTCTTAATGTCAACTTTCCTGTTCCTCTGATGCTGACTGGCCTGCTGTGCCCCTTCAGCTCCACAATGCGTTATTTCTGACTCCAGCATCTGCAGTTCTTACTATCTCTCCATGATGCAGGAGTCTGTAATCTATGGGCTGGTCCCAGGGGCACACACTGAGATAAACATCAACTGTACTTATAGGACCATCAATCTGGTCAAAGATGCTCTTTGCTTGGCCTGAAACTCATCAATCTTGCAGCCCAAAGAGTGACCCCTCAATCATGATCTGAAGACCGGTGCATTCTAAAATCCAGCACTCCATGCTGCTGAGTGCATTTAAGTATGGAGTCACTACTGGAAAGAGTCTGTGGGGGAACAGGTCAACATTGATGGATACACAGCCCTAGTAGACTGTGGGGCTGGAATCTGTAAATTCCTCTGGATGCGCAAATGACAAGGAAACACCTTGAGGAGGATATATTGGCCTTGGAGAGAGTACAACATAGGTTTACAGGAATGATAACTGGACTTCAGCAGCTGTTATGATGAGAGGTTATACAAATTAGGCCTGTTTTTCTCCATAATTTACAGGTTAAGGTGCAATCTGATCAAAATCTTTCAAGATGTTAACAGGAAAAGACACAGTAAATAAAGATTTCCACTGGTTGGTGATTGCAGCACTATGGGCCATAGTCCGAGAATTAGGGCCAGACCATTCAGGAGAGATGTTAGGAAGCATATCTTCTTTGTTTTTACACACAAAGGGTGGTAGATTGTTTGGAACACACTTCCACAAATAGATGTGGATGCATCGACCTATACATCGCCGAGGCCAAACGCCAACTCTCCGACACCTCCTCCAACAGCCCCCTTGATCATGACCCCACCCCCGAGCACCAGACCATCATCTCCAACACCATCCATAACTTCATCACCTCAAGGGACCTCCCACCCACAGCCTCCAACCTCATTGTTCCCCAACCCCACATGGCCCATTTCTATCTCCTTCCCAAAATCCACAAACCTGCCTGCCCCACCGAATTCATCTCCACCTATCTGGACTCCATTTTCTCCCCTTTGGTCCAGGAGCTCCCTACCTACATCCGTGACACCACCCACGCCCTCCACCTCCTCCAGAACTTCCAATTCCCTGGCCCCCAACACCTCATTTTCACTATGAACATCCAGTCCCTATACAGCTGTATTCCTCATGCAGATGGCCTCGAGGCCCTCCGCTTCTTCCTGTCCCGCAGGCCCGACCAATCCCCCTCCACCGACACCCTCATCCGCCTAGCCAACTCGTCCTCACCCTCAACAACTTCTTTTTCGATTCCTCCCACTTCCTACAGACAAAGGAGGTGGCCATGGATACCTGCATGGGCCCAAGCTATGCCTGGCTCTTTGTAGGTTACGTGGAACAGTCCCTCTTCTGCACCTACACAGGCCCCAAACCCCACCTCTTCCTCCGTTACATTGACGACTGTATCAGTGCCACCTCTTGCTCCCCAGAGGAGCTCGAACAGTCCATCCACTTCACCAACACCTTCCACCCCATCCTTATGTTCACCTGGGCCACCTCCAACACATCCCTCACTTTCCTGGACCTCTCAGTCTCCATCTCAGGTAACCAGCTAGAAACTGATGTCCATTTCAAGCCCAGACTCCCACAGCTACCTAAAATACTCCTCCTCCCACCCAGCCTCCTGCAAAAATTCCATCCCCTATTCCCAACTCCTCCGCCTCCGCCGCATCTGCTCCCACACTGAGGCATTCCACTCCCACACATCCCAGACGTCCACGTTCTTCAAGGACCGCAACTTTCCCCCCCGCAGTGGTCGAGAACGCCCTTGACCGCGTCTCCCGTGTTTCCCGCAACACATCCCTCACACCCCGCCCCTGCCACAACTGCCCAAAGAGGATCCCCCTCGTTCTCACACACCACCCCACCAACCTCCGGATACAACACATCATCCTCCGACACTTCTGCCATCTACAATCTGACCCCACCACCCAAGCCATTTTTCCATCCCCACCCTTGTCTGCCTTCCGGAGAGACCACTCTCTCCATGACTCCCTTGTCTGCTCCACACTCCACGCCAACCCCACCACACCCGGCACCTTCCCTTGCAACCGCAGGAAGTGCTACACTTGCCCCCACACCACCTCCCTCACCCCCATCCCAGGCCCCAAGATGACATTCCATAATAGGCAGAAGTTCACCTGCACATCTGCCAATGTGGTATACGGTATCCATTGTACCCAGTGTGGCTTCCTCTACATTGGGGAAACCAAGCGGAGGCTTGGGGACTGCTTTGCAGAACACCTCCGCTCGGTTCGCAATAAACAACTGCACTTCCCAGTCGCGAACCATTTTAACTCCCCCCCCATTCCTCAGACAACATGTCAATCATGGGCCTCCTGCAGTGCCACAATGATGCCACCCAAAGGTTGCAGGAACAGCAACTCATATTCCCCTTGGGAACCCTGCAGCCCAATGGTATCAATGTGGACTTCACAAGCTTCAAAATCTCCTTTCCCCACTGCATCACACAACCAGCCCAGTTCTTCCCCTCCCCCCACTGCATCCCAATACCAGTCCAACCTGTCTCTGCCTCCGTAACCTGTTCTTCCTCTCACCCATCCCTTCCACCCACCTCAAGCCGCACCTCCATTTCCTACCTACTACCTCATCCCACCTCCTTGACCTGCCCGTCTTCCCTGGACTGACCTATCCCCTCCCTACCTATACTCTCCTCTCCACCTATCTTCTTTACTCTCCATCTTCGGTCCACCTCCCCCTCTCTCCCTATTTATTCCAGAACCCTCATCCCATCCCCCTCTCTGATGAAGGGTCTAGGCCCGAAACGTCAGCTTTTGTGCTCCTGAGACGCTGCTTGGCCTGCTGTGTTCATCCAGCTTCATTCACACTTTATTATCTTGGATGTGGATGCTGAGTCAGTTGTGAATTTTAAATCTGAAATCAATAAATTTTTGTTTAGCAATTCCTGAGACAAATGCGATGCTCAAATGTCATATTTTACTTTGTTGTAATATCCAACTTGAACTGTTTGTATGGTGCACATATTTATGAAAAAGAAACATACTTTTACAAAACAAAAGTTGGTAAGGATAGACCAATACAGAGCATCTACAGAAGAGGCACTGTTCCTGGGTAACAAAGATTTATTGCTTGACAGTAATAAACACAACATTTCAGGCATAAAGAGTAGGATGTTGTTGTACACAAATCTGTCCCCTCCAAAAGCTACAACAGAACTTTTGGTTTCCAACCATAGAAAGAGAAACATCAGTAGAATTAGTGCAGCCAATGTAACATTAACGCTTTCAGAACCACGGTCTTACACAACAGATTCTGCCTCTCAAAGTTAATTCTGGATTCGACTAGCTGCGAGTACAAGATCCCAGCTTACAGAATAGCAACAAATGATAGATTGCACAGAAAAATGGTTCAACAACCCGGAGTTCTGGAATTTCCTTCCTAAACCTCACCGACTCTTCTCCTTAAAACGTACAGCTAACCAATGCTTAACATTTGTCTAATAACTCCCCTTGAAGTGCCTTGGGATGTTTCTAGTCCATTCAAGGTGGTGTTTAAATACTGGTTGTTGCTAAATGTCAGTTGCTGTGGAAAGGGGGAGGGTTCATAAGGGTGACTACTTGGCCTAAAGCAGTTGAACTTGTTCTGTTGGTTTTACATCACAAGGAATTTAAAACCACTGATTTTTTTTTTTGAAAAGAATGGTTCAGACGGCTGCTGTACCTTACTCTGTGTAACAAACTCTACTGCCAGACTGGAGGAGGCGGCTCTACAAATATCCCCATCCTCGATGATGGAGGAGCCCAGCACATCAGTGCTAAAGATAAGCCTGAAGCTTTTGAATCAATCTTCAGCCAGAATCGCCGAGTGGATGGTCCACCTTGGCCTCATCCAGTGGTCCCTGGCATTACCAATACCAGTCTTCAGCCAATCCATTTCACTCCAAAATGATATCAAGAAATGGTTACAGGCACTGGATGCTGCAAAGGCTATGGGCCCTGACAACATTTTGGAAATAATACTGAATAGTTGTGCTCCAGAGCTTGCCACTTCCCTAGCCAAGGTGTTCCAGTTCAGTTTCAACACTGGCATCCACCCGACAATGTGGGAAATTGCCCAAGTATGTTCTGGACATCAAAAGCAGGGCAAATCCAACCCAGCCAATTACCGCCCCATCAGTCTACTCTTGGTCATCAGTAACATGATGGAAGGTGTCAGTAACCGTGACATCAAGCAGCACCTGCTCAGCAATAACCTGCTCAGTGATGCCCAGTTTGGGTTCTGCCAGGGCCACTCAGCTCCTGACCTTATTACAGCCTTGGTTCAAACATGGACAAAAGAGCTGAATTCCTGAGGTCAGGAGAGAGTGACAGCCCTTGACATCAAGGCTGCATTCAACCAAGTGTGGCATCAAGGAGCCCTGGCAAAACTGGGATCAATTCATATCGCGGGCAAACTCTCCAGTGGTTGGAGTCATTACCTGACAAATAGGAGGACGGTTGTGGTTGTTGGAGGTCAGTCATCTCAGCTTCAGGACATCTTTGCAGGAGTTCCTCGGGATAGTGTCCTAGGCCCAACTATCTTCAGCTGCTTCGTCAATGACCTTCCCTCTATCATAAGGTCAGAAGTAAGGATGCTTGCTGATGATTGCTCAATGTTCAGCACCATTCGTGACTCCTCAGACACTGAAGCTGTCCATGTCCAAATGCAACAAGATCTGGACGATATCCAGGTTTGAGATGACAAGAGGCAAGTAACAGTTGCACCACACAAATGCCAAGCAATGACCATCACCAATAAGAGAAAATCTAACCACCATCCTTGACATTCAATGGTGTTACAATCTCCCACTATCGATATTCTAGGAATTATCATCGTCAACCAGAAACTCTACTGGATTCACCACACAAATGCATTGGCTACAACAGTAGGTCGGAGGCTAGAAATTCTGCAATGAGTATCTCATATCGTGACTCCCAAAAGCCAGTCCACCATCTACAAGGCACAGGTCAGGAGTGGGATGGTATACTGCTCAATTGCCTGGATAAATGCAGCTCCAACTACACTCAAGAAGCTTGTCAACATTCAGGACAAAGCAGCCCACTTGACTGGCACTGCATCCACAAGCATCTACTCCCTCCACCACCAATGCTCAGTAGCAACAGTGTGCACGGTCTACAAGATGCACCGCAGAAATTCACCAAAGATCCTCAGACAGCACCTTCTAAATCCATGACCACTTGTGGAAGGACAAGGGCAGCAGATATATGGGAACACTGCCACCTTCAAGTTCCCCTCCAAACCACTCATATTGTGACTTTGAAATATATCACTGTCGCGGAGTCAAAATCCTGGAATTCTCTCGCCAATGGCATTGTGGGTCAACCCACAGCAGGAGGAGTGCAGCAGTTCAAGAAGGCAGCTCACCACCACCTTCTCAAGGGCAACTGGGGACGGGCAAGAAATGCTGGTCCATCCAGTGACACCCACATCCCACAAATGAATCTAAGAAAAAGACCACCTCAGTTTTTTGCAAAGTGCTCTCTCACATTTTGAAAGTATTCAGCTCATCAGTTCAATGGTTATTCTTTAACAATTTGGAATGAGATGGCAGTCTGTGAAACCAGAAAAAAAAACCTCAATGCCTACAGCTGGGACCTCACTTACAATCTAACACAGGAACACTCCTTCAGTCTATGTACAAGGAGTGCTCCTGTCTCTGGAGTGCACTTGGAATCCAAAAGCCATGGGACTCACTGTGCTACAGATGACAGCTCAAGGCATTAACTAATTATGCAAAGTCCCAATGCATGGGTTCTCACAGTCACTATTGCTGAAAGAAAACAAAATTTCTCAGGTGGCATCAAATAGACAGCCATGGAACGCTAAGTTCGGGTATTTACTATCTTAATGCATACAAATCAACACCTGCCCCCATTCTCCTTGTACATACTTCTAATTAACCTGTTTTGATATGTTGTGACACACCTCCCCTCCCTTCTTGTTAGCTGGCTCTACGCCAAGGTTTCTTGAATCCTGTGCATGTCAGCAGATGTGGGAAGCTGTGTCTGAGTTAATCACACTCTTTCATGCCCCTGCAAATAGGTACACAGTGTAAATGGATTAGAGCAACACAGGGTGCTCCATCTCAGGGCCAACTGAGAATATATAGCCACAAACTGAAAAAGCACAGACATTAAATCAGTACCTGAATGTTGACCCAGATGCACAAGACCACTCAATACAATCAGAGGACTTCTGCTGCCCACCCACTATAAACCACCTGGCCTCCCCACTTTTGGGAACAGAGAATAGCCTTACGAGCCCTGCTACTCTCCCCAACTCAACAATAAGTCATATTTGGCAACCACCCATATTTATATACCACTTTGAATGGAGTTGGCCATTCAACTCCTCGATCCTGTTCTGCCATCCAATTAGATCATGGTTAATCTGCATCTTAATTCATTCCACCTACCTTGGCTCTGTAACTCTGAAAAGCATAAATGAAATCAATTTCAGCTTTTGAGGTTTTCAATGATCCGAGCCTTTCAGGGATAGAAGTTCCAGATTTCCATGATCATTTGCCATGACAAATTACTCCTGGGCATCATCGCTCATGGGGCCTAACTCCAACTTTAAGAAGATGCCCCCCTTGTCGTGCCACTTCCAACACCAGTCCATGTGTATATTTCCACCTATGTGAAGAAATGTTATCTGCCACTAATCCTAAACTTAGTGTGGACCCTTTTTCTTCCATCACCCTAATGTTTTCCAAAGACAGATCAGCAGGTTAGTCTCACAGGGTTAGACGTGCTACATGTCTCAATGTTATTCCTCCAAGGGACCTCCTTTCAAGGATGAACAGCATTAATTTAACAGCCTAAAATACAATTTATTCATAAAGTTTGTAAAGATGTTACTCAACATTTCCACTTGAATATTAGTGTTTGCGATTAAATTCAATTTCCCCTCATACAGCAAGTCGACTCAGTATGGTAATAATCGACAATGTTCACGACATACATTGTGCATCAGGTAAATAGCCAAGGCCAATAGGACCAACATGGAGACACATTGTGCAGCAGCTTTTAGACTACACATTTATATTGGCATTTATATTGTCAAACCCATTTAAAATAAAAATTAAAGTTATCAAATTGGTGAAAGAGCCTAAATCAATGTTCTCTCATGGCTCTGTCACTGGGTAAGTTCCTGCACCAATGTGGCTGGGATGAACTGCTGCACTGTCCCAGGGCTGAGGGAGCTATCGAGTTCCTCACTGGGAACACTTGACCCAACCTGGTGTTATCAGGGCATCTCATCACATAACTGCATGGACTGTCATTTAACTTCTGCACGAAGATGTCCAACAGTGGTCTTCAATCTACCAACAGCAGCTCAGCTTCACTGATGACCCTCCAACATCCAATCACAATCCAATGACGGTCACAAAATCCTCTGATGATTTGCAACTATGGAAGTGACACTCGATCTTAGCCAAAAGACTCCTCATTACTCTTTTGTGTGGCACTGAACAGTGTACGAATTGTCCTTGCTACCTTGGGTCTGCACAGCCTCCACCGTTTTTAGTTGCAGAGGCTGGGATCACCCACTGAACTGCACAAATGCACAATTACAGAAGCAAACAGGCTTGCTGATCACAGTCACTACGAGAGGCCCGCTAAACACATCAGTTGACTGAGTGCAGCCGTTTACTGCTTAAAGCTGGAGGCGTTGATAAGCTATTGGACCATGGCCTTTATAGATGTACTGTAGTGCTCAAAGCACCACTTTCACCTCACCATTCACCCACCGACCCCGGCTTCAGACATGTTCAGTTCCATTTGTTCGTTTTTGCAGCTTGATACAGTGCAGGCAGTGACAACGATAGCAGACACTGATGCCTCACAACTTTAGCCCCTGTGACTTCTAGCAACTCAAAATACACATTCGGATACCTTGCACTACAGTACGAGAATCACAGAATCCCAAGTGTGGAAAGAGGCCGGTCGCCCATCGGCTCTGTACTGACCCTCCAAACAGCATCCCAGTCCCAACGCCAGCCCCACAACCTATCCCCATAAGCCCGCATTTCACATGGTTAATCCAATTAGCTTGCACACCCCTGCACACTATGGCCATGCTAAATTGCCCAATGCACCCAGTCTGCTCATCTTTGGACTGTGGGGAGAAAACCTAAGCACCCACAGGAAACTCACACAGACACAAGGAGAATGTGCAAACTTCATACACAGTCAACCAAGTCTGGAACTGAATGCAGGATCCTAGTGCTGTGAGAGAGCAGTGCTAACCACTAAGTCAATTTATGTCTGCAATGATGTCACAGGTAGGGAGAGGGACTTCAAAGTTCAACCAACTGACGGAAATTCCCATTTTTATTTTGCTGGTGGAGCTAATTATGCGAAATTCAACCAGTGAAATCAGGTTTCCAAATGTCTGTTGGGCTACTGAACAGGTTCAGTGTTAGCGACAGACTGCAACACACTGGAATGTCTGGGCATAGTCAGCGATGGAAAAAGCTCAGGCAAATAAGATTAGTGTAGCTTGGTGTGGAGCTGGAGGAACACAGCAGGCCAGGCAGTATCAGAGGTGCTGGAAAGTCAACGTTTTGAGTTGGGACCCTTCTTCAGAAATGGGGTGGGGGGTGAGGGAGCTCAGAAGAAGGGTCCTGACCCAAAATGTCAATTTTCCTGCTCCTCTGATACTGCCTGGCCTTTTGTGTTCCTTCAGCTCCACACTGCGTTATCTCTGACTCCAGCATCTGCAGCTCTTACTATCTCTTAGTCTAGTTTGGTGTTTGTTGGACAGGATAGACATGATGGACCAAACAGCCTGTTTCTATGCTGTATGACTCTTTAATCCAACTAACAAAATACATTTTACAAGAACATTTTGAAATAAAAAAAAGTGACACCAAGTAAAATAGGAACTTATCAGCACAACTGTCAGAGATAGGTTATAAAGGAACATCTTAAACTGGGGCAGAGAGGTAGAAAGGTAAGTTCCAAAGCTTGATACTGAGGCAGTGTGAATGATACAGCCATGGAAATCAGGGATCTCATACTGATTTAAGGCTAGAAGAGGTTACAGAGACAAGTTGATACAATGGCTACAATGAAAGTAGAACTGTCTTTGCTACTGTTTACACAAGGTTTACTCCTCCAGACTTGAATTTGATCTCAACGCAGCATAAAGTGAGAAAAGGAGCTGGGAAAGAGAGAGGTATTTTGTAAACGCAGCTTGGAGCAGGGGGCCGTTGGGACGACCCCAGTAGCTGGCCAAATCCATCAGCTCAGCACAGGCAAGCTGCTGAGGATACAAATGTGTGCATACATACAGACAGGCATACACTCACTGGACATTAGAGAGACTCCAGCTAGAGAAGCCTGGCCTGGTGCAACAAAAGACACATGTTCAAACATGGATCATTTAGATTCAAGCAAAAAGAATCCTCATTCTTCCAGACAAAGTGCTAAATTCCTCGCCTCCAACTTTGTTTCCTTGAAAGAGTCCCATGTCCGGCCTTTAACCAACCTCCCTGATAACCCAGTCCAGCTGCTAAGCACCACAGAAGAAACACCCCATGCCATCTGTCCTAATCTGGCCTTCACAATCCTGAGCTTCCCATTCTGCTGTGCTGGTCTCTCCCACATGATTATAATATCCAAACTTTCTCTAACCCAACAGGTTTCTTCTAAATGGTATCCCTGATGGGGGCAACTCAGTATTCCTAGTCAGTCCTCCTAGGATTAGCCCTGCTCCATCTCTTGGACACTGCTTAAGCCAAAGCCACAAGAACTGGGTCAGATACTCCTAGGCACCGAATAGACTATCGAGGAGAGAGCTCTCAGGGTATAAGCACCAGTCAGGAGAACAGTTAGGACTCTGGATCTGAGGATTCATCCCAACTGTTGGCTAGAGCACAGACAAGAGTCAAACCTCTTACTGTTCAACTCTAGGGAAGATGTCATGAAAACTGGAGTGGATAATGATCAGGAAACCTGACTGGCATCTTTTCCGTCCCTGTCCAGGGCATCGTTCTTACCTTGCAACCAAATGTCAGTTGTCATAATAAATTCAGTTGATTATGGCATGAGATGTAAAGAGCCTCAGTCAATAATGTTGTAAATCAGCCATAAAATCTACCCACATTGCTAACAAGAGATCAAAATGGAAGCCTCAACACCGACTTCACAACGTAACAGAATTAGGAAAGTGCCAGACACCCCTAAGTGATTTTCTATGCGGAATCTCATTTCAGCCAGTTACTTTCTCAAAACTTTATCTCACAAACAAAGTTCGAGGAGCAGGCTCAGACCCTGCTTTGCCATTTAATAAGAACACGGCCTACGTTGTTGTGACCTCAATTCCACTTTCTTGCCTACCATTAACTAGAAACTCTCGTTAGTCAAGGAGTTATCTACCTCAGCCTTAAAAAGTATTCAGACTCTGATTCCACCACCTTTTGAGGAAAAGCTTTCCAAAGACTTGTGACCCTTTGAGAGAAAAGATTTTGCCTCATCTCAGTTCTACTCAATTTCTTCCTAAAGCGTGACCATCATTCACAATCCAAAAAAGCACCCAAATGCCTACTGTATTATTTAGGTAAACCTATCATTCTCTGTGTTGCAAAGATATTTTATATTGCTTGGAGACTCAAGCATTAAAGAATTATGGAAAAAGGAATTTATTTCTGGTTTCGTAGGCAAACTGGAAATGGTTTGTGTGAAAAGAGTTGTTGAAAGTTCACTGTGAATATCGGAAATTATTTTAAATTACAAAACTTCCTAGAAATTGTATGACTGGTGATTACGGCCTGTTTTGCTGTTGATCTTGTTGCAGTTGTTTTGAACAGTAATGCCTTGGAGAAGTTCTTGGTTTGTATGGTTAAGTTGGAGAAAAACTTGCTAAGGACAAGCTAAGTTGGAGGAAAGCTCACTATGAACAAGCTGCTCAGCCGAGATATAGACAATAGACGCAGGAGTAGGCCATTCGGCCCTTCAAGCTAGCACCACCATTCATTATGATCATGGCTGATCATCCACAATCAGTATCCTGTTCCTGCCTTATCCCCATATCTGACTTCTGGAAAGAAAACCTTGTCCATTAGTTGAGGGTGGGCCTAAATTGTTCTTTCGAAAGAGTGATGGAAGAAATTTCAAGATCTTGTCATTCTCAAACGAGGATGTCGACTGGACTTCAGAGACAAATCATTTGTGATTAATGACCTGATCCAGACTTGTCTCAGAACATCAGAGCAACACGACTCAGGAACACCCTTTAAGAATAACCGACTGATCAAAGTTTTTTATCCCAGCAAGCCAACTGGTGAGGGGGTGTATGGTCTGGAAGAAGAGGGAGAGCGGGGGTGGGGGGAGCAGCGAGACAAGCAAGAGCAGGAGGGGAAGGCGAACAAGAGCGGGGGGCGTAGGAGGGAAAGCGAGAGCACATGGGCGAGCGAGATGGAGCAAGGGCAAATGAAACAGAGACATTAAATGTGTGTGTTTTGTAGAAATAGGTAGTTATACTTCTATATTATGAATAAATATGTCGACCAATTATTACATCTTTATTATACAAGCTTTGATTTGATAATAAATCTATCATCGTGTTTATTTAAAAGGCTGGTTGACAGGGTGTTTTGATTAAAACTGGAAATAGATTAGTTATTTAATTGGTCATCTTGGTAACTGGAAAAAGTATTTTGATTTTACGCTGCAACCTATGGAATACTGGGAATAGTGCAACAGTGCCCTTCTCCAGCTTTAGTCATAACATCTGCGTAACAAAGAGAGATGTGTTGTTGACATTAGTAATTCACAACAATCAACTTGGATGTCCAGTAAACAGACGAGGCTAATAGCTGCTGCTGATGAAATAACCTCCTCACGGACGCAGTTACAGCTTTGGCTCAGTAGATAGCACCACTCTTGCCTTGGAGTCAGTTGTAGGTCCAAGCCTAACTTGAAGATTTAATGGCACATAAATGGTTGACACTTCAGCCGCAGGGTTAGAGGTGAGAAATTGCAGAACTGATCCCATAGCACTACTTTGAGGAGCAGTAGGAGTATTCTCACTACTAACTCCCCCTAACTAAAAGCAGATCATCTAGTCATCATATTGCTGTTTGTGGGAACTTAGATCAAAAGACCATAAGACATGACAGCCATTCGGCCCATTGAGTCTACTTCACTGTTCAATCATGGCTGATAAGTTCCTCAACCCAATTCTCCCGCTATCTCCCCATAACCCTTGATAATCAAGAACCTATCTATCTCAATCTTAAACGTACTCAGCGACCTGGCCTCCAGCCTTCTGTGGCAGTAAATTCCATCGATTCACCACTCTCTAGCTGAAGACATTTCTCCTTATCTTCATTCTCAAAGGTTTTCACTTTACTCTAAGGCTGTGCTCTCGGGTGCTAGTCTCCTATACAAATGAAAACATCTTCACAACATCCACTCTGTCCAGGCCATTCAGTATTCTCTAAGTTCAATTAGATCCCCCCCTCATCCTTCTAAACTCCCATGAGTACAGTCCCAGAGTCCTCAAACGTTCCTCATATGTTAAGCTTTTCACTCATGGGGCCATTCTTATGAACCTCCTCTGAACCTGTTCCAGGGCAAGTATTTCCTTCCTGAGATATGGGGCCCAAAACTGCACACTTGTGGTCATGGATTGGCTGCCAATTTCCCCAAATTACAACAGTGATTCAACATCAGTTGTAAAACAGTTTCAGATATTCCTTGTTCATGAATGGTGCTTTATAAATGCAAATATTTTATTTTAAAATATGCCAATATTAGGATTATGTACAATTTACAGCACAATTCCATCCAATTAAACCATTCTTTATGAACCTCCTCCCATCCTATCAGCACAAACTTCAGTGTTTTTTTCCACAACATGTTCTTCTTAAAAGCACTCTCTCAACCACTCCAAGTGGTTCTAGCCATTCTTCGGGTAAAGAAAATTTCTCCACAATTCTCTTTTGGATTTGTCAATCATTATCTTATACACGTGACCTTCTATTAATTTTGAGCCAACATTTACAACACCAAGGATCCACCATGAGTCAGTATCCACCAAACAGATCACATCCACCACTGACAGTTCTTGATGTGGGCCTTCAGGTTAGAACAAGATCAGACTTGTTGTGCCGGCTTCTGTGGATGAATAGTCAAATGGGACAATATACTTTTTTTCCCCCCCTTTATTCATTTATGGGATGAGAGTATCGCTAGCCAGGCAGCATTTATTGCCCATCGGGCAGTTAAGAGTCAACCACATTGCTGTGGGTCTGGGGTCACATGTAGGCCAGACCAGGTAAGGATGGCAGTTTCCTCCCCTGAAGAACATTACGACCAGATGGGTTTTTTCAATAACTGACAATGGATTCACCGTCATCACCAGACTCTGGACCAGCAGTGAATATGAAGAAAGGAAAACAGGTTGAAATGAGTACAAGATTGTCAACCCAAAACTTTAACTCAATTTCTATCTCCACAGATGCTGACTGACCAGCTGAGTTTGTCCAGCCTTTTCTGCTTCACTTCAACAGAATAAATGCAGCTTTCACCCTCATTGCTATGCAGGATCTCAGGAAATGGGCATCAGTTTTATACTGAAAATCTCATTGTTATTAGATTGTTTCAGATGCACTTATTACTTACGGAGCGGCACGGTGTCACAGTGGTTAGCACTGCAGCCTCACAGCACCAGGGAACGGGTTCAATTCCAGCCTCGGGTGACTGTCTGTGTGAAGTTTGCATGTTCTTCCCGTATCTGTGTGGGTTTCCTCCAGGTGCTCCAGTTTCGTCCCACAGTCCATAGCTGTGCAGGGTAGGTGGATTGGCCATGCTAAATTGCCCATAGTGTTCAGAGAGGTGTAGATTGGGTGGATTATAGGGGATGGGTCTGGGTGGGATGTTCCGAGGTTCGGTGTGGACTTGTTGGGCCGAAGGGCCTGTTTCCACACTGTAGGGATTCTAATTCTAATTCCACCACCTAAAGCAAAGTAACTAACTGTTAACTAGTGTTATCTAAATGGTGTGATCTGTAGAATCCTGGCCCCATTAACTGCCAAGCGTATGCAAACCAACACCTCTACAGTAACAGCTATCTTCCTCTCACACTCGTTCACATGAATTGCTTTTTGGCTGCAACAGTTAAGTCAGTTGCTTATTTAAAAAAATACATAAGCCATAAACTTCAAACCCAGAGCCACAAGAGAAAGCCATAAAACCCTACAGCAGGTTTACACACGAGACACACCAAGAAAATTATTTACCTTGATAACCATCACAACTTCACAGAAATATGCTGAAAGAGTGATAGAGATGAGTGGGAAAGGTTGCAGGGGAGTTACAAGACTTCACCTGTGGGTTGGGAGTCTCTCTGTGCTGTCTTGATGCACTCTTTTATTTAAAGTGAGGGAAGGTAACGGCATGTTTTACGACCAGGGAGTGAATCGTCTCCTTAAACAGTTGTGAAGAAAACAAAGCTTAAAAATGGTTGGAGATCTGGCACAATCTGAATACCAGACATGGGGGTGTGACCAGCATTGTATTAAACACATCCCTGTGAAAGCCCAGCTACAGCTCAGTAAATGGATACGCATGATATCGATTCTAAGTGCTCCTTCTCGCCCCTTCCAAAGCACAGAGATGTCTCCCCGTAACTCGAAGGCTAAACGAAGCTGTGCCTGTGTTGATCTTCACATTCCAGACTGAACTGTGGCATTTAAACTACAACAGAAACAGATCCTCCGTATCATTACCCCCAGCCACCACTGAGAGGCAACAGCAAACTTCAACTTTTTAAAATTAAAAATCTACCTTTCTATCACTGCAAAGAAGACAAACCAGACTGGCCATTAAAGACAGCCAGTAGGTTACATCTAGCCATGGAAGACAAGGACTTGTTTCACATTGCAACAAGTGGCTTTTTCCACAAAAGCAGCTTTCATTCAGTTTGCTACGTCGTGTACCAAGGACTGAGCCCTCCCTTGCTGCCACCCATTCATCCCCACAACCCTCACCACACGCACGCACACACGCGTGCGCACACACACAGAGGAAGAGTCAGCCAGCAACACATACATGCAGACAAACACATACAGGGCCGTATTTAAATACAGAGAAAAAGATACACAGAGACAAACATTTAAGCAAGAAAGATACAGCAACATAAACGCATTCCAAGTAATACATATAATCACCAAATCTTACAGACCATAAACTCCAAACCCAGAACCACAGGAGAAAGCCATAAAACCCTACAGCAGGTTAACACACGAGATACACCAAGAAAATTATTTACCTGTGCATTCTGGAGAGGGGAAGAGGAATTATGAATGACTTGTTGCTGGAGGTAATATGCATACACACAAGGACAGACGTTATTTACACAAAGCTCACCTCTCACAGCATCACATGACTGAGCCATTCTAATCTCCACCTCACAGGAGTCCCGTGTCGTGGGTACCTTACTCTATTTTTGCTTAACGCTGGCTCAGCAAGTTTGCAATCAGTTAGACTGGTCTGCTCTCCGTCAGCAGCAGGAGTACAGTATTAGAGGCAGAATACATCACACCTAATTACACTGATGGATTACCGTCTTCAGGGATCACCAGAGAATGCAAAAAAAAACAGTAAACTTATGTCAGAGCTGCCTTTACAAGGCAGAAACCGTTAACCCTACACTCCCTGTTCGATACAATTTCAAACATTTCAAAGCAAACCTTCTATAAAACTATTAACGACTTTAAATCATAAATGATCCTCAATTATCCAACAACTTGGAGGAAAGGGTCTGATGTAAATACATTACAACAGCAATTACATTTTCAGAAATAAACTTAACTGGCTGTATAACAGTGCAAGGCCCCAGTGATTATGGAAAACGTTCTTAATTGTAAGATTGGAACTGAATCTATCGTTCCTTGTGGAACATAAAACACTCCAAAATCAATGGACTGGGTATTTAGAAAACAAAAAATTTGACACAAACAATAATGAAGAAGCAGCAGGCCATTCTATAAAATCTTGGTTCATCTGCGCATGATCTCAACTCCACACCGAGACTGAGGCAAAAGATAAGATCAAGTCAAGAGACCAAAGTGTGGTCAGGGGAAACAGGACCCAAGGAACATATGCTGAGGGTTAGAGTGGGGTGAGGGGTTGGGTGGTTGGTAAAGTTTAGACAGGGAAGTCCATTATTTTGGGACCAGACAGTTGAAAGTGATGTTAGGCACTCAAGGACTGCGAAAACAGGTATTACCTTTCTTTTAACTTCACTTGGATTTGGACACCCTTGGCTTGCCAGCATTTATCACCTGTCCCCAGGTACCTGTTGCAGAATGTGGTGGTGAACTGCCTTCTTGAACTGCTGCAGTACTGGTGTAGGTAGACCCACATGGGGACGGAATTCCAGGATTTTGACCCAGCGGCACTCACAGAATGGTGTGGAGCTGGTTGAACACAGCAGGCCAAGCAGCATCAGAGGAGCAGAAATGCTGATGTTTCGGGCTAAACCCTTCTTCAGAAATGCATCTACCTCTGACACTGAAGGAACAGTGATATTGTTGGAGAATGGCACAGATCTTGGATGACTGCAAGGCCAGAAGAACGCCAGCCCCTTGGGGCAAGCATGAGGAGGGAGGCTATGAAAAAATAAGAACTTCAAATTTCAGACAACACTGCAACGAACAGCTGATGTAGTATCAGAATGATATGGGCCTTTTACAGGTGGGCTACAGGTGCTAGAATCCTTGGCTCTCTCCCAAGATGCTAAATGACAGTCTTGGCAGGGAATGCTGACAGATTATTTGACTCTGGGGAGTCATGGGCAAGCCCAATCACATCATGAGGCGATGTCTGCACATGTGGCTTTCCAGCAAAGGAAACCCACTCAGGAGAAAACTTGCCAAATACCGGCCAAGAACTTTTTTTCTCTTGGCCTAGGGAGTTTGAAACTAGGGGCATAATTTCTAAGGTGAGAGGAGAAAGATTTAAAAGGGGCCTGAGGAGTTAGTTTTTCCACACGGAGGGTGGTTCAAATATGGGATGCACTGCCAGAGAAAGTGGCAGATGCTGATACAATTATAACATTTAAAAGACATTTGGACAGGTACATGAATAGGAAAGATTCATTCCAGGCAAACAAGAAACTTGGTCAGCACAGCCAATTCGGACTGAAGGGTCTGTTTCCATGCTGTATGACTATAATATTTCACCTTGTTACTTTTCAAAATTGAACAGGTGTCACCAATCCCACACATCATGGACTATATTCTGGTTCAGTGGTAGAAGTTAGCAGGTTGCGAGTTCAAACCTAACCCGAGATTTTACAACATCTGGGATGACACACAGACAGACCAACGCAATGTGAAACACACATTCAGATGCAATCAGGAGTCACGTTGTATGTGGTCAGAACTAAATGTGGCTCTTCCTGCCCATTGCTGACTAACAGGAAAACAAATGGCTTCCATTTAAGTAGCACCTTTAACCTAGTAAAACACTCCAACTGACTTCTCAGATCCAAAAACATTTCACAAGAGTTGTAGAAAAATCACAGATTCTTTATGCAGAGAGGAAGGAACAAACAAAGTAAGGGATGCAGTTCAAAGCAGAATTGAGACAAATGGATTTTGATTTTTGCAAACACGATCAACAAGAAAAAGAAACTTAAGGACGGAGTTCCAGCAGCATGGAGGATTGTGGCTAAATGAGTGGTTGCCGAGGGATTGGGAGAATACAACAATTCCCAACAACACTTCATCCAAAACATATGTATTCATATGTCTTAGGAGAGGTGACAGCCTCGTGGTACTATCGCTGCACTGTTACTACAGACACCCAGGTAATGTTCTGGATACCTGGGTTCACATTCTACCGTGGCAGATTCTGAAATCTGAATGAATCAGTAATCATGATCACCATTGCTGGAAAAAACCACCAGGTTCACCAGTGTCCTGTAGGCTGACATGCGACACCTGATCCACAATGTGGTTGACTCTTAACTGCCCTCTGGGCAACTAGGGACAGACAGTAAATGCTGACCTAGTCAATGATGTCCTCATCTATGAATGAATTTTAAAAAAAGGAGGGGTTGGGAGGAGAGAGAATACAGGGTTGACATTCATTGTGATACTAGCACTAATAAAAGATAAAGTGGATGGGCACCTCAACACTCCCCATTGCCCATCATACCCATAACTCTTTCTACCCGGCAGTCTTGTTAAACACCAACAAGCTGGGTGGAAAAGCCTCAGCTGCTGCTTGGCTCAGAGTTGTTGGAAGAATAATGACATCTCTGCCTCTACTACAGTGCTCTAGAAACAGGGTATGAGATAAACCCTTTCATCAACAACATACTCGTTAAGTGCTGCAGCTGCAAATTATAAATAACGCATGCTCGACAGAATGGAAAATGCCAGGCCAGGTAAAACTCATCAATCTCAGCCTTGTTGGTCCAATAGTTTCAAATTCCAGAGCCACATGACATGGAGCAGAGTTCCCATTGCACAATAGAGTTTGGACTTGTTGCTGAGCTTTTTTGGACTGCCCTAGCTTGATGACAAGCCAGCTGGGCTTGATGAATGAGACTGCTTCATCTCATGCTCCAAGAGCTTTGTGTGAAACTTCTGGAGCTCGCACTGAGCTACAGTTTACAAGCCTGGAACTGAGGGTCTTCCTGTAGCCTGCAGGCCAAGTAACACAGATCTACAAATGCCCCCTCCCCCTACCACAAACGCTCAGGAAGAAATCCTGGCTTTGGGAGGGTGGGAATTGGGGAGTGAGGGGGCCAGGGAAGAAAGAAAGGAGAAAGGAAGAAGTGCTTTCATATAGCACTGTTCGCCATCCCAATGTATTTCAAAGCATTTTACAAATAAATAAAGCACTTTGCCATTGAGGTCACTGTTGCGATGTGGATAACAGGGCAACCAATGTGTGCACAGCAAGAACCCACGAACAGGTCATGACTTGAGTATCTGCTTTAATGATGCTGTTGGGAAATTAATATTGACCAGCGGGATTGGGAGGAGAGGTTTCGGGGTGAGGTGGGGATTGACGAGGACGGGGATTGAGAGAAGGAGGTGGATTGGCGGGGGTGCAATTGAGGGGGGTTGGAGGATGATTGAGAAGACGCAGACAATTGGGAGAGCAAGGATTGGGAATGAGAGGTTGGGAGGGGTTGAGGGGGGTGACTGGAGAGGTTTGGGGTTTGGTGGGACACTGGAGGGGATTATGAGGCCTGATCGGAGTTTGTGATTGGGAGGGGTTGCTGGGAGGGTGTTGCCTGGAGGTCTGGGATTGGGAGGGGGTCTGGAAGAGGGATGGGGCTGCAGACAGTTCTTTTGTCCATTCTCACCCCAGCCCAGAAGGACAGCTGATCAGGAACACACTCCCCTCCACAGCCATCCCACACTGCAGTCAAGTGAAAGCAGCATAAGGATAGGACTAGCGTCCCCACCAATGTGATGGAGTCGTGGCCAGACAATGACCTGGAGAGAGATTCTCGGTCTGGGCTGATTTCCACAGTAAGCTGTACTGGGACTGCAGCAGGCAGAGAGATTATTGCTGCACTTCCTCATCTTTCAGAGTGGGCAATGACTGCACAGCCCGAGGGAGGAGAGAGGCTGGGTTTTGAGGGGCGAGGCTGTGGGCCAGGAGGACGGGGTGAAACTTTGAATGGAATGATGGAGGCAAAAGAAAAAAGGTAGCCTGCAATTCACACAGGGCACCCCCTAAAAGAGGTAATCCTTTCCATCCCCTTTTCTCATCTTAGCCACAAGGGGAAGTAATTGCCTAGTGGTATTGTCGCTAGACAATTATTCCAGAGACTCAGGTAATGTCCTGAGAACCTGTGTTCAAATCTAGCCTGACTTTGAATTCAAAAGATAATATTTTGGAATTAAGAGTTGAATGATGACCATGAAACTGATGTGGATTGTTGGCAAAAAAAAGTGGCAGTTTCAGTAATGTCCACTGGGAAGGAAATCTGCCATCCTTACCTGATCTGGCAAACATGTGACTCCAGACCCACAGCAATGTGGTTCACTTTTAACTGCTTTCTGGGGA
The DNA here is from genome assembly GCF_030684315.1 of Stegostoma tigrinum. Classification (NCBI taxonomy): domain Eukaryota; kingdom Metazoa; phylum Chordata; class Chondrichthyes; order Orectolobiformes; family Stegostomatidae; genus Stegostoma; species Stegostoma tigrinum. The sequence continues at coordinate 6,889,049 of NC_081384.1, read as the reverse complement.
CAGTTAAATTCTGGCCAGGCAATGACACCCACCATCCTGTCAATTAATACATTTTTTAAAAAAAAAAGAGATTGCCCACGCCAGCCTTATGGTCGAGCCAGCACAGATACAGTCTAATCATACAAAATACTGCTGGTGCTGGAAACCTGAAACAAAAACAAATTTGCTGGAGAAACTCTGCAGGTCTAGCAGCATCTTTGGAGACAGGAACAGCGTTAATGCTTTAGAACTGATAGCAGCTCAGAGAAGGAGGGGGAAAACGAAGAGATTGCTTTGAGGTTGATTGCCTGGTCTTGAATAGGAATTTTCTTAGGCTATCCCACATTCCGTGCAGCAACCCGCCAGCTCACTCAGCAGAAAACCTCTTAGCTGCATAATCGGGTTTTCCCACCGAGTGTGTGCTGTATTTACAGCAGCAGAATCGGAGAAATGTACAAAAACTCTGTCAACCTCACTGTCCTTTCATGAGTGCAGGCTGCATGAGAATATCACTGTCAGCTGGGCCTGAGTGATATGGTGTGTATTAGCCAAGCTACCAAAATAAATTAGTGCATACAGAGTTGCAAATGAAATACTTTTTAAAACTTTAAATATGTGCATTGGTTATTCAACTATCAAAGTACATAGCATCACTGAGTGCCCAAGTTTTCTCTAAATATAATACTGTAAAAGCAGCAGCAAATAAATCAACTTTGCCGTTGTTATCTTTGTAATTGAATTAGTGGCCAAATTAGTGGCTCTGGGCTAAAAATTTCTAGTAAATATTCTGGATGAGCTCTCCACATAAACCATGCAAAACATGTTCCAGGGTTTTTTTTTATTTTGAACATGTTAACAATTGCAACAATGATTTGTTTCTTTCTCAGGATTTACAACTGGTTTGCTTTTCATAAGTTACTTTTACTCCCCCCAGTCCCCAAAAGAAAATACACATCCAGTCACTCCATTGTTTGGCCAAATCCTCACACTGTGCCCCCTCCCTCAAAGTTTCACTTCTGTTTGGTATGGAGCAGGGGGATATTGGGTGGCAGGGAGGGGGGGGGGGGGGGTGGAGAAAAGAGAGTAAAGAGAGTGGGGGGGGAGGGGAAGAGAGAGAGAGACAGAGAGAGACACAAACACAGGAGACAGACAGAAAAGAGAGAGAGACAGAGACAGAGACATGGGGACAGTGCTATGTTGTTGCCCTCCCTTCAGTATGAGCAGAGAGGAAGAATGACTTTTTCCTGGATCATTCTAACACATTCAAACCACTGCAAAACAACAATGCTTTGTAATTTAAAGGCTGGCTTTTTTTTTCATTTTCACCTCTTCTGATATCTGAGTGATCAGGAGTTGCAGGAGTCTCAATCATACAAGATGCTGACTCTCGATATGAAAACTATTCTCCATCCCACAACAACAGGGGATCATCCATCAGCCTCATTCTGGAGGAACACGAGGGGAATGAAACCAGCTGGCTGGGGAGAGCTCACATCTCTGAAACCAGACTTAAACACACTGTTCCTCATTTATTTGGCTGTAATTGCCTCTCACTAATTGACTCCACATGCCAGGCAGCTCAAAAAGATGGGTTTCTGACTTAATAAGGCCTTTGACCTCTTTAATCCCCTCTTTCCAGAGTTGTCTGCCCAACATTTCTTCTCATTTCAACAACTTGATCAGCCTCAAACACATCCAAAGGTCTGAATGCAGACATTTGATCACCTCCCCAGTTCCAAAATACTGGCCCTTTGCATAACCAACTTCAAAAACATTCAAGCCCTACACCCTACACTGACAACCTGCAATCCAATCTCGCAAACCCCTCATCCATCATTTCATACACTTGCATTGAGCTCTCTGTAGTAGAGGGTTGACCGTACCCCCAATTCCACGGATATCTAGCAAGCAAGTATTTCACTGACTTCCCATTAAACAGTGCCACAGTTTAAAATTCCTCAGATCTTTAAATCCCACCAGGACCTGCCTCTGTAATCTCCTTGCCTTTGCTCGTATATCACTATGTTCTATCAATGTTAATGTTACACAGTCAGCAGTCTAGAGGACAGAAAAGGGCCTGTTCCTGTGCTGTAATTTTCTTTGTTCTTTGTTCTTAAAAAGGCCCTTTGGCCATTGAGTCTGTGTTGGTCAAAAACAAATCAACTAATCCCATCTTCCAGCACATAGTCCAGACTGTTGGTCTAATCTTAAAACTGGGTTCCTGGAGTATCCCACCTTGCTAACCTTATGCTGGTCCTCTTCTGTAAACTCAGCTGCTCATCTCTTCAAAGTTCAGTCATACTGCCCCTCCATTCCCACAAGATCCTGCACAGCCTGGTCTCTACGCAACTGTTCTAGTCTTGTATCTCCTCCCCTGCCATTGATTAGTTGACTCTGATGCATAGCCTTCAGCTTTCTTTCAACTGTTCTACATGAAACCCCTCAGCCCTGTTCTCTCTACCTTAAAAATCCGACTCAATTTGATCAAATTTTCAGTTACCTCTCCCTCCAGGGTTTAAGATCACTTGAAAAGTAGTAACTTATATCGATATAAATACTTTAACATGGTAAATCTTTCCATGTCATTTCACAGCAGTGTTGAAACACAAAATTAGATAGTTCACTGTGTAAGGAAATCTCACAACAGATGGCCAAGGACAGAGAAAGCAAATGAAAAAGAGAGGAACGGAAAGAAACAGATAAACAGAGAGAGAGGAGCAGACAGAGGGATATGGAAAGATTTGGGGAAGAAAATAGCAGAGCTTAGGGCCTTAAGAAATTGAACACAAGGCCACCAATAGCACAACAAGTAAGGCCTGGGATTTTCAAAAGGCCAGAATAAGGGAGACACAAGTAGCTTTGAGGGTTATGGTGGAGATTACGGAGGCAGGTAATACTGTGGTGGGATTTAAAGATGAGGATTGTGGCACCACTTTACCTTTAACTTGTTGTTTAGTCACTTTGTTTTATACTTGAAGAGTTTTCAATAAATTAATTCATGGAATGGGGGCATTGCTGGCTAGGCCAATGTTTATTGCCCATCCCTAGATTCTCCTTGAGAAGGTAGTGTTGAGATGCTTTCTTGAACTGCTCCATTCCATTTGGTGCAGGGACACCCGTAATGTCATCAGTGGGGAGTTCTAAGATTTTGATCCAGCAACACTGAAGGAATGGCAAGTGACTCGGAGGGGAAAGGAACCCACAGCTGATGTGTTCTCATGTATCTGCTTCCCTATCTTAGAGTGCATCAATATGGAAAGTGTTGTTTAAGGAAACTTAATTCCTTAGGCTGTTGTTGCAGTGCATCTTGTCCATGGTACATACTGCAGCTACTGCAAGGCACAGGGCGAGGTGGTGAAGGAAGTGACTGTTTGTGGATGTGGTGTAAAACAGGGGGCTGCTTTGCCCTGCATGGTTTTGATGTTGAACGTTGTAGGAGCTGTGCCCATCCAGGCAAGTGGGGAGTATTCTATTACACACTTAGCTTGTGCCTTGTAGATGGTGGTCAGGCTTTGAGGAAATCAGCAGTTGAGTTACTCACTGCAGAATTCATAGCCTGTGACCTGCTCTTGTAACCACGGTATTTATTTGGCTGGTCCTGTTCAGTTTCTGGTTGATGGAGCAAGGCACTAGATGAACTTGGTTGACCTAGCTCCCTCTGGAACTACACAGTCTTTATTTGCAATGCTGTTGCTCACCATTTCCCCCATTACAAATTAGGAGTTTAAAATCCTCAATGCTGTCCTCCACATCTTGGTCTGGATGACCTCTACTGCTCTTCAAGTTTTAGCCTGACACAGTTGCTGTTCAGCTTCAACATGATTTATGAACATTTAAACTCAACACAGGGTGCAGGAGTCCAAACACCATGTTTTGAGAATTTTTTTGTACATATCTGGAGACAAAAAGTTAGCATCAGTAGCTTGCCTTGGAGAGAAGGTTGGGAGAAAATCTGACTGAAGTAGAGGGGGCCCTGATTTACAAACTTCCAACCTATGAACTCTCATGATCCTGTACAAGGATGCGATTTTAAAGAGCCGACATACAAACATTTCCTGTACTTAAGGACAGCTATTTAATATTGTCCTGCATTGTGTTCCAATTCGAGCATAAATTGGCTTGCAACCAACCCTGTCACCTCCTTTAACATCACCCCTACTTCACCTTAAATCATCCTTCAGCGAGCAAGTGAACCAAACTGGGGCCACAGATGAACTTTCCTGATTCAGAGACAGTGGCGACATAAAAGTGTCTTTCATGGTCACAAGTGCCACTTACAGCCAAAGCAGTGCTCTTGACAAATGGCCTCTGCTGAAATGTGGGAAACACAGCAGCCCATTTGCACACAGCTAGCTCCCACAATGTGAAATAACCAGATAAGTTGTTTTGACCATGCTAATTGAAGGCACTATAAATAACTCTCCTGCTTTTCTTACAAACAGTGCCATGGGATTTTTCTATGGCCTCCTGCCACCACTGACAGTCCAGCCTTTATCTGGTACTGTACTGCAGTCTCAGCTTTGATTGCTTTGTGCTTGAGTCCTAGAGCAAGAGTTGAATGCACAACCTTCTGGCTCAGAGTCGACAGAGCTACAACAGACCATACTTGTCACAAATCAGGAACCACTAGGGCAGAGAAACTCAGACATGATAACCATGTACCGTCTGGTCAGTTTGCTGGATACAACCTTTTACTGTTGACACAGCAAAGAAACTCCTATCAGCAAAGAACCGAGAGTCTTTGCTGAATAGGAAAGATTGGAAAGGAAAGGGCAAAGGGTGACCAAAGAGAATTTTTAAAAAGTATTTCAAGAATTTGATAAGTTAGGGAAGAAATTCCAACTTGTCAGTGGGTTTGGGCTTCCTTTTGTGTCAAGGAGACACCACCGCAAGGGTCCTCACTGTAAGATAGTTACTAATAAATCTAATTGTAGAGGCAGAAGAAACATCTACCTGCAGAGCAATGACAGTGTGTAACTTGTCATTGCAAAGACTGGCTTAGGTGAGTAATAAAAGATCTATTTAAGGGGAAGCTGGCTAAACAGGAGGCAGAAAGAAACAAAGTCATGCTGACAGGGTGAGAAGAGGAGAATGGACAAAACAAAAAGCTGGCAAGGTGAATAATTCTGGTACAGGCCAGTTGGGCTGAATGACCTATTTCAGTACTCTAAATACTGCTTAATTCTGTGTCATTAGTCTAATATAGCAAGAATTTCCTTTAGGACTATTAGGACTTGAATGTAGTCCAGTGGAATGAGCCAGGCAGACTAAAAAAGTTCCCTTGCTAATTCTCTCTATTGAATGATCTAATCTTAATGGAGATAGTGATCCAGAGTTGACCAACTCAGAGACAGGGTGGCTAAAGTGAACAGCAGAAAATTTCAGGTAAGTTAGAGGCCAAGAATTCTGCAGCAAGTAACTTCCAATTCCCCTGATCCTGTCTGTCATCTCCAAGGCACAAGTCAGGAATGTGATGGAATACCCCCACCTGCCTGGATGGGTGCAGCCCCAACAACAAAATGCTTGACACCATACAGGACTGGCACCACGTCCAGCATCTTCAACATTCATCAATTACACTGTAGCTGCTCACTAGCTAAGGATCTCTTAGGCAGCACCTTTTAAACTTGTGACCTCCTCCACTTGCAAGTTCCTCTCCAAACCACGTACCATACAGTCATGGAAATATAATCGCCGTCAACGAGTCAAAATCCACAGAGGTGGCCAGGCCTGTCGAGTTTCTCCAGCACTTTGTTTTTATTTCGATAGCCAGCATCCCCAGCATTTTACTTTTATTTTACAGCCAGGGACACTTCCTGCTTCTGCAGGTCACAAAGTGTCCACAACTCCCTATTTGCTGCAGGATGAGAATTCCACTGGGTCGAGCTGCCCTGTCATACCTTAAGCTTACTTGTGGCATACTTTCTATAAACTGAAGATTAAAAGAGAGTAAGAAGTTGTACTCAGCCTTAATAACCAATCTGCTCCTTATCCTGTGGCTATAAATTGGATACTTCAAAAATAACAATAATATTCCACAGAGTGAAAAAGTTTTAAAAGAAAGGAGTAAAGGAGAACCCTCTTCCCTGCTTCACTTAATTCCCTTAATTTAGCAAGTTCCCAGCCACCCATTCAAATCGCACTGTTCTGAATATTTTAAAACTAAAGAGTTAGCCTAGTACTGGTTATGGAAAGCATATGTTTAAACCCGATTCCTTCAGCAGCTAATAACAGTGGTCCCACAGTAGACAATTGATACAGCCCTGCTTAGGCCTCTGTTCTGTCAATTTAAACAGCAACTTTGAGTCAAATCTTAACATTTAAACATTAAATACAAACAAATTTCAAACTTTTAGCTCGAGACTAAGATTTCCTCAACTCTCAAACTACCAGAACTCCTGCAAGCTTTGTGCTGCATTCAGATGTACATGTAATTAGGTAAAACTAATGTTTGGCTTTCTATACAAGTTAATTAGCCTTGTCCAACAAACCTACAGGAGGTCACAGTGACAAGCAGGACATGGCTGAAGTAACAAAGTGTGGAGCTGGATGAACACAGCAGGCCAAGCAGCATCTCAGGAGCACAAAAGCTGACGTTTCGGGCCTAGACCGAACACAGCAGGCCAAGCAGCATCTTAGGAGCACAAAAGCTGACGTTTCGGGCCTAGGCCCTTCATCAGAGCTCTGATGTAGGGTCTAGGCCCGAAACGTCAGCTTTTGTGCTCCTGAGATGCTGCTTGGCCTGCTGTGTTCATCCAGCTTCACACTGTGTTATTCTGGATTCTCCAGCATCTGCAGTTCCCATTATCTCCGAGGACATGGTTGAAGTTCTGTTAAAAAGAAAGTGCTCAATACTAATAATTAGAAAATCAACAGATGACCAAAATAAAGACACTGAACCAGGTGAGCAACACAGTTGTTACATGGCAACTCACTTAAAAGACGAGCTGCGAACTTAGGAACGTCAGCTTGTTCAAATCCTCAGAAAATCCTGTGATCGGATTGACTGGCTTGGATTTAGAGATCTTTTTGTGCCATTTTGTGACAGTTAGGACCCATAACAACAAAACCCTTCCTCCCCAATACAACCAAGTGCAGTCAACACCAGCAAAACACAAAAACTTTCAGTGATTTTAGACGTAATGCTTTTTCCATTAAAGCCTATTTGTCACCTGACGAGGCAGTTTAACCTTTAACTAAAAGCGGGTGCACTGAATCGAAGATACGCAGAAAATGATGGCAATCTGATAGAATTTCTCCCTCTCCCCCTCTCTCCCTCTCTCACTTCAGCAAAGCAATTAGAACATACAGCTGTTTCTGGCAGCTTGCCCTGGGCCAGTATCAGCCATGATTATGACTGGGTTATAATGAACTGAGTGTAGAGCTTTAAGCACTGATTAATGAATCTTCAGGTTGAGTCACTCAGCAGCTGGCCCAACGAGGAATACAGGCTTGACGGCTAAGAAGCAAAAACTTTGATTAATTTTTAACCCGATGGAGGAGGCTGTTCTTCATAAATCATGATTTGCTTCTCCAAGAGCCGAACAGGCAGTTAGCAGTTGCTGTTGTGTAGTGACAGCTCTGCAAAACGTACTGCACTCACTGTAAAAATGCTCTGGGATGTCACAAGGTTGTAGAAAGAAAACAAAAAAAAGTTTCTTTTCACCAGTCATTGCAACATGCTTCATAATCAAAGGGGTCCTTTTGAAGTGTAGTCACTGTTGTAATCTGGGAAACGGTGGGAAATTTGCACACAGCTAGCAATGTGTTAACAAGCAGATAATCCGTTTTTGATTGTGGAATATGTATTGGCCAGGTCCCGAGGCATCTGTCCCCTGCTTTTCTTGAAATTAGCACTGTGAGGATTTTTGACATTCCCCCAAACAAGCTTGTTTTAATGTCTCAGCTGAAAGATGTTGCCCCCCAGCAGAATAGCACTCCCTCGGTACTGCATTGGACTGTCAGCCGTAAAGTTTGCATTCAAGCTCTGCCTTGGGGTTTAAACCTACAGGGTTGTACCTCAGGGCTGATCCAAGGTTAACACCCAAGCACTGTATAAAATGCACAAAAACAGAAGTTTCTGGAAAAGCTCAGCAGGTCTGGCAGTACCTGTGAAGAAGAAATCAGGGTTAATGTTTTGGATCCAGAGACCCTTCCTCAGAACCGATGGTAATCAGGAAAATGTCGGTTCATATGCAGAAGATAGGTTGGGGGAGGGGGTTAGGAGTAAACGGTAGGTGGGGAAAGAGCCCAAAGAGAGAAAAGAACAGTTGGATAGGCAGAGGAGTTGATGATGATCTGTCTAGGAGGACTGTTTGGGGCTAACAAAAGGTAGCGTGTAATGACAGGCTATGTGATAACAAGGCCTGGTGTATGGGGGTAGGGGACTAGGACATGGGAGAGTTTAAGCCCTGAAATTATTCAACTCGATATTGAGTGCGGAAGGTTATGGGGTCCCCCAAGTGGAAAATGTGGTGTTGTTCTTCCAGCTTCTGCTGAGCTCCACTGGAACACTACAACAAGCCAGAGATAGAGATGTTGGGCAGGGAACAGGGTGGTGCGTTGAAGTGGCAGATAACTGGAAGCTCAGGGTTTTTTTGGCTGCCAGAGCATAGATGTCATGAGAAGTGGTCACCCAGTCTACACTTTGTTTCCCAAATATAGGGGAGACCACACTGTGAGCAGCGAATGCAATGGACTAGATTCTGGAATATGCAGGTAAAGTGCTGCTTCACCTGGAAGGTATGTTTGAGCCCTTAGTTACTGGGGAGGGAGGAGGTAAATGGGCAGGTGTTACACCTTCTGCAATTGAAGCAGAAGATGCTGTAGGGCTGAGGGAGTGTGTTGGGGTGAAGGAAGAGTGGATCAGAGAGAATAGTCCCTGCAGAAGGTGGACGAGGGGCGGGAGGGTGAAATATATGTGTCTGGTGGTGGCATCTCACTGGAGGTGCTGGAAATGGCAGCTGATGATCTTCTGGATGTGGATGCTGGTGGGATGGTAGGTAAGGACAAGGGAACCCTATCGCTGTTGTGGGAGGGAAGAGAGGGGGTGACGGAGGAAGTGGGGGAGATGGGTCGGATGCAGTTGAGGGCCCTGTTGACAACGGTGCTGGGGAATCGTCAGTTGAGGATTACATACATCTGTGATTCTCTGACACTTAATTTCCAGTTTGCATGCTCCAGCCACCACCTCTTTACCATAGACATGCAATCCCTTTACACATCCATCTCCAACGAGGAGGGTCTCACGGCTCTCCTCCTTACTGGAGCATAGGCCTGACCCATCCCCACTCACTTCCACTTAGTGAAGCTCGTCCTCACCCACAACAGCTTCTCTTTTAACTCCTCTCATTTTCTTCAGGTCAGAGGGGCTGCCACGGGTACCCACACAGGCTCCAGGTACATCTGTCTCTTTGTGGAGTATGTGGAACATTCCTTGTTCCATTTCTATTCCGGTCCCCACCCACAACTCTTTCTCTGATATAGCAATGATACCATCAGTGCCGTTTCACTCTCTTGTCCAGAATTGGAAAAGTTCATTGAATTCACTTCCAAATTCTACCCTGCCCTCACTTTCACTTGGTCTATCTATGACTCCTCCCTTCCCTTCCTTGAAATCTGTTTCCTTTTCCAGGGATAGACTGGCCACTATTATCTACTAGAAATCCACAGACTCCCACAGCTACCTGGACTACACATCCTCACACCCTTCTTCCTGTAAAGACTCCATCCCATTTTCTCAGTTCCTCCGTCTCTGTCGCATATGTTCTGATGAGGGAAACTTCAACAAGGGAGCCTCTGAAATGTCCACCTTCTTCCTCAGCTCTGTGGGTGACAGGACCCTCAACTGGGTCCAAGCCATCTCCCACATTTCTGCCCTCACCCCCTGTCTTCCTTTCACAACAGCGATAGGGTCCCCTTGTCCTTACCTACCATCCCACCAGCATCCACATCCAGAAGATCATCAAGCTGCCATTTCCAGCACCTCCAGTGAAATGCCATCACCAGACACACATTCCCCAGGCATCCCTTGTCTGCCTTCTGTAGGGACTGTTCCCTCCAGGAAACCCTGGTCTACTCTTCCTTCATTCCCAACACCTCCCCAGAGCCCCCATGGCACCTTCCCCTGCAACCACAGAATGTGTAACACCTGCCCATTTACCTCCTCCCTCTCCAGTATCCAAGGGCCCAAATATAACTTACAGGTGAAGTAACACTTTACCTGCATTTCCTCCAATTTAGTCTGTTGAATTCACTGCTCACAATGTGGTCCCCTCTACATTGGGAAAACAAAGCTTAGACTGGGTGACTGCTTTGCAGAACATAGGTTCTGCTTGCAAAAAAAAACCCTGAGCTTCCAGTTATCTGCCACTTCAACGCACCACCCTGTTCCCTGGCCAACATCTCCATCTCTGGTCTGCAGCAGTATTCCAGTGAAGCAAAGCTCAAGCTGGAAAAGCAACAGCTCATTTTCCACTGGAGATCCTGTAACCCTCCGGACACCATATAGAGTTCAATAATTTTAGGGCCGAAACTCACCCATGTCCTAGCCCACACAACAGGCCCTGTTATCACATAGCCTGTCATTACAGACTACACATTTTCAGTCACTAACTGTCCCCTATTAACAGCTATTCACTCTCCTAGCCAGATTGTTAGCCCCCTTCTTTGTTTGTCCAACTATTCTCCTCTCTTTGGGCTCTATTCCCACCTACCGTTTACTGCTTAGCCCATCCCCCTCCCTATCTTCTGCATATAAACCCACATTTTCCTAGCCACCATCAGTTCTGAAGAAGGGTCACTGGACCCAAAACGTTTGGACTAGACCTACTGAGCTTTTCCAGCAACTTCTGTTTTTGTTTCTGATTTACAACAGCCACAGTTCTTTCAGTTTTTAAAATGTATAAATGCAAGTCATTTTGGTGGTCCAGCTCAACCAGTTAGCTGATCAGAGCTGGAAGAAGAGTTCACTGAAGGAAGGGGAAGATCATTGAAATTCCACATCCTGGGTCAACAGTGAACAAGGACAATGTGAGGTTAGAATAATCCCATTGGCCAAACAGTTAATTGGGCAGTGAGGCAGTTTTCTAATTGGTATTCATTGACCATGTTTAAGTAGAGAATGAATCAAGTACCACATGTGATGCACAATGTGGTCAAATAGTTCACTCTCCACTCAAGCGTCTGGATCAGAGGATGGAACCGGCCACTCGGGACAGGCACAAGCATGATCAGCCCTAGCAGAACCCAATTCAGGTCCTTTAAACAACAACCCTGAAACAAGGAGGGGGGTCTAGGCCCGATACGTCAGCCTTCCTGCTCCTCTGATGCTACTTGGCCTGCTGTGTTTATCCAGCTCTACACCTCGTTATCTCAGCATTACAGTGCCCTTTTTGTAGGAGAGAGCTGCGCACAATTTTGCTGTTACATGTACTGCAGCACAGTGGGGGCTAGATTGATGCCTGCACGAATGAGGGGAGGATGGACAGGCTGGGCTTGTTTCCCTTGAAGTTTAGAGGATTGAGGGGTGAAATGACTCCAGTCTAGAAGAGCCTGAATGGGTTAGGGTTAGGGAGACATGGAAATGATGCTTCCTCTTGTGGGTGAGCCCAGAACTAGGGCCACAGCTTCAAAATTAAATGTCAATCTTTTCGGGCAGAGAGGAGGTGAATTTTTTTTCTCTCCGAGCATTGCCAGACTCTGCAATTCTCTGCCCAGAAAGCACAGGAGGCAGGGTCATCGAATACTTTAAAATGGTGGGATTGATTCATGTTAGGAAGGGGTTCAAACATTATTAGGGTAGATGGGAATGTGGAATTTGAAACATAAACAAATCAGCCATAACCTTACTGAATGGTGGAACAGGCCGGAGTTCAGGGGGAAATTATCTACTTTTGCTCCTATTTCGCACGTTCTGTGTCCCTCAGTAGTTATAAAAGTTCTTTTGGATACCGTGGAAGGCTCAATGTAGATGCTAGTCCTTCTTTTCATTCTTTCAGGAGAAAAGGCAAGAAAATTAAATCTTATTGACCTGTAAAGTATCAATGACCCATGATCAGCGAATATACAACCTTATTACAATGACAGTCCTGTGATAAAACTGGGGCGCAAAGTCCCAGGCTCTGCACCCGCAGAGTTGTTAATCAATCTCAGTTCCACAGGGGGTAAGAAATGTTGGTGGGGTAGGGCGGAAAAAATCATCAAGACTCTCACTATCAACCCTATTCATCAGTGCCTTGGCTGGGATTAATTGATGTCTGTTAGGAATGTCTTAGCTATGCAGCCTGCTACAGTCAAATAGCTCGCTGAGAATCACATTCCATAATGCACACTTAATTGAGATAGCTGAGGAATACGGGCAGGCGGTTTAAGGTCCAGGTACATCAGCAACATTTTATCTTGATATTTTAAACAAAAGAAAACTGCAGGAAGAGAAAAATATTCAGCAATGAAAGGGGTTAAAGAGTCTACAGGAACTATGTTAATGTTAATCAATCAGAAGTCACTTCTTTGCAAGGCTGCCATGAATCAAGGGCCTATCCCATAATCCCAGCCAATTACTGTAGATCAGGTTTCCAGGCTCTGTTACCAGCCGCAGACAAGAGTGGGGAGGGCAGTTTGGGGGCGTGGGGTGGGGGGTGGGGGGTGGGGGGAGATTGGGGAGATGGTGGTAGCAATATGGGGAGGGTGTGGTGGTGTGAAGGCAGGGTGGGAGTCGCGTCCAGGGATGTAACCGGGAAATGGAAACAGCAGTTTCTTTACCTAGAAACAGCTTCCTGGACAGCTGCCAAGTGCAGAGACTGACAAGTTGCTGCACTGAGGCATCAACATACTCAATCCGTACAGAGCGGCTTTTTAAATCAGAGCAGCTGCTCACTAAAAATAAATCGCTTGGCACTACACTGCGGTTGCCTGGGAAATTTCCTGAAGTGTTTAAATGTTTGGATACCATCCAGGGTTTGTATATAACCTGTGACTACAATGATTTCATTCAAAAATGAAGAATGAGGGGTGTCAGGGAAAAATGAAGACCTGTAAAAACATACACTTTTAAATATTGCAAATTTGTTTATCTTATTGGAGAAATAATAGATACTTAGAGAGGCTGACAAAGCAATATGGCATTAAAGTCATACGGCACAGAAGGTGGCCATTCATTCTATCATTCCACTTTGAAAGAACTAATTATTCCCACTCTCCCTGGTCAGTCCACACAACCCTAAAAATTTCCCCTTTACAAGTATAACTAATTACCTTTAGAACATTATCTTAGCATTTGCTTTGCTCCTCAGCACTAACTCTGAAGCCCTGCAGAAGAAAGGGAACTCTTCTACTCTGTCTGTATCCTGCTTTCCAGGTCTTGGTTTGTACTGTGGGCTACTGTATTTTAAGTGGCATATCTAAAGTATTTTTAAAATGGAATACCTCCACCATCGTTCCCAGCAGTGAATGTCAGACCCTCAATGCTCTAGATGAAAAAATTGCCTTAACACCCCTCTAATCCCCTGCCAATTACTTAAATCTCTGTCCCCTGGCTATTGACATCCCTGCTACATCCTCTTTGCCACTCTTTCCAGCCCCCTCAGCATTATCCACCTCAATTACATCTCTCCTCAGCCTCTTCTGTTCCAAAAAAATACAAAGTCAGCCTTTCCAATCTTCCCTCATTGTAAAAGCTCTCCATTCCCAGCAACATCAAGGAGACTTTGCACAGAAGAACTAAAAATCTAACACTCAAGTTGAATATATTTCTTTTAATATTTATTCATCCACGGGAATATGAGTGACAGAACTTGCTGCTTAATCCCACTTTGTTTCAGAGAAGGTGGTGGGAGGTGAGCCACCTTCTTGAACCTATGGTGTGTTCTCTGTAGGGATACCGCAATGTTGTTAAGGAGGGAGTTCCAGGATTTGACCCAGTGACACTGAGAGAACAGATATATTTCCAAGTCATGACAGTACATGGCTTGGAGGGGAACTTGCACGTGATGGTACACCCATACATCTGCTGTGCTTGTCCTTCAAGATACCACTGGCTTGGATGGATACAGCTTTGCCAAGTTGGTACAATGCATTTTTAGATGATACATATTACAGCTAAAGTACATCAGGGGAGGAGGGAATGCATGTCTATGTGGGGAATAGGGTGCCAATCACGTGCACAACTGAAATATGTTAAACATCTTCTGTTATTAGAGCTGCACTCAACCAGGCAAGTGTGTGCCATTCCATCACATTCCCAACTTGTATGTCACAGATGGTGGACAAGTTTGAAGGGTCAGGAGGCAAGTCCCCGAACATTGCAGCCACAGTATTTCAGTTGCTGGTAGAGTTAGGTCGTTGACTGTGGTTGGGGAGGGGGGGTGGGAACGGGGTTGGGGTTCAACTGCAGTGATGCCGCTGAATGTCAAGGAGAGGTGGTTATCTGTTAAGGATGGATCCTGGCTGATGCTTACATGGTGTGAATGTTAGTCATCAATTATCAGCTTAGACCTGAATTCTATCCAGCACCTGCTCCAGATGGCACAACAATGATATGTTAGCGACTGTTTGATCCAAGGAGCTGTCTCAGTTTATATGCAGTATCATTCAAAACATATTGTAAGCTGGCCTATATTCACTTACAACTGCTGTACCCACCCTCCCCCACAACTATCCTTGTTCATTGCTGTTTTCTCCAATTTGATTTTCAATTTTACAGACTCGTGGACATTTAGACAATATTCTGGACTACACCAGACATGAAGCTGCAGTCTCTGATGCCCGATTAAATAATTCTTGATCATCAGTCTTTCCTCTTCCACCAATATTTCACAAGAATTAAAATCAAAAATCTGTGAAGGTATAAAATGGTCTCCACCATTTTTCTCCTGGGCTGGGCACAGCAGAGCCTCGGTGATTAAACTTTAAATCCTGGAGACTTCAGGGCAATCCTGGACGGTTGTCAGCCCCACCTGTCAACCATTGACAACGTTATCCTCCCTCAGTACAATGTGTCAAATAAGATCATGCCTTTTGGTCTTGGATCAGATCCAAAAACATTCAATTCGCAAGGATCGCTGACTGAGAAATGCTGTGGGCAAATTCCAGGCACATCTTTTAACAAAATAATTGTAACCTGATGAAAATATTGGTTCATCATTGTCAACAGGCAATATGTTTGGATAGAAATTGGGTAGGTGACGTGTGTGTAAGGAAGGGGTTTGTGGGGAGGGGTAGAAAGAATTGGCAATGAGGGTGAAATTTTTTTTTGTAAAGATACCATGTCAGGAGTCATCACTTGGTTTCATGAGTTTCCTACACCTGAAAATGAACAATTGCAAAAGATTGTGGGATTTTAAGCACAGACAGACCTTGGAGTGCAGGTTCATTGTTTCTTCAAAGTGGAGGTGCAGGTAGATACAACAGTGAAGGTGGCGTTTGATATGCTTGCCTTTATTGGTCAATACATTAAGTATTGCAATTGGGAAGTCATGTTGTGACTGTACAGGACATTAGTTAGGCTGCGTTTGGAACACTGCATGCGATTGTGGTCTCCCTGCTGTACGAAGAGCATTGTGAAACTTGGAAAGGTTCAGAAAAGATTTACGAGGATGTTTCCAGGGTTGGGCGGTTTGAGCTATAGGAAGAGGCTGAACAGGTGAGGGCTTTTTGTCCCCCCTGGGGTGACCTTATAGAGGTTTATAAAAATCATGAGGGACATGGATAGGATGAATAAACAAGGCCTTTTCCCTGGGGTAGGGAAGTCCACAACTAAGGGCAAAGGTTTAAGCTGAGAGGGACAAGATTTAAAAAGGGTCCTAAAGGGCAACTTTTTCATGCAGAGGGTGGTGTGTGTATGGAATGAGCTACCAGAGGAAGTGGTGGAAGCTGATACAATAACAACATTTAAAAGGCATCTGGACAGGTGTATGAATAGGAAAGGTTTAGAAAGATCGGAATTGGCTTGCTGAAAGAAGACAGAGGGTGGTAGTTGATGGGAAATGTTCATCCTGGAGACCAGTTACTAGTGGTGTACCACAAGGGTCAGTGTTGGGTCCACTGCTGTTTGTCATTTTTATAAATGACCTGGATGAGGGCGTAGAAGGATGGGTTAGTAAATTTGCAAACGACACTAAGGTCGGTGGAGTTGTGGATAGTGACGAAGGATGTTGTAGGTTGCAGAGAGACATAGATAAACTGCAGAGCTGGGCTGAGAGGTGGCAAATGGAGTTTAATGCAGACAAGTGTAAGGTGATGCACTTTGGCAGGAGTAACCAGAAGGCAAAGTACAGGGCTAATGGTAAGATTCTTAGTAGTGTAGATGAGCAGAGAGATCTCGGTGTCCATGTACACAGATCCTTGAAAGTTGCCACCCAGGTTGACAGGGCTGTTAAGAAGGCATACAGTGTTTTAGGTTTTATTAATAGAGGGATCGAGTTCCGGAACCAAGAGGTCATGGTGAAGCTGTACAAAACTCTGGTGCGGCCGCACTTGTAGTATTGTGTACAGTTCTGGTCACCGCATTATAAGAAAGATGTGGAAGCTTTGGAAAGGGTGCAGAGGAGATTTACTAGGCTGTTGCCTGGTATGGAGGGAAGGTCTTACGAGGAAAGGCTGAGGGACTTGAGGCTGTTTTCATTAGAGAAAAGAAGGTTGAGAGGTGACTTAATTGAAACATATAAAATAATCAGAGGGTTAGATAGGGTGGATAGGGAGAGCCTTTTTCCTCGGATGGTGACAGCGAGCACGAGGGGGCATAGCTTTAAATTGAGGGGTGAAAGATATAGGACAGATGTCAGAGGTAGTTTCTTTACTCAGAGCGTAGTAAGGGAATGGAACGCTTTGCCTGCAACGGTAGTAGATTCGCCAACTTTAGGTACATTTAGGTCGTCATTGGATAAGCATATGGACGTACAGGGAATAGTGTAGGTTAGATGGACTTGAGATCAGTATGACAGGTCGGCACAACATCGAGGGCCGAAGGGCCTGCACTGTGCTGTTATGTTCTATGTTCTAGATATGGACCAAATGCTGGTAAATGGGAGTCTTTTTACATATGGTCAGGATGCACAAAGTTAGACCAAAGGGTCTGTATCTGTGCCATATATTTATAAGACTCTAAGTTATATCTCATGCAGGTAGGCTTTCCGTAATCTTTAAAACACTTTTAAAAGTTTTGTACCAAAATTCTGTCTCACCCATGACTCCAGGCAATAATGAGGACAGCATAATTCTATTGTTTGAAATGGAGGTCTTCAAATTGTGCTTTTATTTGGCAGTTCCTCAAGTTGTAAAACATTTGAAATATCAGAAATATATAACTGCGGGTGTACAAATGAAACTGGCATATGGTTCAGCATAGTTTTTGTTTCAAGAAAGGATGGACTGGACACTTAAAAATATTCCTTTTTGTGATACATTTCTGTTTAGCTGTTTCATTAAACCCACATCAGGTTACTTTGTTAATTATATGAAGGAATATTTTCATGCAAAGATTACAAAATACACAGTTATGTTGTACCATGCTGTTTGATTGTAATTGTTTGTGGAAGAGGATTTTGCAAGTTATATTCGGAAGGAAAGTTGAACCATAGATTCACCTGGGCGAAAAACAGCATTTCAAGAAAAACGTATCCACTTTCCTAGATTGTCTAAAGATGAAACTCTATCCTGGTAAGTTTACCCTCAGATACAAGTTCAACAAAGCTTAACCCCCTCACCAGGATACCAGTTCCATTTTAATCCAGTTGCAGTATGAATTCTATTTGAAAAGAAAACTATTTTCATCTGTCGCATGCTTCATTTTCATTTACCGTGGCAAATATCCTTTCAATGTGGTCACGCTGCTCACACCTGTTTGAAGTTGCCCTTATGATGTGGCACATGACATGACATAAACAGGGCAAAAGACATGGAGATGAAAGCTTTAGGCTGCAAATTCAGCACACATCCAGAGGGTCTGCTTTCAGAAGAAAAATACATTGCCAGGAGCTGCAGTAGGCTTGATACACCGTGCCTGGATCAATGGACTCAGGACCAATCCAAAACATGTGTCAATAACCTACATCGTTCCCAACCCTGTTCCAGCTACCCGTTTCCTCCCCACCCCCCAGCCAATTTTGTCCCCTCTGCTCAAGGCTCCAAAAATGCAGAAAGCACAGTTGCACCCAAATGCCGGGAATGTGAAGCTCATTCATTCACAAGTTTGATGATGCTGGGTCAGCTGACAATTTCAGGACTGAAATCAACAGATTTTTACATTTAATGGGTTATGGATCAATGGAGGCCAAATCAATCCAAGGTAATAATAATACTTACCTCATTAAAAAGGTCAAACATACTCAAAAGTGCTGAGCTGCCTTGTCCTGTCACTTTTATAGAAAAGACACAGCTGTCAGAACTTTGTGCCACCTTGTCTAAGTGGCTCTGAGTATGCTTGTTGAGAGTGGGAGCTCTTTCACTGCATTAGGAAAGACAACAACAGCAAGTATTGACATTTCTTTGATGCAAAGTTTTCTGACTACAGGTTCCACAAACTCAAGAAAGAACAGGGCTTTGACAGCTTTCTCCTATGAACCACCCTGCTCCCTGGCCAATATCTGTCTCTCCGACTTGCTGCAGTGTTCCAGTGAAGCTCAGCACAAGCTGGAAGAACAACATCTCATTTTCCGCTTGGGGATCCTGCAACCCTCTGGACTCAATATCAAGTTCAATAATTTTAGGGCCTAAACTCTCCCATGTCCTATCAGTTCCACATGTAATCAGTTCCACATAATATGACCCATTCATCCAGACAGTGGCCCTCAGTGACAGGAGAAATAGGCCATTTCAATCAACTCACTGCAAAGCATCGTAAACTAGATATTATCAACACAAAATAACAAGGATTATGTACATAAATTAATCAAAATCATAGCATATATTATCAATGCAATAATCACAATCTACAAAATGACAACATGTATCAAAAGCCTATGTACTGCAGATACTAAACTAGTGATAACCACCATCACCATACCAAAATCACCACGGCTTTCATTTCAACAATTCATTAGCTCCAACGCTTCTCTGGGCCAGGGCCCCTGACCCAAGCACAGTGTGTGTTCTAGTACCCCAAATCCTGATTACTGTGTCCTGCCAACCTCCCCTCAGCCATCCCAGGTTCTGCTATCACTCATACTATCTGCGTGATCAGTGCAGCCCCCAACAACTGCAGCACTAACACATTGGGCCAAACAGTTTACACAGACTTGAAGAGACAACACAATGTCAGAAATAGAAAGGATTTTCCATTTGGATGGGTACGAGTACCACCAGACTATCCAGATATAATCATACAGAGTAAACAGCAAAGCTGGAAGTTATTCACAAACAGTTGAACTTGATGGTAGAAAAGTGCATGTTCAAAGCTAAATAGTTAAAACGCAACAATGTTCATTAATTGAAGGATAGATTTTTTTTTGAGGACTGGTCAATATTCATTTGGCACTTGGCAGGCTGGTCTGATTCCATATTGAAAAATGAGGGTGTTGTTATATTTATGCCAATTATAAAAATCAGGCACGCCCCTCACGTAACTGAGGATATTCACAGTGAAACAATTAACAGTTGGTCATGACAATCAGTGTACATTATCCATTCTAGCTGGTCTCTGGAATTGTTCACAGGTGAGCTAGGTTCTAGAACATGGGATGGTTTAATTAACAGCTTTACCTGACCTTCTGCGGTCATAACTAAGGTGACTCCACTGAAGTCGGGTAAATACCAGTACCAGTATCACTTTTCCAGTTCCTAAGGCCAGTGAGCTACAGGAGCTAAGCATTTAGATTCTGGTTTTCACAAAATGACTCCGATCTTTGCTTCCCCAAATCTCTTCCTGGATTGCATTGGAAACACCACATGACAGAAATGTATTGCCAGTAAAAGACCATAGGAATAGACAAACAGATTGGAAGGCCTGTGACTCTGCTGGTACAATAATGCAAAATTTCTCTGTTATTTTTAAAAGTGAACAACATATCGATTCTGGACTGGGCCAAAACCCATATTCAAAAAAGAAGCATATCACAACAGGATGGGACATGTGAGTGAACCAAGTGACATCTTGAAAATATTTTATTAAAAAGGTCAGCAGCAGAAAAAAGCCTGGAGTTATTCAGAGCCCATGTCTATTGGTAGCAATATGACTGTGTGTCCATGAATTAACATACTGATTAAACATTGTAAGATTCACACATTGCATGCAACACATCTGCCTTGTTTGGGGGGATCCACTAATGACGTAAATCAACAAAAGCAGTGAGACATTAACACTTTTCCCCAGAACACAAATATAAACCCAAGTAGGAAATCATGCCGCTGAAAAATTCAACCTGCAATTACCTTTCTTTTCAATGTTCACTCCTGAAGACACAAGCCCTAGCAATGGGTTTAGGATGGGGGAGGAGTGAGGTGCTTCTAGTTGGTTCAATTCATTCTCCCACCCAAAGTTTCCCCAACATATAATTTTCAACAGACTTGCCGAGTAAGTTATTGCAAGCATTTTCTGTGCACAATGTCCATACTTACAATTGCTCTCAATTTTACAACGGAGATGATACTACTGACCACAAACTCTGCCCTCCATCCTTCACTAGATCTGCTCTAATATAGAGGTTAATACAAGATTTACACAAACCTTCCTCTGTTTGTCATACAGGGAGCTCAGTTTATCTTGAGAATGGGACGACGAATCACTGAGGCCTTGGTCATAGGCAGTGCTAGCCGAATGTCGACATTTCTTCTGCAGAAGTTAAAAAGTTCAAAGTTAAACAGAAACCGAGTCCTTTTGTTTTAAAGCAAAAAAAAACAAGATATGGAAAACTGCTTTACTGAAGTTATTTTTGGGAAAAAGCAACTTCTCATTCTCATTTGGATACTGATTTCTGCTCAGGCTCTGTTCCACAGACACCAGTCACACTTTCCTGCCTCACTGGGAGATTGGAGAGGTTGGGTTTTCATCAATGCCACTCTGCTTAAAAGTCAGCTGTTCAAGTTTCATCTAGTCCTCACTTTAGGCCAATACCTGCACTTGGTCAGAAACAGGGAGTACAAATTTCGACTGCTCTCGAAAACCAATTGTAGCACCAAAATCCCCAATCCTGGCTCCCAGCGACTAACTATAACATAGGCTGGACCTTCAACAAGTCAACCTCTTGCTCCATACGCCTTTGTTACAGTGTCCAAAATGCAGCTCTTATGTTCAGTTGGACTTGGTTCCCTGCTGGGTATTGACCATGAGGAGGGTACATTTAATGATGCCGACAAAAAGAACATTTGCGACTTCTACAAAAAAAAATTAAATTGTTGATGTGGTATGGCACTACTGTGGTGTCACTTCAGCTGGGACTTTCACAGTCGGTAGAAACGTGACTACAGCGACAGGGTTATGGTTAGGGTTAGGGATACCTCAATCGTCAGTAACAACACTAAATGTCAATAACAGAGGCCAATGAACAAATGTGATCACTGAAAGAGAAGTGGCCTCAGATGGGCTGAGTAATTCCTGTCTGCAAGTCGCCCAACAACATGGTCAACCTCAGAGGAAGGCAACAACAGTCACAACAACCAGTTTTAAAATAATCACACGTCACATTATAAAATCATGCATCACAGAAGGGATTCTTTCAGGCCATCACACCCGTGCCTGCTCATTCAAAGAATTATGCAGCACTTCCTCACCAAGGAAGGGGATGATTTCTGCAACAACGTGAACAATGTGGCTCACTAGGTAGTGCTCTTGCGCACAAGTCAGGGGGTTGGGGGGTCATGCACAGCTGGAGGACCCTTGCACATAAAATTGAAGGGAGCACTCCACTGCACTCCTGAAGGGGTGCTGCACAGCTGGAATGTGCTGGCTTTCAGCTGATCAAAACAGGGTCAGCTGCCTCTCAAGTAGATGTAAAATATCATACGGTATCATCTTGAAGATGATCACCATAATCCCCTGGAATCCTTTCTGACACTTACCCCTCCATCAACATCTAAAATGGGTACTGCATGAGGAGAAAAGAAACTTTCTTGCACCCATCAGGATAATTTGTAAAAATAATCACATAAAGAATAAACAACATTTATACTGTATGAAGACTGTGTCGGTTGATTGGCAAATGGGCTCTGATTGGTGGAAACATTACCATGAAGAATGCAATAGTTTAGATGATGACTGACAATTAATTGCCAAGTTTTCTTTAAATTTTAACCAAACAAGTTAGCTATGATGGTTCTACATTATGAAACAGCGAATGGTTGTTAACTGGTTTATTAAAATAAATGCAATGCAAGTACATGTTCATTCTGTCTGCAAAGAAGGTAGCCCTGGTTATTAATTATTGGTGCATTTACTAGAAGCTCAATTCACCACACTGCAAATCTGACTGACAATCTCAGATTGGTTGTCAATGTAATTCTTAGCACACTCGAGACTATTTAGCAAATGTTGCAATCACAGTATCTCATCTAACATTGGATAGTGTCTTTTAAGTTTTACAAGTATGAGTTGGTTGGCTACGGTCAGTATATTACTTATTGCAAACAACTGAAGCAAAATGCTGTTTGATAAGCCCCATCAGGCTTTGAAACATATGGCTTATATATAGCATCACTCCAGCAACGAAATTCAGAGTACATTACTTATTTGTGTGAATATCTTTTTGGTTTAAAAACTTCTTGTTAGTATAGTAACAGCATGAAATAGCTAGCTTCACCTGGTGCTCAACCATTCAAGATACCTTACCCTTTCACAGTAACCAAAGGTAGCCCGGGAATTTTTGGGACTTAAAGTAATGACCATGGGTTAAGTCATGAATTTGAATGATAGTGAGAATTAGCCTTAATTAGGGTAGGCATTATCTGCAAGAAGGCTTTGATGGCCCAACTTCAGCACCAAGCATCACGGTGAGCACTTGGTTTGGGTTCTACTTACCAGGTTCCTGATAAGGCCAATCATACAGCACATGGGATTGTGTGAATCCCAAAGCACATACTGATCAGTGAGGTAGGTTTACAGTACACAGTATTGTAAAAAAACCTTTTGCTGATTGCTGAACTAGAACATTGAGGAAAATGAGCTCATTCAATTATTTCATTTCAAAATGAATGTGAGCAGAGTGTGGAACTCATGAATATATGCAAGAAAATTCTAAACATAATAAATATATCAACTATATATCAAAAATATGCAAAGGTTGGCAAGGAAGATGTCATCCCACTGAAAGCACACTCTTCATGAATCCAATAAAGAAGTTTGCAAAAGTTGAGTCTATTGGGGGATTCCACTTATTTGGGCAGACACTGTCATTAAATCTGAACTCAACTTCCTGAGTTATGGGTTCATATGTTTGACGAATCCCAATCCTCTCAATGGTGGGGGTCTGGATTGCCACAATATGGTGCTACAATGCAGATGGCTATGGCTTCTTCGAGTGGTACACTGACGAACAGTCCAGTAGTGTTCGATGAGCACATGGACACTGCATTGTTATTAAAATGCTAGTCCTCTATGGCCTTAACGACGTGAAGGAACTATGCAGATAGCTTTCTCAATACTGAGTTGTGGCAATTCCTGACTTCATTTGGCCAGCTCACGAATGCAAAAAGAGTCATAGGTAGGAGAGGGCACAAAGGGCCATCACCTGCGTAACTTTGAGCCCGTAATAAGGTATAAAACAGTGAGCTGTGAAAACAAATCCTATCATACATATCATCCAGCAGCTCATTGCACTGACACAAGTCCAGCAAGTGAGTAAAATTAATTACCTCATTATTGCAATAGGAGCTTGTTGTTCGCAAACTGGCTGCTACATTTCCTAAATAACAACAGAGACTGCATTTCGAAAAGAGCTTCACTGGCTAGAAAGCACTTTACAACATCGGAGTTCAAGCTCCACTTTACAACTGGTTGTGTGCAAAATAATCCAGCCACGAGTGCGGGCAAGTTGGTGTAACCAATGTCAGTGCCCCGACTGGACAATGGGAGGGTTGGCATCAGGAAAGGAGCCCAGCTTTGAATCCAAAGTCCACAAATAAAGCACGATTGATATGAAGATGATCAATTAGCATTGCAATGTATCCATATAACATGGGAAAAGCAGAGAGAAAGATAACCTTGAACTGCAGCAAAAAGATTATTGCACAGGAATTCTGTCTCAGACAAGCGAAAAACATCCTGCGATTTTTGTTTCCTAAATACCTTGTGAGATCCCATTCCACTTTCAAGAGACACTTATAGCAGGGCTAGGATTTCTCCGGTAAAATAACTGAGCACTTATAGCAAGATTGATAAAGGGCACCATTAAATAAACAAACTAACCACCAAGACCAGCAGGATCCCAGGACTAATCACAGGCAAAGATCAAAGTCTTGGTGTTTCCAGTTTAAAATGGTGAAAGGGAATAAGTGCACAGATCAGCCAAGATTCCAGCTTCCAGTCACCTTGCAGCAAACACTGTTGAACATATCCTTGGAATCTTGGACAGCATTCGGTGTAGCCCATTGGTACCCACAGTTCTAGCTCAGACAGGAACAGAAAAAGGATATAACGGCGTGGGGGAAAAATTCTGGGAATGGCACAGGGCAAAGAGATTATAATCATATGCAAAGACTGAACTGGCACAACCTCGTTCCTGCTCAAAAAGGGCAGATAGCCTAATGGTGGTTGTTAGAATGATGAAAGGGTAGCTTTGCTAAGTTGAAATACAGATGATTCCACTGGCGGTAAATACCAGAATTGGAGAGCCTTAAATATATTCTTATCACCAATATATCCAAATCAGGAGCAACATTTATTTGCTCAAAAGAAATGAGAACATGCTACCACAAAGTAGGCTGAGACAAGGAACATAGTGTATATAAAAGGAAGTTTGGGAGAAGAATTAAATTGAGGAATAAGCTGATAGGTTACCATATAGGCAGGCAGAAGGAGCCTTAAAGTGGAATATTAACAGCAGCACCGAGCTATCAGGGAACATGGACTTTTACTGTCCTCCTCATTTGACATCATTCTGTTTAACAATTGTCAGTGTATCAAACAGCAGGTAAAATTAGCAGAGAAAGGAAAAAGTAAGGGAATGAAAACAAAGAAAAAAATATAAATGATGCATTTTGAACCTAACATGTTTTGGTTCACATTTTGTTAATTGACTTGAAAAGTTTAGCTGCTGCAGTTATGTTGAACTTTCTGCATCTGTGCTACAGGCCTCTTAACAGTCCAGCCATCTGGTGCTCAGTACGAAGTGAATAGGAAATGGTTTGGCATTTTGGAATTCAAAGATAGTAAATGGACTCAAACACAAGTTTCAAGAGAATAAACAGGTTCCATTGCAGATGGTGGAATATGGTAGTCATTAATCTCAAGACAGCCACATCTTCCAGCAGATACTTTGAAAAAACACTTCCATGTACATTCTCAAGTCACTTTCCTTTTTTATTATTTCGAAACCGCTCCGTTCAAGTCATGCATTCATCAGTCTGCCCTGTAGCAAGCAAACAGCTCACTCATTGTACAGGGACCTTTTAATTGACACCATTCAGCTCAGGCACCAGTTGCATTGCCTAAGAAGGTTCACTCCTCTGATTGGGATCGCGTCAGCTTGGTAGAGGTATGACTGCCCTCAAGAGAGGGGAACTGTCAAGAAATATCAATCTGCACTGCCATTCTGTGATCAATGCTAGAGAGCTGACAATGTGATGGGGGGGGTGGGCGGTTGCAGAAGGGGAACAGAAGAAAATAGAATCAACTATTATATCTCCCCATAGAGGTTACTCAATCTCACATCTTCTACAGGAAGACTGAGTAAGGTCTATATACCTTCCTTGTATGTAAGTACCAACAATAAATTACATCATTGGGAGTTTCACAGTCCCTCCAATCCACACAAGAATCAACTTTTCCATGATTCTAAAACATGTAGCCCTGTCTGTGACTTGTTGACAGAGGAAAGACTGGGAATCAAATCAGGCAATCCCTATCTGTGTACAATACTAAGATTCCAGCCTCAAACTGAATTCACACACTGTGCCTTCAAACCAATTTAGAAGTGTGAAACATTTAGGCAGATTGGCGTTCCAACTGAGTCTTCCTCCAGTAATTCACCAAAGGTGAACATTCAGAAGTTAAGGTGTTAACACAGAACATAGAAAAGTACAGCACAGTACAGGCCCTTCAGCCCACAATGTTGTGCCATGGATTAATCCTAATCCAAAAATAAAATAACCTAACCTACATTCCCCTCAATTCACTGCTGTCCATGTCCAGCAGTCGCTTACATGTCACTAATGACTCCGCTTCCACGACTACCACTGGTAAACTATTCCATGCGCTCACAACTCTCTGGGTGAAGAACCTCCCTCTGACGTCTCCTCTATACCTTCCTCCTAACACCTTAAAACTAATGACCCCTGGTGGCAGTCAATCCTGCCCTGGGGAAAAGACTCTGGCTATCGACTCTATCCATGCCTCTCATTACCTTGTACACCTCGATCAGGTCACCTCTCTTCCTCCTTCTCTCCAGAGAGAAAAGTCCAAGCTCAGTCAACCTCTCCTCGTAAGACAAGCCCTCCAGTCCAGGCAGCGTCCTGGTAAACCTCCTTTGCACCCTCTCCAACGCCTCCACATCTTTCCTATAATAGGGCGACCAGAACTGGACACAATATTCCAAGTGTGATCTCACCAGGGTTTTGTAGAGCTGCAGCATAATCTCGTGGCTCTTAAACTTGATCCCCCTGTTAATGAAAGCCAAAACACCATATGCTTTCTTAACAACCTTATCCACCTGGGTGGCAACTTTGAGGGAGCTATGCACTTGAACACCAAGATCCCGCTGTTCCTCCACACTGCCGAGAATCCTGCCTTTAATCCTATATTCAGCATTTAAGTTCGACCTTCCAAAATGTATCACTTTGCATTTATCCAGGTTGAACTCCATCTGCCAGCTCTGCATACTGTCAATGTCTCGCTGAAACCTGCAATAGCCCTCGATACTATCAACAGCACCTCCAACCTTTGTGTCATCAGCAAACATACTAACCCACCCCTCAACCTCCTCATCCAAGTTATTTATAAAAACTACAGAGAACAGAGGCCCAAGAACAGAGCCCTGCGGGACACCACTCAGCAGTGACCTCCAGGCAGAATACTTAACATCTACAACCACTCTCTGTCTCCTGTCAGCCAACCAATTCTGAATCCAGACAGCCAAATCACCCTGTATCCCATACTTCCCGACTTTATGAATGAGCCTGCCGTGGGGAACCTTATCAAATGCCTTGCTGAAGTACATGTACACCACACGGTGGCTCAGTGGTTAGCACTGCAGCCTCACAGCACCAGGGACCCGGGTTCGATTCCAGCCTCAGGTGACTGTCTGTGTGGAGTTTGCACATTCTCCCCGTGTCTGCGTGGGTTTCCTCCGGGTTCTCCGGTTTCCTCCCACA
The DNA here is from genome assembly GCF_030684315.1 of Stegostoma tigrinum. Classification (NCBI taxonomy): domain Eukaryota; kingdom Metazoa; phylum Chordata; class Chondrichthyes; order Orectolobiformes; family Stegostomatidae; genus Stegostoma; species Stegostoma tigrinum. The sequence continues at coordinate 6,861,617 of NC_081384.1, read as the reverse complement.
GTCCAAAGATGTGCAGGCTAGGTGGATTGGCCATGCTGAATTGCCCGTAGTGTTCAGGGGTTTGTGGATTACAGGGGGATGGGTCGGGGTGGGATGGACTTGCTGGGCCGAAGGGCCTGTTACCACACTGTGGGGAATCTAATCTAATCTACATCCACTGCTCGACCTTCGTCAGGCTGTCTTGTGATCTCTTCAAAGAACTCAATAAGATTTGTGAGGCATGACCTGCCCCTCACAAAGCCATGCTGACTCCCTTTAATCATGCTATGCTTTTCCAAATAGTCATAAATCCTATCCCTCAGACTTCTTTCCAAAACCTTGCTGACCACAGACATAAGACTGACTGGTCTGTAATTTCCAGGGATTTCTCTATTCCCTTTCTTGAAAAGAGGAACAACATTTGCCCCCTCCAATCTTCCAGTATGACTCCCGTGGACAGCGAGGAAGCAAAGATCTTCGCCAGCGGCTCAGCAACCTCCTTTCTCGCTTCCTGGAGCAACCTCAGATAAATGTTGTGTTGGCTCCAGTGTCTCAGGCATGTGTGTCATCACATCATGATGCCTCTCCTTGCCAATACTGTAACCTTCTCCAGCTTCACAAACTGACAAGCGTCAAGTGTCTCATCTGCTTCACTGTTTCATGCATCCTCCCTGCCATCAGTTGCTTTGTCCCAACACTGACGGCTGTATCTTCAGCTCTCTAGGTCCTAAGCTCTGGGATTTCCCACCTCAGAGTCACGGACACAGATACTTTGACAGAACAGGAAGAGGCCCTTCAGGCCATCGTGTCTGCCTGGTGATTGAATACCCACCTATTCTAGTTTCATTTTTCAGCACTTGGCCCATAGCCTTGAAGGCATGTTGTGTTCCAGTGTTCATCTAAATATTTCTTAAATGTTGTGATGGTTACTGGTTCTACCACCCTTTCAGGCGGTGAGTTAAAGATACCTCCCTCCCCTATTTGCAGTGTGAAAAAAAAACTTTGTTAAATCCCCCTGGATCTCCTGTCATTTACCTTAAACCTACGCTCCCTAGTTGCTTCCGCCTCTACACAGGGGAAGTTCTTTTCTACCTATATGTCCATGCTTCTCTCAACTTTGTAAACCTCAATAAAGCTCCTCCTCAGTTGTCTTTGTTCTAATCTGAGCCTATCTAATCTCTCTTTATTGCTGTAAAACTCCAGCCCAGGTAACATCCTGGTGAATATCCTCTGCATCTCTCGAGAGCAGTCACATCCTTCCTATAGCTTGGTCACTTCAACTACGCACTGTATTCCAGCCGTGGCTGCTATCATCCCTTACATAGCTCCATCATAACATCCCCGCTCTTGTATTCAATGCCCTGACTAACAAAGGCAAAGATCTGACCTCCGCTCAGTTCGCAACAAACAACTGCACCTCCCAGTCGCAAACCATTTCCACTCCCCCTCCCATTCTCTAGATGACATGTCCATCATGGGCCTCCTGCACTGCCGCAATGATGCCACCCGAAGGTTGCAGGAACAGCAACTCATATTCTGCCTGGGAACCCTGCAGCCATATGGTATCAATGTGGACTTCACCAGTTTCAAAATCTCCCCTTCCCCTACTGCATCCCTAAACCAGCCTAGTTCGTCCCCTCCCCCCACTGCACCACACAACCAGCCCAGCTCTTCCCCCCCACCCACTGCATCCCAAAACCAGTCCAACCTGTGTCTGCCTCCCTAACCGGCTCTTCCTCTCACCCATCCCTTCCTCCCACCCCAAGCCGCACCCCCAGCTACCTACTAACCTCATCCCACCTCATTGACCTGTCCGTCTTCCCTGGACTGACCTATCCCCTCCCTACCTCCCCACCTATACTGTCTCCACCTATCTTCTTTACTCTCCATCTTCGGTCCGCCTCCCCCTCTCTCCCTATTTATTCCAGTTCCCTCTCCCCATCCCCCTCTCTGATGAAGGGTCTAGGCCCGAAACGTCAGCTTTTGTGCTCCTGAGATGCTGCTTGGCCTGCTGTGTTCATCCAGCCTCACATTTTATTGTCAATGATCCCACATGCCTTCTCAATCACCTATTTACCCGCCTTCAAGGATCTGAGGAGATGCATATCAAAGTCTCTCTGATCTTTGTTAATTTCCTGGGTCCCACCATTTATCACATACTCTTTTGCCTTGTTAGTCCCTCTAAAATGAATCATCTCACTTTTTCAGATTAAATTCCACTTGCCACTGTTCTATCCATCTGACTGGCCCATCTATATTGCCTTGTAGTCAAAGGCGTTCCTCCTGGCTATTTACCCAAACAATTTGTGTCACCTGCAAATTTATGAATCAGACTGCCTACTTTTGTATCTAGATCATTAAACATAAACAACAAACAGCAAAGGACCTACACTGGGCACAGGCTTATGGTCTCAAAAACAACCTTCGCTGAATACCTTCTATCTCCTATCACTAAACTAATTTAAATTCCAATCTGCCAAACTGCCCTGGGCCCCATGGGCTCTGAGCTAACACTCTTCTCCAGCTCTCCCTCATCCTATAAATTGCACCATAAAACCTCTCTCTTTGGCCAAGCTATGACAACACTTTTGCCACTATCTCCTCCTTTGACTTTGTGTCATTCTATCATTCTGCCCAGAGAAAAACCCCGGGGCATTTTATTAAAGAAAATATTTAATACAACAACTTATATTTATCTAGCATCTTTAATGCGCAAGATGCGCCAAGGTGTTTCACTCAATTGTTACCAAACAAAATTTGATGGCAAGCCATGTTGGGAGATATTAGGACAGACGTCTGACAGTTTGGTCAAAGTTGTAGGCTTTAAGCACTGGCCTGAAGCATGAAGTAGTAAAGATCAAGGGATGAAATTCCAGGTCTTAGAGTTGAGACAACTGAGGGCATACTTGCTAATGTTGAAACAATTAAAAATTAGGGATGCTCAAGTGGCCAGATTAGATAGATCGATCTCAGGGCTGGATGAGATCACCGTTTTTAGGGAGGCATGAAGCCATGAAGTGATTTAAAAACGAGGATGAGAATTTTAACATAGGAAATCCTTAACTAAAGTCACCAGATCTGTGAGCACATGGGTGAAGGGGAAACAGGAGTGTAAGTTAGCTCATGAGTAGCAGCGTTCTGAATGATCTCAGCTTTATTAAGTGACTTTTAGTAAGTTTTCTCCAGAGCACCACTGTGACAAGGGTAGGTGTACACACAGAACGGTAACAAATATTGTAAGGCCAATGTAGGAGGATAACTAAACAATGTAAAGAAATCCCAATACATTCTTCCAAATGTTTACAAAATTTATGCAGTGAAGAACCTAGCTAAACAGGTCAAGGTCATATCTGAACGAAGGATTAATACAAAGCAGGGTTAACATAAGAGAAATCAATATCGCTTGGTCAGGTCAGGCAATACTGGGCAGTGCTCTCATTTCTGATTGCTATCCAGTAAACTTTGACAGAAGTGTGCTCTGTGGCTCAGGAGTCCGAATCAGGTTTGGCTGCAAAGGGCTCAAATCTCCTTGTAACATTTATGGCCAATTTTGGAAGATGCTTGTGGAATCGACAGCCAAACCTTCAGGGGATGAGGGTGTCGGGGGAAAGATGGAGAAAGAAATTAAATTTCCAAGTGTCGAATTATTAAACTGACTTACCACTTTGTTGAAATGGTATTTGCAGTAACCGCAGTACTTTACATTATCGATTTCCGAGCCCTGTTCTTCACACAATAGGCCAGCCATTTGAGCGCTGAGGAAAACATCACAGACATCAGTTATAGAACCAGTATCCATAACCATCAAACTGATGAACATCTCAGGGCCAGCTGGCTTCACAGCAGCTCCCTGGCCAGCAACAGGTCACAGCTGATGAATGTGTCAAGTGGCCACACAAATGAGCAAAACCTATACTAAGTGACCCTTTTTCAGCTGCATGTCCCAAGGATGTCCTAAGATGGTGAAGAGAAAGAGAAATGGAGGAAAATCAGGGCAAGTGGCTGGAGGCAAAGTGAAAGAAGAAGAAGAAGAAGAAGACGAAGAAGACGAAGAAGTGAAAGGGAATTCAAATAACAGGATGAAATCTCAGGAGGTAGGCAGAAGGGAGAGCCTGATGTGAAGAGAAATCCTAACTCAGAAGAGCAGTGGACCAAGCCAAATCACCAGTTGGAGTAAGACATTAAAATATCTGAAAGTCCAGGGGGACAGAGTAGTAGGTCATAGAACAGTAGATGGATTGATCAGTAAATCTCGACAGTAAGATATTGTTTTGCCAATAATGATGATCAGTTGCCTATCAGGTTTTGCACTGAACACAAGTGCTTTGGGGACATATTTCTACCTTGAAGGCACAGCATAAATGTACATTGCTGTTGAATCTGGTATCATCATTAAGTAGGTGACGACAAGTTTATGAACTCCTACTGAAATGTGCACATTAACACTTTGAATGCTGATGGCTTAAAGACAAAAGATTCCTCTTGAGGTGCTAATTCAAGGTCCAGTAGAAATTCAGAGCATGGTGCTCAAGAGGAATTTATCAGGCAATCCAATTATGAACCATAACATGATGGTACTGCACTCAGCTTACTCTTCATGTACTTTTGTGGATCAACGTTCAATGGTTACTTTACTTCAATCTGAGCAATGGGATCCTTGATGCAGTGAGGCGAGTGAAGTTAGTGTTGGAGAATGAAACACATTCCAGCATGCCCATGCCAGATGAGGAGCTAAATTCCCCAATACTGTACCTCAGCACAGAGCTTAGTGCAGCATTCCCAAATGTTATAATTTCCTGCACAGGCCAAGCAACTGACGTCATTGATTCATTGCTGAATCAAGTACGGTTCTGTGCTGAGAGCCAAGAGAGGAAGAAAGCTGAAACTAGCCCAAATTCATTTCATTTTCAAAATTCTGGCATGAGATGCGGGAGTTGCTGACAAGCAACACATCTGCTGTCAATCCTTAATTGCCCCTGAATGGAATGGCTTGCCATAGGCCACTTAGAAGGTAGTTAAGAGTCAATCACATTTCCAGAGGGTCTGGAGTCACATGTAGGTCAATACAGCCAAAGGCAGTTTTCCTTCCTCAAAGAACCAGATTTTTCATTATAATCAACAGTTACATGGTCACCATTAGACTGAGCTTTTAATTCCATTATCGAATTCAAATTTCACAGAGAGTCACACAGCACAGAAACAGACCCTTTGGTCCAACCAGTCCATTTCGCACATAATCCCAAATTAAACTCGTCCCGCCTGCCTGCTCCTGGCCCATATCCCTCCAAATTTTTCCTATTCATGTACTTATCCAAATGTCTTTTAAACATTGTAATTGTACCCATCTGCTACGTCCCTAGAATATTAGTGCCCTCCCCCCTCAATTACTAGCCCAGTGACATTTCCAATATGCCAACCCCTCTCCTGGGATCTTAAAGTTCCTACATATTTTGAATGTTGCCCAGTTCAAATCTAGAGCATGAATATTAATTGGAGGAGATGTGATAAGTTCCTTTTATGTGAGCAAGTGTGGGTGAGTTCCAAGCCTGTATGGTTAGATAATAACCATGAGGGCAGATTCATTGATAGGCCTAGCTCCCATTCATAACAGGCTCCAACGTTGTGCTTACCTGAGCTGAGAGAGATGGAATTTGGATGGATGTAGGTGTTGGAATGCCATTACTTTGGACTAGTTTGAGCACAACAACAATTTAGATTTTCATTGCACACTAGTAACACATCCCAAGGCACTCTATTTGGAGCACTTCCAAGGTGGTTTGATTCTAAGCCATGTAATGGGAGCGATTACGACAGGTGACAAAAGAGGCAAGCTCCAAAAGATATTATGAAGGAAGGAAGAACTAGAGAGGTAGACAGATCTAGACAAGGATTTCAGGAGCTTGGGGTTTAGGTCACCGAGGGCACAGCGATCAATGGTGGAGCAATCAGCACTGGGGATGTGCTAGAGGTCAGAATTGGAGAAGCAGGGAGACCTGGGTCCTATGTGCTCTACAATCTAAATGAACAAGGACACAAGGTACATGGGAACACCATCACCTACACATTCTCCTCCAAGGCAGCATCCTGACTTAGTGCTCTAAGGATGTCTCTTTAATATGGTTGGGCCAAATTCCTGGAACTCACCATTCCCCAACCCATCCCCATCAACACCATGGGTGGATATTCTGCAGTGATTCAAGAAGGCAGCTCATCAACAGCTTCTCACCAGCAGTTAGGGATGGGCAATAAATGCTAGCCTGGGCAGAAACATCCACATCCCATGATTAATTAACAAAGAAGTATTAGTATTCATTCTTCATGTGATACTTCTCCAAGTCCTTTTTATTTCACTCTATCAGTATAAGCTTCTGTTTCTTTCTGCTTCATTGTGTTCCTCTGACCTATGGGAATCTGGGTTTAATTTACACATTATAAAAGGGGTTGCTTGGGTAAAACTGGCCAAAATCAGAGCTGCGCAGAGTTGTGGAGGGCTGTACAACTAAAGAAGGCTACAAAGATTTGGGGGAGGCGATGGGCGAGTGGTATTACCACTGGACTATTAATCCAGAGACCCCAATAACGTTCTGGGGACCTGGGCTCGAATCCCACCACGGCAGATGGTGGAATTTGAATTCAATAAGTTTCTGGAATTGGAATCGGAATCGGAATCAAATGATGGCCGTGAATCCATTGTCAGGAAAAACTCATCTGGTTCATTTACGTTATTTAGGAAGCTGCCAACCTTACCTGGTCTGGCCTACATGTGACTCCAGACCCACAGCAATGTGGTTGACTCTTAACTGCCCGATGGGAAATTAGGGATGGACAATAAATGCTGCCTAGTCAGTAACACCCTCATCCCGTGAATGAATAAAGGAAAAAAATTTGAGATAAGGGGGAGGGATGAATTTGAGAACAACTTAAAATTAAATATAAAATTAAGCAGATGATAATGCAACAGTCAGTGAGCCTAAGTCAAGAGGGCGGTCTAAGGAAGGCATAAGCAGGTTACAAAAGAAAAGGCTTTAAAATGGCTCTTCGTTGGTGATAGCTTCCTCAACCTCCCTGCACCAATTGCTTCTGTTAAAACCAGCATAGCCTGGTCTGGATTATCTTATCAAAGTACAACCTGAATATTTAAAAAGGGACCCTATTTCAAAAAAGGATTCCATTTCCCAGATTTCACAGGCCAAAGGGGCTTTCTCTGTGCTGTCAATCTCTATGACATGCCTTTGCCCCAGCTGCTGCCAGATCAGGAAAGGTGTGGGCACAGCAACCATTCCACTCCAGCTCTGTTCCCTGCCATCCCATTTGTGACAGACAAGGTGTAGTGGTTAAAATACAAACCCACTTGCCCAAAAGAAAACATCAATATCTACCTCTTTGTGCCACTTTGCTGCCGAGAATTCAGCAATTTCAAATGTTATTGGAAATTATAGAGCGCAGAAACAGACCATTCGGCCCAACAAGTCATTACTGCTCTTTATACTCCACATGAGTTTCCTCTCATTTCATACAGCTTTTTTCACTGGCCTAGCTACTGATGCATTAAATGGTTTTGAAACTAAAACTTTTTCATATTTCATCTTACTCGAATGGCCAAATTATTTCTTTTTCTAATCTAAACTCTTTGTCTCAACCACTTCTTCTAGTGAAAATTCCACATTCTAACTATTTTGAAGAAAGAACTTTTCTCACTAAACATCTATTGGATTTATTAATCACTACCTTGTCCTCATGGACCCTTGTTACGTTTTGATTCCCCAAAAAGTGGCACCATTCCCTACTCATAATTAGATGAGGGGAACAAAAGGTATTGTATCGACATTCCCAGATGACAGTGAGATTGACAGGAATGTCTATTTAAGGTTTTGGTGGAGATTTGTAGCCCAGGTTGGGGGGTGCTGTGGTTGATTGACTCACCAAGCTGGTTCGTTTTTCCACAGACGTTTTATTGCAACGCTGGGTAACATTAACAGTGCAGCCTCCGATGAAGCGTCTGTGTGTATTCCTGCCTGGTTTTTAAACTCTGGAGTCCACTGAGCTGGGTTGCCTCACTTCAGGTTTTCCTTCGTAGTGGAGTGTATTTGGGGTCAAGTTGTATGCGTTTATTAATGGCTTTCTTTGTGAAGTGCCATGCTTCTAGGAGTTCCCGTGCCTGTCTCTGCTTAGCTTGTCCTAAGACTTTGGTGTTGTTCCTGTCGAGTTGGTGGCTCTCCTTGTCCATGTGGATTGAGAAGAGAGTGTGTTGGTCGTGTCTTTTTGTAGCCCTTTGGTGTTCATGTTCTCTTGTTGTTAGCTTCCTTCCTGTTTGTCCGATGTAGTGTTTCTCAGTCTCTGCAGGGGATCTTGTAGATGACATTGGTCCTGTCCATGGTGGGGAGTGGGTATTTACTTCGGGTCTGTTCTGGTGTTGTCGTTTTTGTGGGGAAGTGCAGCTAGTTTGTCTTGAAGGGTCTGTCTTTTCTTGGCTCTTGAGGTCTGTTGGCTGACGTTGATGGCTCATTCCATGCCCGTTGTCTAGTCTTGATTGGTAGTTTCCAGGAATAAAGATTTTTAACATGTAATTTCTCTGTTGTATCTGTGGAACAAGTTGTGTGCGTCATTTATCATTACCCTTACCATCTTGCGGCTGTTTTGTTCTGCTGTTCTGTGGGTTGTTTCTCACACTGCATGGTAACTGGTTCCTGAGGCATCCATGTAGGAAGTAGAGTTGCTCGCGGGTTGTGCTGTCTTGTTTGGCGTAGTTTTCCCTATTTTTGTGTCAATTTGAGCATGTTACACCCGTAGGTCTCTAAGCACTGATGATGTTACCCAGCATGGTAACAAATCGTCTGCAGAACAACAAACCAACTCGGCAAGCCAACCAACCTCAATAGGAACGTGTATTGTGAATATGGTATAAGGAGGCTGTAGCCGGATAGGGTGAGTAAGTGGGCAAATATCTGGAGAAAGTGTGGAGTTGTTCACTTTGGCAGGAAGAATAAAAAGCAGAATATCACTTAAAAGTAGAATGAGAACAGAATTCTGAGATGCAGCGGAATTTAGGTGTTCTATTGTACAAGTCACTAAAGCTTACAATCGACGTATAGTATGTAATTAGGAACACTACTGCGATGCCATCCTTTACTACAAAAGAATTGAACATTAAGGGAAGGCTTTTACGGTTGAGCTATACTGGGCATTGGTGAGACTACATCTCAAATATGGTGTGCAGTTTTGGTCTCCTAATTTAAGAAGGAATATAATTACATTGGAGGGGGGCTCAAATGAGATTTTCTAGATTGCTGTCTGGATGTGGTGTGCCTTAAGGAGTGGTTGGACTGGCTGCAATTGCTACTGTTAAAAGCAGCAGTTGAAATAGCATAGTCTGGCCTGGATTATTTTATCAGAGTATAACCTGAATATTTAAAAGAACCTTATTATAACAGTGAGGAGGCAACTTGATCAAACTGTATAAAATCCTGAACAGTCTTGACAAGGTGGATGTGATTAGGGTCATCTTTCACCAAAGTCCAGACTTAAGGGGCACCTGTTTTAAAAATTAGGGGTTGCCTTTTCAGGATAGTGATGAGGAGAATCAGTTTGTCAGAGTTATGGGACTTTGGAACATGTCCCTCACAAGGCAGTAAAGGTGGGGTCACTGAATATTTTTAAGACCATGGTGAATAGACTCGTCAGGCCGTGGAACTGAAATTTATCAGTTGTCAGACAGCATTTTAATCAGGAAGGGAATCACGGATTATGGAGAAAAGGCAGGAAAGTGGAACTGAGGGTTATCAGATCAGCCATGATGCCACTGGATGGCACAGCAGAACTGATAGGCTGAACGGCCTACTCTACCCTTATGATCCTACAGCTAGATGGGAACGTGGGATTCAAACCTTCTACAATCTCACTAAAAGGATCTTGGGGGGGGGGGGGGCTGGTGTCGGTGAATGGTGTACCTTTGCTCCTATTTTGTAATACACGTGTGTTTATATATCTGCTTTGCATGGCTCTGTATACCCATCTTTAGTATTAAGAAAGAAATATATATTCTTCAGTGCTTCTTACAGAGTTCAGCCATTTCTTCAGGTAAACATTTGAGCATGTATGGGTGAGAACGAGATTTATTTTTTCAGGGTGAAGAAGAAAGGTTCCAGTGATGTTTCAAAATATTCTCACCAAGTGACATGAAAGGCCTGCCGACACCCATGCCGGTTACAGGTCATGCAGGCTCCTGTAGCCGCTTTGCTCTCCCGACCTTGTTCTTCACAGAGGTAACAGGTCTAGAACCAGAACAGACAAGGGAATGACAGCTATCAATCAACGAGTCAATTCTCAATGTCGTCAACACACACCGAGCTTCATTTACATTCACGTTATTGGTCTGCAACTAGTCGCTTCTGTCACAGATGCTCAACAGACATTTAGTTCAAAACAATCAATCATCAAAGCCACCTGCCAATAGCTCACTCAGAAAACTGTCCTCAACTACCCTGTTAATTGTTTTTTGTAATGGGATTTAATTTATGGGGTGAGGGCGTTGCTGATCAGGCAGCATTTATTGCCCAACCCTCGTTGTCCAAAGATAGTGGGAACTGCAGATGCTGGAGAATCCAAGATAACAAAGTGCGGAGCTGGATGAACACAGCAGGCCAAGCATCATCTGAGGAGCACAAAAGCTGACGTTTCGGGCCCAGACCCTTCATCAGAGCCTTCATCATCTGAAGGGTCTAGGCCCAAAACGTCAGCTTTTATGCTCCTGAGATGCTACTTGGCCTGCTGTGTTCATCCAGCTCCACACTTTGTTATCTAGTTGTCCAGAGGGCAGTTCAGAGCCAACCACATTGCTGTGGATCTGGAGTCACACGTTGGCCAGACCAGGTAAGGATGGCAGTTTCCTTTCCCAAAGGACGTTAATGAACCAGATGAGTTTTTCCAACAATCGACAATGGATTCACAGTCATCAAATTCCACCATCTGCCATGGCAGGATCAAACCCAGGTCCCCAGAACATTGTCTGGGTCTCTGGATTAACTGTCCAGGGATAATACCACTAGGCCATTTGCGTTGCACCATCCCATCCCCGTGCTGATAAGGGAGGCAATGTCAGCAGACTAGTAATCCAGAACACAACACCACAGTTCAACGGTTCGAGTTCTACCACAGTAGAATTTAAAACTAATAAAATATTTCAAATTAAAAACTAATTGTCTAAAAGCGCTCATGATTGATGCTAAAACCCAGCTGGTTCACTAATGTCCTTCAGTGAAGGAAATCTGCCAACCTTACCCAGGTCTGGCCTACATGACACATAGGTGACTCCTAACTGCCTTCTGGGCAAGTTAGGGATGGACAATAAATGTTGGCCTTGTCAGCAACACTTACATCCCATTAATTATTTTTTTTTAAATATTGATGTGAGGAGTTTGGGGGACACGAGAAACAAATGCACTTGCTGCCAGGTTTCCTACGACAATTCAAAAACACAATGTAAAGCATTTTGAGATGGTTTGAGGATGTGAAAGGTGCTATGGAAATGCAAGGTTTCTTTATTTTGATGGTCTACTGGGGAGTGCTGCTGCGAGTCTGGGCCTGAGGTACAGTACAGAAAATCCTCCTTGAACTTTAACATTGAGAAGTTAATGCGATCTGGATTTAATGGTGTTCCTGTGTGACCTGATTCAGTCCTTCCCCACTCCATGACCTCCAAGTTGAAGCCACTCCCTCATTCAACAGCCTCAGACTTATGATTTCTTCTCCCTCCCCTATGCATTCTCTCATTACTTCTTTCCCCAGACCTTGCATTCAATCCAACCCGTGAGAGTCTGAGATGGTTCAGAAATACTTCAACTTGCAGGGTTGAAAGTTTAAACATGTTTCGTTTTCTGTTTATGAACATCCTACAGAACTGACCACATTTAGAACTTCGGTTCTTATCTGAACTGGAGTTTCATTTAAAGCTGTGATGCTTGGGAGTTCTGCTACAAGTTTAAGTGAAGACATACTGTATTGAGGAGTTAGCACCACGCTTGATTCAACTCTCGACCTGGGAAGCTTTCAAAGCATTTCATTCCCCAGCTCTCAAACCACTGCCCTCTTCTTCAACTCATCAAAATTCATCCTCGCACAAAAATAAAACTGATGTAATCAGCAAAAGATGTTCTAAAATGCACACAAGCTGACTCCCAGTTGTACAACTGGTTGCTAACAAGCAGCTTTGGAAGGCATGCACCCAACTTAAATATTGAATATGGTGAAGTCTGAGTACAATCTCCACCAGGTCTCTTTGTCACTAACAAGCAGTCACACCAATGGCTAACTCATTATTAACAGGGTTTAAGAAAGCATGGGGGGGCAGGGGGAAAGCAAAACATTCCTATGCAACTGGCCATACAGTAGCATACAGACCATGAGGAATACAGCAACAGTAATTGGACATTTAACCAGTCAAGCATACACTGCCATTCAATTTAGAACTTGGCTAATCTTCTACCCAAGTGTGGGAAAAGTGGTATTATCCCATAAGGTTTAAGCAGACTAATTATATTAATATATAAATTTCTATCTTGAATGTGCTCAATGACCTGAGCTCCTAGTCATTGTGAGAACGGATTTCAGAGTAATTGCGGGTTCACTGAACAGCAGTTTGCATTTATATAGCTCTTTCAACATAGTGTAACATGCCCAGACCCATCACAGAACATTAACAAAATGCGACATCAAGCCAGGTAAGGTGGCATTAGAACAGATGCCCAAAAGCTAAAAGGAAGTAGGTTTTAAAGAAGGAAAGGGTTTATGGAGGGAATTTAAGAGTTACCAATTACTATCCAATGCCTAGCACTAAAAATGTGCATCAGGAAGGGCAGGATCAAATTTGGTTTCATAGAACTTACTCCATTGGAGTGGCAGGGGCAACAAAGGTTTAAGGTATTTGAAAATGGAAGCATAGTCAAGACGAAGAGACACACTTTTATGCAGCAAGTTATTTTGATCTGAAATGCAGTGCATGGAAGAGAGCGGACTCAGTTGTAATTTTCAAAAGGCAAACAGGTAAATATATGAAGGGAAACATGTGTGGTTAAATGCAGTAAACAGCAGCAATGAATTTGATAGCTCTTTAGAAAACGAAGATGGTCTGACTAGATTACTTCTAATCAATATCAGGGCTTTCACGCACAAGCAGCAACCATATAAGCAAAATTATATAAGTCATAACTTATACGAAACTAAACTAAATTCTGCGTGTGACCATACGCAAGTCAGGAGAAAAGAAAATCCCCCTAGTATCTAAAAGATTTACTTGCAAGTTGCAGGGAAACAAAACAGATCAAAAAGTGTTAAATGTGATTGGAATTTAAACATTTCACTGTTTGTTATCAATAGGTCAGAACTGTTATTTGCAGAGGTACAGCAGATGGAAATCATTTAAGGGTTATAGAAATAGCATCTCCCTTACACAACGCTGGATAGCCCTTGGCTTTGTTTAACAGGATTTAGTGGACTATTACCTTGTTGAAGCGTTCGTGGGGAACATACTGCAGTACAATAGGTTCCATACTGATAACGTTAGCGAACTGCACCTCTGGGACGTAGAGAGCACAGACTACGTGGGCCCAACCTGCAGACAAGGGACAACAGGAAAAATACAACATGAAGACACTTATCACACTTCTTTAACACTGATGGAGAAACTTACATTTCAAACGTGCCTGTTACAGCCCCAGGACTTCCCAAAGCTTTTCACAACCACATTTTATTTCCGACAAGTGGTCACTGTTGTAAGGTAGGGAGCACAGCGGCAAGATTTTGCACAGCAAGTTCCCACAAAGCAGCATTGCAACTAATGACTACAGAGCTTCAGTTGACTGGGAGAGCGGGGGGCATTCTTGGCTGGGGAGAACTCCCCATTTTTTCATCCAAATGTTGCAACAGGATGATCCACATATTTCTGAGAAGCAGGTAAGCGCCACATCTCATCCAAAAGCACCTCAGACAGTGCAGCATGCCATCAGTCCTGGCATTCTGAGTGCCACTTTAAGTTTATGGGCAGGATTTAGTGTTGATGATGGAGGGTGATAGGAATGGGATCTTGCCTGCCGACTAGAGGCTCCTTTCAGAAAGGCCTGCTGAGTTACGTGCATTAAACAGCTTAGCTTTAATTTCAAGATTATGCCTGGCCTGAGGAATATCTGACTTGATTATCCCGCTAGTCATCTTAAACAACTCAATTACATCATTCCTCAATTTTCCATCCATGAGGGAATACAAGACTAATACAACTCCATGTCCACAAAACGTGGACAATGTGGGCACGGTTTCATTGACTCTTGGATGCCCTTTGAAACGGCCGCTAGGTTGTACAGGGAAAGGCAATCAGCAATTCTGTGGATCTGGATTCACACACAGAATGGACGCTAACTAGTCAGAGGTTAGCAACCAAACACTGCTCAGCCAGGTAGGATGAGTCTGGTAATTACCTCACAAAGCCCAGAATCTCTGAGGGTCCAGGCCACAGGGGCAGGAGAAGTGGCTCTTAGTGGGCCATGCCATTTTCCCATGCCAAGTCCCTCAATGATGCATTGAGTTACAAGACCTTGCACAGTCACGTGTTCATCAGTATGCTCATCCTCTTCTTATTCCCCACTCTTTTTTTTTGCTTTTTCTCTCTCTCCCCCTCTCCAGGCCTTTGATCATCAGGCCTCCCTGTCACTGGAGAAAGTGGCCCAAGAAATTTGGTAATGAGCACTGGTGAGGCCATCTGATTGATAGGAAACAAGTCTTCATGCCCATTCCTCATACGAGCTCCCAATCCATTCATATCTCTATGAGGAGTTGCCAACTGAGGCCAGACACTTCCTCAGAGGAAAAAGCAAAGAAAAATGTAGTGGCCAAGCTAAGCATTCCACTTTAAAATTGGAATCTAGTCTGGTACACCTCCTAATAATATTCCCAGAGTTGGAAAAACAAGTGAGTTAGCTCTGTATCTTAACTCAATCAAATCCCACAGCCACAAAAACAAAACAGAGGAACAAATTATGTTGCAGGGAGAAAAGACTTAAATACCTGTAGACTATATTCTCATCTCCAGCCCAACTGTACTGTGGGTGAGAAAGGGATGACTGCTACAAGTTACAGTGTGGTTTAGGTTAGGCATCTCTTATCATGGAGTGGAAGAGAAGAGTTCAAGGCAAGACAGATTATGAGCAAGTGAGTAAGAATTGAGGATAGACAGAGAGAAAAAAAAGAAAAATGCAAGAGCAAGCGTGTTGAGAGAGCGAATACGAGCGAGTGTGACAGTGAGATGAGAGGGAGAGGGAGAGGGAGAGGGAGAGGGAGAGGGAGAGGGAGAGGGAGAGGGAGAGGGAGAGGGAGAGGGAGAGGGAGAGGGAGAGGGAGAGGGAGAGGGAGAGGGAGAGGGAGAGGGAGAGGGAGAGGGAGAGGGAGAGGGAGAGGGAGAGGGGCAGCATGGCTACATTAGTCAGAAATGAAATTGATTCATGAAAACCATTAGTCTGAACAATTCTGATATTTTTCCGAACACATATAGAACATAGAACATAGAACATAGAACATAGAACAGTACAGCACAGAACAGGCCCTTCAGCCCACAATGTTGTGCCGACCATTGATCCTCATGGATGCACCCTCAAATTTCTGTGACCATATGCATGTCCAGCAGTCTCTTAAATGACCCCAATGACCTTGCTTCCACAACTGCTGCTGGCAACGCATTCCATGCTCTCACAACTCTCTGCGTAATAGAACATATATTCTGTGAATTCTACTTTATCATTCTGAAATTGCTATTAAAGATAAAGTGTCACAAATGCCTCTTACCTCCATTATCCGTCCTCTTGAGGGCACCATCTTTATGGGGACAGAGTTCACAGCGCTGGAAACAAAGGACATAGTTAATTCAGTGTCACTTCCACCTGCTTTGGTGCAGCCAGGAATCTAGGGAAGGTGACCAAACTTTTTTTCTCAGTTTAAACCTACTCGCAGATAAACCAGAACAGGGGCCAATTTAAAAAAGCTAACACTGACTGCACAGCAGCAAATGCAAAATTGGATACTTGTGAAAACAAGCAATCGATAGTTTTCAAGTAATGGAAGGAAAAAACAGAGAGTTTTCTTTTTCAAAAGTTGTTAAGACTTCCAACTCCAAAACTGGAACTTTGGCTTCTAGTGATTCACTTCACAGGTACTTGTAAGATTTTCCCTTAATGTAAATCCCCTGCTCTCAGTAGCACCAGCTTATACTTAACTTAGTTAAAATGTCCCAAGAAAGGTAGGCAGACAACAACAGACACAGCGCGAAACAAAGTACCATTAGGACAGGTGAACCCTCAAAACAAAGTTCCTTTCAAACTTTTTAGATGTATGTAAAAGGTAGCCCACAGCCTTTACCTAGTCAATAATTATTCCTCAAGAAACAACACTGAAACAAGAAACTGAAAATCAAAAGAAGTGCGGATGCTGGGAATCAGAAACTAAGACAAAAATGGAAATTGCTGGAAAATCTCAGCAGGAACAGCAACATTGGTGGAGAGAAATCAGACTTGTTTCAGGTCCAGTTCAGAAGAAATTTTTCCAGTAATTTCAGTTTTTGCTTTCGTCACTGAAACATTAACTAGTCGTTCATTAAATTGCTGCTTTTGGAATCTCAACCTGTCTACTGATTAGAAACTATCTGGGCACAATCTGTTCAGGCATGTTATTACACACATCTGGAACAGGTGAGATGTGAACCCAGGTCTCCTGGTCTACAGTTTGGGACACCTATCTCTGCCCCAATGAGACCCTTCTACAGTGCCTAAGTTACAGAGGTGAAAATATTTTATACACAGTTGAGTTGGTGAAAATAGTTTTAGAACATGCTGACAAACTGAAAATTGTTGAACTGGTACCAACCTCTGCCGGAATAGGCTGCTATGGGAGCAACAGAAGTAATCAGGGTTAAGCTTAACTGTGATGCCAAGTGGCCAAGTAGCTCAACAGCATCAACTAACAATTGCTACGTGTGGACAAAATGACGGGTCCAGGCCCAAAACGTCAGCTTTTGTGCTCCCGAGATGCTGCTTGGCCTGCTGTGTTCATCCAGCTCCACACTTTGTTACCTCGGATTCTCCGGCATCTGCAGTTCCCATTATCTCTGGACAGTTGAGCTGCTGATCAGGGGCTCACAAAAGGCAGTGCTGTCAGAGAAGGCGAGGTAGCAAAGAAAAACCTAGAAACTAAAGCCAAAAGTAAAATAACAAAGGGGTATGTCCAAAATAGTCGTCTACCCTGGCGAGCAGGTATCCCTTTTACAATGTCTACGATGTCTAGTGAGTGTGATTGGTTTTGTTAGAGAAGATTATTGGCAAAATTCTTGCAGTTCAAGAATACACACCTTTCTGTGAAATAATTTTTGGAAATTGTGAATGGTTAATATTTAGCACAGCATTCGAGACATCAGAGACAACGGCAAACACTATACTACTAACCACGGTGAGATTAATATTTCTCAGCTTAGAGATGGCCTTTGTTTGTCCGTACATGGCGATGCTGGAAATTGGTTCTGATGTACCCAGTGCTCTGCAATGTTACTGCTACTTATATTTCAACTTGCTCCAATCCTCACTCACCCATCAGTTTTACTGACAATGATCACCACCTGGGTCCCTCCAACATCTCACATTTCAAGCTCTCAATGTCTTAGATAATACACTTATCACCGTATCCTGTCTCTACAAAGTTCCTCCAGCCACATTATGTTCCCACTTTGTATCTTTTTCTCTTTTGAGTTTGACCTGTTATATATTTTAACTTGTTTCACTGTTAACTACTTGGAGTTGCTCAAGGCAGTGTTCTAGGCCAAACCATCTTCAGCTGCTTCACACATGACCTTCCCTCTATCATAAGGTCAAACGTTGGAGTGCTCGGGAATGATTGCACAAATATGGATAAATGGAATTGAGAGTTATATCAACCATGTTGAAACAGCATGGTCAGCAGCTTTGAGAAGGTGAATGGCCTTCCACCATTCTGTGTTTGATTTTGGTTAAATTAACTTCATGGAGGCCACTATTTTGAAATAAGAACATAAGAACTAGGAGCAGGAGCAGGAGCAGGAGTAGGCCATCTGGCCCCTCGAGCCTGCCTCGCCATTCAATAAAGATCATGGCTGATCTTTTTGAGACTCAGCTCCACTTACCCACCCACTCACATAACTCTTAATTCCTTTACTGTTCAAAAATTTAATCGTGCCTTGCCGTAAAACAGTGAGGTAGCTTCAACCACTTCACTGGGCAGGGAATTCCACAGATTCACAACCCTTTGGGTGAAGAAGTTCCTCCTGACCTCAGTCCTACATCTGCTTCCCTTTATTTTGAGGCTATACCCTCTAGTCCTAGTTTCACCTGCTAGCAGAAACAACCTCCCCCGCCTCCAATTTATCTATTCCCTTCATATGTTTCTATAAGATCTCCCCTCATTCTTCTGATGTATAATGAGTATAATTCCAATGAGTATAATCCCAGTCTACTCAGTCTCTCCTCACAATCCAACTCTCTCAACTCTGGAATCAACCAAGTGCACCCCCTCCAGTGCTAGTATATCCCTTCTCAAGTAAGGAGACCAAATTGCACACAGTACTCCAGGTGTGGCTTCACCAGGACCCTATACAGCTGCAGCAGAGCCTCCCTGTTTTTAAGCTTCATCACTCTAGCAATGGCAGACAAAATTCCATTTGCTTTTTTAATTACCTGTTGCACCTACAATCCTACTTTTAGCGATTCATGCACAAGGACACCCAAGTCCCTCTGTACAGCAGTGTGCTGCAATTTTTTAACCATTTAAACATAGTCCATTTTGCTGTTATTCCTACCAAAACGGATGACCTCACACTTATCAACATTGAACTCCATCTGCCAGACCTTTGCCCACTCACGTAGACTATCTATATCACTAAACAGACTTTCAGTGTCTTCTGCACACTTTGCTCTACCACTCACCTTAGTGTCACCTGCAAATTTTGACACACCACACTTAGTCCCCAACTCCAAATCATCTAAATAAACTGTAAACAATTGCAGTCCCAACACTTCCCTGAGGCACACTACTAGCCACTGGCTGCCAACCAGAAAAACACCCAATCTACCCCTACTCTTTGCTTTCTACTGGTCAACCAATCCTCTGTCCATGCCAATACATTACCAGTAATACCGTGCAACTTTAACATAGAACATAACAGCACAGTACAGGCCCTTCGGCCCTCGATGTTATGCCAACCTGTCATACCGATCTCAAGCCCATCTAACCTACACTATTCCATGTACGTCCATATGCTTATCCAATGACGACCTAAATGTACCTAAAGGTGGCGAATCTACTACCGTTGCAGGCAAAGCGTTCCATTCCCTTACTACTCTCTGAGTAAAGAAACTACCTCTGACATCTGTCCTATATCTTTCACCCCTCAATTTAAAGCTATGCCCCCTCATACTCGCCGTCACCATCCGAGGAAAAAGGCTCTCCCTATCCACCCTATCTAACCCTCTGATTATTTTATATGTTTCAATTAAGTCACCTCTCAAC
This sequence comes from Stegostoma tigrinum, assembly GCF_030684315.1. Taxonomy (NCBI): domain Eukaryota; kingdom Metazoa; phylum Chordata; class Chondrichthyes; order Orectolobiformes; family Stegostomatidae; genus Stegostoma; species Stegostoma tigrinum. Next base: position 6,842,072 of record NC_081384.1, on the reverse strand, counting down.
CTTCTTCTCTCTAATGAAAACAGCCTCAAGTCCCTCAGCCTTTCCTCGCAAGACCTTCCCTCCATACCAGGCAACAGCCTAGTAAATCTCCTCTGCACCCTTTCCAAAGCTTCCACATCTTTCTTATAATGCGGTGACCAGAACTGTACACAATACTACAAGTGCGGCCGCACCAGAGTTTTGTACAGCTTCACCATAACCTCTTGGTTCTGGAACTCAATCCCTCTATTAATAAAAGCTAAAACACTGTATGCCTTCTTAACAGCCCTGTCAACCTGGGTGGCAACTTTCAAGGATCTGTGTACATGGACACCGAAATCTCTCTGCTCATCTACACTACTAAGAATCTTACCATTAGCCCAGTACTTTGCCTTCCGGTTACTCCTACCAAAGTGCATCACCTCACACTTGTCTGCATTAAACTCCATTTGCCACCTCTCAGCCCAGCTCTGCAGCTTATCTATGTCTCTCTGCAACCCTCAACATCCTTCGTCACTATCCACAACTCCACCGACCTTAGTGTCGTCTGCAAATTTACTAAACCATCTTTATCTTATGTAACAGCCTTTGGTGTGGCACCTTGTCAAATGCCTTCTGGAAATCCAGATACACCACATCCACAGGTTCCCCATTGCCCACCGAGCAAGTAATGTCCTCAAAGAATTCCACCAAATTAGTTAAACATGACCTACCCTTCATAAACCCATGCTGGGTGTTTCCAATGGGACAATTTATATCCAGATGTCTTGCTATTTCTTCCTTAATGATGAGCTCAAGCATTTTCCCCACTACCAAAGTTATGCTAACCGGTCTACAGTTAGCTGCTTTTTGACTACTTCCTTTTTTTAAGCGATTCACAAGATTTTCTGCGGACTTGACAGGGAAGATGCAGAGAGCTGGTTTCACCTGTGGAAGTGTTTTGGACCAGTGGGCATAACCTCAATTAAAAGCTGCACATTTGAGATGGAGTTGAGAGGAATTTCTTTTCTCAGAGGGTTGTGAATCTACGGAATTCTTTACCGCTGAAGGCTGCTCGGACTGGGTTGTTAAGTATATTCAAGATTGCAATAAACAGATTTTTGATCAACAAGGCAGTTAAGGTTTACAAGGAAAAGGCAGGAAAGCGGAGTTGAGGATTATTAGATCAGCTGTGACCTCACTGAATGGTGGAGCAGACTCGATGGGCTGAACGGCATACTTCTCCTTCTAGGTCTTATACATTCTACCTTACTGCGTTGCTTAATTAAATGCAACATTTAAAAACATTGTAGCAGCCCACACAGTGGTTTGATGGAAAATACAATCCATACAGCAGTACCCTGGGAAGCCAGACTTAGGCTGTTCTAAACTGTTTGGCTTCAGGCAGGACCCAAGTAGCAGCATCATTCCCCATTAAGGAAAGGAAAGTGGAAGAACTGCTGTCAGTATCCCAATGAGGAAGACCCCTGGTACATTTGTCTCTTAGACAGGCTAATGTTGGAATTGTGACAAAGTAGCATGATCTAAAAGTCAAATGGCTTCCCAATGTTGGGGAGGGTCACTTGGATGAAGCAATGGATATCTTATAAGTCACTACCATCAAACCAGGTCACAAAATGTTGATACTTATCTGTGGTTATAATATTTCAAAAGAAATGTGACAATCCCAGCAAATGGAATCCCTCTGATATTTCAATTCATGCAAATCTTACATACATTATTAATCAACATTAAAACGCTGGACTGATTTGAATTTTCAGTCACTCCTTTCAGATAGAAAATCCCTTGGATAAAATTATTTTTGACTTCAGAGGCTCTTGAGATTTCCGGAGGGTAAAAAAAAGTGTGTTCTAGGGGCTTACAATGATTCTCAGAATCAATGAATGTGTGCTAAAAAGGACATCTCCAATTGCCCGATCAAAGAGCTAACTAGCAGTACATTTAAGTAATGATTACATCAAATGACCTGCAGCTTCAGTGTTGGAGTAAGATTACCCTGTCATTAGGGAGCTGAACAATGCCAAAAAAATGCAAGTAATATTTGTTTGGAAGATGGAATTGTTCACTACCACGTAGCACCAACTCAAAACATGTGCTCCAGATGGTGCTCTCATTAAACAACTGAGGCTCAAAATGCACATTAAGACCAGGTCCCAGTTCTTTCCATTTAATTGAGAGTCTACATCCAATCAGATAAACTGACTGCTACAAAAATTGGCAGCGCTCAATGAGTGTTTTCAAATCAGGGTTCAACATCATGTGTCTGCCAGAGAATTTGGAAGTTTCAAATTACAAAACATAACCTCTGCTTCTAAAATCCACCCATCAGATTTTCCACTCCTGATATGTCAAAGCACAGCTGCAAAGTCACTAATAGAGGAGGTTGGCCCATGGAATGAATTACTGCTGCAGTGTTGGGATCTTAACACTTTTGGAAAAGGTAGAAGGCTTCAGTTAGATAACATTGCAGACTGCAGATCTTAACCTCCTGCTAGCCTACAAGTGTGTTCCTCCAATACTGACCTCCTGTGCAACGCTGACTTTACTTGCACTACTATTAGCAGACTTGCATTCTACTGCCCGTGGCCCCCAGCATTTGGAATTCCTTTTGTAAAGTGCAGATGACCAGAAGCTCGGTCAACCAGGTTGTTTTTAAGCAGCAACTTAAAATCTACCTTGTGATTCTGTAACGTGTTTCAAAGGGCCACCAAAAAAAAACGAGGTTATGCATGCACTTCAGAATGAAATAGTAAAACAATCTCTAGCTGGCAAATGACCTGATAATCCAGGCACAGTGTGTTTAGTTTCAATGTTCTGAACCAGTATGTGGAGACCTACTAACAACCCGAGATCATTTTGCTTTCTTGCACCTTAGATTTTCTTCACTCTAATGTTAGTAGCTATACCTTCAACTTAAAGTTTGAGTAGAGTTGTAGCTCTGGTTGTAGACATGCTCGCCAAGCTGGTGTTTGGTAGCAGATGTTTTGTTACCCTGCTAGGTAACATCGTCAGTGCACCTCTGGTGAAGCGTTGGCGTTCTGTCCTGCTTGCTATTTATATGCCTCGGTTTGCTGGGGTTGTTGGCATCACTTCCGGTTCTGTTTCTCGGTAGTTCGTACATCGGGTCCAGTTCAATGTGTTTGTTTCTGAATTTCCGGTTGGAATGCCAGGCCTCCAGGAATATACTGGCATGTCCCTGCTTGGCTCGTGCTATTATGAATGCGTTGTCCTAGTTGAATTTGTGTCCTTCTTTGTTCGTGTGTATTGAGACCAACTGGTATGGAGACAAAAATTCAACTGGGACAACACATCCATAATAGCCCAAGCCAAATAGAGACATGCTAGGGAATTCCTGGAGGACTAGCATCGAACTGGAGCTTCAGCAACAAACACATCGAACTGGACCCGAAGTACAAACCACTGAAAAACAGAACTGGAAGTAATGCCAACCACCGCAGCAAACAGAGGCATATAAATAACAAGCGGGACTTCACCGGAGGCACACTGATGATGTTACCTAGCAGGGTGACGAAACATCTACAATCAAACACACTGGCTCGGCAAGTCTACAACTCATACCTTCAACTACGTGGGGCTGAATCTTGAATTCTCCCTGCCTCTTTTTCTTCCTTTAGCTGGCTCCTTCAAGTCTACCTCTTTCACCAAGTTTTGGATCATCAGGCTATCCCACCATCTCCAAGAGGATTCAGAAGCCAAATACCCTGAAGTCTGAAGGCCTCCAATACAGACTGTTTCCTGCAGCAGGGGTAGCACAAATGACTGAAAGAAAATAACTGGAACAGAATTTCTTTGCCTGTTTGACTCTGTTTCATACTGGAAAAGGTAACAAGAGTCAGACATGTGGCATCCTTTAATGCAGAGTGCATCCATTTACCAACAAATTCATGGCACAGGATTAATATCATGCCAGTCGATTACATTGGACAAAATAGTCCCAGATTTTCAGTTCAATTCTTGCATTCAATTATGGCTTTCTGCAGTTGCAGGAGCTACAATCTGCCAAGTCCCAGCAAGGATCGTCGTGGAGCCCAGACAACTGCAGATCAATATTTCCACTGACAGGATGTCAGAATTCATGGAACCTCTACTGAAAGAAGCTGGTGATCTTAACTTATGATTAATTGCTGATTTGGCTGTTATACACATTTACAATCTTCAGTTTTCAGGATAAGAAGAATCATTTTCAGCATCAAGATAGATAGAATTTATAGCACAGAAACAGGCTATTTGAGCCCCCACTGATGAATACTGCCTTCTTAAAAAAGAAATGGATTCATGAGATGTGGATGTCACTGGTAATGGAAGTCAGCATTTATTACCAATTACTAAATGCACTTTTGTGGTAATGCTGGACCACCTTCTTGAGTTCCTGCAGTCCATGTTGTGTTGGTGGTCCCATAGTACCAGTAATTAGGGTGTTTCAGGGTTCTGGTCCAGTGACGGTGGTGCAATATATGTCTAACTCAACATGATACACAACTTGAGAGGGGAACTTGGAAGTACTGGTGGTTCCATACACTGTACATCATCCACCCAGTCTCCTTTAACCCCTGTCTCCATCATGAATTTATTGAGTTTTCCCTCAAGGGCATCTATGCCATTTGTCTCACATTTTGTGACGGCACACTCTATGTTCTAATCACTGTCTTCACAAAGGCTGTTTCCCTTAATCCTTTAAGGAATTGTTGGTGATTATCTTTTATTATTAGTCCCTTGTTTTGAACTCAACCAGAAGTGCAAATATTTTCTCTCAAAGCTGCTCAAAATATTGAAAAAATTCAAGTAGTTACCCCTCAATCTCTCTTTCCCATTGAATAGTACCCAAGTCGTTCCATCCAACCGATAGTTCAAACCCCTCAGTTCTGGAAGCAGAAGCATTCTTGTAAACTTTCTTTGCAGCTTCTCCAGTCCCTCTATATCTTTATTTGAGCGAGGTTGAACCAAGAGGAATCAAAGGGAGTTTAGCAGAGCTCCTCTGCTTTTCAATACAGTTGCTAACAACCTTGTTCAGGTACAGGACCTTTCAAAGAGTTAGGGCATTCTGACCTTATTGTGAAGAAGTTGGCCCTACTGGGGAAATAGCTGGTCAGTGGTGCAGTTGATAAGCAACTTGCACATAAAGATTCAAGTGATAATAACACATACATGCGCACAGACCTATATTACACTTAAGTGTGTGCACAGACCCACATTAGACACGCATGTGCACACAAACCGACCCACTTTTCAGATGTGTACACACATACATGCAGGCTCTTGTAGGCAGGCCCTCATTACATACACATGCCTATTTACACAAGTCCTTGTTACATACACAAACCTGCTTTCTCAGGCTGACAGAACGTACAGATATGCACATTCAGAACCATGCTACAGAGATCTATATGCCCATGCACGCAGTTCCAAATTACACAATACTCAAAAGATGTGTGCACAGGCCCACTTTATGCATGTGCAGGCCCACTGTATGGGACCCTGGCAAGCATATCTAATTCCTGGATTACGTTAAGTTACCTAAACCATTCCCATTACCTCAATTGAGAAATACAGCTTCCAACCTAAATCGCACTGCATTATAAAAACAAATAAGGATGCCTCAGGTTGGCCATTGCTCAACTGTCAGTGAGCAAATATGGCACCAGGACTGTGGAAAAATGTCTTAAACACCACAGGATTTCCCTAACTAGAAGGGGTGGAGGAAAAAATATCAAAGAAGGTTTCACCTCCTGACCATTATTCAGAAATGGTCACTCAGTAAAGCACATTCTCGCTAGGAGGAAGTAGACAGGATAAAACAGAGAAGAGATTTTTTTTTTTCCCCAGTTTGCTTTGCAATAGCTGACCTCAAATGTTTTCCATGCTGGATTCCGGGATGGTGGGACTGAACTGTGAAGAGATATTTGGCAAACTGGGCCTGTATTCTCAAGAGTTTCAAAGAACGAGAGGTGGTATCATTGAAACTCATAAAATACTTAAACTAATGGATAGGGTAGATGCAGGTAAGATGTTTCCCCTGGTTAGTGAGGCTAGAACCAGTGGACACAATTTAAAAGTAAGGGAGATGCCACACAGGACCAACATTAGGAGAAATTGTTTTACTCAGAGGAGGACTGAGTATAGGAGTTGGGAGGTCATGTTGTGGCTACTTTCTGGAATATTGCATGCAATTCTAGTTTCCCTACTATAGGAAGGACATTGTGAAGCTTGAATGGGTTCAGAAAATATTTACAAGGATGTTGCCAAGATTGGATGGTTTGAGCTGTAGGGAGAGGCTGAATAGACTGGGGCTATTTTCCCCAGAGTGTCAGAGGCTGAGGGATGATATTAGAGAGATTTATAAAATCATGAGGGGCATGGATAGGGTAGGCAAGGTCTTTTCTTGGGATGGGGGAGTCCAAAGCTAGAGGGCATAAGTTTAAAGGTGAGAGGGGAAAGATTTAAAAGTGACTTAAGGTGCAACCTTTCCAAGCAGAGTGTGGTGCATGTGTGGAATGAGCTGCCAGAGGTAGTGGTGGAGGCCAATATAATTACAGTACGTAAAAGGCATCTGAACGGGTCCATGAATAGGAAGGGTTTAGAGGGATATGGGCCAAATGCTGGCAATGGGACTAGATTTATTTAGGCTCTCTGGTCAGCATGGACGAGTGAGACCAAAGGGTCTATTTCTGTGCTGTATATCACTGTGGCGAATCTTTGGAATTGTCTATCCAGAGGACTGTGGAAGTTCAGTCTTTGAGCACGATTAAAGTAGAAATTGATAGATTTCGGATTATTGATGCAGATAGTGTGGATAACAGGCACTGAAGTGTTCAATCAACCATGACTGTATTAAAAAGGTGGAGCAGGCTCAATGGGCTGAATGACCTGACCCTGTTTCTATATGGTGGATCATTTCCAGCAGTATTCAGGCAGGCTTACGATATTCATGAATGAGCTAAATAAAACCTTGTGACATTTAAGACATTACTAATACAAAGACAGCTCAGAAAACTGTCCCTTCTTTGGATGAGGACAGGTCAGATGCAGGCACAATAATGCCTGTGAAACAGACCCTTCAGTCTCACTCGTCTATGCTGACCAGAGAACCTAAATAAATCTAGTCCCATTGCCAGCATTTGGCCCATATCCCTCTGAACCCTTCCTATTCATGGACACGTTCAGATGCCTTTTAAATACTGTAATTATATCGGCCTCCACCACTACCTCTGGCAGCTCATTCCACACATGCACCACACTCTGCTTGGAAAGGGTGCACCTTAAGTCACTTTTATATCTTTCCCCTCTCACCTTTAAACTTATGCCCTCTAGCTTTGGACTCCCCCACCCCAAGAAAAGACCTTGCCTACCCTATCCATGCCCCTCATGATTTTATAAATCTCTCTAAGATCATCCCTCAGCTTCTGACACTCCAGGGAAAATAGCCCCAGTCTATTCAGCCTCTCCCTACAGCTCAAACCCTCTAATCTTGGCAACATCCTTGTAAATATTTTCTGAACCCATTGCAGAGATTCCCACCAACATCTGCTAGCTAGAATAATGCAATGCGAAAAGCATGACCACTTGAACACAATAGCAAAGGACTGTCATCACCTGTGGGAACTGCACCTTGTGAAAGTTCATGGCTTTCATCTGGCAACACCACTCTCTACAGAGAGGTAAATGATTCATCTTGAAGATATCAGGACTCTTGAAACATACCAGACAGATATACTATCAAAACTCAGTTACAATTTGAAACATAAGGGGTGAGAATATGGTGTTTATGACAACAGGAAGACAGGTAAAAAGAACATGGTGTCAGTTAGGAGATGGGCAGTAGAGTAATGGTTGAATTAATGGAAGGTCTCTCTCCCCCCCCCCACCCCCCCCCCCCCCCACACACACACACACACACACACACACACACACAAAGAGAATCCATCAGGAACTCTACTGTCAGGGATGGAGCGTCAATTTGCCTCCATAATTACCCTGCTGCAGAAACTTGCCTAAGGCAATGTGACTGGGCAGGTGGAAAATGTTACATTTTCCTGGGGTCTGGCATCCCTCACTTTGATGAATGGGAAAAAAAATACAATTTCCTTAAAACTACAAAACACAAGGCCACAGGATCTAAGATAATGTTGATCAGTTCCTTGTGGACATAGCTGCGTGCATAAAAATAGTATTTGTACTGTTTCTTATACTGTGTTACCATCAGGAAATAAACTGTAATGTACTGAACCACACAGGTTGCTTCCAGATAAAAGACAATGGACCCTATAATTTATGGCTAGGAGGCGCCAAGGAATATTGGCCTACCCTCTGCTGAGACTAAGCAGAGGAGAAGTATCAGAACTGTATCCATCCCTGTTTTGTATCAATGGTGCCACCAATTACTATATCATCCCCTGTTTCAAAATGCCAGGCAAGATTCCAGTAAACGTGAACCATCATGGCTTTGAGAATTGGATAAATTACAACTCGTCCTTTTGATTTCACTGACAGTTTTTAAACCTCCCAGACTTCTGGACTATAATGACTGCCAACCCTCTTGCAGCCTATTGGCAGTTTACTCTGACTGAACAGATTCCATCCAATTCTCAGCTTTGAAGTGAAATTCTCTCTCTACACCCAGCTGAAGAATGATCCCAAATTTAAAACGCAGAGTAGGTTATCCAACAGTATATGGACACACAGGAATAAGTGATACCTGCATATAGCACAACAAAATATATGGAAAAGGACACAATTTATCTACATGCTCCCAATTTTCTCAGTGACTCATCAACCAAGCACTGGCAATTTTCCAGCACTACACCCTACTGAGAGCTCTAAAGGTGAAGCCTACACAGTGAGAGTCAGCAAGCTTTATCAGTCAGAAACACGTGATAGAAAAGAGACAAATCAGACAATGTTTATAGCACAGAAAGAGGCCTCTCGACCTGTCACATCAATGCCAACTCTCGTACAATATTTTAGTTATTCCCAATCTCCTGATCTCTTTCTTTAGTCCTGCACCAGTGGATTCCATAGCTGAACAAAATCTATCATTGAGGCGCGATAAATTTGGATTGTCGCCTTAGAGCCGAGAAAATTAGGCAGCGCATTAATGGAGGTCTTCAAAATAGTGGTGGGCTTTCATAGAAACTGCTCCCAGTGGCAGAAGTACTGTAACCAGAGGGATGCAGATTTAATGTAATCAGCAAAAGAATAGAGAATAAAAATAACCCATTTTAAACAGGAAGCTGTAATAATCTGAAATGTACTGCTTGAAAGGGTGGTGGAAGCAGATTCAGCAATAATGTTCAAAAGGAAGTTAGATAAATACATGAAGGGGCATATGTTTTCAGGGAAGGAGCAGCGAAACGAGATGAATCGGATAGCTTTCAAAGAGTTGGCACAGGCATGAGAAGCCATCTGGCCTCATTCTGTGGTGAATCATTCAATCATTCTACATGCCAACTTCTAGCATAGCCAGTGGTCATTGAGTAGGAATGGCGACCCCAGGATTTTTTTATGAGCAAAGGTTAAAGAAGTTGGGACTCTACTCACTGGAATTTAAAAGAATGAGAGACACTCTCATTGAAACACGAGATTCTTAAGGGGCTTGACAGGGCAAATACTGAAAGGATGTTTCCCACCATAGGAGAGTCTAGCACCAGAGTGCAAAGTCTCAGAATAAAGGAACACCAATTTAGGTTTGAGGAGGTCTCTTTCAGAGGGTTGAGAAACTTTGGAAAACCTCACCACTGAGGGCCAAGTGGGCAAAGTTCTTTTGTATATTTAAGGCTGAGATAGATAGATTGTCTATCAATAGGGGTATCAAGGGTTATGGGGAAAGGGCTGGGAAGTGGATGTGAGGAATGTTCAATCAGCCACGCTCCTATCGAATGGAGAGCAGGCACATGGGTCCAAATGGCTTACTCTTGTTCCATTTCTTATGGATCTATCATCTAATTTATCTTCTCCTCAACCCAAGGCTTCCTGAGACTAACTGTACCCCTAAGCAGCAAAACCATCGATCAATCCTGGGATGTTCCTGACTCCTTTTGCTTACTGTTGAACCATGACATGCACTTATCAACCATGCTATCAGTGAGGGTAAACTGTATCTGTGACAAAGTTCCAACTTTATAAGTTAGATACAGCATATGCTACATGTCCAAACCATCACAGACAATGCATTACAATATGAAGACATGCCCTCTGCTTTCAAGGGTTAACATACAGCTACATTTAGCAGAATTCTGAGGCAATCTGATAAATACACACCACTCTAGCAGCTCGCTCCTGAGATTCACACTTCCTGCAGAACCAGGGACCAGTTGGGACCTGAACGATTCCATAACAAGCTGCAAATAGAAACAGGGGGCAAAACAGTTATAAATACACAAACAGCATTCATTGGTTACAACTGCACAATCCTACACTTCTCCGCTTCACCTTTTTCCTACTCTTGAAAAGGGAAGGGTGGATTTATTGGTAGCACCTCCCTCCCTAGCTCTAGTAACTTTGGTCATGACTCCTTTAATCTTCTTGGTGTATACATAAATGTTAAATGTAAACAGTATGATAATAGAAATTTTTTGATCCAATGCCAAAAATCACCTGCATTTCTGTTCTAATAATCCAAAAACCTGACAGAGTTCCAGATTGACAGACTGAAGATGTCTAAAATTCTAATTACTCAAAATGTAAAAACAATGAGCACCAGCTGATTCTTGTGTGCACAGCTGGGGAAATTCAGAATTGATGTTCCCAGTTTGTGTACAATTGCATCAGAACAAGAGTTGGGGAGAAATTCTTACTTTTCCACCTGTACCAGTAATACTGTTACCAGGCAGTCACGTGCCTGCATATGCATAGACAGTGAATTGGCAAGTTATCCTAATGTAGGGGATATGCACATGCAAATCTGATCATGTTCACTGTGTGCATTCAATATGGTCCATAGACTTTAAAATGATCTTCTGTGTGTTCAGTTCCCTCCACGTCCTCACCTCTCCCTATCTCTGTAACATCAAGTTCTGGAATTCTCTCTCTAAGCTTCTGAAGTACTCTCCCTTCTACTCCAAACCCTCCCTATAATCCAACCCTTTGACCTATTTTTTTGGTTACCCAATCCAAAGTCATCCGCTTTGGCTCCCTGCCAATGGTTTTGTCTGATTACTTTCTGTAAACTAAAAAGTCCCTTATACTGATCTGAGTTGGTTTTAATGGTTGATATCTCTTTCCCTAACCCCAGTAGCAGTGGGTCAAACATTAAAAGGAGACCTCATGGCCATCTTGGCTCGCTCAGTCTAGGGGACTGGGGCTGGACTTATCTAGTACATGTAGTTTAATACCAAAGTGGTGCATTTAACCGGCAGGACATCAGCTGGAGCTGAGGCTTATGGCTGACTGTACAAACAGAAACACCAGTAGTTGCTAACGTTACCAGCAACAAACTAAGGGCAACACAAATGATTGGCAGGTGAAATTAACAAGTGTAGGTGAACAAGACACCCCCCCCCCCCACCCCACCCCACCCCCACACCCACAAATCCTACTTTCGCTTCCCCACGCTGCTTGTTAGTCCTTGCTAACGGATTAATAATCACACACAGGTCAATGTGGCTTGCTGAAAAGTACATTAAACGCCAGAGAGAGAGGAAACAAAGTTAGATTTACATATTTTGACAAAAAAAGACATATTACAAAATCACAACATAAAACGCCTGAAAAGGTACATTTACAAAAATGCTGCCAAAACATGGTTTATTTTTAAATACTAAAGTCTACGTGACTGACAACTGGACTCTTGCGACCACAAGAAGAAAGACGGATTAATGTTGCAACTTCTCGATCTTTAAAAAAAATCTTAAACATTATTATTGGCATTTTGGAGGGTGGGTGAGAAAAGATCACGTTACATTTTTCAAGAAGGCGTGAAATGAAAGGCTTGAAATGCGCCACATCCTCTTGCAAAGGCTTGAGCCCTTTTTAAACAAAAATGCCTTCCTCTCTCTCCCCCCCCTTTACCTTGATGAACAGCAACATTGCAACCATGCCCGTCACAGTAGACCAAAGGATTCTCAGCCCATCCCCTCTCGTCAGAACACACGCAGCAACCTCCAACCATCTCCTTCATACTTCCCAGCCCTTCCCGATGTGCTCTTGAAAACTAGTTACAACAAAGTAACACAGAGCATTTCCTCTCCGATACATTGTTTCCCCATATTTTAGGGGAGGGAGTCCCGTTCCTCTCAGTGCAATGCAACCATTACCAAGGCGCAAGCGCTGCTCATTCCGAGAACTATGGCCGCAGAGAATAAATTCTACGGTTCGCCGACACAACGCCGACTGAAGTCGCTAGGAAGGGTGCTTTTCATTTTGATAACCGAAGGGAGCTTTTTAAAAAAATACCATCCCGGCTTCTTTTTTTTAAAACTCGCGCTGCATCAACGACTTATATTTATCTGGCGCCTTTAGCGTGAAGAAGGGGTTCCGAGGCTTTTTCACGGGAGTGTTGGGAGGCCAGATGGCCAAAATAAAAAGGCTAGCTTTAACGAGGATAGTTATGGTGGACACTAGTGACTGAGGCCAGTTTTAGATATTTTGTAATTAGCCTAAATCAGAGATGTTGTAACATAGTTGACGTTTCAGGTCCGGAAGAAGGGTCACTTCTTCCTTCACAGATCCTGCCAGACCCTGCTGAGCTTTTCCAGCAATTCTGTTTTTGTTCCTGATTTACAGCATCCCTAGTTCTTATGCTGCAAAATGTCTGGAGTAGGTGGGACTTGAACCTATCTCAAAGGTAGAGACAGTACCAGTGTGCCACAAGCTGAGGCTAGTTTGTATACTTAATTTGAAGCTTTTTATTGGTACTGCGCAAGACTTAGAGGCATCTTTGACAAATGCATCTACATGTCATGGCCTGTTTTCACACTGCTTCAGTCGTTTGCTTTGTAATGAGAAGCTAGATTTTCAGCCACAAATACTTTCATCATATTAAATAAACCACCACTTTATGCTTCAGGAAAAATAAACAGTGCTGTATTAATTAGAGCATGCAGAGATCTCAATGTTCCAATATCAATGTCTCCAAAATAACAGACTTAAATATGGTCTAATCAATTTATTTAGAGCTGTCATTGTAAAGATCTGGAATATGTGAGCACAAAGCTAGGCCTCCTAGCCAAGGGGGTATGGGCACTACCACTGACCTACAAAAGCCCTTTGATACTAGTTTTATGCTGTAGGTTCGTAGGTCCATTAGCTATCACAGCAGGATTTGAACCCACATCTCATAAGGTCAGCCCATTGTTACTAGTCCATTAACATCACCATTTATCTACTCCTACTGCTACACCACCTGTTCTCCAGTGTAAGTGATTCGTGCCAACAAACAATTTAACTTCAGGGAGGTTCATGACCAATCCTACACAACCCTGTTTAATGCTGACACCCATGTGTATATCCTTCCAACAGACTGAGCTGAATAGTAATCTAGAACCAGGAGTTTAGCAGAATTTTTCAGGAATATTCACAGGTGATGCTGTTAATGATACATCCTTTGTCACTGCATCGAGTGACTTAACTTTAGGTACTTTATGGTTTTCCTAGTTCTCATCGTATCAAAATAATTAGTGCTGCATACGCTGTTGGCATTTTTCAAATATAAATGTGTTTTGACACAGTGTGGGAGGAAGTTTGCAATGCTCATGCTGGATTTCTTCAAGAAATAAGTTTAAATTTCCTTTGAAATGGAGAAATTGCTGCATCATTGTAAGATAGGTATTTTGAAGAATATTTAATACCTTTTATATCTCCTGTTAGGGACACTTCAGGAGTTAGGTTCACATCCCAGCATGCAGCACACACTCTGCAATGTCAGGTTAAGGCCGGGAACTCCAATCCTTAAGCCTAAAGTGGAACTTGAGCCCAGTATTTGACAGGATATGATGGGCCAAATGGCCTCCTTCTGTTCTGTAATCATTTTATAATTCTAAAGGAAAGTATCAGGGATGAGGGACCATGGTAATGTATTGAAACTAGAAGAGCTGGAATTGTTCCTTTCTGAACACAGAAAGTTATGAGAAGCGTTCAGAGTCTGAAAAGTTACGATTTATAAACAACTAGTAGCCACCAGCAGGACAATTGAAAACCAAAGTGTACAAATTTAACATTATTGCCAAAAGAATTGGCGTCACTGAATTTACAGAGTGAGTTGTTAAGATCTGCCCAAAAGGGTATTGGAAATAAATTAAACAGTAAACGTAACAGATAAGTCCCTGGAGCTAATGGGCTACGTCCTATGATTTAAAGGAAGTAGCTGCAGAGACTGTGGATGCACTGCTAGTAGTCTTCCAAGAATCTTTAGATTCTGAAAATGTTCCAGAAATTGGAAATGTAACAATCTTACTCAAAAATGAAGGGAAAAACAAAAACATAACTAAATGCCAGTTAGCTTAACATCTGTTGTTGGGAATGTGTTAGTGTACTTTATAAAGAATGTAATAGCAGACCATTTAGAAACACATAATATAATCAAACAAATTCAGCATGGCTTCTTGAAGGGAAATAATACCTTACAAATTTATTAGAATTCTTTGAGGAAGTAGAAGACAGAGGGTGGTGGTACAGGGTTGCTTTTTGAACTGGAGGTCTGTGACCAGTGATGTGTCACAAGGGTCGGTACTGGGTCCACTGCTTTTTGCCATTAGTATAAATGATTTAAATATGAACATAGGAGGTATGGTTAATAAGTTTGAAGATGACACCAAAATTGGCAGTTTAGCGGGCAGTGCAGAGGGTTACCTCAATGTACGACGGGATCTTGAACAGATGGGCCAATGGGCCGAGGAGTGGCAGATGGAGTTTAATTTAGATAAATGTGAGTTAAGTAGTGAAGATCACATAAGGAGTCCATAGAGGGATATAGATAAGTTAGGTGAGTGGTCAAAAACTTGGCAAATAGAGTATGCGGTGGAAAAATGTGAGATTAAGCACTTTGTCAGGAAGAATAGAAGATCTGAATATTATTTAAATAGTGGGGAAAGGCTGCAGCACATTTGGATTTAGAGGTTGTTGTGCATGAATCACAAAAAGCTAACATCCACGTTCAGAAGGCAATAGGGAAGACAAATGTTCTGTTTGTCTTTATTTCAAGGGGATTAGATTATACAAATAGTGGGAGGGTCTTGCTAAATCTAACAAGGCATCTGAAAGACCACAGTTGGAATACTGTGAACAGTTTTAGGCTCCTTATCTAAGGAAAAATAGACTGGTATTGGAAACAGTCCAGAAAGCTTTCACTAGGTTGATTCCAAGTATGGAAGGATTTTCTTATGAGGAAATGTTGAGTAGATTGGGCTTGTAATGTTTAGAGTTTAGATGAATGAGAGTAGACCGAATTGAAATATTTGGATTCTTAAGGGCTTGACAGGGTAATTGTGGAGAGGTTACTTGCCCTTGTGAGAGAGTCTAGAACCAGATGGCATCATCTCAGAGTAAGGGATCGCCCCTTTAGGACCAAGATGAGGAAGAATTTTTTTCTCTCAAAGTAGTGAATCTGTTGAATTATTTATCCCACAGGACTGTAGTGGCTGGCTCATTAAGACTATTCAAGATTGAGAATATATTGATTTTTAATCAGGAAGAGAATCAAAGGTTATGGGGACATGGCAAGAAAGTAAAGTTGAGGGTTATTCAATCTGCCATAGTTTCATTGTATGGCAGACCAGACTTGATGGGTTGAATGGCCTACTTCTGCTACTGTGCTTTATGGTCTTAAATTTCAGAAGGGAATTTGATTTGATAGAGAAAAAGCAGCAGGACTAATTAGAGAGAACCAACATAGATACAATGAGTGAATGGCTTCATACGTACAGCAAGATTCCATGGTTACTGCAGTGTCTTGGTTGAAATTCCACTTTTAATTAACACTACCTTTCAAGTAAAATAATTTTTCATTGTATTATTACGGTATATGTGATATTGTTACTGCTGGAGGCTTGATGTGTTTGCTCATCACTGCATTCCAAAAATATATTTATTCTGTGGGATTTTTTTCAGATGTTTTCACATATGGTGCCATTGAAATAGCAATATCTTTTACTTTATTGAAGTGTTACTTCCATTTTAAAATTTTCAATTTCCCAATCTCTACACATTACTCCAGCCCACAACCCTCTCAGAATTCAGTGTCCCTCCAATTCTGGCTTTTATGCTTTACACACAGGTATAAAAACTTCTGTAACCACCACACCCACTCCAACTGCTTGATTTGCTCCTTGTCAGTTTAAATGTTGAGGTGACTTCTATCCATGTGACCATTTTACACGTGTCCATCTTATTCAGTGGCACCTTCAATGTTAGAATTTCATGCAGTACATACCAGTGCAGACAGACACATTCATTTACCGGTAAAGATTCAGGGCCAGGATCCCTTGCGGGTTCTTCCCTGGCCCCAAGGCATTGCAAAATGCCAATTGCAACAATCCAGTAAAATTAATTATCAACTAGTGATCCAATCCAAGTATTTTCAACACTGTAAATAATAAATCTCTTGAACATTAATTTTAAAAATATATCTAGTTTAGCAAGGGTTGGTTACCCCAGTTGTCCAGCATGTGATGCAGAATAATGTCAAGAGTGTGGATTCAATTCCCAATCAAGCTGTTTCAAGGAGGCCAGCTTCATCATCTTATCCCATGCCTGTGCAATGGTCCCCTCAAGCTATGTAAAACCAAATGTCCCTCTCTAATGGAGAGAGATGCCTATGGTCCTTTGTGGATGGTGGCTAATGAAATAAATAGTCATTGCAAGTTTGTTCAGGCACTTTTACTTTAACATCTGATTAAAAATCTTCTCCTTTCCCCCACAATCAGTTGCTGCATCAGTAAATCATAAAAAATGTACATGCGAGAGTCAGGCAATCTCTTGGATGCCCTCAGCCATTGGAGGTGCTGTTCATAGCAGGCTGTTCCCAATACCAGAGATAATGTTCCCAATACCACATGACTTTTCACAGGACTTACTATTGTGGATAAAAGGATGCAAATCTTGACCTGCTTTGTAATTTAAATGCCTGTTTGATTTTATTTTCAGCAGAGTTTAGTGTGATTATGAACAAAGACAGAACTTCCTCTGGTTTCACCACAGAAAAATGCTTTTGCCAGCTTGTTCCTCCTTCCAATCCACTTCTTTTCTTGAAGCCAATAAATCTTATCTGGAAATAGTCCTGGAGCTTTGAACGTCTCCAGAAAGGATAGATTCAGTTGATAAAGTAGTCAAGGGCACATGACAACAACAATGTGTGATCTCTCAGCAACTTTAACGTAGAAAAATGCCACAAAGTACTTCACGTTAGCAAACAAAATTTGAAACGAAGCCAGGTGACCAAAATCTTGGCCAGACAGCGAGTTAAAGAATCTCTTAAAGAAGGTGAGTGATATAGAGCTGCAAAGGTTTATGAGGCACATTTCAGAACTTACCATTTTGAACATTATGCTGTAATCAGCTATGATTAGACAATTGAATTTGGCACTGACTGGCACTCTAAAATTAATCCAAGTTTTGCACTTTCAAAGGAAATTTTGGAATGTAAGGCCTTGACCACAACAGTATAGCCACCAAAACAACCAAAGAATGGCAGATGCTGGAAGTCAGAAACAAAAACAGAAATTGCTGGAAAAAACTCAGCAGGTCTGGCACCATCTGTGGAAAGAACACATGGTATAACCACCTATGGTTAGGCTTAGTACAAGAAGCTAGAATTGATGCAACTCAAACTCCTCTTATGCAGGTAAACAGTGTAGTAAAGCACCAGTGTGTGTGGATCCACAATGGTGTTGCATGCAGCCCTCAACTCTGATTTCAGATGTGTCTCTGCAAGGAAGAAGCCAGCAGCTCATGGGCACAAGAGACTATGATAAGGAAATTCACACTCCAGGGACTCTTGCTGCCTGGCTCAATTCAACATTGATGTAATTCTAGGAATAAACAAGCTTGTCACTTGAAGCAGTGTTTATGTATCATAAAACCTTCAGGAGGGCGGTCAGGAGCATGCAAAAGTAAATTCAAAGCATTGGAAAGATTGGATAAACTTCCAGACAATTCAACTACTCCATCCTCCAAGCATGATCTGCCCCATATATGGCAGAGATCATGTTTAGGACTTATTAGCCATGCCAAAGCCTATCAAAACAGAATGGGAGCAAGTCATCCTCAATCCTAAGGGACTGCTTAAGGAGGTAAAGAAGTGAAGTGTGCACGTACATGTGACCTTTGGAAGGAAGATTAAGCTCAGCTGTGACAATTCCCATGGTTGAATAGCCCCTGATCCTCACAGCCTAAGATAATACAACATGAATGATGACTCGGAAATATCTGGAGGGTTTCTATTCAAACTGGATTCTGGGTGGTCTGAATGAGTACACTGAAATGAGGAATGAATGATGAAGAAAGTTGAAGTGAGTTGTTTTGTTTCAAACAGTTAGGTTGGAGCAGGCTGCATGATGAAGCTAGAATCAGCTTGACAAATCTAACCATTTTATCTTAAATAAAACATGATATGCTGAGTGTGATCAAACCAAAAAAATTCTGGAAATACTCAGCATTTATGGAAGAGAAACAGAATTCATGTGTCAAGTAGATGGCCTCTCATCAGAACTGATACAAGTTAGACTTGCAATGGGCTTTAACCAAATGAGAGATGAAAGGGGAAGGTTTGTGATAGAGTAGAAGGGAGGAGAGATGAAATTACCAAGAGGTTCACAATTTAAGGTCAAAGGAGTGGTGATGAACAAAATACTGTTTCATGATGGGGCACAACTGGCAGAATGATGAAAAGCTGCTTTTCAAAAGCAAAAGGAGATACAATGAAAGGTTTGAGCTGTAGGGAGAGGCTGAATAAGCTGGGGCTTTTTTTCCCTGCAGCCTCAGAGGCTGAGGGGTGATCTCATAGAGATTTATAAATCATGAGGGGCATGGATAGGGTGAATAGGGTAGGGAGTCCAAAACTAGAGGGCATAGGTTAAAGGTGAGAGGGGAAAGATTTAAAAGGGACCTGGATGGCAACTTTTTCAAGCAGATGGTGGTATATGAATGAAATGAGCTTCAGTGGAAATGGTGGATGCTGATGCAATTACAACATTTAAAAGGCATCTAATTGGGCACATGAATAGGAAGGATTTAGAGGGGTATGGGCCAAATGCTAGCAAATGGGATTAGATTTATTTAAGATATCTGGCAGCAAGGACAAGTTTGACTGACAAGTTTCCATGCTGTACAACTCTGTGACTCTGTACTGTAACATACAGAGAAAAGAGGGGGAAAGGAGAGGCAGAGGTTATAATCTATTTGGGATGGACAGGAATGTGCATTTGAGGGCATAATCAGATCAGCTACGATCTTATTGAATGGTTGAGCATGATCAAGGGGCCAAGTGGCCTACCCTGTTCCTAATCATACGTTTGCATGTATGTTCATGTGAAATTGTTGTACTCTGTGTTGAATCCAAAAGTCTGTAGCATCTCATAGACAGTTAGAACATAGAACAATACAGTGGGGTGTGGGTCCTTGAGCAAACAGTATATGGAATTACTAGCTATATGTGAATAACTGCATTATTGTGATACTTTTTCACATAGGATTGGGATCTGATTGAAGATGGCTGTTTTGAACTCCATAATGACCATTCCCCTATACATAATGTAAATAGTTAATTAACATGCAACAGTTTGCACTAGTGTGCTGTCCAGTTCTTGTCTCTCTAAGTTTCCTCAAACCTGCTCGTAATATGAACACAGCAGTCAGCTTCATTGAATTGCTGCATTATGCAGCACTTACTCAGCAATAAGCTGCTCACTGATGTTCTGTGATAATGGGAACTGCAGATGCTGGAGATTCCAAGATAATAAAATGTGAGGCTGGATGAACACAGCAGGCCAAGCAGCATCTCAGGAGCACAAAAGCTGACGTTTCGGGCCTAGACCCTTCATCAGAGAGGGGGATGGGGGGAGGGAACTGGAATAAATAGGGAGAGAGGGGGAGGCGGACCGAAGATGGAGAGTAAAGAAGATAGGTGGAGAAGGTGTGGGTGGGGAGGTAGGGAGGGGATAGGTCAGTCCAGGGAAGACGGACAGGTCAAGGAGGTGGGATGAGGTTAGTAGGTAGCTGGGGGTGCGGCTTGGGGTGGGAGGAAGGGATGGGTGAGAGGAAGAACCGGTTAGGGAGGCGGAGACAGGTTGGACTGGTTTTGGGATGCAGTGGGTGGGGGGGAAGAGCTGGGCTGGTTGTGTGGTGCAGTGGGGGGAGGGGATGAACTGGGCTGGTTTAGGGATGCAGTAGGGGAAGGGGAGATTTTGAAACTGGTGAAGTCCACATTGATACCATATGGCTGCAGGGTTCCCAGGCAGAATATGAGTTGCTGTTCCTAACCGGTTGCCTCCCTAACCGGTTCTTCCTCTCACCCATCCCTTCCTCCCACCCCAAGCCGCACCCCCAGCTACCTACTAACCTCATCCCACCTCCTTGACCTGTCCGTCTTCCCTGGACTGACCTATCCCCTCCCTACCTCCCCACCCACACCTTCTCCACCTATCTTCTTTACTCTCCATCTTCGGTCCGCCTCCCCCTCTCTCCCTATTTATTCCAGTTCCCTCCCCCCATCCCCCTCTCTGATGAAGGGTCTAGGCCCAAAACGTCAGCTTTTGTGCTCCTGAGATGCTGCTTGGCCTGCTGTGTTCATCCAGCCTCACATTTTATTATCACTGATGTTCTGTTTTGGGTTTTGCCGGTGCCGCTAAGCTCCTGAGTGTATTGTAGCCTTGATCTAAGCTTGGACCAAGGAACTGAACTCAAGAGAGGATGTGACGGTTGCCTCTCCTGAATATCAAGGCAACATTTCACTGTTCCATGAAGGAGCCTAAATAAAACTTGAGTTGATGGGAATCAGTGGGAAACTCTTCACGGTTTGTAATCATAGCCAGCACAAAAGAAGTTTGTTGAGGTTGGTGAGAGGCAGCCAGGACATCAGCACAGGAGTTACTCAGGATAGTGTTCTAGACCCAATCATCTTCAGCTGCTTCATCAATTACCTTCCTTCCAACAATAAAATCAGAAGTCAGCATCTGTAGTATTTTGCTTTTATGAGAAGTAGAAATGTATGTTAATGGCTGCACAATATTCAGCACCATTCGTGACTCCCCAGATACTGAACCATTTCTGTCCATATGCAGCAAGATTTGGACAACATTCAAACTTAGATAAGTGGTATGCAACACTCAAGTACCAGGCAATTACACCTCCAATTAGAGGTTAATCCAACCACTGATCCATGATATTCAATGGCATCACCATCAATGAATTTCCTACCACTAGCATCTTTAGGGTATCCGTTGACCAGAAACTGAACTAGACCATCCATATAAATACTGTGCTACAAGAGCGGGTGAGAAGCTGTGGATTCTATGCTAAATAAGTCACTTCTTGATTCCTCAAAACCAGGAATGCGATAGAATATTCCACACTTGCCTGAATGAGTGTAACTCCAACAACACTCAAAAAGCTTGGCACCATCCAATACAAATTGCCCATGCCTTCAACATTACCACACTAACCAACACATGGAGGCAGCAGTGTGTATTATCTAATAGATGCATTGCAACACAACACCGAGGGTCCTTTGACATCACTCCCAAACCCTTGACTTCTAGAAGGATGAGGACAGCTGATGTGCAGGAAGACTATCACCTGCAAGGTGCCTTCCTAGCTACTCACCAACATGATTTGGAAATATATCAGCATTGCCTCACTATCGCTGGGTCAAACTCCTGGAACTCACTTCCTAATATCACTGTTGGCCTACCTACCCTACACGGACTGCGGTAACTCGAGAAAGGTAGCTCACTATCACGTTCTCCAGAGCAATTATGATTGGGGAGAAACGTTGGATGAACCAGCAATGCCCAAATCCCGTGAATGATTTTTTAAAAAAAATTAAAAATGCCTGCGATTGTTCTGGGAAATCTTTTCCATACCATCTCCAAGGCCTTGCCATCCTACCAAAAGTCTTGCGCCCAGCATTGGATATAATGCCCCAGTGGGGCCTTACATTTAGGACAGAGGATGATGTTTATTTTTAAATGATTGAACCACAAGGGAGTCTTATCAATCACAATTTTTTGCACTTGAGTTATTTTTTCATATTGTGTGAGCTGCTATGGAGACTGCTCTGCAACTTAGATAAATGTAACATTGGAGCCTTGGGCACCGGCAGCTGTGTGCAATAAAGAGCTTAAAGGCACTGGTGATATTTTTAGACCAAATCCTTTCTGAATCAAATACATGTGGATGGAAATACTTGCAATTAGTGAGAAAGCCCGAACTAATTATCAATGGTTAATTTTTAAAATGCTGCCTGTTAATAGTTGTCATGGTTGAACAGAGCCCATTATCTGGTCAACACCATATGTAAGTAGCAACTAAATAATTAAAAATAAAAATCTTAGCTGGTGGGCCAAACTGCTAGATGACCATCATTTTACTGACATCGCCCAACTCCACTACACACTCAACAATAACCTGCATTTATATTGTATCAGAGATAATGGGAACTGCAGATGCTGGAGAATTCCAAGATAATAAAATGTGAGGCTGGATGAACACAGCAGGCCAAGCAGCATCTCAGGAGCACAAAAGCTGACGTATCGGGCCTAGACCCTTCATCAGAGTGTGTCTTTAACACAGCAAAAGCATCATTTATGACTCAGTTCTTAGTACTTTTGCCTATCACTCTGGGTTTAAGTCCCACTCCAGAGATTGAACACAGCAATTAAGGCTGACACTCCACTATGGTACTGTAGGAATGTTATGTTGCATGAGATGTTAGATTCTGCATGTCCGCACAGATAGCTGTAAAGATCATGGGACTATTTTGAAGATATACAGAGGAGATATCCTGGTGTCGTGATAATTATTGCTCAATGAACACCAGAAAAATGCATTCCTCCAGTCCCTTCTCTTGTTATTATTCAGAAGAGTCCACTCTTCTATGACCCCCATACATCTTGTTTCCTTCCCATGGAATATTCCCATGGAATCAAGGGTGTGGCAACACCTTTGCTTTTATCTCCTCTCCTTCCATTCAAATTCCTGGATCCTCATTTTAGGGGAAGAGGTGATTTTCTTGCACTTCTTTCAGTTTAGATATATTGCATTTGGGGCTCACAATGGAGTCTCTTAATCGCAGAAATGAAATGCAGACCGAGTGAGCACTTTGAAGATCAGCTCTGTTCAATTTGCAAGCATGACCCAGCGACATTTTCAGCTTGCTTGCCATGTTAATTCATCACCCTGTTCCCTCACTCACATTTCCGACCTTGACCTGCTGCAGTGTTTCATTAAAGCTCAACCCAAGCTTACAGAACAGCACCTCTTCTTCTGATTGGCACTTTACAGTTTTCCAAAAATGCAGAAGTGTCCTTTTTAGCAGAAACAATAAAAAAGATGTATGTTGCGTAAATGGTGAGAGATTGCTAAGCTCTAAGATGCAGTGAGACATGCGTGTCCTGGTGTGTGAATCAGACAAGGCTAATATGCACATACAGCAAGTAAGTGGGAGAGTGAATAGAATGTTATCATTTATTATGACGGGGATTGAATACAAAAGTAGGGACATTATGCTTCTACAGGCAACTGGTGAGGCCACATCTGGAGTACTGTACTCAGTATTACATTCCTTATTTAAGACAGGATGTTAATGTGTTGGAAGTAGTTCAGAGAAGGTTTACCAGACTAATGCCTGGAATGGGTGGCTTGTCTAATATAAAACGGCTGGACAGGCTTGGCTTGTATTCACCGGAGTTTAGAAGAGGAAGAGGCAACTTGCTTGAATAAAATCGTGAGGCATCTCAATCAGGTAGATGTGGAGAAGATGTTTCCTTTCATAGGAGATTCTAGATCTAGGGGACTGTTTAAAAATCAGGGGTTGCTCATATAACATAGAGATGAGGTGAATTACTTTCTCTCATATGAATGTTCTCTTCCTGAGCAGCTGGTGGAAAAAGAGTCTTTGAATACTTTTTAATGCAGAACCGGATAGATTCTTGGTAAGGGGATGGAAGGTTATCGGAGGGGGTGTTTGCAGGAATGCTGATTCAGGTAGTAGTGAGTCTGACCATGATTTTATTGAATGGCCTACTTCTGCTCCTGGCTGGCATAGTCTGGACTCAGCAGCCACAACTTTGGACCATGATTCCCTCCCTTCTTTTGATTTTTGTTTGCCAAATGCCTGTCTGTATCCAGTCTGTATTCTGTTTTCATGTTTTCACTTCAGACAAACCTGTTCATTATTCTGCTATTGACGCTCACTCTGGACCATTTGTTTGTTGCTTTATGATGATCATCACTGTTCCTTCTGCCTTTTGCTCAATTATGTATTTATTGTTTAATGCCTCTCATTCTCCAACCTGTCTTAGAATTTCCCCTTTGTTCTTTGTTCCTCCATTTCATTTGCATAAAATCCACCACATTTCTACCTTCCCTCCATTTAAGAAGAATCACAGTTGACTCAAAACTCAGGCAAATTCGTAGGGATTGAATCCTCCCGGGGCTTGGCCAATGGTAAGAAATTTGTGAAAACTGAGTGAGAGGTCCAGTGAGACACTTCTCAACATCCAGATGAAAAGTTGCATTTTCTAAAGAGGTGCTGGAATTCAAGTCAACATTCCCTATAGTGAGTGGCAAAGGGCCTATTAATATAGCTTATCTCTCATTATTGAATCCAGGCAGCTTGTTCAGGTTGTTAGCAGCATCAGTCAAGAGGGTGAACTTGTTGCTGTACAACATCATGCTGTTTCAATCTCACACCAGACCATGTGACCACAGCCTAGACAGCAAACACACTCCATATGCACCAACAAGTGCCCAAGTTGCAAAGGTGAAGGGGACTGGTCTTCAGTTGGGTCAAGTGGGGGGATGCTATCAGTCAGGGTCTGGTATAGTGAATCCAACTGCATTAAGGTTGGTCAGAGGTCTTGTCAGTCAGTGCCATTTGTCCGAGTTGCTAAGTGGGCATTGAGCCATGTTCAGTCGTGTGGAGGTCAGTGGGATGTAAGTCATGGGGCGTCAAGGGGTACTGTTGTGGTAGGGTTGTGAGGGGAATCTCAGTTGGAGGCAATTCGATACAGCGATCTTTGATGCAGAGCGAACAAGGACAGTGTAAAGGGTGAAATTCAATAAAGTTGGTGGGGTCAGGGGAGGTACAGTAGTGCATGGGAGGACATGAGACGCAACATGAGAGGAGTGTTATTGCCATTCACTGCCACCCTGGCCTTGATGGGTGTACTGTGCATGATGATGATGGGCAGGACTTAACTGTAGTGATGGGGCTCAGGGAGTAAGGTTGAGAATTGCAGCCGTCACTCCAGGATTTAATTGAGACCTTCTGGTGGGTCAGTAGTGATGGACTGTCCAGGGAGTACCAGGAAGAAAGAGACATGAAGCTCTGGAGGTGACAAACCTGAGCCTAGGTCTGAAGTGACAAATGCAGCCTGCATTGTCTTCCAGAATCTTTTGATTCCCAATTGCAAACACTGAACTGAGAAAGACTGGAACAGCACCCACAGTTTTCTCTTTCCCAACACACAGGCTGCACTTCCAAGCAATTGTAATCATTTACAATGTATCATTGTGCATGTGACAAGCACACAGAGTCCAGCTGTGAGAGGTGCAGGTATTAGGTTACCCACAATCTTGGTCACCCTTGCAGATTGAAGATAGTCATTTTTGTGGAGCAGAATTAATCACAGGTAGCCTTAAGAGAGGCATAAGTGGACCACGAAGCACAAATATACTGCAGAGGGATAAGGAACTGATTCCTTCTCAACTTGAACTGTAAGTTGAGGCGGCACGGTGGTTCAGTAGTTAACACTGCTGCCTCACCGCGCCAGGGACCCGGGTTATATTCCACCTTCGGGCGACTGTCTGTGTGGAGTTTGCACATTCTCCCTGTGTCTGCGTGGGTTTCCTCCCACAGTCCAAAGATGTGGACTCTAGGTGGATTGACCATGCTAAATTGCTTGTTGTGTTCGGGGATGGTGGGTTATAAGGAGATGGGTCTGTTTGGGATGCTCCAATGGTTGGTGTGGACTTGTTGGGCCGAACAGCCTGTTTCCACACTGTAGGGATTCTATGATAATACAAGAGACATGCACCACTGCCTTTACTGAATATCACAGGTCTAGAAGGACAAGGGTTCAGAAAGCAGGCAGCAATTACAGTTTCCTGTTGTTTCTTTGTGACATGCTTTGTGCTGCATTCATCAAAATAAGGTCCGATGTAAAAGTAGGCATTCCATGGTCCTCAGCGATAGTAAGAACTGCAGATGTTGGAGTCAGAGTGAACACAGTGTGCAGCTGGAGGAACACAGCAGACCAAGCAGCATCAGGGGAGAAGCAAAGTTGACGTTTTGGGTTGGGACCAAACACTTCTCATTCCATGGCCCTCCTTGTTGGAGTTCTCCATGTGCCACTGTATGGAGGAATAGCTTAGCTGTATGTTTTGTGAGGGACATAAATGCTGACTGCTCACAGTACTAAGGACCTGTTCTGTTCCCAATGTACCCAACACGGGTTCACTGTGAGTGTAAATGGTGGATCCAGCCACTGGAGAGATAACTGACACTGTTGCTGTGATGCAATGTCAACACAGAAATGGAGGAGCAACTAATACACTAGGAAGACCAGGACCAGCAGCAACCTCCAGTGAATGTCAGTTAGCCTCCGCATGAGAAGGTCAATGCTGAAGATATACAGGTGGGTCAGGAGGACCAGAGTGTTTCAGCCTCAATGCCATTTCTTCTAGTAGAGTGAGGAACACAGACTCGGGATGCCCTGGGACATTATCACAGAAGTTTGTCAGATGCTGGTTCAGGACCTGTGACCTGAAGGAATGGGTGACCATCCTATTCCAGTGGCCATCAAGGTGATAGATACATTGAACTTTTATGCAACTGACTGCTTCCAAAAATCCACTGAGAGTGTGTGTGGGATCACTCCACCCACAAACATAATCAAGGATGTTACAGATGGTGTTTGTTCCCAAACAAAGCACTTCATTTCACAGAATATCTATGGTGCAGAAAGATGCCAATCAGCCCATCAAGCCTGCACTGGCTGTCTGAAGAACATTTTAACCAGCCCCATCCCTCTACACCATGCCTATAACCCTCCATGAGGTTTTTACTATGGGTAATCCATCTAACCTGCACATCCTTGGATGTTACAACAATTTTATTTTAGTATGGCCAATCCACCTCATCTGCAAATGCAGTTTCTATTTGTTTGAATTCTGTTGGTTTTTGGCATTGGTGAATCAGAATGAATTTGACCAGGCTTTTTGGACTGGGAAGGGAAACCGGAGTGTCCGGTGGAAACTTGCACAAACGCAGGGAGAACATGCAAACTCCACACAAGGCATTCACCCCAAGGTTATAATTGAACGTGGGAGGCAGCAGTACTAACTATTGTGCCACCCCAATCTCATTGCCCTGGATGAGTCTGGACTACAGCCTGAGCAGTTGGATTCAGCAACAAAGCTGGCTTCCCCCAGTCTGTAATGCATTGTAAACACTTTGTGTTGAGAGATCTATTTCCTAACACAGCTGAGTTAAACAATAAAAATGATTCTATTCCATCAAGGTATAAGTGATCTGTGACCACTGGTTATGCTTCCGAGAAGTGTGTGCCATGTACCCTGGGAGCTGCCATGATGTCCATATCCTTGAAAACTTTGCGAATCCAGATACCTTGGTTACTGGGAAGCAAGGGCTACCCACTGTGATCATGGCTGATGACTCCATTAAACAGTCCCCTGACTGAGTTCAGATACAATGTAGCCCAAACTTTGATAAGAACAGATGACAGGTCTTCTGAAGATAAGACCTCACTGCTTTGATCAAGATTTAGAAGTCTCACAGTAAGTTCTGAACAGAGTTGTGCCACATCGTCTGAGCACGCTGTGCTCTGTACAACTGGAGCAGGTAAAGTGGCAATGTGATGAAGCATGATGAACTGGGAGAGTGGGACCAGTATTGTGAGAAGGAGGATGAGAACACTGAGTGGGAGCAATATCTCCTTTGCATCCTCGCTCTCCACTGGAGTCGTACCTGAGGACTGGAGAGAGGCAAATGTAATTCCTCTCTTCAAGAAAGGAAATAGGGAAATCTCCGGCAATTACAGACCAGTAAGTCTCACGTCTGTCGTCTGCAAGGTGTTAGAAAGGATTCTGAGGGATAGGATTTATGACCATCTGGAAGAGCATGGCTTGATTAAATGCAGTCAACACCGCTTTGTGAGGGACAGGTCATGCCTCACAAACCTTATCGGGTTCTTTAAGGATGTGACTAGAAAAGTTGATGAGGGTCGAGCTGTGGATGTGGTGTATATGGACTTCAGTAAGGCATTTGATAAGGTTCCCCATGGTAGGCTAATTCAGAAGGTCAGGAGGAATGGGATACAGGGGAACTTAGCTGTCTGGATACAGAATTGGCTGGCCAACAGAAGATAGCGAGTGGTAGTAGAAGGAAAATATTCTGCCTGGAAGTCAGTGGCGAGTGGTGTTCCACAGGGCTCTGTCCTTGGGCCTCTACTGTTTGTAATTTTTATTAATGACTTGGATGAGGGGATTGAAGGATGGGTCAGCAAGTTTGCAGATGACACGAAGGTTGGAGGTGTCGTTGACAATATAGAGGGCTGTTGTAGGCTGCAGCGGGACATGGACAGGATGCAGAGATGGGCTGAGAGGTGGCAGATGGAGTTCAACCTGGATAAATGCGAGGTGATGCATTTTGGAAGGTCGAATTTGAAAGCTGAGTACAGGATTAAGGATAGGATTCTTGGCAGTGTGGAGGAACAGAGGGATCTTGGTGTGCAGATACATAGATCCTTTAAAATGGCCACCCAAGTGGACAGGGTTGTTAAGGAAGCATATGGTGTTTTGGATTTCATTAACAGGGGGATTGAGTTTAAGAGTCGTGAGATCTTGTTGCAGCTCTATAAAACTTTGGTTAGACCGCACTTGGAATACTGCGTCCAGTTCTGGTCGCCCTATTATAGGAAAGATGTGGATGCTTTGGAGAGGGTTCAGAGGAGGTTTACCAGGATACTGCCTGGACTGGAGGGCTTATCTTATGAAGAGAGGTTGACTGAGCTCGGACTCTTTTCATTGGAGAAAAGAAGGAGGAGAGGGGACCTAATTGAGGTATACAAGATAATGAGAGGCATAGATAGAGTTGATAGCCAGAGACTATTTCCCAGGGCAGAAACGGCTAACACGAGGGGTCATAGTTTTAAGCTGGTTGGAGGAAAGTATAGAGGGGATGTCAGAGGCGGGTTCTTTACACAGAGAGTTGTGAGAGCATGGAATGCGTTGCCAGCAGCAGTTGTGGAAACAAGGTCATTGGGGTCATTTAAGAGACTGCTGGACATGCATATGGTCACAGAAATTTGAGGGTGCATACATGAGGATCAATGGTCGGCATAACCTTGTGGGCTGAAGGGTCTGCTCTGTGCTGTACTGTTCTATGTTCTATGTTCTATGCAATGATAGAGTGCAGCTGCTGCCAGTCAGGCAGGACTCAATTGACAGGACTCTAGTGGAGAGCTGGGAGCTGTGATTGTTCATTGACTGTAAAGTTGCTGGTGCTCAACAGGCAAACAGTCTGTTTCTGTTCTGAGAGACAGTGCAACTTCTATTTGTTTGATTTATGTTGGTTTTTAGTGTTGGTGAATAAGAATGAGTGCAACCTGTATGCAATGGTCTCACATTAAACTATGAGAAGATGTTGGACTATAGTGGGCATTGGGGAAAGGGTTTGGAGTAAGATGGGATGTGGCTAGGGACAGCTAAGCTATGTGGCTCAGTGCTTAAACTGTGAGAGGTGCAGGAATGTGCAGTATATGTGGAAGGAAGTATCATCCAAGTTAGCACTGTGTCATGAGGCGTATTAGTTTGTGGATGCTGTCCCACAGTATTCATGGTGACTCCAGACTGCCAACACTTGACCAGGTGCATGACTGGGTTCAGAGGTGGTGCTGGTGCCAGGTGTCCTGCGATATCCCAGCAGTGAGGAGTACTTGCACCTACAAGGAGTGAGAGAAACGAAAAAGCATTGGATGAGTAGGGCATCACAATAGTACATCATTAATGAGGTGCATTAGGGATAATCGCCTGTGAGAAAACATGCTTAGCCCCAGGGAGAGAAACTGTCTGAAAAGCTTTTGAAAATGATACTTAGTCGATATCTGGTAAAATTCAGCCCCCTGATATTTTTCTCCATAGACATTGATAGACCTGCAGAATATTTCCAGCATCCTTTGTTCTTACTTCCCAAAAAAAACTAGTTATCTGATTATTACCACAATGCTATTTGTGGGAGCTTGCTGTGTACAAACTGGGTGCTATATTTCCTGTCTTATAACAGGTTCAAAAAAAACATACTTCAAAAAGCAAAGCTCTGCATGGAAAGCGCTTTGAGAAGTCTAGCAGTTGTGAATTACGTAAATGTGAGTCTCTTTTTTTTCCTTTACAATATTTCATAGGAATAGAATCGGACTCTGAGCTTCAAAGAGATATAGCAGGACAGATGAACAAAGATTGGTCAATGAGATAAGTCTCAAGGAGCCTCTTAAAGGCGGGGATGGAGAGGTAAAAAGGCAGAGCAGTGTTTTGTAGTGGAATTCTAGGGCCTAGGCAGCTAAAGGCACTGTTGGTTATTTCCTTAATATGAGTCATTCCTGGCTACATTTTATCAACAGTATGACAAAGCTTACTGATAAATACCTTCCATTGTCACTACAGAAGAGGCATCTGCCCTTCAGTGGTAACAAGAAAATGAACTAGATGTGCAACTATTTGGCCTTGTGCATCATCTTTTCAATTGGGGAGGACATGACTGCCTCATGTAATAGCACAGAATCTCAGAGCAGAAGAATAAAAATCTGGGCAAATTCTCACCATTCCATCGAGGCACACACTTGAAGTGTTGCCATTTCAGTGAGGTGTTGAAACTGGCGAAGCTGTATACAATCATGAGGGAGAAAAGAGTAGAAGTTAATGCTAATTGTGCGAGGAAGGCTGACATGGGAGAAGGCACATCTGTGACATAAATGTTTGCATAAACTCCATGGGCTAAATAGCCTATATCTAAGTTTTGCATAGTTCTGTACCTGAGTAAGAGATGGTGCCTTCAGGGCTGCTGCAGTGAGAAATTCTATTACTTTACATAGTCTTGATACTTACAGCACAGAAACAGGCCAACAAGTCCACACTGATGTTTATGGTTAAGATAAGTCACTCTATCACACTTTATTATTGTCTTTCTGTTACTTCTGCTTATTAGTTTATCTAGTTTTGCCTTTCCATGAGTCACCTCAAATATTTGTGGTAGCAACAACAACTTTCCATTACTTAAAAGACAGGGAAAGCCAGTCTTAATTTGTTGTATTGATTTGGACACTTTATTGGAGGAATCAGGCAATAAATGAGTCAGTTTCTTTTCCTTTTCCTAATCATTGGATCTTTTTTAGCTACTTAGCATTCTGCACATGATGAGCTCAGAAGCTGACCTGCTATCTGACAATTACCAGCCTGCACTGTGTGAGAGAGGGATCCTTTCTGATAGGGCCTCCATTATCATTAGGAATGTGTCTTATCTTCAGCACTTCTGCACAGCTGAGGCTTCTCAGAAATATGAAGGGCTGGAGTAGGTTTTGGAGACAGGGAGAGGTTGACTGGTTATCAATGTAAATTGGCAGGGGGTAGTGGGCAAAAGGAAGGGACGATGGCGGCTGCCTGTTGTCCCTTAAAGTGACAGACACCCTCCAAAGACAAGTTCTTGTTGCTCTTTTCAAAGAGGTGCTATTTCTGAACAATGCAGATCCGGCAATACACAGCCTCTCATGCGCATGTGATTTTTCTTTTTAAGTTCCACTGTAGCTAACCCAACCAGACACTCTGTTTTATAGATATCCTTAAAGACCAACGTAAACATGAACAATGACAGAGGGAAACTAACCCATCTGCTCCATCTAGCCTGTTCCACTCCACACTGTTGTGCGCATCACAACATATAGACAATTGCTAATGTGAGCTTCTGCGAGAGGCTCAGCTCAGTTAGTGTCCAGATGCTTATCAACATGCTGCAAAAGGTAGGAGGATGGAAATAGGGATGTCCATTTCCCAGAGATTGAGGAATGCAACGTTCTTTCAGAGTTATAGAAAACAATATCAGTCCTATTCTTTATGCCAGTGAGAACCTGAAATCAGCAATTTAATGTACTTCTTTCAAATGATTCATGCTGGTCCAAAACTAAGTGAGTGACAGTATTGTTGAAGTTTGCAGCTATAGAAGTAACCTGACTCCAGTCACTCCCACACAGCCACTAAGGAATCCAAGTTTCACTTGCCATTCTATTTCCCAACAGTGATCTTGTGGTGCTGTGATAGGCTCAAGTCTCAATGGCCATTAAGGGAATGTAGCAACTCATGTCCAAAGTGGGTGATTAATGATCTGTAAATCTTTCTGTTACACCAACGGCAGATGGTAAGAACAAAAGAGTTTCTTTATCAGCCTGAACTATATTTTGGCTGGAATGCAACAGCCTCCCCAGGTTTAAAGTCTCTGAGTGCATTCTATTGCCATAAACAAGTGTCATTCTTGCTTAAAGGAACTGGTAGATATATCTCCGTAGTGACTGGAACAAGGGCTTGGTGGCTCCACTGACTATGTGAACCTCAGTTGGGGTTAATCTGGGCTGACAGATATAAACAGGTGATTCAAACCCTATCTAGAGACTGTCTCTGAGCTGGCAGGTCAGAGCCCAAGTGCTGTGTATGTGTAAGTAAAGGGTGCCTTGGTCATGGGATACTGGCCTCTGTGCAGTTATTTTTAAATCTCCCAACATCCTTGGGTAAATTCTTTCTGCTTTGTTTGTACAGATTATCACCTTAAATTTAGTTTGGAGTGGGATTGGTATGTGTGGGGAAAGTGAGCCAAAAACTACAATGTTGATATTCAGCATTAAACTCCTGTCCAATTCCAGAAGAAAATCAAAGAACAGATATTGGGGATGTTGGAATTCTGAACTAAATCTGATGAAAGGCCACAGATTAGAAATGTTAGCTTTGTTTCTCTGCCCAGAGACGGTGAACATTTCTGGCAATTTCTGTTTTTTTTTATTCCAGAAGAAAATCAGGCAGTTCAATTAATGTGAAGGATGTTCCAAAATTTCCGAACAGGAGCACGCCTTTCTTCTGAACAAGCAATGTTTCCTGTTGAGCATTTTTTTTTATTTTCCATTCACTCCTGGGATGTGGGCATCCCTGGCTGGATCAGCATCTATTTCCCTTGAGAAGATGGTGGTAAACTGCCGCCTTGAACTACTGTGGTAGGTAGACCCTCACAGCCCTTAGGGAGGGAGTTCTAGAATTTTAACCCAGTGACACTGAAGGGTCAGCTGTATCTTTCCAAGTCTGATGGTGTATGGTTTGGAGGGGATATTGCAGGTGATGTTGTTGCCATGCATCTGCTGCCCTTGTCCTTCTAGATGGAAGTGATTGTCAACTTGCTGTCTAGAAGTCTTGGTGAATTTCTTCAGTGCACCTTTGTTGTTGGTACACACTGCTGCTACTGAGTGTTGATAGCAGAGGGAGTGGATGTAATGCCAATTCTAGCCGCGCTGCTGTTTTAGCAGGTTTAACTGGTCAAAAGCACACACTGTCTGCTTACAGAATAGGGAGGGAGTAGAACATGGAGTAAACAGCAATATCCTGCTGCAGCCTGGTTGCTTCAGAGATAATGGGAACTGCAGATGCTGGAGAATCCGAGATAACAAAGTGTGGGGCTGGATGAACGTAGCAGGCCGAGCAGCATCTTGGGAGCACAAAAGCTGACGTTTTGGGCCTAGAGCCTTCATCAGAAAAGAGTTTTTTTTTTTGGATGAAGGGTCTAGGCCCGAAACGTCAGCTTTTGTGCTCCTAAGATGCTACTTGGCCTCCTGTGTTCGTCCAGCTCCATTCTTTATCTCAGCCTGGTTGCTTTCCAGAGTTAAAATTGAAGGCCCATGGTACAGCTGGTTCAAAGTCAATTAAATGTTTGCCTTTGCAGTTGTACTTGAAAAGACAAGTTAGACTCCTAGTGAGATAACTCCAGCTGAAGTGCACCCAGTATAATTTAGGTGTGTCTTGTTAATTGACCATTCCAGCGGACAGTATTGAAATGACTTTGAGAAAGCTGAATCTTTACCACTGCACTGGTGAGTTTATATCAGTGCCCCAGCTGCTTCCTTGGAAAAATTCATGCAGGACAAATATCTAATCTTATTTAAACAATGCAGGGGTGTGCCTGAATGTTCTTTGGAATTCTCATTGTATTATGCTGTGCTGGATAAACATTAAAATGATCTCTTGCCTATACAACAAGGGAATGATTGATTGCTTTGTGATAGCCCAACCGATTGGCAATATTTGCAAATAAAAATCTGCATATTGTTCCTCCAATTTTCAAGTTACTAGAGTGGGTTGACTTTCAAAGGAGACATCCATTATCAGAATGGTCCCACCATTTCAGATTGGATTTATGACATAATTCCAGAACAGACAGAAATACTTTGTGTATAGTTCATGACATGCCTATTTTTCTCTTTTATTTTAATCGTGTTTGTTTCCTGGGAAAAAAATCCACCCTCTTCCCACTCCCACAATTTTAATTCCCAATCCAATTGTGCAGTTCATCTGACGAGAATTTTTGTATTTGTCCCAAAATAAGGTCAGGTCCATTTTTGCAATTGCTTGCTGCCTTCTCCTGAAGGTTCCCATTTCTCTCTCATGGCTACTGGCTCTGCTTAGACATAAACCATGGGATTTTAGCTTTTGACCTTCTGCCTCCAAAAGCCCTGGCCTCCGAGCTTCTCTCGTTGGTCATCTGACACATCTGTCCTCAGTGTCCCAACTTCCTTCACGAATTGGAAAATGAACAAACTCTTCCTTGCATGAATGATGATCAAGGAATATCCAATCGATTAATCTTCCCTCCTGATGTCCAATACTTTTATTGTTATTAACAATAGTGGTACAAAAACACAATTTAAACGCTCAAAAATCACACATTAATGACTTTTCTGGTGGGTTTCTTAGAGCAGTGAGCAGTATGTTAATCTTGGTTTTCTGTTTGTATTGCCGACTATGGAGCTCAAGCTATGTGGTTGTTGTATAGCTTAACACATAAAGTGGCTGACTTAGGTGTGAAGCTATCATAAGGTTTCAGGTTATGTATATGAGAAAGATTTGTAATTAAAAGGGCGTTAAAGATTATGGGGAAAAGGCAGTAAAGTGAAGTTAAGAACTATCAGATCTGCCATGATCTCATTGAATGATGAGCAGACTGAATCGGCTGAATGGCCTAATTCTGCTCCTACATCTTATGGTCTTAGGTTTTATCTTGGCACATTATAGCATAAATAGTTACTCTGCATGGCAACACTGCAACAATGGGTACTGGAGTGGCAGTACTGCCACTGTGTAAACTTATTCCAACCACATAGCTGGATTGGTCTGGGTGTAAATTACCGACTCGCCCTCTTGCTGCAAATTATTCCTGACTTCAGCACTGACTACATATTCAATCTTGTTTCAGTCATTACCTTACAAAGGTTTTGCCAGTGACTCATTGGATAAACATACATTATGCTCTGTAAAATATGAGAAAGAACTTGCATTTTTTTTACATGTCTTTCACAACTTCATGAAGTTCAAACATGTTTCACAACGTGGTTTTTTCTTGAAGTGAAGTCTCTGTTTTAATATAGGAAACACAGCAAAAACGTCATGCCCTACATTCTCTCAATAACAGCACAGCAAAAAGCAACAAGACAGTAGCTTGATTATCATTTGAGCACAGTTTAAAAAGTAAGATATTGAATAAGGTGCTAGAATTCAACAACAAAGAGCAACAATAATCTTTATTTACCTGTCACCTTCACTGTAGTAAAGTTGCTGCTTAGAATTGTACTCGGAGTTTTGAAAAATCAGGTGAAATAAAGAGACCTTGGAATGGATGACTACAAGCTTGGTGAGGAATAGGTTTTAAGGATTGTCTAAATGGAGGAGTGGAGAGCTTGAGGGAGGAAATTCCAGCTCAGTATCTAAACAATTTAAGGCACAAACACCAATTGAAGTGCCAAAACACAGGGAATGTGTAAAAGGAGAATATAGAGTTCTCAACATATTAGAAAGCTTGTGAAACTGCACTGTAGCATAAGATGCTACATTAAGGGAGATGATAGATGAACTACAAACAATTCCCCAGTGAATTTGCAGCAGGTGCCTACTATTAGATATTTCCAGATAATTGGGCAATTACAAATAATGTACACTCTCATAAAATGGTTCTTCTAATGATGTGGTATCTCCAGCAGAAACAATTATGTTTGTAAAACATAGCAGATATGGCACTAAAGCAAAACAAGCTTTTATTGTGGCCAAATTATAGTCCTAAAAATTGATAAATTATAGGTAGACAGAGCAATCACAAAAGTAAGCAGTCACTGTTAGTGATATTCTGGGAAAGTACAATCTGAAGAAGTTGGGAAATTACATCATTTCAAGGCAATAGCTACAAAGAAGGTATAGTGGAAATGTCACTTGAGCTAACAATTCAGACACCCCAGGCCAATGTTCTGTGGGCTCTCTGGGTTCAAATCCCAACCTGGGAGATGGTAAAGTTTGAGTTCATCAAAAAAGTCTATAATTAATAGTAATTGTTGGCTGATTTGTTGTTTAAACATTCATTCATTCACCAATACCCTTTAGGGAATGCAGTGTTCTGACCTGCATCTAACTCTGGAGCCCCAGCAATATGCTTGACTCTTAACCTCTGTCTGAGCAATAAATAGTATGGTGGCCATGAGTTGAAGGGAGACTGCAGAGAATTTTAAAGGCTTTGGGGTAAGAAATAAACATTGATAGAAGAAGCAAGCAAATTGCATCACAAAATATAAAGTAACAAAGAAAAATGTGACAGGATACATGAGACACCCCATGCAATAGGCTTTAAGAGCGGTTCAAGAAGCTCTATCATCTCTAATACACAACAGAATTTAATGATATTGTTTAGTATTTTTGTCTACTTGCTTACCTTTTATTATTGATGGTCATAGAGTCATACAGCATGGAAACAGACCCTTCTGACAAATCATCAGATATCTGAATCTGATCTAGTCTTATTGGCCAGCATTTGGCCCATATCCTTCTAAACTCTTCTTATTCATGGACCCATTAGGAAGCCTTTTGAATGATGCAATTGTATCCACCCCCACCACCTCCTCTAGCAGCTTGTTTCATACATGACTACTCTGTGCATGACAAAACTACTCCTCGGGTCCTTTTCTTTCCCCTCACCTTAAGCCTATGCCCTCTAGTTGTGGCCTCTCCCAACTTAAGAATAAGACCTTGGCTATTCACCCTATCTGTGCCCCTTATGAATATATAAACCTCTATAAGGTCACCCCTCAGACTCCAACGCTCCAGGGAAGAAAGCTGCAGATATTCAGCCTTTCCCTATAACTCAAACTCTCTAGTCCTGGCAACATCCTTTTAAATCTTTTCTGCACCCTCTCAAATTTAACAACATCCCTATAAGAGGGCAATCAGTAGTATTACACAGTATTCTAAAAGTGGTCTCACCAATGTTGTGTACAGCACAACATGGCATCCCAAATCCTACAATCAATGTTCTGAACAATGAAGGCGTGTGTCCCAAACGCCACCTTCACCACCCTATCTACCTGCAACTTCACTTTCAAGGATGCGTGTGCTTGCACCCCTAGGTCTTTTTGTTTGGCAACATTTCCTGCCCTGGTTTGCCTTAGTAAAATGCAACACTTCACATTTATCTAAATTAAAATCCAACTGCCACTCCTCGGCCCATTGGCACATCAGATCAAGCTCCCATTGTACTCTGAAATTATCTTTTTCACAGTCCACGACACTACTATTTTGGTGTTTTCTACAAACTTACTAACCATACCTCCCATTTTCACATCCAAATCATTTTTATAAACATGAAGAGCAGTGGACACAGCTCCAGTCCTTGTCGCACATTTGTGATCACAGTCCATAAAGCAATCCTCTAACAACACCCTCTGTCTCCTACTTACAAGCCAATTTTGTATCCAATTGGAAGGCTACCCCTGTCCCCCATGATATAACCTTAATAACTACTCTACCAGTCTACTAATTTATCTCTATCATTTATCAGAGAAAATTCTGTAGCTCTGAAGTATTTGCTTTTGAGAAACATTTGGCTAAATTTTAAAAATATTAGGACCACATTTGACCATTCAGCCCTTCAAGCATGTTCTAATATTTAGCTCTGGTTATTTGGTTCTCAGACCACCATAAAGCTTGGACATAGACTCTCCCACTCAGACTATGAGGAAAGATTTGAATTACCAGACATTGTGGGAGGCAGTCGGATTTGTAGCAATTAGGCTGCAAGGGGAAGCAGAAAAAAGTAGCAAGGAAAACAGCCACCCACAAAGGGCCAGTTATTTCCCCCCGCTGCCCCAATCAGTGTACAAGATCTTTAGTAAAATGCTTAACACAACAAGTTGCATTTGCTGAGCGTGTGTAATAAACTTCTCAAGGTGTCTCATAGGTGTGTGGTGAGAGGATACTTTCAGCCACACATATTAAGTTTAACAGATCTCACTTTTATACGTACTGACAATCAAATGTACTTCGCATATTTATTTATATAACAAAGATCTGCCAACAGTCAGTAAACAAGGAAGTAAAGCATCCACACTATAATAAAACAAACACTTGTAAACGCTGCCTTTGCCTCACCATTCTATCAGTGAACAGACTAAAAGGTCACAGTTCACATGCATGTGGTTTGTCACATGATGGTGCTTGTTAGGCATCTTTTACTTATTAATCACAAATCTAATTAGCCAGATTTCTGTTCCCAATTAGTCACATGGTGCTCACATATTGGTCAACACTAATCTATACAGTACCCACTCTGCCATTTCTTTTGGAAAGATAGAAAAACATACATTCCTTGAGGCTTTTTCATATTTCAGTCTGTGGAATTAGGTTTCAGCACAGAACTCATCATGAATTTCTGTTTATGAATAGCTGCCTTGAGTTCCCATGGCCAACAACAGACATACACTCAAGGTGTGTTCTGTGTAGTTTAATCAATGGCTGTCTCTAAGTTTTATAGTCTGCCAGTTTTGCCACAAATAGCTGTACCAACTTAGATTTTCATAGCATCTTTAATAACAGAATGCACCTCATCGGAGTATTATCTGAATATACTTGACATGAGCTACATAAAGATTTTCTTTATTATAACCAATAACTTGATCAATGCAGTAGATGTTAAGAAAGAGGTAAAGGAGTCAAGAAAGAGACTGAACAGCAATAAAACAGTGCAGGTGCTAGAAAGATAAAGGAAATTCTGGGGAAAAAATATCCGTGGAGAGAGAAATTGAGCTAATGTTTCAGATCAGTGACATTTCAGGAGAATACTTCCAAAATTTACTGTTCTAATTCAATGAAGGCAACAAATTGCATTTAATGTAGTACAAAGGTCGATCATAGAAAAAACCTGTAGAACAATATATGAAGATATTGGCACTCTCAAACAAAAGCACAGTTTTGAGTGAATTCAACGGCTTAAGTGGTATAGCTTTATATTTATTGACTGGGGAAAATAGTGACATTGTTGTAATGTCCTGCAATTATTAATTTAGACACCTGGGCTGATCCTCTGGGGATATGGTTTTTATATCTCACCATGGCAGCTGGTATAATTTAAATTCAATTAATAGTTCTGGAATATTAAACTAGTCTCAATAATGGCGACCATGACTCTAACATTGAAAGGTATTAAAAATCTTCAGGGTCAGTAGTATCTTTAGGGTAGGAATTTGCCATCCTTATTGGTCAGACCTACATTTGACTCCTGACTTGCAGTATGTGTTGATCCCTCAGTGTTCTCTGAAATGGCCCTGGCAAGTCATTCAGTTCGGGGTTATTTGGATAAACAAATGCTGACCTTACCAGTGACAATCACATCACACAAAAGAATAAATAAAAAAAAATTATCACTGGTCAGTTATATTGACCATTGAGTAGATGATTCTCCATCTCTTTGTCCTTCATCCTTAAACCCAACTTCACCCTTAAATAGAGGCTCTGCCTGCCTATTTATCTGGCTTTTATATTTGTAAATGGAAGATGATGGTTTGAAACACCAATTATTCTTCACTTAATCTTCAGCTGAATCCATAAATCTTAAATTTAACTCAACAGCCTCATGAGAAGTCAAAGGGGCACATAGATCGGCCTCATGAACTGGAGTTGGAATTGAAAAATCATTAGCTGGTGTTCCTGTTCCCGTTTTCTGTCTTTAGCCTCCAGTTTGAAAGTCTATTTGTGAACGTCTGGACTTTGTTCTGCTATTTGGTCCATCAGCTTTCTGCATAAATAAAGACACATCACTCGGGAGAGGGACAGGAGAGTGCCTGGTGTCCAAGCGCCAGACAATTTTTTTTTTTATTCATCCACGGGACAAATGCATCATTGGCTAGGCAGCATTTATTGCCCATCCCTAATTGACCAGAGGGCAGTTCAGAGTCAACCACATTGCTGTGGGTCTGTAGTCACATGTAGGCCAGACCAGGTAAAGATGGTAGTTTCTTTCCCTAAAGGACACTCATGAACCTACAAAGTATAGAGCTGGATGAACACAGCAGGCCAAGCAGCATCTCAGGAGCATAAAAGCTGATGGTTCAGCCCAAACCCTTCATCAGAAGGTTCATCTGTGTTCATCCAGCTCTACACTTTGTTATCTCAGGTTCTCCAACATCTGCAGTTCCCATTATCTGTGACATTAATGAACCAGATGGGCTTTTCCCTGACAATTGACAGTTGATTCAAGATCATCATTAGATTCTTAATTTTGAGAAATTTATTGAATCCAAATTCCACCATTTGCTGTGGTGAGATTTGAACCTGGGTCCCCAGAACATTATCTTGTTCTCCAGATTAACCAGTCCAGCAACAAAACCACTAAGCCATTGCCTCCCCTGTCTTGGCTGAAGAGAGAGAAAATGACCAAAATGTTTAAACAAGAAACCCCTTCTGAAAAGCAGTGTCTTTCTAAATTATTTACTCTCTTGTGTCATGTGATCATCACCAGCTAGGCCAACATTTATTGTCCATCCCTAATTGCCCAAAGGACATTGCTGTGGATCTGGAGTCACATGTATGATAGACCAGGTAAGGAAAGCAGTTTTCTTCCCCAAAAGCCATCAGTGAACCAGATGAATTTTCCCAACAATCGACAGTGTTATTTAATTTCAGATTAAAAACGAAATTGAAATTCCATACTCTGTCATGGCAGGAATTGAACCAAGGCCCCCAAAGCAATTCCTGGGACTCTGGACTGATAATACCATCAGGCCACTACCTCCACAAATACTCACCTGATCATGTCATTATGGTATTCTTTTGTCTGTAAAACAATTCCATATATACAAGGCTTTTTAGCATTTTGTAATTTTCTGTGCAATTATTATTTGTTCATTTAGTTTGCAATAAATTTGCCAAACCAGTCAACAATTTGATAAACAACAAACCAATAAGTATATATACTACAAATGTATAAACTGATTAACATACATAGATTACAATTGATCGATGAGATCTCAGGATTGTGGTCCAGCCACATCCATGGTGGTGAACAATTGAAGAACTAACAAGAGGAATCTCTATGAATAGCTTCATCCTCAGAAATGCAGCACATCAGGGCAAAAGGCAGTTCTCATGTTCAGGCCCGCAGAAAGTGGCATTAACTGTGTTATCACATGCTTACAATAACTTGCTCACTGATATTTAGTGAAGGTTCTGCAAGGCCACTCAGCACCTGAGATAATGGGAACTGCAGATGCTGGACATTCCAAGATAACAAAGTGTGGAGCTGGATGAACACAGCAGGCCAAGCAGCATCTCAGGAGCACAAAAGCTGACGTTTCGGGCTTAGACCCTTCATCAGAGAGGGGTCTAGGCCCGAAACGTCAGCTTTTGTGCTCCTGAGATGCTGCTTGGCCTGCTGTGTTCATCCAGCTTCACACTTTGTCATCTTTACTCAGCACCTGACATCATTATAGCCCAGGGCTACCTACAATGGGAAAGATATTATTAAATTGGACAAGATGCAGAAAAGGATGTTACTGGGACTGGAGGTTTGAGTTGTCAGGAGAGGCTGGATAAGCTTTGAATTTTTTTCACTGGGAAACATGGTTGGTACAGATGAGTTAGACTGAAGTGTCTGTTTCTGTGCTGTATGACTGTATGGACAGA
This sequence comes from Stegostoma tigrinum, assembly GCF_030684315.1. NCBI lineage: Eukaryota > Metazoa > Chordata > Chondrichthyes > Orectolobiformes > Stegostomatidae > Stegostoma > Stegostoma tigrinum. The sequence goes on along the minus strand of NC_081384.1, from coordinate 6,799,670 downwards.
ACAGTTCACCTCCAGAGGTGTGATTGATTGCCCTTGACATCAAGGTAACATATGACCATGTGTGATACCTAGAGGTTCTCGAAGAATTGGAGTCAATGGGAATCAGCGAGATATTTTTGCTGGCTGGAGTCAGACCTGGCACATAGGAAAATATTTGTGGTTGTTGGATGTCAATGATCTCAGCCTTAAGACATCACTTCAGTTGTGCACTACCTCAAGGCATTGTCCTAAATGCACAGAATTCCTCACATCCTGGGGATTACTATTGATCATAAACTGAACTGGACCAAAGATATAAATGTTCTGCATGTTTTATTTTTATTTCAAATCCCCAGCATCCACAGTACTTTGCTTTCATATAAATAATATAGCTACAAGAGGAGGTCAGAGGCGAGGAACTCTGAGGCAAATAATACACCTCCTGACTCCCCAAAGCCTATCCACTATCGACAAGTCACAAGTCAGGACTGTGATGGTATTACAGCCAGTGACCTGGGTGAGTGCAGCTTGAATAACATTCATCCAGAATAAAACATTTTGCTTGATTATTACCCCAACTATCTCCAACATTCTTTCCCTCCACCAAGAATGCACTGTCGCAGCAGTTTAAACCACTTACAAGATGTACTCCAGTAACTCACCAAGACTCTGAGCTCCTACGGTCTAGAAAGATGAGAGGACCATATAGAAGGGAACACCATTGCCTTCAAGTTCATTTCCAAGCCTCTCACCGTCCTAACTTGAAGCTATATCATCGTCCCTTCACTGTCACTGGGTCGTAAACCTAGAACTCCCTTTCTAACAGCACTGTGGGGGTCATTACATCTTAAGGACTGCAGCAGTTCAACAGAGCAGCTCACTATCACCTTTTCAAGGGCAATCAAGAATGGACAAAATAAATAGACTAGCCAGTGGTACCCATGACGTGTGAACAAATAAAAAATAACGCATATGTACATAGACATGTATGTTACCAGTCTGAAGTAAATAAAGCATAAATCTACTTTATATAATATAAGAATTATAGGGGAGATAGAGTCAAAGGGATGTACAGCATGGAAACAGGTTCTTCAGTTCAACTTGTCCATACTGACCAGATATTCTACATTAATCTAGTCCTATTTGCCAACATTTGGCCCACATCCCTCTTAAACCTTTCCTGTTCATATACACATCTAGATGCTTTTTAAATGTAATTGCACCAGCCTCCATCACCTCCTCTGGCAACTCATTCCATACACACACAAGCCTCTGCATGTAAAAGTTGCCCCTTCGATCCCTTTTAAATCTTTCCCCTCTCACCTTAAAGCTGTGCCCTCTCATTTTGTACTCCCCCACAATGGAGAAAAGACCTTGACTATTCACCCTATCCATGCCCCCAGTTATTTTATTAACTTCTTTAGATATCTTTTGATAAGAGCCAGAAGGTAGAATTTTCTGCCACAAAGTTTTGTCAAAGCACAGTCTATAAATTCTATGAAAAATACAATAAATAATATTTAGAATGAGCAGAAGAATAGGTTTAGACTAGAAGGCTCACTGAAATAAAAATATTGTTGCCGACCTAATGGACTGAATGACCAATTTTTGCTCTTTGATGTTTTCTGAATTAGATATTGTTAAGTGTACAAGTTCTGTGATTGTTATCTGTATTTGTTTGTCTTGTGGACTATAGTTCTCAGATAGTCAACTGTTTACTGCTGCTATTTTAATGAAATAATGTGGAATTTATTCCCCACTATGGTGTCCTGTTATCAAGTACTGGTATTTTCTAGAACAACTGTTCAGAGCAAAGCTATTCAGCTCTTGGTTGTATGTGTCTCTTGCTAAGATACTGTGTGCTTCACATTTCCTTTTCAATAGGCTGAGGGATTCATGTTGTGCGAAAAGACTTTTTGAAGTGTTTACAAACATGCAGAAGTATTTTGCTGAAGCTAACTTGGGGTGATACAAAGGTTCATAGAACAGAAGGAGGCCAATTAGCCTACTGTAGTTCAGACTGATCTTCATTGGAGTTATGCAAACCACTGCTGCTCTTTCCTCACAGCCCTATATCTTCTGCAATTTCTCTTTTAGAAGATGCCATACCCACTGTCAACCTCTTTGGAATATTAGGGCACAATCCTAAAATTGGAGCAAGGCCACCTCGGAGTGAAATTAGAAAACAATTTACACTTAATAGGCAGTGGAAATCTGAAATTCACTTGCAGAATTTACTTGGCAATGGGAACAGTTGACAGGACTGAAATCAGGTGTTTCAAAAGACATGGATTAAACAAAAGTAAATCAGCATGATTCAACAGAATGGACAAACAGTTTCAAAGGACTGAATTGTTTCCTCCTGTACCCATCAACTTGTGACAAAGCAGATGTAAGTAATTTAGCACATCTTGTCAGTTCTGCCATTCTATGAGATCATGGCTGGTCTTATAATCCTCAACTTTATTTTCCTGCCTATCCCCTTAACTCTTGATTCCTTTACTGATGGAAAATCTGCCTGTATTGGGCCCAAATATACTTCATGGCCCAGCCACTACAGCTCTCTGCAGTAAAGAATTCCACAGATTCACTACCCTCTGGCAGAGGAAATTCTCCCTCATTTCTATCCTAACAAGCAACTCCTTACTTTGAGATTATGCCCTCTGGTCCTGGACTCTCCCACAAGGGGAAACAACCTCTTGGTATCTACCATGTCAAGTCCCCTAAGAATCTTGTATGTTTCAATCAGGTCACCTCCCATTCCTCTAAACTCCAATGAATTTCATCACCAAATGCTCGCTGGACCCAAGTTCTTGTGATTGATCCAAGGAGGCTGCCATTTCTTAATAGAAACAGGTCTGTGCAAGCAATTCCTCCACATTGTGAAACCCATTATTGCACTGAACCATTGATTAGCATCAGCATCAATTGCATAATGCCTTTATTTGCTAGAGCACAGCTGATGACAGCAGCACTGGGTGAGGACTGGGAAGGGCATTTCTTACCTGGTTTCTTCCTTAACGAAAGATACTGTAAAGCTGAATGCAAAAATAGCGGGACGATTAACAATTTGGAATCCTTCATATAATACAAACTTGTTTAACATATTATTTTGTTTTAAAATTACCAAAATTATATGATTTTGTGAATGAACCACACAGGTCAACAAGCCTTTTGTTATCGCACAATATATGACAGTAAGTAGCGCATTGTAGGATGCAATTTGTACAGATGCATGTTTCAATGCAATATGAAATGAACAAGCTCATTTGCATCAGTGCTTTGCAGCGTGAAACATCATTGGATGCCACACTGTGAGTGATGCGCTCACAGCACTTGCAATATTTCAGTCTCCTGTCGTTACAACTGGATGAACTTTATGTAATCAAATAATAATGAAATATCAGAGATAATGGGAACTGCAGATGCTGGAGATTCCAAGATAATAAAATGTGAGGCTGGATGAACACAGCAGGCCAAGCAGCATCTCAGGAGCACAAAAGCTGACGTTTCGGGCCTAGACCCCGAAACGTCAGCTTTTGTGCTCCTGAGATGCTGCTTGGCCTGCTGTGTTCATCCAGCCTCACATTTTATAATAATGAAATATCTTGCCTCAATTTTCTGGCTGATATTACTTTATCACATCGCTCCTGAAATTAAGTCTTCAGAAAAGCTACACAAACAGCTCCTTGACAACTTACAGTATAGTCAATGCTGAAAGTGGGTGTCAACAGGTAATTTTGACATAAGAGTCATAATCATTGAGTTACACAACACAGAAACAGACCCTTTGGTCCAACTTATCCATGCCGACTTGATATCCTAAACTAATCTAGTCCCATTTGCCAGCAGTTGGCCCATGTCCCTCTAAACCCTTCCTATTCATTTACGCCACCAGATGTCTTTTAAATGACATAATAGAACCAGCCTCCACCACTTCCTCTGGCAGCTCATTCCATACACACACCAACATCTGCATGAAGAATTTGCCCCTCTAGGCCTCTTTTAAATCATTCCCTTCTCACATTAAACCTTCCCCTCTACGTCTGGACTCTCCTACCCTAGGAAAAAGACCTTGGCTATTCACTATACCCATGTCTCTCCTAATTTTATAAGGTCACCCCTCAGCCTCTGATGCTCCAGGGAAGAATGCCCCAGCCTATTCAGCCCCTCCCTATAACTCAAACCCTCCAATCTTTGTAGATCTTTTCTAAACCCAATCAAGTTTAACAAGGCCTTTCTTATATCAGTGAGACCAGAATTGAACATAGTATTCTAAAAGTGGCCTCAACTATGTTCTGTACACACACAATATGACATCTTAACTCCTATACTCGATGTTCTGACCAATGAAGGCCACCATGACAAATGCCTTTTTCATCTCTCTACCTCCAACTCCACTATGCACCTGCACCCTTAGGCCTCTGTTCAGCAACATTGCCCAGGGCCCTACCATTAGGTGTATAAGCCCAGTCCTGATTTACTTTACCAATATGCAACACCTAATATTTATCTAGATTAAACTCCACCTGCCATTCCTTGGCCCATTGGCCCATCCGATCAAAGTTCCATTGTACTCTGAGAGTAACTTCTTCACTGTCCAGGGCACCGCCAATTTTGTTGCAATCTGCAAACATATTAACCATACCTCTGATATGCACATCCAAATCAATCATATAAATGACAAAAAGCAGGGGGCCCAGCGCTGATCCTTGCGGCATACCACTGGTCACAGGCCTCCAGTCGAAAAAGAAACCCTCTACCAACACTCTCTGTCTCCTACCTTCAAGTCAATTTTGCATCAAATTCACTGGTTCTCCATGGATCCCATGTAATTTAACATTGCTAAAGAGTCTACCAATCTACTCTGAGATAACCTGCTTAACTGTCCACTGCACCATCAACTTTGGTGTCATCTGCGAATTTACTAACCATACCTCCCACATGAAAGTCCTCACAACTTGTTAAATTGCCCATAGTGTTCAGGGGTGTGTGGGTTATAGGGGGATGGTCTGAGTGGGATGCTTCAAGTGGCAGTGTGGACTTGTTGGGCCAAAGGGCCTGTTTCCACACTGTAGGTAATCTAATCTAAATCTAAACTCAGCCTGATCCTGGTTCTAACCTGACATGCAGACTCATATGCTTTCTAGCAAGGTGTAATACTGCCTTTATTTGAATTTATCCTCATTCCTGATTATCCCTGTGCATGCATGAAACTACACTGCTCCCAGTTTAACAATTCCTGGATTTAAAAATTCTCATCCTTCTTTTTGAACCCCTACACTGCCCCTCCACTTACAACCTCTGCAATCTCCTCCTGCTTCACAACATTCTGATCTTTCACTCTCCATTCTGGCATTTTAGCATTTAACCCTTTAATAATGGGAGGTTAGCTCCTCTAGCACTAATTCCTATAATCCCTGTTATAATTTCTCCACCTCTCTACTGCTCTATCCTCTCCAGCTAGATACTCCTTAAAATTTTTTCTTGACTATGCTTTTGGTCGTACGTCCCAATATTTCCTTAAGTGGTTGGATGCCAATTTTATTTGATAGTACTCATGGACTATCATTAGGGGCATTTAAACAGTCCTCGGATAAGCACATGGACGATGATGGGATAGTGTAGGGGGAAGGGGCTTAGATTAGCTCACAGGTCAGTGCAACATCGAGGGCCAAAGGGCCTGTTCTACGCTGTATTGTTCTATGTGACTATTTACTATGTTAAAGGTCAGGGCTTTCTAAATTGTGGGTTTTATGTACCTCATTTTCCTGTCCTCCTTACTGCCCGATTTTCACTGACATCACATGAAAACGAGAAAGCCTTTCACATATTCCATGTCCCAAACCACATTAAAGCAATTAAGTTACTTTTGAAATACAAGCACTGTTGAGTTGTGGAAACCAGCAGCAACTACTTTGCATACAGCAAGCTCCCACAAACTACAATGTGATCATCTTTGGCCAGGAGTGTGAGGAGGGCTTGCCAGCTCTTCCTAATAAAATGATTTGAAATCCAGCACATTTTGCCCCTCTCAGGGTATCTGAAAATGCTTTACAACCACTTTAACACTTCTGGAATTTGCTCACTGTTGCAGTATTAGCCATGCAAATGAAGGCTTAAGCACCAAGTTATATTCTTCTGGCCTAAAATAACTCCATAGAAGCTACTATCCTATCACCCTTCATTCACACATAGACTCTGCTCAGAGAGGATCCCGAGAATGACAGGAATCCCTGAAGCTCCTGTTTATATCTGTCAGCCAGGGCTCCCTGATTGGCCCAGGTTAACAGCACCAATTAGGCTACTCATACACATGATATGCACCTGTCCAACCTAGCTCCTGTCACTAGAGATAATGGGAACTGCAGATGCTGGAGAATCCAAGATAACAGAGTGAAGCTGGATCAACACATCAGATGAAGGGTCTAGGCCCGAAAAGTCTGCTTTTGCGCTCCTGAGATGCTGCTTGGCCTGCTGTATTCATCCAGCTTCACACTTACTTACCTTAGCTCCAGTCACTACATTGTCAATATTTATCCTTTGATCTACATCACAGACACAGATTGTGTGGTTATTAAAAATGATTATGAGGGTTTGCTGTGCATAATTAGCTGTTGTGTTTCATTCACTGAATTACATTTCCATAAGATGGTACTTCAAAGCTGTAAAGTACTTTGAAAGGCCTGGTGGTGGTGAAAGGTGCTATATGAATGCAAATCATTAAAAAAAAACAATCAGTCCCGTCCCAAGCTTTGTTGGTGTGTGCATGTGTGCAGAGTTTGAGTAACATGGCGGTGCTTGATGCCTGCCAGGCCCAAATAGCTCCGTTCCTAAATAATGGGCTTCGGTCAAAGCACCGGAAAAAGAGAAGTGTTTTAATCCAGAAGGAGCCAGGGGGCTTTGGGGAGAGCTCGGGGCAAGGGAAACGGGTAGAAATGGAGCCCCATTCAAATACAGCGACAATGGCAAGCGGACCAATGCACTGAAATTCACTGCAACATTCCCCCTTCGCTCCTATCCAGGGCTAGGACTTGCAGCTCTAACAAGAAACTGCAGCAAGCCACGGACACACACGAACACCCACTGATGTGGGTAGCGCTGGCTAAAACAAAACAGACACGGCGCTGCCTCTCTCCCGATAAAAATGCTAGGGTAGATCTTACAAACTAAAAATTTTTTTTTATAAATTCTTTTGAAGAGGATTGTGGGTAAACAAGTGGGTGAGCCGGAAGCTGTCAATCTGGGCCTTGAAATGTTGCCATTTTCTTGTTACTTCGCAATTTAATGGAAGTGGCGAGTTTAAACCCACGCTAATCTCCGGGGCGCTGCATGTGCGTCAATAGGAAATAGGACAGGGAGGAAATTTCCGCACGTCCTCCCCAGATTTTAAGATGAATAATTTTTATTATCGGAATTGAGCCTCGATTTTCCCTATTTTAAATGGATTCTGCCTTTTTTGTCCCTCTAACTGGAATAAACCCCAAACTTCTAACACCCCTCTCTCTTATAACCATGATTAGACAATGGGAGTAGGTATTGTCTACGGGGCAAAATTCCCCTCTGATTTCACGTAAATGGTCCTTTTGATGTGCTTATTTTGCTTTGCTTACGTTTTTCGGTTGTGCCCGACGGGCGTAGAAAAACAAATTTAAACCTGTTTTTGTACTTGAATTTTTTTTTGGAAAAAGTCCCGCCATATCTGTTTTTTCTGCTCGACGTCCATCTGTTAATTTCCACCTGGCGGAGATGTCTTTTATTTTCTGAAACCACTTCGCTCCTAAAGCATGGATTCGTAGCTACGGCCGTTACGGAGTGAAAATCGATGCAGAGTTTAAAGGATTGCTCAAAGCTTTTTTTCTGTTTTGAAACTCGATGCAATAATCCGTACAATTTATATTTCTGAATAAAGCCCTGTTTCAGCAAGTTTTTTTTCTACTGGAAGAAGCTTATTGATTAAAAAAAATAAAATTGGCTATTCCCTTGCTGGATTGGGAAATGCTTGGTCTGTTAACGATTGCTATTTTGTATTGATAGAGTCTGCCCCGAGGGTTTTGATTGGCGCTGGCAAGGTGACAGGCAGGAAAGGGGGGGTGGTGGAAATGACCCTTCAGAACTGTTTACGTTAAACAATCCCCGTACGGACGTGCGCTAAAACAGTCTTTGTTTCGAATCAAATCGCTTCTCCTTTGCCCACATTGGTTACGAACAACACGAGTAAGAAGGCACGGCAGTTTAACCTGCTCTCGTCAAACACTGCATTTGCATAGCGCCTGGACCAAACCAGTGCCTGTACCGGGCAGGACCGTTTCTGGCACTCCTCAGGGATGCCGTCACCCACGTGCAGGTTGGGGTTGGGGTGGAACATCTGCCTCTGTTTGTCTGGACCAGGAGAAGGCCTTGGATTGGATCTCGCACACCAACATGAGGAAATGGGCAACGGTTCCCATTATCTCTGAGGAAACAGGCATTTGGGATGAGATCCACAATTGGATCAGACAGCTCGGCAGCAACTTAATTAGTTCAGCCTCAATCAATGGGTGGGAATCAGGAAATTTCCCAATCAGACTCAGAGTCAGGCAGGGCTGCCCACTCTCTCCTGCCTTGTTTGTGTGTGATGTATCAAGCCTTTTGCTGAATCCATCAGGAAAGATGCGAGCCTGATAGGGGCAGCCATTCAAGGTGGCAGAGGCCTGCAGGTCAAAGCCTCCCTGTGCATGGATGGCACTGCTGTCCTCTGTTTGGATCTGCTGTCAGTGCACTGACCCATGAGCATCTGCAACCAGTTCATACAGGCCTTGGGTGCCAAGGTAAATCGAGGCAAGAGTGAGACCACGTTCTTTGGGAGTTGGCCTGACTGACCCTTTAGCACCTTCTCCATTGGGTCAGACTATCTGAAGGTGCTGGGAATATGATTCAGAGGGGTTGATCTAAAATTTGGGAGGAGTGAATCACCAAGGTGAGGCAGAAATTGTGCAGGTTGGAGACCTACTCCCTCTCCATTGCAAGAAAAAAACCTGCTCATCAGGTGTGAGGTACTCTTGGTGTTGCTGCATTTGGCGCAGTTCTAGCCCACTCCCTGATCCTGTGGCATTGCAGTCACCCAAGTCATCTTCCGAGGTCGAAGATGGCCGATGTCTGCAGAGACACAATGTACAAAGTCCTGGGTAAGAGAGAGTGGGAAAGACATAGCCTACACTGCCCTCATCCTGATGACCACCGTTGTGTTTTATTTAAATTCATTCGTGGAATGATGGCGTCACTGGCGAGACCAGCATTTTTTGCTCATCCCTAATTGCCCAGAGGATGGTGAAGAGCCAACCAAATGGCTGTAGGTCTGGAGTCACATGTCAGCCAGACCAGGTAAGGATGGCAGATTTCCTTCACTAAATGACAGTAGTGAACTAGGTGGGTTTTTCCTGATAAGGGGCAATGGTTTCATGATCATCATTAGACTCTTAATTCCAGACTTTTGTTTATTTGAATTCAAAACCCATCATCTACCATGGCAGGATGTAAACCTGGAGTGTAGAAAGTTACTTGGGTCTCCGGATTAACAATCTAGTGATAACACCATTAGTCCATCACTTTACCCTGTGTGGCTGCATCAAGCTGTGAGTAGGTCCTCGCTGTACCAACACCAAGTGTCACTGTGCACTGAGGTTCTACCTGTCCCCTGTATTACAAGGATAATGGGAACTGCGGATACTGGAGAATCTGAGACAACAAAGTGTGGAGCTGGATGAACACAGCAGGCCAAGCAGCATCTCAGGAGCACAAAAGCTGATGTTTCGGGCCTAGACCCTTCATCAGAGAGTGGGATGGGGAGAGGGTTCTGAAATAAATAGGGAGAGAGGGGGAGGCGGATTGAAGCTGGATAGTGAAGAAGATAGGTGGAGAGGAGATATAGGTGGGGAGGTAAGGGGGAGATAGGTCAGTCCGGGGAGGACGTACAGGTCAAGGGGGCAGGATGAGGTTAGTAGGTAGGAGATGGGGGTGGGACTTGAAGTGGGAGGAGGGGATAGGTGAGAGGAAGAACAGGTTAGGGAGGTGGGGACGAGCTGGGCTGGTTTTGGGATGCAGTGGGGGGAGGGGATGAGCTGGACTGGTTTTGGGATGCAGTGGGGTAGGGGGAGATTTTGAAGCTTGTGAAGTCCACATTGATACCATTGGGCTGCAGGGTTCCCAAGCGGAATATGAGTTGCTGTTCCTGCAACCTTCGGGTGGCATCATTGTGGCACTGCAGGAGGCCCATGATGGACATGTCATCTAAGGAATGGGAGGGGGAGTTAAAACGTTCGCGACTGGGAGGTGCAGTTGTTTATTGTGAACCGAGTGTAAGGACTCTGCAAAGCGGTTTGCGGAATGCCTACACTCGGTTCACACAGAGCCTTCTATGCTCGGTTCAAATGGTTCGCGACTGGGAGGTGCAGTTGTTCATTGTGAACTGAGCGTAGGGGTTCTGCAAAGCGGTTTGCAGAACCCCCATGGTCGGTTTGCAATAAACAACTGCACCTCCCAGTCGCAAACCATTTTAAGACCCCTCCCATTCCTTCGATGACATATCCATTCTGGGCCTCCTGCAGTGCCATAATGATGCCACCCGAAGGTTGCAGCAACAGCAACTCCTATTCCGCTTGGGAACCCTGCCGCCCAATGGTATCAATGTGGATTTCACAAGCTTCAAAATCTCCCCTCCCCGCACCATCCCAAAACCACCCACAGTTCGGCCCCGCCTCCCTAACCTGTTCTTCCTCTCACCTATCCCCTCCTCCCACCTCAAGCCGCACCTCCATTTCCTACCTATTAACCTCATCCTGACTCCTTGACCTGTCCATCCTCCCCAGACTGACCTATCCCCTCCCTACCTCCCCACCTGTACTCTCCTCTCCACCGATCTTCTCCTCTATCCATCTTCAGTCTGCTTCCCCCTCTCTCCCTATTTATTTCAGAACCCTCACCCCATCCCCCTTTTCTGATGAAGGGTCTAGGCCCGAAACGTCAGCTTTTGTGCTCCTGAGATGCTGCTTGGCCTGCTGTGTTCATCCAGCTCCACACTTTATTAACCCTGTATTGCAAGAGATGGGTTTGGCCTCATTGCTGTGGAATGCTGCAAGTAGTTGAGCCATTCCTTATCATCTGCCTCTCATGGAAAAATTTGTGAAGAAATCACAAGTCCATCAGGAAGTGAGATAACAAAGTGTGGGGCTGGATGAACACAGCAGGCCAAACAGCATCTTAGGAGCACAAAAGCTGACGTTTCAGGCCTAGACCCTTCATCAGAAATGAGGGAGCAGGAGGGGGTTCTGAAATAAATAGGGACAGAGGGGGAGGCGGATCGAAGATGGATAGAGAAGAAGATAGATGGAGAGGAGACAGACAAGTTAAAGGGGCGGGGGTGTAGGTGGGGAGGTAGGGAGGGGATAGGACCATCTGGGGAGGATGGACAGGTCAAGGGGGGGGATGAGGTTAGTAGGCAGGAAATGGAGGTGCGGCTTGAGGTGGGAGGAGGGAATAAGAGAGAGGAAGAACAGGTTAGGGAGGCAGGTACAGCTGGGCTGGTTTTGGGATGCAATGGGGGAGGGGAGATTTTGAAGTTTGTGAAATCCACATTGATACCATTGGGCTGCAGAGTTCCCAAGTGGAATATGAGTTGCTGTTCCTGCAACCTTCGGGTGGCATCGTTGTGGCACTGCAGGAGGCCCATGATGGACATGTCATCTAAGGAATGGGAGGGGGAGTTGAAATGGTTCGCGTCTGGGAGGTGCAGTTGTTTATTGCGAACCAAGTGGAGGTGTTCTGCAAAGCGGTCCCCAAGCCTCCGCTTGGTTTCCCCACTGTAGAGGAGGCCACAACAGGTACAGCAGATGCAGTATACCACATTGGCAGATGTGCAGGTGAACATCTGCTTGAATTGGAAAGTCTTCTTGGGGCCTGGGATGGGGGTGAAGCAGGAGGTGTAGGGGCAGGTGTAGCACTTACTGCGGTTGCAGGGGAAAGTGCCGGGTGTGGTGGGGTTGGCGTGGAGTGTGGAGTAGACAAGGGAGTTATGGAGAGAGTGGACCCTCCGGAAGGCAGACAAGGGTGGGGATGGAAAAATGTCTTTGGTATTGGGGTCGGATTTCAGATGGCGGAAGTGTTGGAGGATGATGCATTGGATCCGGAGGTTGGTAGGGTGAGGACGAGGGGGATTCTCTTTTGGCAGTTATTGCAGGGATGGGGTGTGAGGGATGAGTTGCGGGAGACACGGTCAAGGTGTTCTTGACCACTGTGGGGGGGAAGTTGCTGTCCTTGAAGAACGAGGACATCTGGGATGTGCGGAAGTGTAATGCCTCATCCTGGCAGCAGATGTGGCAGAGGCGAACGAATTGGGAATAGGGGATGGAATTTTTGCAGAAAGGTGGGTGGGAGGAGCTGTCGTCTCGGTAGCTGTGGAAGTCGGTGAGCTTGAAATGGATATCGGATTCTAAGTGGTTGCCTGAGATGGAGACAGAGAGGTCCAGGAAGGTGAGGGATGTCTTGGAGATAGTCCAGGTGAACTTGAGGTTGGGGTGGAAGGTGTTGTTGAAGTGGATGAACTGTTCAAGCACCTCGTGGGAGCACAAGGTGGCGCTGATACAGTCATCACTGTAACGGAGGAAGAGGTGGGGTTTAGGGCCAGTGTAGGTGCAGAAGAGAGATAGTTCCACGTAACCTACAAAGAGGCAGGCATAGCTTGGGCCCATGCAGATACCCATGGCCATCATGTAACCTCCTTGAGACCCTACAGGAAAAGGAGAGGGTAGATCTTGTCGCATGGTTCCCTAAGCAGACTGTCGAAGTAATTTGACAGAATGCCTCAGCACCAAAACTTTCCAACAAGTGCCCCTAATTTCCCAGACAGTAGTTCAGGGTCAACTACATTGATTTGGGTCTGGAGTCACATATAAGCCAGACCAGGTAGGGATGGCAGTTTCCTTCCCTTTCTGACAAGCACCAAAACATTGCTTGGCTAGTGGTGAGAAGGGCACTTCCCATCAGTTCTTTCATTTATGCCGTGCTCTCTCCATCACCGCATACTGCCATCGAAGCAGCTGCAGGAAAGTTGAGACTGTCACATCTCTTACTGGAATGTGCCCTTGCAAAGAAAGCCTGGAGAGAGATGCAGTAGTTTTTGCTGAGGTTTGTCCCAAGCAGCTCCATGACACAGAGTTGTGTGCTCTATTCCCCAGGACGCACACCGAGGCTGCACTTGGAAAACCATCATCTTGGTGAAAGACACTCTTTGTTCTGCCTAAAACTTGTTGGTCTTCCAGCGCAAGCATTCACCCGAGTGTTGCAGGCCCAGGACTATGTGTTGAGGGATGCACTAAAGCATGGGATAGCTGCCACCAAGACAAGGTGGGGAAAGACCACCATCTAAGGTATTCTTACCACATTACAATGGGGGCCTGTTCAGCTGTCAGACCCTCTCATTGCCTCAAATATATGTACATAGTGTCCTGCATAAATAACAAATGCCTTTGGAATTTGCAACTGCAGGGAATGTCAATATTTATTTTTCTCAATAGGCAAAGACTGTGCAGAACTGCTTTAGTACATTTGTATGTATATAAAGGTTTCTTATTAATAAAATATATTTTTTCAAAACAAAAATGTACATAGCACTCAGAATGTGACAACAAGGCCTGAGGCACTTCCTGGTGAAGGTACTAAAACAGAATTCGGGGAGGTGATAGCCTAAAGCTATTATTGCTGGACTATGAATGCAGAGAACCAGATAATGTTCTAGGGACTGGGGCTCGAATCCAGACATGGCAGATGGTGGATTCAATAACATATCTGGAATTAAGAGTCTAATGATGACCCTGTACCCATCGCTGATTGTCAGAAAAGCCCGTCTGGTTCACTATCTCTTTTAGGGAGGGAAACTGCCATCTTTACCTGGTCTGGTTTACATATGACTCCAGACCACAGCAATGAGCTTGACTCTGAACTGCCAGCTGGGTGATTAGGGATGGGCAATAAATGCTGCTTGGCCGGTAACACCCTCATCCCATTAATGAATAAAAACAAAATTCCCTCAGCAGCAGAAGACTGAGCAGGTGACCTGATGGTGGTTTTTAAAAATCATGGAGGGGATTGGTAGGTGCAATGCTTGGGATGGGCATATCCAAACCTAGGGGCCATGTTTGTGGGATAGCAATGAATAAATCCAGTGGCATTGCCACATCTTGCCCACCTGCCCAGTGTGAAATGTGGATGTGAGTATTTGAGGAGAATCATGTTGCTGAGTTTAAGGAGGAGGTTTGGTTAGCTTGTGATAAGGTTTGAAATTTGGAGTGATGCCAGCAGTATGGGCTCAATTGCCCCACAGGCTGAGGTTACCATGAAGGACTCTTGTTCTTAATCTCTCCCCTCACCTGAGGCGTGGTGACCCTTAGGTTGAACCACCTCCTGTTATTTCACTCTCTCTAATGAGAGAGCAGCTCTATGGTCTGGTATTACTTTATATTTCGCAAATGTTGGAGAAAGGTATACTGCGACAACTTATATTATTATGGTGCCTTTAACATGAGTAAATGCCCCCACTATCATCTCAGCACAGTAAATAGCAAAGAGGGACATGGAGTATGAAAAGAATATGGCAGGCCATGTTTAATTTATTTGCCAATTCGAGCTGTTGGGCGTTTGTTAATTCCTGCAATCCATTTAGGATACCTGTTCCAAATGCAGGACGGCTTTACCTGCTTGTGATGCAATTTTATTTTAGTGGGAAAAAAACCTGGATTCTGTCCTTACCATTCACCACTCGAACTAACTCCACATCTCTTCTTACATTGAGGTTTAAAGATCCTAAACGATCCTTTAAACACTTGGTATAAATTAACAAGGAAGAATGTAGCAGTATTTGAGTGTGCACAACCATTAGATCATGGCTGACATGTTTCCCCATTCTCCTGCCTTCTCCCTGTAACCCTTGATTCCACTACCAATCAAGAATCTCTGCCTCCAATGCTGTCAATGACTTGGCTTTCACAGCCGTCTGTGGCAATGAGTTCCACAGATTCACCACCCTCAGGCTGAAGAAATTCGTCCTCATCTCAGCTCTAAAAAGGGTGACCTTTCACTCTGAGGCTGCCCTTGGTTCCTAGTCTTCCTACGAGTGGAAAATGACTTCACCACATCCACTCTACCCCAGGCCTCCCAGTATTGTGTAAGTTTCAGTGAGATCCCCATCATCCTTCTAAACTCCATCAAGTACAGATCCAGAGTCCTCAAGTACTCCTGATATTACAAGCCCTTGATCCCCAGAGTCATTCTTGTAAACCCCTCCATCATGGGGCCCAAACTGCGCATGATATTCCAAGTGCGGTCTGACCGGAGCCTGATACAACTGCAGGAGTACATCTCTGCTCTTGTATTCTAGCCTTCTCGAAATGAAAGCTAACATTGCATTTGCCTTCCTGACTGCCAATTCAACCTGCATGTTAACATTATGAGAATTCTGAACTAGGACTCCTAAATTTATGCTTCAGATTTCCAAAGTCTTTCCCCGTTTAGAAAATAGTCTACACCTCTATTCTTCCAACCAACATACAAAACCTCATACTTTCCCACATTATATTCCATCTGCCATTTCTTTGCTCTCTCTCCTAGGCTGTCCAAATCCTTCTGCAACCTCCTCACCACCACAACACTACCTGCCCCTTCACCCATCTTTGTGTCATCTGCGAATGTAGCAACATTGCCCTGAATTCTTTCATCTAGATCGTTAATGTATAATATGAATTGTTGAGGCCCCAATACTGACCCCTGTGGAACTCTATTAGTCTCTGGCTCTGGGAAAGACCTTTTTATCCCTACTCTCTGCCTTCTGCCAATCAGCTAATCCTTTATCCATGCCAGTATCTTGTTCCTAACACCATGGGCTCCTATTTTATTTGGCAGCCTCCTGTGTAGCCCCTTATCAAAAGTCTGCTTGAAATCCAAAGAGATCATGTCCACTGACTTTCCTTTGTCTAACTTGGCTTGGTACCTCCTCAAAAAATTCTAACAGATTTATCAGGCATGACCTCCTCTTGACAAAACCATATTCGCTCAGCCGTATTTTTCTATGCACTTCCAAATAATCCAGAATCTCATCTATAATAATGGACTCCATAATCTTACCAATGACTGAGATCAGGCTAACGGACCCATAATTCCCCATCTTCTGCATCCGCCCCTTCTTAAATAGCAATGTTATATAAGTCACTTTCACAGTCTTCTGGGATCCTCCCTGACTCCAGTGATTCCAGAAAGATCACCACCAATGCTTTCACAACACCTCAGCTATCTCCCTCAGAATCATGGGCTGTAGTCTATCCAGTGCAGGTGATTTATCCCCATTTAGACCTTTCAGCTTCCCCAGCATCTTCTCCTTCATGATGGCCACTCACCTCTGCCCCCTGTCTCTCTTAAAGTTCTGGTTCGCTGCTGCTGTCTTCCACAGTGAAAACTGATAGAAAGTACCCAATCAGTTCCTCTGCCATTTCTTTGTTCCCCATTACCGCTTCTCCAGCCTCATTTTCCAGCCGCCCAACATCCTTTCTTGCCCCTCTGTTACCTTTTAGATACCTAAAATATCTCTTGCAACCTTATTTTATATTACTAGCTAGCTGGCCCTCATATTTAATTTTCTCCCTTATTGCTTTTTGTTTAGCTGTTCTCTGCTGGTTTTTAAAAGACTTCCCAATCCTGTGGCTTCCCACTAATCTTCACCACATTGTATGCTTTTTCTTTCGCTTTAACACTGTCCCTAACTTTCCTCATCAGTCATGGTTGCCTTGTCATCCCCTAAGTATCTTTCTTCTTCCTTGGATGAATATCTGCTGTGCCACCTGAATTACCCCCAAAAACCTCTGCCATTGCTGTTCCATTGTCTTCCCTGCTACGCTCCCCTTCCAATCAAGCCTGGGTAACTCTCTCTCTTTACTCAATTGTAATATCATTATATCTGATTCAATCTTCTCCCTGTCAAACTGCATGGTGAATTCTAACATATTATAGTCACTGCCCTCTAGGGGTTCCTTCACCTTAAGCTCACTAATCAAGTCTGCCTCATTACACATCACCAAATCTGGAACTCCCTGTTCCCTAGTGGGCTCTACAACAAGCTGTTCCAAATATCTATCTCACAGTTATTCCATGAGCACTTTTCTTAGGATCTGCTACCTGATTTTTCCAGTCCACCTGCAAATTGAAGTTCTCCACAATTATTGTAATAGTGCCTTTCTTACATACTTTTTCTATCTCCTGATTTATTTTCTGTCCCACAACCTAGCTACTGCCAGGAGGCCTCTACATAAACATATTCACAAGCCATTCAAAATGTACAAATTTCCAAATGAACCACCAAATGACCAGCCTACTTGATGGATTGCTTTTCAGGACAAAAGCAATTCACATCAGATTTCATCATTAACAGAAAAATAACATGATTTATTGTAACAAATTTAACATCAACAAAGAAACAGAAAAGAAAGAAATTCTAATCTACTGTTATGGTCTCTTGTATTTGTATTGTCTTTTGTTTGGGCAAAAAAATCCTTAAACCTTTCATATCGCAGAATTTCCTGTGACTTGGCAGCTTGTGCAAGCATGCACAATTTTGCCCACTCATGACACACTTTGTAAATGCACCCATTGGTGTGTCATTTCAGAATCTTATCGATTAGGAAGTTGCCAGGTTCAACCCAAGAAAGTTAGCCAGATCTCAACTAGGTCTGGACAATAGTGTTACTCTGGCATTGAGTTGGGGAAGAGAACAGTTCCCATTCCTTGGATTCAAAGTTGTCAAGATCGACCTACTTTGAGTCATCGTTAGGCTGCCCTCTTGTAGACAGAAGACTGATGTTGCTTGAACCTGAGGGTCACCATGTCTGAGGTGAGGGGAATGACGTTGAGAAGGAGAGTCCTTCATGGTAACTTCGGCTGGTGTGGGAATTGAACCTGTGCTATTGGAATCCCTCTGCAGTATAACAAAAGCTGTTGACCAGCCAACTGAACTAACTGACCCCTTGACTTCAAGTATACAGCATCGAAACAGGCCATTGCATGCAGCCAACAGTTAGCCTGTACTTGAGCCAAGGGTGTTTCAATCCAGCAATCTCTGCCATACAGGGCAAGAATGCTGTTGCTATATCACCTGTACATTGGGTTTCACCATTTACATTGAGAATGATGTATTATGCTCCTATCTCATAGTCAAACTTGAAAAGTCATATTCTAGAATTAAACTTAGCTTGAAGTATCATTTGTATTTTTTGTTTAGTTAGTTAATACAGCAGTTATTCACTGAGAAGTGCACACAAATCTGCAGATTTCTTTTAACAACGAAGTTGTTCAGGTTTAATATACAAAATGAAGTAAATTCAAAACAAACTGAACATAGAAGACAATTAGGAAGAACTCAAAGCATACAGCAAAATAATGTTTCAATTTGTTTCCCATTCTATCCATTACAGAGATGCAAATCCAGAAAAAAAGACACATATATCTCAACACTTTAGGGTTCTACTTAACTGATTCATTTCAAATTCTTTCCTGTGGATTTTGGGGGACATTTCAATTGAGTCCTTTCCAAGTCTATCAAAATTCTCACTCAAGAGTCTCATACTCCCTACTTCTAAAGGCCTGCACATTTTTAACCAAACTGTCCTGGCTTGGAAGTTTCACTAACTAAACCTTGTTGCTGAAATAATTGTTCCATGAACTGCCCTGAGCTCCTTTCGAAAGGAAAATAAGCTTCCTTCTAAAATCAATCCAGTTGTCATTTGAACTGTATTAAAAATAAATTTGTTCATTCTAGATTCTTCTGAGCTGAAAACAAAGCTTATGACCTTACATATTTAGCCCATCCATCATAAATCCTACAATATAAGTATCTTTCCATTAACACCATTAGAAATTGCAGTCACCTTTCTTGTGACAAATGCTGGACTTAGTCACTGCTCCAGAGGGAATCTCTTTTTTTTTAAAGACAACACTTTACAGAAAAAAAACACCCAACTGGCTCTACAAAATTCAACTTCCAAAAGTATTATTATATGTAAATTAAACACCTTCCATTGCAAGTGGAAGGGAGAAGACATGAGTTTATTTCTGGAATCAGTTAAATTATGGGTTCATTGTATCTGAACTCCATTTACCCTTTTTTGGACCGTGCACCTTACAATCCTTATCTGTTGCTTTCAGTTCTAAAATAAACACTCCAGTTGACCCAGCATTCAATTGCTTTTCGGGGAGAGAAATCCAAATTTCCAGCTCTCTTTGGATTGTCATGATGATGTGTGATCCAGTTATTACTTTTTAAACAACTGTGTGGACCAATATAGATATAAAAAGAATTTTGAAAAAAGGGCATTTTCCTAAGGAAAAGGTGCTGGGTACAACAGCAACAATACTGGGGCAAGAGGCAGGGGAACGTGGATATACAGTGGAGGACTTTTCAAGAAGGGGGTCACATGGCCCAGTTTGTGAATAAGACTTAGATTTTTTTTAACCCAGAGAGTGAAAAATTTGACCTTTCTGAAGAGCATCGCCCCATTGCTCCATCTCTGTTTCTTTGCAACTGTTCTGAGTAAAGTATGTACATTAAAGACAAACCGAAATTCATCTTTACCCCCTCAGAGAGAGCCTCTGAAAAGGATTTCCTTGGAATCTATCCCACCATCTGAGGCAAAGGGAATTAAGTCAATTACAACTGCTCTGTGAAGTCTTTCTCCCCCAAAAGTATACTTTATTCATATATTTGTAAAAGCAATGACAAAACATTTTAATTTGAATTTTACACAATTTGCATGAAAATTCAAGCTGTCCCTGCATAATATAATCCATTCAATTTAATTGTAATGGACTTAATGTTTATACAATACACTTAATGTCAGATATACAGCCCAAGGGCAAATTCATTTCAAGTTGCAAATTTACCTGTCTGATCTGATCATTGAGATTGACAGTTAACTATTCTTGCTGCATCGCCATGACAATATGGCCCAACGAACCAGCATCCTCTTTCCATTCTTTATAAAATTATATCTCTTTTCTCAACTGTGTTTCCTATGATCCAGTCAAGTAAAAACATAAAACTTCAATATCTATTCTTCTTTATAGCAATGTTTAAATTGGAAATTAAAGCAAGTTCAATGGATATAGACTGTTTCACCAAATACCATGTTCCGCCTTGAGGCACCACAGTACATTTTCAATGTTCTTGATTCACAGTGAGGCACGATCTTGAAAGCTGCAGTAAGTCTGAGGAGTTCTGCAGTTTCAGTCCCTTGGAGTACCGTGTCTGAAAGGTATTAGGCAGTGACCTTTGTAATGGCTACCTGAAGCTTTAATGCCTCCCCGAGCATGTAGTTCTAAACGTCATAACGTGCCAGTTTGCAACTCTTTGTCAAGGATAACTCCATGCACTGGAAGACCAGCAGGTTTTGGGGAGACAAAAGACTTTCACCATGTTAATGGTCCTCCAGGCCAGAGGAATAGTCTGTAGAACACAGAATCCTGTGTGTCATTGAGCTGCTCAGAAATGGACATGACAAAAAACCACTACATTCCTCTCCAGACCGTCTTTGCAACTGCATATTTCAAAATAAAATGTACAACAATCTCTCTCCTACCACAACCATGTCAGGGGCTACATACAGAGTAGGAGAGATTTTGGAAATGTAAGAAACAGCTGGCAGAGGGTCTTTCTGAACCCCAGTCAACTGATGTCTCCTTGTTTATTTGTATGTTCCAGCATTTTGCCAAATTACTTTGACAGTTGGCACAGGGAACTACATGAAATATTTACCATCTTTTTTTCCTGCAGGGCCCCAAGGGTATTATGTACTGACCACTGCCTGATGGACTTGTGGTCAAAGGTGTTTTTCAATATAAATGCCTCCATGGGGGAATATGTAACAGAGCAAGGTCAAACAACTTGAAGCGTTCTGTGGCAATGTGTCCAGAACCATTCATAGAAGCACCAAGAATAGGTAGAATAACCATTCTAGGAAGAAATTGAAGAGTCAGCAGCTTGTGTGGACACAAAATAACTGCAGAAAAGGACACCATTTTGGTCAATTCATGCCTATCCTTCTTTCATGAGTGTAACTTACTTGACCGAAGTACTTTATAATGTGTGTGTGTGTGTGTGTGTGTGTGTGTGTGTGTGTCTTATAGGGACACTACAGCTGCACCTCATCCACAGTGCTTGTATTCTGGAGCCTGTGCACTAAATTCTAGGGATCAGTAGACATGGACACTTGAATGCCCTTACTCCACAATCATTTAGAGGCTTGCGCCATTGAGAAAATGTTCTATTAAAACGTTGGGTATCTCATAGCAAGGCTACATCAACATCTCACCCTTAGTTGCTTTATGAATGTGTCAGTGTGTATTTGGTCATAAATGGTTTACTAACTCACTAACAGTCAGTCAACCATGTGGTGTAATTAAAGTCACTGAAGAATATTAATAAACCATGTTGATTGCAATTTGAAAGTACTTTAGCAATTATTTTAAAACCCTGATGACAGAATTATTGAATGTAGTTTTAGTGTCAGCTCTGATGGAATTTGATCACATTTGAGGACAATATTGCTGCTTCCCTTTCATTACCTAGTTAATGATTTTAGATGTAACACAGAGCAAACAAAGGATGAGGTTTAAAACAGCATTGTTTCTGATTCCATGTGTTTCCCATCGTTTAGTTTCTTTAACATTAACCCATAATATCTGGGCTGCTGTCCCAGCACCAGAAACACTATGTTACTTCATATTTGACAGATTGCCGCCTCTCTATCACTGTAACCTTCTTGGTCCCTCCAAACTACCTCAGTCTTTTTATATGTCCCTCAATTACCCCTGCATTAGCAGCTGTGCATTCAGCTATTTAGACTTTAACTGAGAAGCTGCCTCCCAAAGCCTCAAGGCCTCTTCATCTCATCCCCTCCTTTAAGATGCTGTTTAAAACCTAATTCTTTGACAAAATGTGTCTTTCTTGGCTCTGTTTCAATTTCTGGCTGATTATGCATTACAAAGTGCCTTGGGGATTTTAAATTGCTGTTGTAATAGATAATGCTGTTCTCCATTTACACGTAATTCAAAGCATCTAAAAATGAAGGGCAGCAAGAATTACGGTTTTTACAAAAAATGCAAGTAACTTTTTGCATGATACTTGTTTTACGTGAAGTACATAAAATGAGTTTAACCAGTGAACTCTGTACACTTAGACTAGATAAGTAATAAATGGATTGTAGCAATGGAATGTATATTATACCTGCCAGTCCTTCAGCACTAAAGGTAGGGCCTCCAACAATCTCCACTACTGCACTGGAGACAAAACCTCTGGGATTTATTTGCTTATTATTGTTATCAAATGTCAAAAGATCAAAATCAAGAACTACTTAGTGCTGACTGAATTCCTCTCTATTGTGCTGTAAATTGTGAATTGATGAGTACAGCACAGTCCTCACTAATGTAGCACTGTGCTCACTAAGTGCAGTGGGTATTAACCTTTTTCAAATTTCTGTATCATTAAAGCCTCTGCGGAGTGTTGCATTCGCCTCTGTCAGATGACCCCATTCCTGAAAATGTTGCAAGCATTGTTTCTCCTGCTGGCTTTGTAATCAGTATGCAAAGGCAATCATTTTCCACAGGAATGAAAGATGGAACCCTAATTGACACTTAAAAATTATTTTACTATTAACATTGTGCTGAATGTCTCAATGTGGGAAAAAGCTTTCACCAAATCAGAAAGTCTGAAAAATCTTTGTAGTCAGCAAAGTATTTTTGAAATGCAGATATTGTTATGGAGTAGGAAACAGTATCCAATTTATGGACAGCAACCACCGCCTCCCCCCCACCCGTACCCCAGAAAAAAAAAGCAGAAGGCAATGTACAGAGACAATCAGTTTTGACAGTAAAGCTGGTTGAAAAATGAATACTTTGCTCAGGGGAATTCCTGGGCCAATAGTGACACCTGAGGGGACAGATGGAGTTTCTCTTTAGCATTTCTTCTGACAAACAGCTTCTCTGCCAATGCAGCATTCCCTCTGTACTGCACTGAAATGTCAGTTAGATTATGTGCTTAGAATTTCAACCTACTGACTCAGAGACTAGATGGCTACTATAGGACTTCAGTTTGATGCCAGCAATGGAACTTCATACTTGCATGTAAAGCCGAATTCCATCTTCCCGTTGTTATGCCAGGAAGTAAGATGTTTACACTGCAAAGTGAATTGTGTAATTTTAAGCTAGTTGCAAGAACAGAGACCCTGTCCGTATATGTACACAAACCTTTGCAGGCAGCAGGACAAGTTCAAAACAAATATAGGACTCTCAGCTTTCTGAATGAAGTCAAAAGCCCCAATCTGGATTGGATTTGTGAGCGAGATGTAGACTTCTGGTCAGGTCAATTTTATTCCAAAGTGTGCACCTTTATTCCCTAGAGATTTTTGGTTCAGGAGGCAGTTTGGCCGTCTCACCTTAGGGCAGGTAAAGCTCCAGAGAAGGCTGCAGCCCAGCAGCAGGAAGGTAATCTCCAGATGGTCTTGGAATTTTTGGTCCTTGGGCTTGAAACAAGTGGAGTGGGGGGAGGGAAATCAGATCTTGTGGGAGCTCTGATCCTGAGTGGGAGTTTGGGGAGAAAGGTGGCAGGTTGATCATTGGGATATTCATTCATTGTGGAATGAGACTATGTTCTCAGTCTTG
This sequence comes from Stegostoma tigrinum, assembly GCF_030684315.1. Classification (NCBI taxonomy): domain Eukaryota; kingdom Metazoa; phylum Chordata; class Chondrichthyes; order Orectolobiformes; family Stegostomatidae; genus Stegostoma; species Stegostoma tigrinum. The sequence continues at coordinate 6,775,964 of NC_081384.1, read as the reverse complement.
GGATGGGGTGTGGAATGGAATGGCAGGTAGGAAAGCAGGCAGGAATTGACCAGGTTCGAACTGGCCCATAAGCAGTGCCAAAAAGCGCTCACTCTTTTCCATGATGTTGTCTTCATCTCCATTTAGTTGTTTGGATTGAGCCTGGTAGATAGATTAAACCTGACTCACATTGGTATTTAAATGATTAATCCATGTACTGGGAACATGTCAGTTGCCCGCCCATCTGTATCAGACCCTCACCCACAAATCACCTCCTCTCACTTCCTGTTTCAAGCCGTGTTAAGATTTGAAATGTAATAGTTCAAAGTGGGTTGGGATCGAGTTTGAGATTTCCTAAATTTACACATCCCATGGCCCTCATTCCAAACTCATGGGGATTGATAAGCACAAAGTCAAGGAAGTTATGCTAAATCCTTATAAAATGCAAATAGGTCTCCACTTGGTTGGTAACACCTTTTTCTTGGCACCATACTTTAAGAATGGCTTCAACCCTGAGTGTGCAGAGTAAATTTGTTAGAATATTGCCAGTGATGAAAAATGTAATTAATGTGATGAGATAAGAAAAACTGCAGCAATTTCGTTTATAGAAAAAGTAGTTAACAGGAAATGTGACAGAGGTATTCAAAGTCACGAAGGATTTAGATACAGCAAATAAAGACAAGGAGCAGAGGGTTGTGTGACCAAAGGATTTAAGGTGATTGGCAAATGAACCAGAGGCAACACGAGGAAAAAAAAATACACAGTGAGTTGTTATGATGTGGAATTCAATGCCTAAAGGGTATGGAAACAGATTCAATTATAACTTTCAACAATGAATTAGATATATACTGGAAATGGAAAGAGGACAGGGCTACAGAGAAAGTGCAAAAGAATGGGATAGACTTTTCTTATTCACTTGTGGGATGTGAGCATTGCTGGCTGGTCAGCATTTGTTGCCCATCCCTAATTGCCCTTGCTCGAGTGGTACTGAGCTACCTTCTAGATTTGTTGCAGTCCATCTGATGTAGGTAGACTCACAACGACGCAGGGAAGGGAATTTCAGGAATTTGATCCAGTGACCGAGGAGAAATGGTAATAAATTTCTGATTCAAGATGTTGAGTGATTTGGAGGGGAACTTGCAAATGGCGGTGTTCCCATTTCTCTGATGCCCTTGACTTTTTGGATGGAAGTTGTCGTAGGTTTAGAAGGTGCTATATGAGGAACTGTGGTGAATTTCTGCAGTGCATCTTGTAGATGGTGCGTACTGCTGCTACTGAGTATTATTGGTGGAGGGAGTGAATGTTTGTGGATGTAGTGCCGATCAATTGGATAGGGCTTACAAAGAACTGACAAAGGCATGATGGGCCACATGACCTCCACAGGTATGGTATCATTCTGTAATACTGTAATTTTTAAAATCACAGTATTCTGACCAAGATACATCTAAACAATAAATTCCACAGCATGAATCTGCATGGTTAAAAAAGACTAAAACTTGGACACTACATTTTTCATGTTTGACTATATTTTATTCAATTAAGAAGTTTTAATAAAAAAACCAAAAAAATTGATATTATTTGTCCTGAAATTTGATTGAGTGGGTGATTTTATCTGTCAGAACATTGCAGTAAATTTAATTCACTGTCAAGTTTCGTTAGAAAAATGTTAGAATCCCACCTGGTACTCTAGATCTGTCTTTTATTAACACTGGCAAATCAAGGAAACTATCGGATGATTTTTTTTTCAGTTTCAGAACCTGAATTTGTTCAGCATAACCACACCTGACCAGTTGTATGAGTTCCACATGAAAAAAAGCTGGAGTAGACTGAGCCATATACCTAGTGGGCTCAAATCAACAGTTCTAAATTGTTCATTGTTCAGTGCAAGTTGTCAGACCAGCATGAGTAGATTGAGAGTTAATGATTTGAGTTGCTTTTCTCTGTTCTATAAAAGCACAGGTTGTTCTTGCTGTAGTATTGAAAAATTGAAACTATACAGTGAAAATTGCATCAGGTTTTAGTAGATATAGCATGAACGAATAAGGTGAAAACATTCTTAAGATGGCAGGGCAACTTCTGATACAAACACAAAGAGTCACATAAAGTTCTCTGACCAGTACCAACTGGAATTCCACGACTGACCATTCAGCCTTTCTCATCCTCCTTTCAAACTCTAGCAACATCTGTTATTGACCAAAATCAGCTGTTAGCCAAAACACCACACAGACCATTTCCGGTCCATTCTCGTTTACATTTTCTCAAAAGTGTAAAAGGGCCTGATTTTGCATTGACCACCCATACAGATTAGAAAAGTATGAACTGGAATATATAATCTATTTTCAGTTTGAATAAAAGGTTCTAATTACAACCACAAAAAAACCCAGTGATGGATTGATTAATGAGCCTGAGTGCAAGTAAATCAGAGGAAGCTACCTCTAAGAAACTTCTACTGTGGGAGCCAGGAAGACAAAGCTCCTATTGATAAAACTTCCAGGAATACAACAAATCTATGCCCTGTAATGTTTGGCATCTGACCTTTCCTGGTCCCAAGGGATTGAAAAGTGTGAACCTCATAGATTATGGAAATTACAGCACGGAAGGGGACCATTTAATCCACTGGACTGTGCTCTCACTATTATCTTAACTGGAACTATCTAAATCTAATCTTATTTCTCAGTTCCCTTACCCTGTAAAGCCTTTTATATTCTGTTATAGAAACTTATCCAAGGTCCTTTCAGATGATGTTATAATATTCACTTCACAACTTGTGGATAAGCATCCCATGTTCTAAGAATCTCCTACATAAAAAGGGAGGAATTGAACCTTTTTTCGATGCTGCCATTCAATTTGCCGATGGTGGTTTTATACCTCAGTTTACCATGCTTAGCTCTGTATCTGTTCAAACCATTACCTAATAAAAACATATTGACCACAGTAATTTAAAAATAGATCTCTGAAAAATATTTCTTCTAACTACCTCTTCATTCTTCTCGGCTTAGTATTCAGTCAGTACTCCCTCAATAATTTAACAACATATGGAGTCAACTCTTGATAGGTAAGAGCATCAAGAGGTCTATAGCTAAAGCACATAAATGGAATTGAGGTGCAGATCAGCCATAATCTAATGGAATAACGGAGCAGGCTTTTGATGGAGTAGCTTTTGTTCACGTGTTCATTTTATTGATGTATTTGTGGCAAATGTTAAGGGGGAGGCATAACTAAAATTAGATTTTGGAAAATACCACTTCACAATTGAAACAAATTTAAGCAAACTGAGTTGCATATTGAAATGATACTACTCTGGCTCCACCCCACAGAACAATCATAGCATTGGCTCAAAAGACAACCCAGGATGCTGGGGCTACATTAGAGGGAACTGGGAAAAATTGAAAATTTTAAATTTTGTTTGGTTCTTAATCAGAGCCAAGATTATTGTGATCAATTTTATACTGACAGTCTAACTGTTAAATTACCCTTCAATCTAAAGATTATATGTAGATTTTTTTCCCCAAGTAGACTTAAAAATAGGCTTTATATTTTTTAGTATAAATTTCACATATGTCTGATGTAAGAATGTCAGCCAAGCATTGATGAGCTGCTGCAAATGGGGTAGGAAAAAAACATTGAACTTCCTGACCTCTTACATAAAAACAATGCAATTTATGACAAGTAACTGCCCAGTGCTCGCTGAATGCATAATTTAGAACTGTTCAACAATAAACATTGTCAATGGGGTGGAGAGGTGAGCAGGCATAGCAACTTAGGAAAACAGTCTGAGCCTGATAGATCTGTATCAAATGCATAAGAACACCAAGACGTTGGGGTTTGGACCCCACCCCTACCACCACCACTGCCCCCACCCTCGCCGAGGTCATAGATGTTATAAATATTTCACTTATGGTAGTGTATAAACATGACCTTTAAAACGAAAAAGCAATTTGTAACGTTTTATGCTTCTATGGGGTGATATTGAAAACTGTATGTTCTGTTGGAGGAAGTCCATAAAGTACTGGAAAATTATAGCCGGGCAGCTGACAGTTCATCTGTGATAACAAGGTGTGGAGCTGGATGAACACAGCAGGCCAGGCAGCATCAGAGGAGCAGGAAAGCTGATGTTTCAGGTCTGGAGCCTTCTACAGAAAAATTCATTTGTGATATTTGTTTTTACTCAGTCAGATCAGAGAGTGATTATGCTATGCCTTGATTTGGTTTCCAGGGATTCTAACTGATCAGACTGAGATGGAAAAAATAATAATCTGATCTAACTTAGTTCCTCAATTGATTGGCTATCTTTGGGGTAATGTTTAAAATGTTTTTCTTTTGTCTATGATTAGCCTATTTTATTGGGTTTTGTATAAAGTTTTCAAACAGAATATTTTCAGATTGTTAACCATCATTAACCTGCAGTCAGCATGAATCCTAAAACGTGAGATTCCTGGCTCCTCCAATTTTGTCCTGTTTACTTTTGATTCTCATCCTTCCACCATTACACTTTTTGCTGCTTATGACCCACCCTCTGGAATTTTCTCCTTGAATGTCTCTTTATCTTTTAAAATTGCTCTTGAAGTCCGTCAAAGCTTGTGGTCATCTGTCCTAGTGTCTGCTCAAGGAGGGAGCTGTTAGCTCTCCTCTGGTTGATTACTTGACAACATGGAGAGACACCAAATAGCATAGGTTCATTTTCTGTGCTGGCTGAGGTTGCTACGAAGGACTCTCCTTCTCAACCTCTCCCCTCACATGAGGCATGGTGACCCTCAGGCTAACATCACCAGTTGCGTATCTCCAGAGGGCAGCCCTATGTCTGGTGAGACTATGGCTTTTTATTTAAGTGGTGCTGTATATCAAATTTTGACTGCTGTAGTTGTATGATGCAAATTGTTGCTGTGTTGTGACATCATGTACTCATTATGGAAACAAATTGGGCTTGCCAGTAGGAATTAACTTTCCTAACCAATTCAGACAAACCTCTGGAGCAGGTCAGACTTGTACCAAGGACTTCTGGCCCATCATTAAAGATGCTACCACTACATTACAAGAACACTTTAAGCTGAAAGGCATCAGAACCAGCAATGTTTACTAGTATGGAGATCAAACCTCAGATCTTGGCATTATTCCTGCCATGATCTTACCATTTGAGCTGGCCAGCCACTAGTTGATGCCAATGTGGATTGACTTTAATTGCTTAAGGACCACAAGATCAGGAGTAGGCCATTGACCCCTGGAGCCTGTTCCATCATTCAGTATGATCATGGCTGAACCCACGCTGCCCTTTCCCCATAACCCTTGATTCCCCCATTGTCTAAGAATCTATCTATCTCAGCCTTAAATATACTGATGTGCTGTACACAGTGTAAAGGACTGCATATAGTATATATACTTATCCTATAAATAATGTCTATTAAGCCCACTTGACTGATGGGTAACTTGTTGATATGTTAAGTTCCCAGACCTAGCTTTCGGATTCAATAAGGGTAAGGATTTGCCAAGTTAGTTTTGAGAGGGAAAAGGACCAAACAAGAAGTAAAACTGGAACCATAAAGGATGGAAATCTGGAATGGAGATAAAAATTGCTCAGAATTACACAACTCCAAAGAGACTTCCAATTTGGGAGAACCTGTATGAACCTGAGAATGCAACATTGCTCCGTCTCCCTTTTACTATACTCAACACGCGGGAATATCGGTGTTTGGTTACAGCAGGGTTGTCACCAGCATTTCTTAGAGGCAAAAAAAACTCCTTTCTCTAATAGCGTCCCACACTCCTGTGATTTACTGTTTAGCGAATAATTGTCAACGGGATTAACTGTGAAAACAAATGGCAGGGAGATCCTCTTATCTACTGAAAGTGGGTCTTAATGAGAAAAATGCATGTTTCAAACCAGGAAGGAGAGGTGCCGTTTGTAATGCAAATAAGTGAGTCAAGGCCAGAAACATTGCATCCTGCGGAATAATAAACAGACGTTACAATGGGTACCTGACTTGGGTCAGATAACAGGATGTCCTGAAAGCACAATGGATATCAAACCCCGGTACCGGTTAATCGAGACTCAATAGGTCCCTGATATCAGATGCCCCAAAATCATTTTATTACTCCGTTGGGGTTCGCTTGACCGGGATGAGTGATTACACAAGACGATTCTCGATAATTCGAGCTCAGAGTTTCAGATCCATGGGGACGTTCCGGAAAAGAGAGAACAACCCAGCGTCACTCCCAGAATCTTATCACCGAAGGGACCAGAGTGTCACATTCCCTCGGCACAGTGGGTCTCACACAGCTAGACAGCAGTACACAGCTAGAGCAAAATGCTGCGGGAGGCTGGAAATCTCTGGTGATGTCAATAAAAATGCTCAGCAGATCGGGCAGCGTGTTTGGAAAGAGAACCAGGCTTATTTTTTCAGGTCGATGGCCTTTTAACAAAACATCAGCTCCGACTGTGTTGCAGACTCCAGCTCCCAGGATATTTGTACTCGGGAATTCTAATACTGAGCAGTGATAGATCAGTGATAACGAAGTGTCAGCTTTTGTGCTCCTGAGATGCTGCTGGGCCTGCTGTGTTCATCCAGCTTCACACTTTGTTATCTTGGATTCTCCAGCATCTGCAGTTCCCAATATCAGTGATAGATCAGTGGCTGTTTCGGCCACAATAATGCAGTTCACTTAAATCAAAAGTAAAACAAATGGACCCAATGAAGTCAAACAAACAATCCCACTCCACCTCTGTTCACATGTTTATTTCCTCCAAAATATACTTTATTCCTAAAATTATTTAAAAATTACAAAATATTGCAACTTGAATATTTGCAAGAAAATTCAGTTTGCCCCCGTGCAGCATGTTTCACTTCCTACGACTTTAATAGACGCCATCTTTGCAGCTAACCCTCCACTCAATCTCCCTTGTGTCAATTGTAGTTCTTCTACCTCCGAACCAGGAGACCATGGGTTCAAATCCCACCTCCTCCACACGTGCGTTGCAACAGGCTGCAGAAGTTATGGTGAGGGTTAAACAAAAACTTGTTTGGATTCCACTTGGAATGCTGTGAGCAGATCCGGGCTCTATACTTTAGAAAGGAACTACGGATTTGGAGGGTTTACATAGGTTTGCTGGAATGACACCTGGATTTCAGACGTTAAGATATGAAGAGAGATTAAATAAATTAGAGGTAGTAATAACTGCAGATTCTGGAGTCAGAGATAACAAAGTGTGGAGCTGGAGGAACACAGCAGGCCAGGCAGCATCAGGGGAGCAGGAAAGTTGACGTTTCTAGGCCTGTTTTCTCGAGAATTTAGAAGGTTATGGAGTGATTTGATCAAAGTCTTCGAGATATTGACAGGATAGATAAGGATAAACTATTTCCACTGGTTGGGGATCCTAGAACCAAGGGGCACGTTTGTGAATGAGGGTCAAACCATGCAGGGAGATGTTAGGAAGCGCTTCTACAGCAAAGGCTGTCTCCCACAAACTGCAGTGGATGCTGGATCTGTTGTTAATTTTAAATCTGAGATTGATTTTCTTTCGTAGGGGAATGGTATTAAAGGATAGGGCCAAAGGAATTCGACCACAAGAACTCGTTAATCGCGAAAAAAATTTCCGATTCCTATCTAGAACATTTGCGAACAGTTTGATTGGAAAATATCTGCAGATTTGGCTCCAGCTGACCAACGACAAAGAACAACAGAAGACCATTTATGACTTCCTGATCCAAGGGAGTAGATAGATATCTCTCAAATAGTATTGGAATTATTTCAGGAGAAACGCCGTTTCCAACTGGATCTGCTGTGGGAGCAAATCCCAACTCCAGCTCTTGTTATGGTGAGTTTAATTGTAAATGATGAAGCGTTTCCCATTAACTGGTGCTGGATATGTTTATCTTTTAAAATATGGTTTATCGAGGTTGGACCGTTTAGTAATGGGAAAACAGTTAACATGTATGAGCTGAATGTTTAAAAGACACCCATTCAATGAGAATTTTTTTGTTGTTGTGCTAAGTGCTAAATTGCGTAATTTCAATTCTAATCAGGAAATAAATTAATCGTTGGATTTCAGGACATTTAAGCGACTCTTGAATAGGTACATGGATGATAGTAAAATGTAGGGTAGTTTGATCTTAGAATAGGATAATAGGCTGCACAACATCGTGGGCCGAAGGGCCTTTACTGTTCAATGTTCTTTGGCAAAGGAGTTGGCGTCATCCCAGAAATAAACAAGCAGAAATGGGGAAGAAACTCTCCTTAAAGACACACAAGTAGGTATCATTCAGATTCTGATAGAAACTTTTCCTCAAAATTATGTCCAAGGCTCATTAAGGGGAAATGATTTAAAGCTCTTTCACCTCGAGGTTAGAATGATTGATCCGTATTCTGGAATGCTCTAGTCAATTACAGACATTTAGGAATGTTTCGGTTACTTCAATCGTCGATAGTTTTAAATTTGGAAAGCTGAAAAATTTGGCAACGGATTAACCTCAAGAACAATCCAGCCTTTTAGAGGTTTTTTGTTAAATCAACCTGTTCAAAGATGTTGGACACACCTCTAGAGCAGGTGGGACTCGAACGCGGGCCTCCTGAAGCACAAGCGCCTCTTCCAGCCGTAGTTCGAGCTGTAGTTTAAATAGGCCCATTGCGAAACTTGTTAATGACTGAAACCCTTGTTAAGCATTCGACACTCATTAGAATTACATGGTATTTGCAACTCACCAGCAGCTCAGTCCTGCAACCTGCGAGCCAGTGAATTTTGTGAGCTATTTCTACGCTTTCTAAAAAGGCATTTCTCTCTCTCTCTATCTCTCTGTCTCATGACTGCAATGGAAAAGTAAATGTTGCATTGCCAGCTACACAGACAAGGGATTAATTTAAACGATGGCCTGTACTTCTTGCCAAAGTTGAGGGGAGTTAGCCACAGCCTTGCCATAGGCTTTGATAATCATATCAGAGCCCCTTGAAATTAATTCGTATCCGGGGTGAGGATGGTGTCTCCATCGGAACAAGGTTGTGGGTAGCGGGGTCCACCATAAACAGTGTTGTCGGTAGAAAGCACGACTTTAAAATACTCAATAGCATCTCCAATCTGAGACTACCGTTAGCTTCTGGGGCAGCTTTTGTCGCTAAATGTGATGATAATCCTAGTTTCTTTTACACTAACAATTACAGCAGTTTAGGGAAAGGATTGTCCTGCATCTGGACGAGTCATTACTGTCTTCTCAATTTCAGTGAAGACTATAAAAGGCAAGCGTCCAAGCGTTTGCTCATTAATATCATGGTTTACTTTGGTTTTATCTGAATATTAGAACATCTCTTTTAATGAGAGGCCCTGATTGTTATCCAAAAATGTGGTCAGATTGTTCCCTCTGTCACTGTTGCATTTTAAAAAAAGCTATTAACTGAGTTTAAATGGCAGAATTGTACAATGACAGCCGATTACATTGAGATTTCTGGTAGCTTAAACTGAAATATAGATAGTATGTAGAGTATTTAAGACAGATTGCATGTTACTTAATGTGGTGCTTTGCTGCTGTAAAGTCCCAGTTGTTTATTTGCCTGCAAAGAAGCGCTCAAAGTTGGGGGGCGGTGAGGGGGTTGGGGTGGCATTGGGCGGGGAGGGAACCTGTGATGTTTATTTTTCTCCAACGCTTTCAAAATACTTACAACCAACTGGGAATCGCCACTTGAAGCAGCAGTCAAAACTGTATAAAAAGTCATTATTCTAATGTTGGTCAGTTCTTGTCGTCAATTTATCCCGGTTATAAAGTGCAATCGTTTGGCAATCGTTGCTAATCATAAAACAACAAGTAACAATCGGTGAACGATCAATGTCCGTTCAAACTTTACAAAATGCTTTGTTGAACCGTTTTGGAAAAGTTGGTCACTGATGCCCTAGTTTTGACACAGAATGCAATTGGGCGTATACGACTCCGAATGCACGTTAAAAACTGTTTATTTAAGTAACCTTTTAAGACAAAATAATCGTCGATAAAGCAGCCCTAACATTTAATTGGCACATCTGAGTGGATAAACCATTTCTGACTTTGAATTAGAGACGCCCTTGTTACAAAAAAGAGTGAAGGTTGACACCGCGCCGAGCAGAAAGATTATGTGCTGATTGTAATGGTGCGCTCATTCACAATCTGCTTCATACAACAGGTTCCAGATAAATGGGGGAAAAACCAGCAAATATTATCCTTTGACGGGGAGCTTTACAAAAAGTGGAATGAGCTAAAATAACCCTAACTATTGATCGATAATACAGACTAATTCTGATCCATCACCACACGGTTATTGAAAATCATTTTACTCACTGGGGTACTTTTTGCCTCGAATAGTTGAGCTATAAATTGGGTTGTGTACTTTTAGTGGATTAAGTTAATCAGGATTGCGTTAATCGTTTAAAACGTGCACCTCAATAAAGGAACAGAAGCCTATTATTTGTGATCCAACGTAACATTTATTTGACCAAAGTCTGCGGGCCCACATTCAACTGCTCACATCTGCAGATTTAGATAAAAGGAACAATGAAATCAAAAAAATACAGTGGACCACACGTTAAAAAAAATCCAATGCTGTCCCGCTCACATCTGCTGTGTTTTGTGGTGTAGCCCCTCTGATAGACCAGAGTTTTAATTCCAAGAATAATTGTTCGAAATTGTTTCTCGTACACACCACTCGAAAAATCTGTAGATTTCACTTACCGTTGGCCTAGGAATCTACACCAATTTTGTAAAGCACGAAAACAACACCGAAATGTGTACACGCTGAGGCTTCTTGGTCCTGTAGTCACTTCAAGTTTTTTTTATTGCAGATGGCTTCGACTTAAATGTTTCACTATTTCAAAATGAAAACTACGGTGAAGGTCTTTATTTTATTCAACTACTTTGTTATGACTCTGGAATATTGACATGAATTTGTAACCACGCTCTCAGGTCATTGTATCGAGCCGACCTTAGTAAACCCCTCTCAATATCTGACACTTATTTTTGCAGTTTTAGGAGTGGCAATTGTTTAGAAATATTTTCTAACAAACTGTGTGGCAAGGTGTAAAGTTACAGAGGTGGTTATAGTTATTTAGTCTTGTTAACTGCGATGATCCGATCACGACTAAACAGAATCGCGGGATATAATTCGCTCTTCGCTTTATTATTTGTGAATACTGCAGTTTGTACTGGTGATATTTTATCAAATTATCATTCGCTAACTCGGTGAGATTTTGAGCTCCCGGCCGAGAATAATTAAAGTAATGAAAAGGAAACGGTTCTATGTGAAGAAGCGGTGCTGGGATAAGTACAGGCTAGTTATAAGCAGGGTTTTGCATCTCTTCAATCACGCCATTGCCACCAAGTTCCGTCTCCCCCTCTTTTTTTTCCTCTTGTGATTAAACATTCATTCCATTTCACTGCAGACAACAAACTTCTTAAAAGACCGTGTCTGGTGCTCCGAAATTATGCTACGTTCTTTCGCTGGGGCTGGTTTGTTTTAAGAAATGCGGTTGGTGTTTTTAATTGCTGGGTTGTTGGTGTTAACCAGAAAGAAAACAGACGGCGTGGTGAAGAGCTCGGAGCTAGAAACATGGCGACGGCCGAGAGACACACAAAGACAGTGGGGCAGGCAGCCGTGAGCCGGGGGCTGGCTCAGCCCGACGCGCAGATAGATATTCTTTGTGCAGTTAGACCGATTCCCTTGGATCGTCTACACTCTCCCCACTTTCCCAGGAATCCCAGGATCGTCAAATTCGCTCCCCTCTTGCAAATTAAAAAAAATCTGGGAATTTAGACAGAGAGGGACACTTTAACCCGGAGAGCCCCATGAGTGGAAAATCGTAATGTTTGGGGCAATTCCAGTCCACACCGCTTGGACACTGAATCTCAACTTTTCTATTCAAGTTTTAAATTGGTGTTCGTTTGCACCTTGATTTGTTCCATTCCTTCTCGATGTAAAATAAACAAGGCACAGACACTTGATTTTCTCAAATCACCGAGGATCCAAGTCCAACCAGAGACAGGAGTAGATCAGTTACAACCAGGGAAATCATCGCCCGCCGAGGTTTGAATCGATAAGTTCATTTTATTGAACTTTCCCGCATGAAATTACACTTTACATTATTTTTTAAAAAATAAAGGATGATGTTTGAGGGATAACTCGGATCCCTCCAGTTTAGTGGAAATAAACACTTTCGATTTCGGATTCATTCGGAGCCATTACACCACATCATCACACATTTTCAATAACTGAACCCTGAGAACGGCTTCGAACCTCGAAATAACTGAAGTAATACTCGACTCTGACAGCGCTAAGAGTTTGGTGTTTTGTTATAAAGCTCCTATTAAACCTTTGTGACGTTTTCAATGCAACATAAAATATAAGTTGCTACTATGTGAAATATAAGTTGCTGTTGCCATACTGGTGGTCGTGAGACAATTTTCTGTAGCCATTTCCAAATCGTGTAAAAATTCAAAGGAACTCTGTAGAGGCGGTAGGTTTGGGGGTCACTTTGAATCAGATCATTTCTTTGTCTCGTGTCTCTGCATTGGTCTGAGCTGGACTGGTAACTTTACAAATAAACAGACATTTCAATCTCGCCCTCCGTATATTGGGAGAGAATATATTTTGTATCCGCAACCCGCGTCATGCATTTTCAAAACATAAATCTGCTTTTCCTGCAGTTGAAGCGGGGTGACCAGTAACGTTCGTTTTGACCTTAATGTCTGCTCGACGGTCTGTCTCCCTTCACTCTAGCACCTATACTCTCCCCGTTCTCTTTCGACACACTCCACATACAAGCTCTCTCTCCACACTCTCTACACACGCGCTACACACACTCTATCCACTCTCTGGACTCTGTCTCAACGCACACTGCCTTTATATACACATTCTCCATACACACTGGGCATGGGCTGTATACTGTTTCAGGAGTGATCGGGAACTCGGCAGCAGTGCCTGAGTGCATGGAATGACCCAGGCTGTTTTGTGACAGCCTGACCCAGTGACATCGGTTATAAATTATAGATGATGCTGACACCCTCCTGGGCCCGACCAAAGAGGGGAAGGAACTGCTTCTGGTCTAACTCTGAATTTTTAGAGTGCTAGCCATTGACTTTACACTGACCACACAATATATTCACGTACACACGGAGGAACACAACATTCACACGCGAATACACAGAAATAATCGGAATATACAGCGTATTATAAAATGGTACAAGCCGCACACAGGCTCGAACGACACACAAACTGCACATGCAGCAGCCTTCGCCTATGTTTTGCTGTGTATATTTATTGCAAATGCAATTAATTCACATAATGCTCTTTTAATTTTGAATGGAAGATTATTTGCTAAATTCGCGAACATTGAACGGGAGGGATCAGTAATGATGTGAAAACGGGTTTAAAGATAGATCACTGAAGTTTTATTTATTTGAAAAAAAAGCAATTTCCCCAAAAAGTTTTCATAATCGTGGAGATCTCAGTGAACAGTAGTTTGCAAAAATTTCAATAAGTTGTGGGAGTCAAACTAATTTAGTGGGAGGGATGTGAGTGTTACCAATCCTCTACTTCACTGGATTTGGATTACAGTTCAGTCTGAAATAACAACTTGATTTGTGTCCAATGTGAAAGGTTGCTTAAGGATATCTGCAAGTTTGCCAAAGAGAAAGCATTTCTGTTTCGTACAGAAGGCGGAGCAATTTCATAGCGAAATGAAAATTATTAGCAGTGCAGCTTTGCAAATCATTGCTCAGAATGTCAGTTAACAATATGGAGATGTGAAATCCCAACGTTCGTATCTTAAAGTAATTGCAACTCTCTACCAGCTGGATAATAGAATACAAATGTATACACATATAAACAAAACTGAATGGTATGTTAAAGTGTTAAAATTATTATTATTTTGTCACTTATCTCTTAATCTATACCTGTGATGTTACTACATTAATGCAGTTATCAGAAATGTCTACAATTTGTTTTTTTTAGCCATCTCCAGTGTCTCCGAAATCTCAATTACCTTTCCACTCTTGACGGTAGATTTATAATGAAGCTAGAATTTAATAACCGGCTGCACCTTCTTGGCAGGAGCGTACAGACAATATTCCGGCGGGATAGTAAATAACTGGTGGGAGTTACCGAGCCAAAACGGGGGTTGGGGGGCGAGGTGTGCAGATATTAGGCACGTTCCTCCATTGTCAGACACGGTCAACCAAACTGACTGGCTGCTTGGGTCTTACCCCTATTACTTCACATAAAACACGCCTTGCCTTAAAATGTCTCCCCCTCTCCGTAATCCTGGTGCTTCAAGAATTTGAATTGATGCTGAAAACAAATGCTGGGGATCACAGCGGGTCCGGCAGCATCCATGGAGAGACAACAAGCAAGTGTTTGGAGTCGAGATGACTCTTCGTCGGGGTTTGCTCCTAACCTGAGCTAATGCCTTTGGTGCTGATTTTTGTTTGTTTATTTTGCTTAGTCATCTTTAATTCCAAATCTTTATAGAATTAAGGCATTGAGGCATCTCAAAACTCGCTAAGGCATTGAGAATTTTGGGGGTGTTACAACGTGTGACATAACGAGACATTAAATACCCGCCTGGCAGGTTTTTTCTGAGATAACAAGGTGTAGAGCTGGATGAACACAGCGGGCCAAGTGGCATCAGCAAATAGACCCTAGGCCCGAAACGTCAGCTTTCCTGCTGCTCTGATGCTGCTTGGCCTGCTGTGTTCATCCAGCTCTACACCTTGTTATCTCAGATTCTCCAGCATCTGCGCTTCCTACTGTCTCTGATGGAGGTTTTATCAGAGTTGGGATAATGTTTGGGATGGGGGTGGGGTGGGTTTGGGGTTGTGTTCACAGGGGAATGGGAAAAAAAAACCAGGGGAGCGTGATGAACTGAATAACTCTCACAAAGGGTAAGCACAGGCGTGATGGCGGAATAGTCTTCCCTCTTGCTGTAAGAGTTGATGATTTTATGTAACCTACGCACATGACTTCTGAGCATTTCCGTGTCGATGACACTCCAGTGGCTTGTAAATCGACAATGTATGTCGGAGGGAAAGAAGGAAGCACAGTTCTCTGAATGTTATTGCGCGTACAATGAGAAACGCCAACACGGATCAGAATCGATAAACGAAGCAATTTCTCTTTTAAAACATCCTGACCTAACAAGCAGGCATCGATTTTATAAAACAAAATCACACGCTTTGAAGTCCCCGTTAAGTAATCGCTCTTCCAAACAGTTAAATATAACTGAATCTCCCCAATAAATTTCTCTGAAATAAAACATATTTCAAAAAGTGGATGTTTTGATTTATCTTCCTGAAATTAACCCGCGTCCCACCTACAGACTGATACAAACGCTTATTATTTAATCACTGGGTCCAGGAGTTTTAAGTCCGAGCGACGTGCCACACAGAAAAGTCATTATATTAAAAGGTTTGCATCTCATTCGCCTTCTGCTTTCTGGCTTTAATGTGGGAGCACGGCGTTTCTGAAACAGTGTGCCTCTCGCCCCCAGACTTTTTTGTAACGAGCAGCTCCGCATGAACTGGGAGATATTTACGCGAGTCAGTTGCAAGTCAAGGAGACGCTTTGGAGCGCAGCTGGATTCTCCGAGCTGGGAGCTCTATTTACAAATACAGCTGTGAAAGCAGTTCATCTCGTTCACAGGGGCGGGGGTTTGAGGAAGAGATGGGTGGGGTGGGGGAAGAGAAACGAAACGGGGACAGAGTGGACAAAATGAAATAGAGCGGAACGTGGAGACAATGGATAAAACATATTATTGGAACCAAGAAGGGACAGGGACAGAGAAGGGGACAGGAGAAAACGAAGGAGAAACAGTGTGTGAGAAATACAGTGCGAGGAAAGAGACTGTGAGAGACAGAGCGAGAGTGAGAGGAAAAGAGCAAGTCAGAGAAAACGAAAGTTTTGTGTGAGAAGAAGGGTAAGAGAGAATGGGGGGGGGGAGCAGTTGTGGTTGTGGGGGTGGGGTGGGGATTGAAATTCAGAATCAATACCCCCAGGGACAACGGCTCCAAAATAAACAACTAGCTCGAAGATACGATCAGCTCATCAAAATGGAAATGAGTTTGAGCCTCACAATCTGCTGCAGTTAAAACACAACGACTCAAGACAGTATGGCATCTTCACCATGGAGGTGACCGGGGGAGTGGGGTGGGGGCTGACAGAGGTTCATTTACACGCTCCCTATGTCTTTGAGATCTAATGAAGGGTTAGCTCCTTCCCTGACGTTAAGCCCAGAGCTCTTCACCCAATCTCCGAATCCTTGCAAGATATTATTTGCTACGCTGTTGCAATTTAAATGTTCTTCTAAAACATCCAGTTACCTATGTTTCCCATTTTACATCGGAATTACGGTGAGGTCCCGAGGCATCTCCTTCAGATGTAGATGACACACTAATCTACAGTCACATGGAAGAGGGAAGAAAGTAAGGTTTTAGCAATTAGCACCTAAATTGACCGGTAGATGTTGGAAGGATTTTCCCAATGATCGGGGAATCCGGATCTAAGATCACAGTCTAAGAGTACGGGGGACCGAGATGAAGAGAAATTTCTTCAGCCAGTAAGTGGTGGTCCTGTGGGCTTCTCCGCCACCGAACTCGGTTGAGGCCAAACCATTCAGTATTTTCAAGTGGGAATTAGATAGAGTTCTTCGGGTTAGAGGGGCCATAGGATACGAGGAGAGAATGGGAACAGGGGACTGAGTTGGAAGAGCGGCCGCGTTCATATTAAATAGTGGAGCAGCTCGAAGGGCCGATTAGCTCTGCTCCTATTTTCTGTGCTTCTGTGCCTGATAGTTCTGCTGCATCGAGAGGCTTTTCTAAAACCTGGCCAATATGTTTGGGGTTAAATATTTTGTACGTCTAAAAACAAAACTTTTAAATAGTGGACGCGAGATTTGAACGAACATTTACATGAACGCTCTATTTTCCATTATATTTTCTGATATTATCACAATATCAAACTGCAAAATTAGAATATCCTCCATTTATCCCGTACCTTAAGGGTCACATCTGTCAGGAATGTCTCAGATCAATGAGCTATCCTGAAGTGATTGTTGTCCGTGGTAAGTAAGTCATGAAGCAGCCCAGGTGCGAGGCTGCTGGGTTTTCTAGGATTGAACCATCAAGAATTTGTAAGGTCTGACAGTATCGATTTCATCTCGCCCCGCCTGAGGTAATCCGGTCAATTCCAGTTATCAGCTGACTCGTAGCAACATTCAATAAAAGTTCACACGTACACACACACACACACACACACACGCACAAACACACACACACACACACACACACACACACACAAACACACACACAAGTATATGTAAGAAAGAAGCAAGGAAGTTCTCTTCCAGCCGAGGAGACGTCAACACACGGGTTTAACATGAAAAAGAAGCAGAAATGCCACTGAGAATGAAATTTAAGTAATAAATAATTTACACACTGCTTTCAGAGGTCATCGACAGTAAATTAAGTTTACAAAGTGGTCATATTATTTAAAACCAGCTTTTCTCCCACAGTCGCTGGCCAGTAAACATCTTCTTCATATTGTTGCGCTTCTTGGTGAAGTTTTTTTTTATCTACAAGCGCTGGAAAATATAAACCAGAACTTCCACGTCCTGCGGTGGAGTATGGTACTTCCGAATGTAAGGAAGACAGGCTGGAGATGCCTGGTTACTCCTGCACTCGTAAAACACTGCAAGCAACACAGGCACCTCATCACAATCACTGGGAAAACTCGCTGGAGCGATGCTCAGTTCAACAATGTTTCTACGCATTTGAAAACGTATATTTTGTATATTTGAATATTGAATTTTGAATATAATGTATATTTTGCTGTGCCTGAAATTAACTTAAAGTTAACCAATGATTATAATTTGTAACTGCTCGGATAAAATAAGCGATTGCATTTTAATGGGTGCATGCTAGGTTCCGGTGTCAAGGAAAGTGGAGCAAATCTAGCAGTCGCAGAATAGAGAGATTCGGATAGATCCAGAGATACAACGAAAGAAGTTGATACAAGAAAGTATCAAAAAGGCAAGAGCATGCTTTTGCGGAAAGTGACAGGCAAAAAGATGCCGATGTTTCGGAAACAACTTGCCTTCATATAGCGCCTTCAACGTGATCAGCACAGTTGCAGCGAAGAACATAAAGACACCCACGAGGTAAGTTCCAAGAGGAGACAAACACGGAGAATGTTGCAGGCCTGGTAGCATCTGTGGAAAGAAGTTGAAGAAGAGGGTGGTAGCGAGGTGGACAGCGTTAAACTCCCAAAGTTTGCGGCCTTAGAGCTGAAAGACAGTGAGAAAGAGAGATAAAACGGGGGGGGGGGGGAGGGGGGGGGCGAATGGATAGAGACTAAAGCATGTCAATGACCGAAACGGACAACAACATTGATTAAATGGACAGAAAGAGCAGAAGTATAAAGCCAGCGATGGAAATCAAGCGGCGTAGTAAATAAAGAAGCCAAGGTGGAGGTGAGCAGAGGAAAATCACCTGCTCAATCCCTGTGAAGGTTTTAGATTTTTGCGGAAGGAAACGTCTGTCCTGAAATAAATTGCCTGATATGACACTGTTTGAATGTCTTCGTTCAGTTTAATGCGTTTTGATATTTGGTTCGCATAACGTTTCAGCTTCTCGTTGTGATTGCTGAACACTTCCCCATCCAGTATGTTTTGCTGGGTTAGGGGTGGTTACTAAACAAAAGGGGGGGGGGGCGGGTGGTGGGTGGGTGGGTGGGTGGCGGCTTTCTTCGAATACTAACAAAAACAGTGGTCTCTTTTCTTTATAAACACCTGACACTGCCGGCCAGGCCTTGCGTGGTTTTGCTGTTTGTCCTGGGAAGGATTGACACCACTCGAACAGATTTCTTTTCTCCTCAGGAGGGCCTACAGCGTCTCGACACCACCCCAACTCTTTTTTTTAAACAGCGTCGAATTCCTCAGCCACATCTGGTTTTCCTCGGTACTCCCACCCCCAGAACACAGTGTCACTGGCAGAAAGCTAGCTGCAAAATACCCAAATCAACTCTACATGAAGAACTCCCAATGTGTTTCTTTGGGGTAACATAATAAGTTCTCTCGATGTCCATTTGCCCCTGATAATTATTGTTTATCTCAATACCATATTGCACAGCGTTCTAACCGACACATATGTCCCTGCCATGTCTAATGTTCCTGGCCTTACGTTAAAAAGGTTCTTCCCGATAATGTTCGGGTAAAAACATTACTTTCAGAGAGGGTTCATATTTCATCACGGATTGTGATGTTTGAACAACAACACTGAACTGCTCATCTAACAATGTCTCACAAAATGATTCTACCGACTCCACCCCAGGAAGGTTGCAAAAAGTCGACAGTTATCGGCGGGAGTGGGGGTGGCTTAATGTTTAACTGAACCTGTTAATGACATAACTATTTGTCCGCAGCAATGTGTAAACGGCGAATAGGCAGGCGATAGGTTGATACGCGACTGGCGGACAAATACATGATAGATAAGTAGATGATAACAGACAGACAGATAGATAAAAACTGGAATTGCTGGAGAATCTCAGCAGGTCTGGCAGCACCTGTGGAGAGAAAAACAGAGTTAACAATTCGAGTCCTTCTTCAGAATTGTAAACTAAAGCAAAGAACCTGGGATGCTGGAAATCGGAATCTAAACCAGAAATTGCTGGAGAAACTTGACTGGTCTGGCAGCGTCTGTGGAGAGAAAGCAGAGTTAATGCTTCAGGTTTAGTGGCCCTTCTTTAGATGAACTCTCTCTCTCTCCACTGATGCTGCCAAGCCTGCCGAGTTTCTCCAGCAATTTCTATTTTCGTTTCTGCAAAACTGGCCCACTTTTCTAGATGGACTGAGATACATGGAGCGGGAGAACAGAAAAAAGGAATTAGAAAAGAATATGAAAAGATTGAGATCAGTTAACAGAGAAGGAGCTATGCACTTGGAAAGATAGAGAGCACTGCCTTCACTGAGATCGCGTAATAAGTAATTATACAGATGTGTTTTTTTAAAAATCAGAACGCTAACATTTTGATGCCCGGAGCAAGGCTGTTAGTTATCAATCAAGGAAATATTAGAAACATGATGGTTGACAAGTAAGAACTAAACTCTCTCCACTTGGTTGAAACGGTTTGCAAATGGTATGTTTTCACAGGCCTGCACTGACAGAGGTTTCAGTAAAGACTAGCGAATTTTCTTTAAAATCTTAGTCACCTTCAGCCCCCAGCCCACTGGTCTCCACAGAGGAGAAATGCATTGAAGGAAAACAAGGGGATAGAACAACAAAAAAGGGTGATTTCAGTTTCCATTAACTATGTTTGTTTTAAAACAAAACATCCTCGTGAAGGAAACAGGCTGGAAACAGGGAGCTCAGGGAAACTCTTAATGAATTCTAAGCAGCAGCAGCAGAAATTCCACTCACACGTGCAAAAATAAAACTCAATGTATTTGCTTTGGAGATCAAGACTGTCTTGTTTTTGTATTTAAAAAATGCAGAATATGGGATGCTGTAGAGCTTTGCAACAACACCTAAGTCGTGTTTCATTTCCCCGGTAGTTTTCTGTGCAATATATAAAAGCGAGGAGCAACACTAAACTTGTCTATGCAGGCAGCAGCATGAGCAATAACAGAAAGAAAATGGGAAACGTTGCTCCCTTCATTGATACATTCACAGGTATTATACGTTTAATTCAACGTTAATTTTATTGCAATATACTTGAGACCAAGGAAATACAAAAACTAATTGATCAATAGAATTTATGTAAGCATCAGCATTAAAAAATCTAAGACATGTTCGGGAATTGATGAGCTATTGTCGACTATGCTTGTCAAATGACTGTACCCACAATCTCTGCATTTAAGTAATAGACAATTCTAAAAGCCACAAGGCGAGCACTTTAAAAAAAATCTACCGATTCCAATATATAAATTTGTATTATGTTTGTTTAAGGTAAAAATTGTGAGTGCTCAGTTTGAATTTGGTTCTGTATTGCTTCGCAGCCTGAAATGCGAGACGAGTGAATTTCCATTTGTTACACATTACAATTTTCTATTGCTTTGCTCCATCGTTTCTCTGGTGAATAGATATGATTACTAACAAACCCAGTAAATAACCCAATTGAGAGGTGGTTTGCAAAACGGCATGGTCACTAAAGCAGTTGTTTAAAGAAAATATATTTATGGGACATTGACATGACTGGGTAGGCCAGCAGTGTGTCCATCCCTAATTGCCCTGCAGTGGGCAGTGGTGAGCTGCCTCTTGAACCACTTGTAAGGTCATACATAGAGCTTTTCGGAATTTTTACTCAGCGACCGTGAAGGAATAGTGATATATTTCCTTCCAAGTCAAGGTGCTGAGTGGATTGGAGAGGAACCTGCAGCTAGCAGTAGTGTTTCCATGCATCCTTCTCCCTTGTCCTTCAAGGTGGTGGGGTCGTGGATTGGAAAGTTGCTGTCCAAGGGGCGTTGGTGAATCATCGCAGTTGATCTATACCCTGTTCCCACCGTGCATCGGCAGTGAAGGAAGTGCTTAAGGTGGTGGATGAGATGCCAGTCAAGTGAGCTGCTTTGTCCTGAGTGGTGGAAGGAAGTATTATTGGAGATGGACCTAACCTTACACGTTTATGCTGAAATATTGCTGACAAATTGATTCGAATGAGATGTAAACACACATACATTACCTCAAGTTCAGGTATCAAATTGTACAGGAGATCTGAATTTCTTCTGCCACTTTCGGGATATATTCAATACTTAAATTCGTAGTTGCATTTTTTTTGTAGTCGCATTGTTTTTATCGTGTATTTTATACTTTCAATTCAATTTGAGATAATGTACACAGCGCCAGGGCGTGGGAATTGAGTTTTAGTTTATATGATAACCCGTTCAATCTGTTTTGTAAATCTACACTCATCTATCGATGGGACTCGCCCTAAGTAAAGCACAGGCCAAGAATACCCCACGCAAAACTGTCCAACAAACGTATCATTGTTGTCCAGGAGCGAGATAATCCGACACTGAGTCAATAGCTAGTTTATTCTTAGGAACGATTGAATGGCGAGGTAAGGTATTTTATCTTGCTCTTAAGAGTCACGTATATTAATTAATCTTAGGCAATATAAAAATAAAGACTAAGAGCCATAACAAAAAAGTGATATCCCTCATCTGAGAAATTCTGACTGTTTCAATTAGATTATCTCAACATTTGTATTTCCGATATTCAGTAGACTTGTTTGTTCTTTGGTTTTCTAACGTTTGTCTGTTCCTAGACTCATTAGGAAGTTCTCGCTAACAGTAGCGGCCGAAGCTAGGAAGATATTCCAGTAACTATGACCGTATAACACGGAGTCTGTTTCCCTATCTTTGAAATGGCTAAATTTCAAAACTGCTTCATTGGCTGTGAAGCGCTTTGAACGTCCTGAGGTCGCAAGAGGAGTCCTATAAATGCAAACTCTTTTAAATATTTCGTAACATGCAGTACATATTCCGTTCTGCAAGCCCATCACTCACTCGCCCAGCTCCCCTCTCCTCTCTTCTTACCGGTGAATATTCTGGTTCATTCTTCCTAGATGCCTAATACCTCATTTATTTTCTCACTTATTTTCTTATTAACTTATTTCATACAAACCCGCAGACTATTAAAAACCAGGATCCCTGCTATGCGTGGACTCCTTGACTCTTTCCAACCTTTGCGGTCTAAACGCCTTGCCTCTTCCTTTAGGCTTTTCCGCAAAAAAATAAACCAATACCCTACTGAACAGCTAGCCCGCCGGGCCCAGCTCGCGTCAGCGGCTTAAAACCTACCACTGAAATCACGGATTTTGCTCGAATTGACGTTGCGACCGTGGAGAACCCGCTTCCGCCTGAAGTTTAACAAAAATAAGTACCGACTCCAGTTTTAAACGTTAGGCCCCAGATACTGAGACCAACATAGAAACCATCCAAGTGCTGCACTGTGCATATTTTACAAATTATGTCCTTTTCAAATTACTAAGAATAAACAAAGCGGCTCAGCAAATATTCATTGTGAAATCTTTTGAGGGAATCGTACTCCCAGTTCGGCTGTTCATATTATATATAAACATATACGAATTGATCCTCAGCAGCATCTTAAAAGAGGAACACATTCAGTTGGGCAAATCAATCGATGCTTCAAATCGCACTGACCATGTTACTCCTGAACTGTACAAACCAGGGCCCCTCTAACAATCTAACTACGACAGACGAGTTCCTCTTTTAAGAATGGATTGAGAGGATTAACCAGACTCCGCCTGTACGTTTAAAATCACATTAAAAGTGTTGTGACCAAATGAGGGCCCAATTACATCCCATCTTTTCCTCAGGTCAGAAAACATTTGGCTCGAGACTGAGCGTGGAGCAGATGGACGCACATGAGATTTTGTCCACATTAATGGTAGAAACAGAACCGAAAATATTAAATTAGACAAATGAGAAAATCAATACGAAAGAATTGTCCCCGCACAATAAAATCCAGTGGGATTTATCAGAAACCAAGCACCGTGGAGCAGTGGTGGCAGGCTTTCCTCACCAGCATTTCTTTCTTCCTCTCTTTCTGTCTATCTATCTGTCCGTTTGTCTGTCTCTCTATAATAAAACAAATAATAAGCTAGAGATCTGAAACAAAAATAGAAAGTGCTGGAGAAACTCAACAGAACTGGTAGCATCTGTGGAGAGAGAAACGTTTCAAGTCCGGTATGACTTTCCTTCAGAATTCTATCTATCTATCTATCTATCCATCCATCTATCTATCTATCTATCTATCTATCACATTCATGGATATTTGGCTACATTATAATACAGGGCTAACTGTAGTAGTTTCTTATAAATATAAGGATATCAGTGGTTTTGCTTTTTGTTAATTCATGCTTCATTTGTGATTATTTCACGTTACATTTTCCAAATCCAATCCCAGGATTTTAAACGGTGTGGCAGATACCATCGGGACAATTCCTCAAACGGTTGAATGCAAATGTAATTATAGTAAAGAGCGGCGTGAATCGCCGGGGCTTTCAGTCGGCTTGGTGTCAGACGAAGGCTGCTATTTGAATGAGCATTGCCAATTTTGCCGAGGTGTGGTTTCTTACAGCGGTCAGCCGAGCTATTGCTGGTGCTTTTTAAAAGTAGGTCTCGGTAACCGGTAAGGCCCACCGCCTCGCACATCAACGATGTACATAGACCAGGGAATCATGTGTGCTTTTGTTTTGCAAGTGGTGGTGGTGTTGGTGGGTGTTTGTGTGTGTGTCGGGTGGTGGTGGTTTGTGGGTTGGGGGCGATATTACCTCCCAGTAGAAGGCACCGTGTTGTAGAAAGGATAGTTAGCAGTGGCGGTGAGCACGATCCTCAGCCTGAGTGGGTGCGTGTCTCGAGTTCCGCGTACAATTTCCCCTGGAAGTAACTCTTTTTTTAGCCACCCCGACAAGATTCAGCTATGTCCTACTGCCGCGGCGAGCTTAGCACGCACGGGGAGGGTTGACGGTATACGTTATGTGCGTGTTATCTTAATATCTGTTCACCAGCCCCACACCCCCCCTCCCAAATCCCTCGCTGTTGTCAGCTTAATCCAGAAATCGGGTCCAAGCTCCTGAAAACAATCAGTCAGCTAAACTACCCGTTCTTCCTTTCAGCTCTTCACCCAGAACAGGATCAACAGTTTCTCTCTATCTCCCTGAATTTTGTTCCCTCGCTCCCTCTCTCCCTCTCTTCACTTCTCCAGTCCAGCCTAATCTATCATCCAACTCCCGTCGCAGTAAAACGCTTTGGTACATTCAGCCTGCATAGTTCCCATGACACGATGCAATTCCTCTGATTGCTAAATTTGAAAGTAACTTGCCCGTCACTTCTCCCCCGGCCAGGATCTGCCTATGTAAACGAACGGCCACCATCTTGGCCGAAAATGCAACTGTCCGCTTCTCTTTTTTTTCCTCTCTCCAGAATGCTGGATGGTGGTCGCGGGAGTGGGGGATGGGGAGAGCAGAACAGATTTAAAATGTCAGCACAGGAGATCAACCTCCCCCTCCCAGAGAGAGAGAGAAAAAAATCCCCGCTCTCCGCACATCTGTTTGCTCCAAACACGTTTTTCATTGCTTTAATTCAAACCTGGCGTTTGAACGCCGCCCCCCCCCACCCCGTGCCATTATTGTGAATCGAATCACAGTGTCAATAATCCTTTTGAAAGTACAACATCCTTGCCACGTTTTCCCCTGATTGTTTCTTTTCCGCAAGAAACAAGCATAATTTAAACTCTTACTGATGAGAAGGCTTTCAGCAGGAATACCCTCCCCTGTAACTTCTCTCAGTCACTCACTGTAAACTGTCAACATTACACAGAGCAGGGATTTTAAAAAGTTGCTAAACTTCTTCTGGATTCTTGAAAGGAATCTTTATCGAATTCTAAATAAATAAAACTTACAACAACTGAGGAATAAACTTTAATTTTTTTTCTTTAAAAAAGGAATTACAATTGCATTTCAACTCAAAGACCAGTCTCTTTTTCCCTTCCTGAATGGGGAACTATTGACTGGAACTTTACGTGGGGTTTGATCAGTAATGCATGCCTCGGTGCATTAACCTCTTTTCCTTCAGAGTTCAACTGATTTGCATCTAAAGGGAAGGTTACTGTGTTTCCCCTGCAAATTATACCTCCGATTATTAAGCAGGGGACAGAAGCAACACATTCAGCTCAGGATATTTACTCACTGGCCCGTACACAGAGTCAAGTAAAGGTGCCCCCTTCGCACCACACACCCAACCCCCACCGCGACCACGCTTCCCCCTCTCCGCTTTCACTGAGACTTCAGTTCAAATGTGTTTTAAATTAAATTTGACAATAGTTTATCAAAACGACTGAAATCAAACCTTTAAAAGAACCAACTGCACTGCAATTCATTTCCAGAGAGAGCTCCCCGCCCATTATAAAAGTTGACAGCTGTTACTCCCTTGTCCTGTCACCAGTATTTTTGATTACTTTTAATTAAAGCTTCCAGAAGGAACAAAGAAAGAACTGAGGTGAGCACAAGAGATCACTGTGTCAGGATTATTTTTAATCCCGGTATTCTAGACCCAGCTGGAGGGAAGAGGGTGGGTGAGGTGGGGAGTGGGAGGCGATTAGTAATCTCCTCATTCTCCCCTTCTCGACCACACAATGTACTCTGATGACTGTGAGAGGCTACTTGGAAATTGTTTTTTTCTTTTAAATCGTCCTGATATGTTTGAAATTGCTCTCAATTGAGAGGGTGTTCGTCCAGTAAATGTCACTCTCAATGCTTTGATAGGTCGATTGCACAAGAGACAGAAACTAGTGCAAAGCTACATCCAGGCTCGAACTGGGACCAGATCTGACTCCTTCCCCATTTCTCTGCTAAACACACCGATCCTCAAAGACACAAACATCTCCCTACATGTAGCTGATTAATCATGACCAGTTTTTGGTTAAAAATTGCCGCACTGCCGTGTTCATTTTAATCAAAATAGCCTTTCGATCCTTGATATAAACTGCATTTTCTGATCGGGGTGTTTGCAACAGCCTGAGGATGGCGTTACAACAATTTTTTATGCAAAAAACGGGGGGCAATTTCACGTCCACAATCAGTCACTGCCCCCCTAAAGACTGAAGGCCCTGAATTTAAGGCTGGGGGGAAGGGGAATTGCTGAGCGGCCGATTTGCCAGGCCCACAGAGGGTGAGCTTTCTGCACTGTGCCAGAGGGTTCGGAGCTGAAGGAATAGGCCGGGCACAGATCTCCATCGTCGCCTACAATCAGCGAAGGCGGCGTGGGGAAATTGCCCATTAAGGTGAAAGCTTTCTTAACTGGCGTTACTAATCCGCAGCTGACGCCCCTGCATTTGGCAGGGTCCTTCAGTAGATTCGGCCTTTTCCCAGGCGCTGTGAGCCAGGGCTGCATCGTGCCTGGGGCCCTCCCCGGGCGGCGTTTGGACCGACCGCGGCGGCAGGAGGAGATCCGTCTCTTTTTGGCAGCGTCCCCCCAGGCAGCAGCAGGCGGGCCGTTCGCTAAAGTGCAGTGGTTTTGTATTCCTGTCGAGGTAGGATCCTGCAGCGGATAGACAGGCCCGGGAAACTCGCTCACTGATTGCATCACTCCACTTTCCTCCTCCCAGTCAACCCCCACGTTTGCTTTCGGTCTGCTCCGCCGCCCCGGCCCCTCTCTCCCTCTCCCCGGCCCGGAGCCCCCGATGCTACCGTGGACACTCGCTCGCAGCGGGCTGTTGGAGGCTGCGGAGCGCTGCGTGAAAAAGCCCGAGCCAGCGACCCTGTGGTTACCCCTGCTCTCGGAATGGGCTCCGGGGCCTAAAGGAGCCGCCTTGTCCGGACTGTCGAATTTCCCGGCGTCTGTACCGAAGCAGAAACGAGCAGAGCCCCCGGGCCGTGCTCTCCATTGTAACGCATCCCGTTGTTGTGAAGTCAGCGAGCTCTCTTTAAGACCGGCCCCAGAAGCTCCGGGTTTTGCAAAGTTGCTGGGGAACAGTTGAGATGGAACCTTCGGGTCTGCCCCCACTCCTGGCTCTCTCTCCCCGGCTGCGGAGCTCCTCTTTGGCCCGGTGCCCGGGCTCCCCGTGGACTGGGTGCGATGATGGGGAGAGTTCGAGGCTACCTGCAAGAACAACGGCCGCGACTGGGACTTGGCCGCGGGCGGCTCGGGGCCGGGGCTTATGGCCGGAATCTTAGCACTCACGCTGGGTAAGGTGGCTCTCCTGAAGCGGGTACTGTGCAGAGAGACGCCGCTGTGAGCCGAACTGGAGTCGGAGGCACTGGAGCTCTCATCATCGCTGCTGGAAGCGGAAAACGCCGAATCACCGTCTTCCTCGTCTTCGTCCGTGGAACCGAAATCAGAAAGACTGCCCGGCTCCAGACTACAGTCGGAATCACTGGAATATCCCAAAGAGGCGACCTGGCTGCTCGGTGCAAACGCCCTTTCATTTAAAGTCTTTATATCTCCAGAGAGGAACATGGTTTTCACCGACTGGAAAGCTGAGGGGTTGAGCAATGAATTGCGGTTACTGAGAAACCCGCTCCTCACGATTTTGCTCCGGTTACAGCACGAATATTTCGCTGTGAAGTGAAGCGGCTGCTCGGCCCCGTCAACTCGAACGGCGATGGGGGGCTGCTCCGCTCTGGGGAAGCAGCAGACCAGGTCCTCGTAAAACACCTCCTGCTCCCGGTACACCGGGCACAAATCGGCTTTCCCCGTGTTTCCATACTCTGGGAAATCTTTGCCAGCCGGATCGGTGGCCGGGAGGTAATCGGGAGGCTCAGGTCGGCCAGGAGTTTTGGTGAAATCGCTCGGAGTCTGGTATCTGGCCTGGGCGTTCTCTGTCGGCTCCCGTGTCCGCAGCAGCACAGCTCTCTCGGTACAGAGCCCGGTATAGAAACCGTGTCCCTCCGAGCTGCTTAGCTGTCCCCCGGTCCTCACCTTTACCTTAATCTTCTTCTTGCTGGCGTCTGGCGTTTTGTAGACTGTGTATAAAACTTCCAGATCCTCTTTGGAAATGAGCGAGCACTTGACCGCTCGTGTCGGCACCGAGTTCATGGCTTTCAGAGTCCGCAGCTCCCTCAAGTCGCACCGGCGCCGTTTAATCTTCAGGTGCTCCATCCTCTTGCGGATCGTGGTCCTCGGGACGTCCTTGAACAGATCCGCCAGAACCTGCGACAGCGCAAACATTTGCTTCCCGTTAATACGCAGGTAACCCAGTCTAACCCCGTCCATTTCCAGGTGACCCGACTGAAATCCTTCCAGTGCAACGTTGGGGATATAATCCACACATCCCGGGATAATCCCAACCATTGTGTTCGCCATGCAAAAAAGCAAAGGGGTTGTTCTGCCATTAATCACTTTTTTTGGCGAAATTAATTGGTCCAATTAAGAGGTGTGACGATTGAAATGAGCAAGATGTGTCCGCTTTTCATGGCAGCATTTTGGTAAACGGCTATTGGAAACACACACACACAGAGGTTCAATGAGCTCTTTAGGATGGACCTGCCAACTGCACCCCTGCTTCCTTCCTTCCTTCCTGAAGAAAACTTCACTGTATTAGCACTTGTCCACAAACCACTCCACCAAACCATTCCCCCCAACTCCAAGCTGATTGGATACTTTCTACATGTGATGTAAGAAAAGCTGATATTCCGCTCCCCCCACTCCCTCTCCACACACACACACACCACCCCCACCCCCACCCGAAACATTCATAGCCACTCGAGTAGCAAGTACACATCACATTAAATATAACCCGCATTCCCTGCCGCTGCTGAACAGCAATTTCTTTATCATTAGAACTACAAGGAACCTTTAAGCGGCCGAGTTTGACAAGGAAGTGTGCGTGTTTCCATGAGCTTTTAATCTTTTTAAACCCCGTTTCCATTTTCCTCGATTCGGAATGCTAGCAAAGTATGCGTAATGCAGTAAATTCGGACCGTTCTCCATAAAATAATTAATAGTTTTAGTAACGCCGCCTTACTTGCGTCAGCTGAAGACAATTTGAGAATTTTTTTTATCTCATAGTGAACCTAATTTTGGGGATTTTAAACTACAAGTCGAAAACTCCAATCGCAGAGACTGGTAATTTGGCAAGTCTCCTCCAAAAAGGTTGTAAAAAGCTGAACAGATCAGCTGTCATATTTCTCCCCATCGGCCCCATCCTCAGTCATGTTACAACTTAACGCACAGCGCAAAGCATGGGAATAAAAATCCCTTTTCCGTTCGGCTGGATTTTCATCAAAACTTTCCTCTATTGTTCCGACGTATTTCATTTGGCGGAACTATCAAAAATAAACCCGGGCGTGATGCGCTGCAATTATGTGTTGAATAGTTCTCCGGCCTTCCTTGGGTACCGCGTGTCGTGTCTGGCTTTGATCCATTGTTTTAAATAGGACCACCTGGAGGATGGGCTCAGGGAAATCCAACGGACAACTACATCTGATTTCAAACTCGAATACTGTAAAGCATGACTTCACCATCTAGAATGTTTTCCAGTACAGTGTGAGAAGCTAGAGACGCTTCCATTAAAACACAGAGCATATTGCCACCTGGGCTGGTTAACTGAAGATAGATGTCAATGATTTTAACTGCTCGTAAAAGTGTTGCTCAGTTGCACAGCAATTTCTGCCTTCCTTTCCTTGATATCAGTCCTCCAAACCCGCCTAGTTAGTTGGTTAAAATCTTTTCAAATCTTCGATATTTATTCGGTATTTTGTGCATGGTTCTGACCCTGTCTATTCTGTGGAATTACATGTAAATAATGCACTCAAGATGCATTACACACGGTCACTCCAGTCAGTAAGATCGTCATCAAAATTCACTCAAATTATTAATCTCCAAACATGATCAGCTTTATTTAGAAAGCGTGTACTTGATCCGAGACAATACCGAATCTTGCTGCCCTCGTTTAAAGCTCAGTTTGGACAGACACTGCAGCAGAGAACAGGTTCACAAAATATAAACCACACGTGCGGTCAGAGTTTATATCTATTTCCTTGCAATGTGGCTGCAGAGCAGAATTGAGCCGCGGACATCACAAAGGTGAACTGATCATTCTCTGCTCTTTCTGCCTAATATGGCCCGGAGCTTAACACCTTCAATTTGTTTCATTTAAAAGTGTGGCTACAGTCAATGCTATTGATCATGCGTTTATGATGTTAACATCAATGCAGCCTTTAAACCCAGAGGGAACTCGAGAGGTTACGCTACTTAGAAAATAAAATTAAATAAGTTATGTCGTATGTTACATTTGGGAAGCGGCCCTTGATCAGCCCAACCTGAGCTGTTCTAACTGCACTTAGTGCAAACCCACACTCACAAATTCGAAATATTGGGACTGTTTCAAACTTAGGGTGAAATATTCCAAACAAATCAGCTCCCCGCGAAGTGAGAACAGCCTTTTGTGTTAAATGTACAACCAACATAAAGGTTGCGGATATTCACTGATGCCAGTCAACATCCCGTGTACTATTTACAGAGCCCAGGAACACTGTTGACCGGGTTCATCGAATGAACTTTTTTTTCCTGTTTAAGAGCTCTTGTTTCCTCTCTCTGCCCCACTCCCTCACTCGCTCGGGCATGTCTGTGTATTAGTGCAGGAAGTCGATTCCACTTCAGCGCCTCATCCTTCCCCACATTAGCTATTGTGCGTCAGGAATCGGCGGCACAACCCTCTGGCGAAATGAATTTCTGGATGAAATCAAATCGAAACGCCGATTATTTTCAGCCAACAGGTTCCGATTTAAACGGGGTGAGCTCTGCGGTTCAAATGAGGTCTGCGAATATTTTATCAAATCTACCATTGTAATTTGCCATTGCATCCGCTCGGCTTCCCCTCTGTCCCCGGTCGCGTTTTATTCTTGATTGGATTACTCTGAGCCTTCTATAGTGCGGTGGTCGCCTTAACTTTCAAAACGTTGGTTTTTAAAGGGATGGGTCTCAGTCGTGTCGGGAAGTGAATGTGGGGGAGCAGGGAAGGGGTTAATCCAATCTAGTTCAGTGACTAGAGCAAATATGCTATGTCACAGCCGGAGGCCAGGCAGACACTGAGTAGGGTTGAGATGTAGTTTCGACCTCTGGATCCCCTACCCTGTTCCACACAGGCTGGCCACTGGGACCGTGGTAAATACGAGTCTCCGGTTGATATTGTAGCAGATCAGTCGTGTTTTAGTTAGCTCGAACCCCACACAACCGCATTCAGTAAATCCTACCAGGCATGAACACATGCACATGCATGCATACAGATAAACACACAAATACACGCACACAAACTGCATTTAATATTTTAAGCACGTGCATGCATACAGATAAATACACAAATGCAAACAATCTGAAGAGTTTTACATTGGGTTTGACGATTCACTGTATAGAAATTAATGTAAGCATATTGTCAATTCCTCTGGCGTGTCTAAACTGAGATCAATTTTTTTTATCAAATGGCCAACATTTAATCAATGAGCATTCTAAAGTACTAAAATCTTTGTCTGAAGTATTGTACACGTGTGTTTATATCTAAGCTTTTGTATGTGCGTGTGCCTATCTGTGTGTGTATGTGTAATTGCGTATATATGTGAGTTTCAATGTGTATACGTCCGATTGTATGTACATATTTATATCTCTATGTATGTGTGTGTGTATATGAACGGGTTTATGTGTTCGTACATGCGCGTGCGTATGTATTTGTATGTACGTGTGTTTGTAAATGTGTGCATGAATATATTTAAATGGATGTATCCGTTTGTATGTACATGCGTGTGTGTATGGGTCAGGGAAGATTAAAATGTTGACAGTTCCGGGGCTCTCCACTATGTCAAAGAGCCCTTTCCCTCTACCTAAATCCCCTATCAGCCATCTTGCCAGCGAAATCCTCCAAATTCTATTCAGCATATGCCCTTCAAATTATTAAAGTAAAACAAAATCAGTTTCTGCCGCAATGGCCCCCAGTAACAGGATGCAGATGTAAGAAGTAGATCCTGCACCAGATGATAGAGCAAGTCATTCGAATAAAAGCAACTTGAGCGCATTTACGTTCGGGCTGCAGGGTAGATCAATCCCCAGGTCAGTAAACAGAATCCTGCATCAGCCACACTGCAATTCGAATTGCTCTTCACATTATTTGCATTGTAACTGGAAGTTAACAATCTGCAGAGTTTTACACTGGGGTTGACGATTCGCTGCATTGAAATTAATGTAACCATATTGCCATTTCCCCCGGGCGTTTCTAAATTGAAATCTGTCCTATTATTTGTCATATGGCCGAGGTTTAATCAAGAAGTATTCTAAACTACTGGAATCTATGTCTGAAATATTATGTCTTAAACACATGTATAACCACACATAAACATGGTGGTGGGTATACATGCAAACACCTAAAATATACAATGCATACTAACACCAGAGGCGTTCGGAGGCACGCTGACACGGTCCAGTGCACACACTCATCTCTTAACACAGGGAATACAAACCTGTGCAACCTGTCTCTTGTTCAGTTTCAATTTATCCCCCATTGAGAACTAGGCCCCACATATTTCTTAGTTCCCTTGTCAAAAAAAGAGGCCACATTCTGCACAATATTTACACTTTTGAAGCAGTCAGACAACATTCTAGGCTGGACCAACAAGTTCTGTTCATCTTTACACCTCATCACAATCGACAAAAATCCATCCTAGATTGCACTGTGATTTTGTTTCCAGAGCTACAAGCGGCTGAGGCCTCTATTTTCTCGCACTGGATCCCTATTTGTTAATCTCGCAGAACACGCAGGAGGAACGTGCAAAATTGAATTAACGTTTATTCAGTTTTTTCGAGTTTTACGGGTTTCTAATCGTTCGAACTATTTTTACTTAAACATTTAGATATCTTTCCGGTACAGATAATTCCACCTTTCCATATACTCTAGTATATACATACGCTGGCCTGCGAATCTCTCTCTCTCACACGCACATTATTCTGCACCTACCAACACTTCTCCTATATGCATACTCTTGTCTACAAACACAAGCATATTATCTCTCACACTTATGCCCTGCACACTCAAATACATAGTAACAAACAAAAATGCACACATTCATATCTGCGGTGAATGTACGTACTCACACATGTACTGTGTAATGCATGCGGAACGTTGCGCACATTTTCTAATATATACAGAGCATATAGGCAGGTTTTCTCCCCCTTGCCTTACTACATCACGCTCAAAGCGTTGTGAACAATCTAACGGCAGCTCAGGAGCACTTAACTTCGATTCAAATACAGATTTTAAAAAATTGTCTGCGGAGATTTGCGCTGGCTCCTGGCCTTGCGGTCATCCTAACGGGGATTGCATTTCCCTGCTGACAGCGAGATGAACTAATTCCGCGCCCCCCCCCCCCCCCCCCACAAACCACCCCCTCACTCGAACCCGCACCCTCACCCAGGAAAGGGTCAGAAACACAAGAATGAATCCTTTGTCAGCTTCCTATTTCAACTAAAGACAAGTGTTGCATTACCTCCACTTATTATGGAGCACCAGGCGCATACAAACCTTACATTTTTCTCATCTCTACCCACACCGAAGCCAAACCGACATCGATTTTTCCCCCTCGCGCTTTACTTTTCATTGAAGTGTTCTGTTGGAAACACCATCATTATTTAGCACAGTCGTTTCCCTTCTTATGATCAGACAGTTACTGCTATAGTCACCGATTCAACGGTATAATAGATTAATGGCACTTGAATTTAAATGCAGATCATTGCAAGAACCGGCCCTTGCTCCAAACTAGCAGGCTGTAATTATTTTTATATTAGCTAATCCTATTTTGAATCAATGGCCTCTATGTTCAATTTAATTCAGGCTTTGGGTTCACATGTTTCTGATTTTCCTACTCTCAATTTAATTCTTTCATTTAATTGGGAATGAGGTTGTGTTTGTTCGCGGGGGACTGCAAAAAATATAACCTTCTATTACTTGCTGTTTATATTTCTCTTTGCTCTTTCGAGCTGTTTTCACAGCTCCCCCTTCACAGTATCCACACACACGCACTGACAAAACTTTAAAAAGGATATGCCATTCTATTTCCTTTCCATTTTACGTCAATTTTAAGGCCAATGCTCTGCAGATCATCCCCCAGAACTCTCCAGTATTAACTCACCTGCTCGTTTAAAATGACGGTAACCTAATTGTTTTGGTTTTTAGACCTTGCCGTTTCTAGGAAGATAGTTTCAGCAATAACATGGCAGAAGGTTTTCTTTTGGAGAAGGACAATGGCGGGACTCTAGAGCTTTGAACTGGCTTCAAATGACTTGCGAATATTTGTGAAATAGTCGCCATATTGCTGTAAAGCCATCTTGGTGTCCTTCGGTCTCTAATGCACACAGCTTGCAACTAATGTGTCTGTGTGCTCTATTAGAATTGCTTACGCTGTAGTGACGCATTCAAACAAATTAGTTGCACCTTCCCAAATTCAGTAACTCACTGTTTTTCTTATAACCTTAAACTCTGCATGTGGAAAGGCAGGAAACAACCTTGGTTGGAGGGACAGAAATAGAAATCTGTGATCGCCTGCTCTGAATGCGCCGCATATTGTTTAAAATGACCAGTTTTATCTTGACCTCCCGATGACTAACATAGAATGCAACTTCTGCTTTTATATAGCGAGGTTCTCAGTGTGGCGAGTGGACATCGCCTTAATTTGAGTGTGGAAGACGATGTTTTAGGTGTATGCCTATCTCTAGTCACAATAATGAAAGCTTAAAAGAAAACACAATCGCAGTGAGTGATTATGTGAAATTAGCTTCAGCGTGGGAGCTAAAAGATCAGCGGTATAACATGTTTTCAGCTTTAAGATCTGGAAATCCCTCCTCTAACATTTCTGCCTCCACACCTTCTTTTAGAACGGCCCTTGAAAGTTTGACCAAGCCTTCGGTCGCAGGTCCAACATCTCTTTATGTACCAGGAGTTGATTTGATTGGATTTTGGTTTATTATTGTTACATGTACCGAAGCACAGTGTAAAGCTTTGTTTGTCTAACAGCACTCGTGCCAAACACCTTAGGATGTTTTATGACGTTACAGGGTCCTGTATAAGTACGTTTTCACCGCGAGAAGGCTACGTACACGCGAGTTGTTAAAGACACACGCTATCTGCTTTCTACCAAATTCCAAGATGTGCATTAAGACATGAAGACCCTGCGTTGACAAAGGCCCAGTTGTAGCAATGATCAGCAAAGCAACAAATGTTGATATGTGTTTAAGACCTAAATTTGCTCATGCCCCAGTATCGATCGCCGTGGCGTGAATGATCAGCGATCTCTTGTCAGTTTCTGTACTGGTAACAATGACATATCGCGAAGCTCACTTATCCCAAATTAATTTTGTTTTTCATTTGACTATCAATTAAAATTTGGGCCGCTTGAAGTATTTCACTCATAATATTTATTACTGCAGCATCTGTCATCATTTTCGAATGTTGTCCTTTCGATATGCTGTGTGCCATTTACATTTGAAACCCTTCGAATAGTAACGAGGAATAGAACCCCCTCAGTCACATTACACACTCGACCAGACGTATTACATTAGAGAAAGAACTATTCTGTGTACGAGCTAGCTCAGTTTTCTCTACTTCCCTTGGCGTAAGATTACTGATTCTTTTATAATGATTAACTTTCCGCGGTTTAGAACAAGTTAACCGATTGGTTGTGTATCTGACTAGATTATGTGAAATACAGCGGAAGAATAATTATCGATTACCAGCGTCTAACCTGCACACAATTGGTGTCGATAGTTTGTATGTTTTGATAGGTCATAAAAGCAAAGTGAATATTTTCTTTAGTTCTGAGGAAGGGTCACCGGACCCGAAACGTTAACTCCGATTTTTTTTTCACAGATGCTGGTAGACCTGCTGAGCTTTTCCAGCAATTTCTGATTTTGTTCCTGATTTACAGCGTCCGCAGAGCTTTCGGTTTTTATTGAATATTTTCTTTACATTGGAAGAAGTGGATGAAGTCCCTCTTTCCAAACAGGCAAAGGTCACATTTTTGAGAAGATTTCAAATACATCCTAACCCCAGACTAACTTTAGAAATATTACTTTGATAGTAGACGTGTCCTGTTGGGAGTTAAATCTCCGCCGAATCATCTGCATTTTTATTCTACATTCGTCATGAAAACCGGGTGTTTTGCATACACCTTTAGTACTGAATGTCAAATTCTCCGCTACTTGCTAATGTTAGTTGTCAATGCTTAGAATTAATGAATTCTTAAAATAAGCATGTACTTATAGACGGTGCAAGTAGATCATTCTGTGGATAAATAAAGACATGGATAACTCATTATGGTAACACTGAGTCCAAAGTGCAGAGATTTCTTTTTGTAATCTTGTTTTATTTGCGGTGGAGTTTGTCAGAAGCCTCGGTTATTCGCAGTCGTCTATTAGAATTCAACATGACCCGATTATTCAACGAAGGATATTCTATATTCTATTCTATTCTATACAGTTTTAGTACTATTTCCGGCTTTGTATATTTTTATCTCTCTGAATTCAAACTGGATAATTATTTTTTAACACAGGAATTTCGTTTCCAAGGACCCGTTTTGCAGCGTTCGGAGATTCAAGCAGCAGGCAGTAGTGACTGGAACAGTATCAATTCTCAATGTTTCACATTCTCCTGAAGAAGCTCGGCTCCTGAACGCGCATCTGTCTTTGGATTCTAACAGATTTGATGCTCCAGCGTCAACTTTCCGAAACACGGTAACCACTCTCCTTAAATGAGGCCCAAGACTGGCTGTTCTGCCCCTTTTCCCACACAACACAATAATAGGCCGCTGAAGAGGAAATCTGAGAGGCGGTTGGGTGGAAGGATGAGGACAAACTGCAGAGAAGGACTTAACGCGACATAGTCGCAGTTGATGGGCCGAATCATCCTCAGTTTCCGTGATTTCATTCCGGATTGTGCAAAACCAGTGTTGATGGAAATCATTGACGAGAGTTTGTAATAGAATCTTATGAAAATGTACGCGTGTTATGTTTCACATTTTTAACCAATCTTTACTAAACCCAAAAGATTGAAGCATCACACATACACGTAGACACACGGCCGGGGACAGGTACACGGAGGTACAGATACACATACAGGCGTACACACAGGGAGACACCTTCCTCCTAAACACACACATATACAGCCACGGACACAGACACAGAGCGATTGGCATGCACACACATAGATACACACTCACAGGCAGTGACATACCCAGACACACACACACACACACACACACACACATATACAGAGGGACGCACCCATCCAAAGACACAAGCACATACATGGGCAAACACTCAGGGAAACATATCCCCACACGTACAGGCACATAAACCCACACACAGACACATTCACGGAGTCAAAGTGACACAGACAAAAGGTGACACATACACGCACACGAAGTTGCACAGACACACGGGCATACCCACACACACAACAAACGAGCCTAGTTTTATTCAAAGTATTGATTTTTTAAAAGAATTTGGCCACTTTGCAATGAATGGTCTCCGAGCATTCCTGGACTACTTAGGTAATGATGTGGATTTAGCGGCTATGCAGTTGCCTATTGACTCACGATCACAATACAATGACCCAGCTGACCTCTGTCTGACCCCTGACCCTGAGCGAACTCAATCCACCATTAAAGGGGCAGGGACGTGCATACAAAAGCCTGGCTTTTGTTCTTCATTAACAGACTGGGGGAGTGGGGGGAGCTGAGTTGCAAATACAAACATGCTGGCTCGCTGAAGGCAAACATTAAAAAAGAACCTTGTTTTGCAATGAAACTACATTAAATCACAACGCGATCACTCGGATTTCTTGGTATTTTGTGCACTCAGAGCTGTGGTGGTTATGTACAAGAAGCAACATTTCAGTGAAGGATTGGATGAAGCCTACATTTCTTTCAAAACACTTTCCAAACGTGAGAATTGTTCGCAGTTTCACGGCTGAGACACATATCCCGCATATAGCTCAATGAGTTGGAACAAGACTCCACAGAAACCTCACACACTCTTATATAACTTGCAAATTATCAAGTTTTAACTTTATTAGCCATTCCATGTCACAAAGTAGAAGATAACTGATATCTGATTTTTGCTTTAAAAAAAACTCACTGTTGGGCTTTTTAGTCCAGGATGGGTCACGCTTGGTCGAAGTGGGAGTCACGGATGCTGAATTTCCTAAAAGGGGGCATTGGGTTTTTGTTTTAATTTCGAAAATAATGCATTTAGGGAAATGATTGACAGCTGCAATTTCCTGGAATACGGCGAACAATAAGGGAGACATACAAAGCACGTGGGAATCAATAGAAAGGCGACCCCCACCGCCTTTTGCAGGGCAGCTTGAAGAGAGGAGAAACGCTGGGCCCAACCTGCAGCCCGTGTGTTCATAGTGGATCCAACAAAAGGCCAAAAAAAAAGATCCTCAGTTTCTGGCAGGGAACGGCGTCTACCCATTATACCTGGTGCGGGAGACGAGTAAGTTTCAGCGCGGGCGCTGCGATGTGTTTATTTTGTGTCTGAGAGATACTCTTTCACTATGTATTTGCGGCTGTTTTCAGATCCGGAAACGGAGGAGAGTCTAACCAAGGGCGGGGTGAGCTGTAGCTCCTGGTCGCAGCTGGGGACGCTGCAGTGGACAACCAATAAAACACCGAGATGGGACACCAGATTCCTGTTTGGACAAAGCTGCTGGGAACTCGGTTAAATTCATTGGATAAACATATGGATGATAATGGAATAGTGTAGGTTAGCTGGGCTTCAGATTGGTTTCACAGGTCGGCGCAATATCGAGGGCCGAAGGGCCTGTACTGCGCTGTAATGTTCTATGTTTTAAATTTTGGAATGGATTTGTTGCTGCTTCCATTAGCCTTCCAAAGACTGCCACTATTAATTTTCTTTTGGGAAGAGGGGAGAGGGAAATGCATTCAATTTAAGAAAAATAGCTTCGGGACTTAGGGTAGTTCACGTACTTCCACTTCCCGACGTTGAAGCATCCGGTTGTGTCCTTGGGTCAAGTGAACGAAGGCGAGAATGGGAAGGGATTGTAGGAACTGTCGATGCTGGAGAATCTGAGATAACTTCTGGATGAACACAGCAGGTCAAGCAGCTTCAGAGGAGCAGGAAGGCTGACGTTTGTTGTTGGTAAAGAGTTGGAAAAGGTTATAAGGGATAGGATTTATAATCATCTAGAAAAGAATAATTTGATTAGGGATAGTCAGCACGGTTTTGTGAAGGGAAGGTCGTGCCTCACAAACCTTACTGAGTTCTTTGAGAAGGTGACCAAACAGGTAGCTGAGAGTAAACCGGTTGATGTGGTGTATATGGATTTCAGCAAGGCGTTCGATAAGGTTCCCCACAATAGGCTATTGTAAAAATGCGGAGGAATGGAATTGTGGGAGATATAGCAGTTTGGATCGGAAATTGGCTTGCTGAAAGAAGACAGAGGGTGGTACTTGATGGGAAATGTTCATCCTGGAGACCAGTTACTAGTGGTGTACCGCAAGGGTCGGTGTTGGGTCCACTGCTGTTTGTCATTTTTATAAATGACCTGGATGAGGGTGTAGAAGGATGGGTTAGTAAATTTGCAGATGACACTAAGGTCGGTGGAGTTGTGGATAGTGATGAAGGATGTTGTAGGTTGCAGAGAGACATAGATAAGATGCAGAGCTGGGCTGAGAGGTGGCAAATGGAGTTTAATGCAGACAAGCGTGAGGTGATGCACTTTGGTGGGAGCAACCAGAAGGCAAAGTACAGGGCTAATGGAAAGATTCTTAGTGGTGTAGATGAGCAGAGAGATCCGGTGTCCATGTACACAGATCCTTGAAAGTTGCCACCCAGGTTGACAGGGCTGTTAAGAAGGCATACAGTGTTTTAGCTTTTATTAATAGAGGGATCGAGTTCCGGAACCAAGAGGTTATGGTGAAGCTGTACAAAACTCTGGTGCAGCTGCACTTGGAGTATTGTGTACAGTTCTGGTCACTGCATTATAAGAAGGATGTGGAAGCTTTGGAAAGGGTGCAGAGGAGATTTACTAGGATGTTGCCTGGTATGGAGGGAAGGTCTTACAAGGAAAGGCTGAGGGACTTGAGGCTGTTTTCATTAGAGAGAAGAAGGTTGAGCGGTGACTTAATTGAAACATATAAAATAATCAGAGGGTTAGATAGAGTAGATAGGGAGAGCCTTTTTCCTAGGATGGTGAGGGCGAGCACGAGGGGGCATAGCTTTAAATTGAGGGGTGAAAGATATAGGACAGATGTCAGAGATAGTTTCTTTACTCAGAGCGTAGTAAGGGAATGGAACGCTTTGCCTGCAACGGTAGTAGATTCACCAACTTTAGGTACATTTAAGTCATCATTGGATAAGCATATGGACGTACATGGAATAGTGTAGGTTAGATGTGCTTGAGATTGATTTGACAGGTCGGCACACCATCGAGGGCCGAAGGGCCTGTACTGTGCTGTAGTGTTCTATGTTCTGTGTTTCGGGTCTGGACCCTTCTTCAGAAAACTTTCTGGAGAAGAGATGGGAAGGGGTTGTGTTCGAGACGTGAGGCCTGTGATTGTCTGCATGTGGGATTACGAATCGCTATCCGATTATGGACGTGAGGTCGTGCTCTGTAAGTAGTGGGGCTCGCACTGTGTGCTCGTGACTGTGTGAGTAAACTGTAGGTGCTGGACACTTGCTGTGTGTCTGCAATAGAGTGAGCTGACGAGTCAAACTCAAAAAAAACAGAAACTACTGGCGAAACTCAGCAGCGTCTGTGAAGAGACCATCAGAGTTTCTTCATTCAGTCGGTATATGTACAGGCTCCTGGGAGTTATAAGAAAAAAAATCGCAATTACAAATTCGCCAAGTGCTTAACAAATCCTTCCCTTCAAGGGAAAATGTCTATCCGAAGCCAAGAGAGACGCAGCTTTGATTAAATTAAATTGTAGCCTCTTCTTCCGAAGTTTTCCAGACAGCCTCTTGAAACTATGATCGATGCATTTTCTTCACTGAAGCTATCTTCTGATGCAGAAATCCAACTCTGTAGTTTAGTTTCCTCTCTGCCTAAGACATTTCTTCCCATTCCCCTCGAAAAACTGAGCTATCACATTTACAGTGTCAAATGTCGGACAATGTCACTGCAGGTAGGAGCTCTGCATTCATAAATAAACGTTAAATCCTCTCAGGCCAGGCCTTGGCTTCCAGCCTATTCCCATTTCCATCGCTGTTGAAGATTTTTCGCGCCGAGCAGATTTCAGAAGCACTTTTCAATCTGTCCTGAGACAAAAACTGAAATTGCTGCAGAAAGTCAGGACTCTGAGGAAAGGTCACCGGGCCCATGAGTTAACCGTTTCTCTCTCCACAGATATTGCCAGACCTGCTGAGTTCCTCCAGCAATCTCTTGTTTCAGATTTCCAGCACTCGCAGTTCTTTAACAGTAATTAGCCTTATTCGTGTCAAGATCATATCATTCCCTTGTTTCTGTTCCCAACCAGCTCCTCCCCCCACTCCAAATTTCTCTTTTCACTATCTCTCCGCTCTCTGGTTCCCCATTCCGCTACAAACTAACCAACCCGCTTTCCCAAGATTTCTCGAGGTCTTCGGCAAAGTTGTTTGACGAAATAACTTGACTCTTCATTATTGTTGAAAAATATCCCGATTAGCTGGTCACAGTAGGTCAGCTGACCCCAAAGTCATTGTAATTCATGCTAAAAATAAAAAGGTCGAGACAAAAGGCTTATTTACACGCTGGCATTCACACTTAACTATTTCGCACACTCGTACATTCACACTCAGCTGTCACACTCACCCACAGTCACACACTCAGTCACTCACACTCTCATTCGCACTCACACTCGCTTACTCATACTTAGCCTCACACTCGCTCGATCACACACACTCGCTCATTCACACTCACGCATCCGCTTACTCACACTCAGCACTCACTCGCGCACATGCATGACTAAATGAAATATTTTGAAAGAGACCATAGTGCATGGCTGCCATTGGTACTAGCTCTTCCAATTAGCCTGATTCCCCTGTACCGCCGCTAAAACCGCACATCGTTTCTTTTTCCCAAATATCCATGAGGTGAATGTATTCATTAACAGGCAGAACTTGGTTATTGTCATCTCCCGCGGTTATGTTCGTGCCCGGGTGTCCATCAATGGTGTTTTTAGAGAGAGGTGGGCACTGCAGGAGGTGGAGGGCTTTATCTCCCCCCAACTCCGTTTTGATTTAACTCCTTCTGCTCTCCCTAAACCTGCCCTCACTTTTGATAGTCCTCACTTCCCGCAATGGGCATTGCTTGTACATATTGAATTGGTTACACGGCTGGTTACTGGTGGCGGTTAGCAGTTACAGTAGAAAAAAAACGCAAAAAGAAATTGGTGTTGGGAAAGACGCGGGACAGCACTCCTGGATATTGATGAAAAACAAAACCTTAGTTGTTGATAATTCAGTAGCTTTCACATTCAAAAAAGATCCTACCATGATCCAGGGGATATTTGGACAATGATACCGAAACTGAGACTCAACAGTTTAGAAGTTCATTGGAAGCAGACGGGGCCCTTTTCACAGCTGATGGCAACCCAGCCTCTCCCCCATCCCGCCTGGAGGATCCACGTCAATGCTAAAGTGCTACAGCATCAGGAACTCCCCAAAAACCTTGCATATCTCCGAAATGTA
Source organism: Stegostoma tigrinum (assembly GCF_030684315.1). NCBI lineage: Eukaryota > Metazoa > Chordata > Chondrichthyes > Orectolobiformes > Stegostomatidae > Stegostoma > Stegostoma tigrinum. Next base: position 6,732,799 of record NC_081384.1, on the reverse strand, counting down.
CAAACACTTCAGAAAGCAGAGAGCGCCTTAGCAGTGCTGCAGTGAAACTGAATGACATTCTGGAGGCGTTTTCTGCTTAAATCCTTTTACAGAAATACATCGATCAGCTGCTGTGCCAACACGTGTCTCCGAAAACAGGTGGATGGGTTTCCCGAATGAATTGTTCTACTTAAGATAAACTTGCGCATATGCTCCTGAGAATGACACGAGTGAATAATAAGCGCGGCGGAGCCTGTGTCTCGGAGAATGTGCCTCAGATCTGAATGACTGGAGATGGACTCGGTCTTTTTAACACCCCACCCTGCTCCCACAGAACAGCTGGCGCTTTCTGAGTGGCACTCAATAGTGAACTAATACCTGCTCTGAACACCTGCACCGTTAGTAGCTCATTTCTATTCCCTTTCTGTAACGACCCGATAGATATAATTGATGCGGACCCCCCACCCAGCATTTGGGAGTTGAGATCAACGTAAACAGTTAAAATATAGAAACGTTCAAAGTACTTTGTTTGAATGACTGTTTTCCTGCGAAAGCCATCTCGCCTCCTTCACTTCAGCGGGCACAGCGATGCCTAGAAACGTGTTCTTCCCAAGGTGCCTGGAAACTAAACGTTCACCAGCTGATCAAACATTTTCCTATTGTGTTTTTAAAAAACCCCATAACCAACAACTTACATTTATACAGAACCAGTGACAGACTCATCCCTGTATAATCTACTTAATCTACATATCCCTGAACACGGAAAGCAATTTAGCATGTCGAATCCACCGAGCCTGCACATGTTTGGACTGTGGGAGGAAACTGGAGCACCCGGGGCAAATATGCAATCGCCACACAGACAGTTGCTGAGAGTGGAATTGAACCCGGTCCCTGGCACTGTGAGGCAGCAGTACTAACCACTGAGCCACCGTGCCACTCCTAGTGCCCGTCTCTCATTTCCCATAGGAAGGTACCTCTTCAACACATAGAAGTCCGACCACGGTGTTGTTAGAGACAGAGTTCCAAGGTTTGCATCCATCAACAGTGAAAGAAGGGCAACAGATATCTAAATCAGGCCAGAGTTTGGCTCAGATGCTCCCATGTTTCTACTGACCCTGTTCTGCAGGTTTTGGAAGAGTTGTTTAAGGATCCTTGGCAAATTGGTGCAGTGCATCTTGTAGGTGGTACGTCCTGCTACAGCTGTGTCCGTGGATGGGAGCGAATGTTTAAAGTTAGTGGACAGGGTGCCGTTGAAGCACTGTCAGCTAGTACTTGGTGTTGTTGGAGCTGACATGTCCCCCTTACAAGACACACAGACTCTGAGGCACTGGGAGGTAAGTTACTCACCACAGAATTCCCAGTCGCTGACTGGTTCTTGCAGCCATAGTGTTTGCAATGTAGTCATGTTGAAGAAAAGCCACCAGCTGAGAATTCAGACTTAGCCAAAGGCATCCGAACTGCTTGTCAGAAGCTTGGTCAAAGTGATAGGTTTCAACAAAAATTTCAAGAACCTAAGAAATTTTGTACAAAATGCGGAGGAATGGAATTGTGGGAGATATAGCAGTTCGGATCAGAAATTGGCTTGCTGAAAGAAGACAGAGGGTGGTGGTTGATGGGAAATGTTCATCCTGGACACCAGTTACTAGTGGTGTACCACAAGGGTCGGTGTTGGGTCCACTGCTGTTTGTCATTTTTATAAATGACCTGGATGAGCGTGTAGAAGGTTGGGTTAGTAAATTTGCAGACGACACTAAGGTCGGTGGAGTTGTGGATAGTGACGAAGGATGTCGTAGGTTGCAGAGAGACATAGATAAGCTGCAGAGCTGGGCTGAGAGGTGGCAAATGGAGTTTAATGCAGACAAGCATGAAGTGATGCACTTTGGTGGGAGTGACCAGAAGGCAAAGTACAGGGCTAATGGTAAGATTCTTAGCAGTGTAGATGAGCAGAGAGATCTCGGTGTCCATGTACACAGATCCTTGAAAGTTGCCACCCAGGTTGACAGGGCTGTTAAGAAGGCATAGGGTGTTTTAGCTTTTATTAAATTGAGTTCCGGAACCAAGAGGTTATGGTGAAGCTGTACAAAACTCTGGTGCAGCTGCACTTGGAGTATTGTGTACAGTTCTGGTCACTGCATTATAAGAAGGATGTGGAAGCTTTGGAAAGGGTGCAGAGGAGATTTACTAGGATGTTGCCTGGTATGGAGGGAAGGTCTTACGAGGAAAGGCTGAGGGACTTGAGGCTGTTTTCATTAGAGAGAAGAAGGTTGAGCGATGACTTAATTGAAACATATAAAATAATCAGAGGGTTAGATAGGGTAGATAGGGAGAGCCTTTTTCCTAGGATGGTGAGGGCGAGCACGAGGGGGCATAGCTTTAAATTGAGGGGTGAAAGATATAGGACAGATGTCAGAGGTAGTTTCTTTACTCAGAGAGTAGTAAGGGAATGAAACACTTTGCCTGCAACGGTAGTAGATTCGCCAACTTTAGGTACGTTTAAGTCATCATTGGACAAGCATATGGACGTACATGGACTAGTGTAGGTTAGATGTGCTTGAGATCGGTATGACAGGTCGGCACAACATTGTGGGCCAAAGGGCCTGTACTGTGCTGTAATGTTCTATGTTCTATGTCCTATAAATTGGAGCAAGGAAAAGGCTATTATATTCATTTATTCAATAAGCTCACAGCTGATCCAGTTCCCTTAAAAATGGGGGCCAGAGATGTAGAGTTCAGGAGGTTTAGGGAGGAAATTTGATAACTTAGAGCTCAGAATGATGAAGGGAATGTTGCCAGTGGTGGGCAAAGGGAATGGGGAATGCAAATGTGTCACTGTAGGAGAAATGCATTGTTCTCCAGGGCTAGTAGGGCTTGTGGTGATTTAGAGACAATGGGATAAACCAAGGAAGTGGGGAGATGGGGTGGTGTTGTGCTTTGCGACATGAGGACTTGAGTTTAGAAAAGGAGGTGATGATTTAAGCTCTGATCCATTAAAACTGAACACCAAATTTACATCAGCGATTACAATTAAAAAAAGAATAAAATAAGAAAGAATATCCAGTTTCAAGAAATTATAGACACATGCTGTACATATGGTTTATTCATTTCTACTTCAATATGGTTGCAGCTGCAATCAATTGGGGTTTCAGTAAAACATTACACCAAAAGTCTCCTGCACATTGTGAATATGGGATCATATAGGAGATGCAGTAATTTAGGGAAAATGTAAGCAATTTGGAAGCATCAAGGTTCCATGAATAGTAATGAGATCATGATCAAATAATCTAATTTAGCTGGTTGAAGGTACCTATTGTTCCATAGAATATCTTGCTTTCACCTTAGATGATAGATAGGTCTTAAATTGTTAATGTCTCACCTTAAAGAACATGTGCTAGATTTCTGCACTTAAGTCTCTGCAGTAAGACTTGAATCCCCATCTCCTTTATGCACAGGCCAGTGTGACATCACTGGGGCAGAACTTAGAACTCAAGAATAGATTATGGAAGTGTGACCTGTGTTGCCATTTGTAACATCAACTTTCCCAATTGCATGCAAATCCACACTGGCCTCTACTCTGACAACAGTTATTGTGACAATTGAATCGTCTGCAATTGTATGATGAAGTTCATAATGGTGGCCACGTACACTTACACACAGGAGCTTGAGTCTTCAGATGGCACTAACAAATATGTGCCAGACATGCTATACTGGGCAGACACATACCGGATACACTGGCATGCTCTAAAATATAGAGTACCCTTGTGTAAACACGTGCTTCCATTTACCCAGACAGACAAAATTATAGTTTTGCATTTCAACAGAAGCCACAGGACTGAGTTAGGTACAGACTGACTGAGCAGAATGGAATGATTATTATAAGTGCCTCAGATATTAGAATTCCATTGGCTGGACAGATATAAAATGGACAAATATAAAAAGACGAGTATGAAATTATCTAGGACTGAATTGATGTTTATAATTTGGTCTAAGTTATGGGACAATCACGTTCAGTTGTGTGTCGTCAACTGCTCTTTGCAGTCTGTCAGAATGGATTAAAACAAAACCTCGAGGTTTGATCTTTTTTATTGCAGAATATCACTATTCAGCAAGTCCAAACTGCACTTTTATTGAAGTTTCTAAGTGAATATTCTAAGTTTTCTTTTAATTCAACTCCACTTAAAGTGATCACCGTATTATAAAGTTTAGATTAATCATGAAAAAGAACAAGGAATATTGAGTAACAAAAAAAATCTCTTAATTGGAACAAAGCTTAATGTCAGCAGGGTGAAAATGGATCTGTCCCAGGTAAATGGCATCAAAACTCTCAGATTGAATTGTTTGGATGTGGGGCCTATTCCTATGAGGGAGAAAGGTCAGATAGACAGACACAATGGCAAAAGAGATAGGGAGCAAGATGAAGCAGCAAAAGGGAGCATATGTTGGATGCCAGATTGAAAATACAATTGAGAACCAGGGTAAAGAAAAATGTTTAGAAGGGAATGAAAAAGAATGTAAGAGTGGCAAAAATACAGAATGAGAAGAGATTGGCAGCAAATCCCAAAGTGTCCTATGGGCATATTAATAGTAGAAATCTAGTAAAAGAATGATACATCTCCCCAGGAACCACCAAAGAGGATCTATGCATTGGCTGAGACATTAATTGTGCACTTTGCATTTGTCTCGATTAAAAAGCCGATCCTGAAAAAGTCATAGTGAAAGCGGAAATGGCAAAAAAGTGCAAAAAAGTGAAAAGAGGTACTATAAGAAAGGCTCACAATACCTAAAGTAATAAGTTACAAAGACCAGATCAAATACATCTGAGGACATCCCAAGGAATTATAGGTGGATGTTGTGTGATATTTGTAATAATCTTCCAATCCTCTTTTAGATGCAAGGCCACTGCCACTGGATTAGTGAATTGCAAATACTACAGACTTGTTCAAAGAAACACATAAGGCTAAACCTCATGACTGCAGTCCAGTCAGTTTTTAGCTGGATAGTGGAAATACATTTAGAAACAATACTTTGGTAGATCTGATGACTGTATGGCTGGCAAGTATGGTGGAGACCAATTTAGTCACAGACTCTTTAAAAAAATCAAATAAGCACCTGTGAGGGGAAAGGATCAGTGAGTGGGATGAGCTGAATAGCCCTTGCAAAGAGTGAGCACAAACATGAAGGGCTAAATGACCACCTTCTGCTCTTTAAGCTTTCTATGATTTCCACTGTTTTTGAAAGCTACCAATTATATTGTAAAAGTTTCTCAGCTACCATCCACAGGAGGCACATGTTTTGTAACCACCTCTGCTCAAATTGGCGCCTGGTTTGGTGTTTCCGTGAAAGCTAAATGTAACTAACTTGCTTTGAGGTGAACACTGATTAGAACTCTTCCTTATTGAGATGTCATCAGTAGCAAAACACTGATATAATTACAGAGAAAATAAATTTTCATTGTTCCAAGGACTACTTGGGCAAGGCATTCTGGAAATATATCAGAAGCTGCAAACACTCCAGTTCAGACGTGGCAGTGTATAAAAGAAATACCAAAGCATACACTGTTTTTTGTATTTATTTGGATTTATGTAGCGGTTTGCAGAACAAAATAAAGGTTGGAATATTCAGGGTAACTGAATGTGAATATCCTTATTCTGTTTGTTTTGTTGGGGGATAATTATGTTTTAACACTTTTAATTACTTTGCTATGATAGTACTCCTGCTTTACTTACACCTCTGTTTCTATGTGAAACATATACCTGTCTTGACATCTCAACCTAGGATGGAAATTGATGGATGTGAGACAATGTTACTTAAGTTAAAAAATGGATTTAAAATTTCAAAGAATTTCATGGATTTAAAAGAATACATATTATGTTTATATTCAAAATTAAGGTGGTTTGAAAAATCCGATAAAACAATTCCTAGCTCATTCAGAAAAGAAACTCACTCTATTCAAGAATCATGATTAGGTCTCTCTGTCTATTGTTCTAAGCTTCACCCTTCAAGGTCAATCTATGACCTTCAAAACCAAAGCAGTTGCCACATGATCTCGACTTCCTGATTTTCATGATAAACTCAAGTGTATAGTTTTGAAATAAAAGCTTACATTTATATTATTGCTTACATGACAACCTGTATGGCTTGGAGTGTGTTACAACCACTGAATTATGTTTTCAAGTACAGTTACTTATGGGCCGCGGCAGTTTAAGAAGGTAGTTAGCTCTCTGAATGATAACTTATTATATATGCACCAGGCCTTAACTGTGATGCCCATGAATTAATGTATAAAGCTGTTTAATGGAGTCTATACAGCAAGAAATTTGTGTAGAAAAAGCTGTCACAAACAAGAATGTAATAATCATAAGATAATCTTCTTTCAGACTGTAATGAATCCGTGAAATTCCTTACTGCAGAAGGCTGTCAAGGTTGGATCATTAAGTATATTCAAGACTGACATAGAAGGTGAGGGAAAAAGGGTTATGGGGAAAAAGCAGGAAATTGAAATTGAGGGTTATTAGGCCAGTTAAATGTGCTTTGGATGGTCAAGCAGACATATTGGGCTAGAATCAGTTTAGAAAGAGGCCATTCAGGTTTTTGAATCTGTACAAACCTTCTGATGAGTATCCCATCCAGACCCAGCACCCCCCCCACCCTATCCTTCAAACCTCACATTTGCCATGGCTAATCCACCTAACCTGCACATCTTTGTACTATGGAGGAAACTGGAGCACCTTATGGAAATCTACTCAGATGTGGCGAACATGCTAACACCACACAGGCAGTCACCTGAAGCTGGAATTGAACCCAAATGTGAGGCAGCAGTGCGAATCATTGAGCCACCATATGGCCCACCATGGGCTAAATGGACCACTTCTGCTCCTATGCTGTATGGTGTTATAACTCAACTTTTATGAGGGACAAATCTTGGCAAGACATTGGGGATAACTTTCCTACAAAATCATGACATGGGGTTTTTTTTCTGCCCACTTGAGAGATTGATTGAACCAAGATTTAGCATTCCATCCAAAAGACAGTGTAGACCTCCCTCTTTACTGCCCAGGAGGTGAGGCTCTGGAACCCACAATGTAGGGACCACTCAGGCCAGATTGGATGGAGAGAGAGCGTCATGCAAAGAAGGATTGCCTTTAATGATACAATTCCCACAGCAACTGGAAATGTATGACGCCATCACAGTAACGATGTTTATGACGTTTTCTCGTAGCAACATCGAATGTCGTCAATGTTGTCACTATAGCAACCTGCTATGAGACAATCTGAACACAACAGAGGAATTCCCTGTAATGAATACAGCAACATGTCCCATGACATCATCAGCGTAGCAACAATGATTAAACATTAAGCTGACACTCTAGCAGCTGTTTGCAGTTTACACCAGTGACACTAAGCTCAGCATCAGGATTGCTTTCAAAGCGCTAATCCCTTGGCATGTCTTTGAAGCCTTTCCTGCTGCAGTATTAAATTTATACCACTCACTCCCACTTTCTGGGAGGCTTTAGCCCTTCGCCTACTGAATAATTAAATGGGAAGATCTCTGCAGACCAAATGTATACAATTAACAAATCATTGGAGCAGCCAAAGATTTTTTTTACAGGCACAATTTACCATAAAACTGCTCGGGTGTAAAAGTCAAACTATTAACCATTGTTCTGTATTTGAATCTGGTATAGAAAGTTACATTTAATTGTACTCATGAGATCTGCAAGAAAGAAGATAACTTGAATTTTTTTGGGTGTCCTGAATATCCCAACGTACTCTCCGCCCAATGAATGACGCTGGGAAGCGCAGCGCCATTTATAAAAACGCAGTTGCCTAATGAATACACAGCAAGATCCATATTAGGTAAACGAACTATCTCTCATATTGTTGGCTTCTTTCTCAAGACCTTCTGGACTAAATTCGAAGGAAGCAACGAAAAGAAACAAAAGCAAAAAAAAAGGTTAATTTGCAATGACCACGTAGAAGGCAGGTGTGAATTCGATTTTTTTCTCAGTCGTCCATGGGATGTGGACATTGTTGATTCGGCTGGCATTTATTGTACATCCCCTTTAAGAGGGATAAAAGGGCATTACCATCGTGACTCCAGGCACCGCAATGCTAACCGAATATTTCATACACAGAATAATAAAGCCAACTCTCATTACGATCTGACACAGAAACGTCATCAGGCCTTTAAGATGTGAATTCAATAAATGTAAGTCAAACCAGAGAGGCACATGTTAAGTGAATAGTTTTAAATTGCCCAAGCACTGGGTTATATTAAGAGGTTGATGTCTTCGATTTCTATGTTATCCTAAACCAGAACTATAAGGTTAGTTTAATTATATGCACCAGTTCAGGGAATAACTGTGGGTTATTTGGGAGGTTATGGGAATCCTGGGCTAAAGTTGTAAATTCTAATCGACATATGTTACTCTCGTTATCAAATATCGCTTTCATCATCCCGCTTTCCTTTTGTGACGAGTAGTGAATAAAAAATTCCTTTAAAGGTATACATTTTTATAAATCCTTTTTTTCATTCTATACCCAACTTCATCAACTGCTCCACTCTGATGTAAGAATATCTCTAGACTCTATTTTTTCAACACATAGAACATGACATTCTATAAATGTAACGTTCCTAACGCGGATTGCTACACCGACTGAGCCAAGAGGCGAGGGTGAGATTCTAAATGAGTTCAAAATTATAAGGGATGTTGAGAGAATAAATGAGAAGCAAGTTTTGTTCCCTCGCAGGGTCTGCAACCAGAACACAAAGATTTGAGGTAATTGGCAAAATATACATGGAAAGAATGAAGAGAATGCATCGAGGCAGACTCCCAGTCGGGAATGCACTGTTTGAAAGGATGGTGGGAGCGGATTGAATTGTAACCTTTCAAAGGGCAGTTGAAAAGGGGAATTTTGCAAGACCCTGGGGAAATAGCGGGTGAGTGGTGAGATAGCTTTCGGAAAGACGCAATGGTTGGTTTTCTCCTGTCCTAGCCACTGCATTCAGTGGTCACGGCGCTGCTTAAGATGAACAAACCGCATTGCTGAAGAAATAAGGCTAAGGGGACATCTAAGTTGGAACAGGGAGCACACAATCTGCAGTTCAACTGCTTGACAGCTGAATTATTCCCAGAGGCACTCCACTGAATTATGTGCCTCATGTAAAAAAAAGCCACCAGAAAACTGTAGGGGATAAGGGATAGACAGAGAATCAGGGCCATTTCAAGCAGTTGTTACAAATAATGTTACAAATGTATTGCTACAAATGCAGCAGTTGCTGAATTCTGCTCTGAAAATGTGTAGTTCTTTCACGGATCGTACCCAATTCTGATGATGCTGTAGGACGAGGTGCGTATAATTTATATTCTTTGTGAGTATTTAAAGCTCACCGGCGAGGTCTCTAAACCGGTGGCTTTGGGACCGAGATATATCGCTAATCAAGGGGCTCAGGGATGCTGTTGCACACCGCTTGGGCTGATGGAACTTAAACTCGGGCCTCCTAGCTCAGAAGTAGAGACGCTATCACTGTGCCGCAAGAACCCTACGCTGGGCACCTGGGTGCTCTAACTAAAGTGGCAACTGTCAGTGCTTCCTTAATTTGTAATCAAACATTCCACAGGCCCCCACTTACGGACGGTGCATGTGGGTGAAAATGATATTGAGTGGAAAGATTTTTTTCAGAATAGTTTTTGAATCCCATTGTGCTCTTGATGGATAGTCTGTTTTTGAGGGTCCTCCCACCGTTTGCTCCACTAATTACCAGCCAAGGATCAGTGGATATATCCATACTGCCGAGTGTGTTCGGCACTATGTAAACCACATTGGCATTTCAGTGCAGTTCACAGGGATTGCTGCAAACTCAGTGCAGGCGTTTTCACGCCCGTTAAAACTGAGGGCCTGTCTGCCTTTACTGCTGTATATAAAAGACTTAATGATGCTTTTCGAAGAAGAGTGCCAAGGTATATTTGTCCCCAAGCCACCACTAAAATAATTGATTAGCTCTTCATTCAGCTCAACGCAGTCTATGTGAGCTGACTGTTTGCAACATTATATTCACTGCCAGCAGCACTAAAACGGGCGGCTCAGTGGCTGAGCGGTCAGCAGTGCTATATCACAGCGACAGGGACCGAGATGGATTCCATCTGTGTGGAGTTTGCGCATTCTCCACATGTCTGAGTGGGTTCCATCTGGGTACTCCAGTTTCCTTCCACAGTCCAAAGGTGTGCAGATTAGCTTGGTTGGCTACAATAAAATTGCTCCGTAGCGTTCACGGATATATAGGTTGTATGTGTTAGCCATGAAGCAATATGGTGTAGGGCTATGTATCGTGCGGAACTGTTGTGCTGAATGGCCTGTTTTCGCACTGTAGGGTTTTAACAGAAATTACAGAGTTCTCAATTCACTTAAAAAAATTCTTTCATGGGGTGTGGGCATCAATGGCTGGGCCAGTACTTACTTTTCTAATTATACTGGAGAAGATGGTGTTGAGACTTTGCAGTGCTTGTGGTGTAGGTAAAGCCACAATGTTGCTGGGAATGATTTCCAGGGTTTTAATTCAGCGATAGTGAAGGAATCGTTCTAAGCCAGGATGGTGTTAGGCTTGTTTGCAGGTAGTGGTGCTGCAATACATCAGCTGCCCTTATCCTAGGTGGCAAAGGTCGTGGTTATCAAATGTGAAAAGAACATGGTGAAGAGATGGTATTAACTGTGGACAGGGTGAGCTGCAGTGAGTGCATAATGAATCACATTTGTATGAAAATGTAAAATATGGATTGAACACCGGAATTTGATCTGCACTCTAACACAAAACACTCAAAAATAAATATCAGCAACTATAGGACATTTGGATTACATATGGGAACTGAAGGAAGCCATTTGGTTCATTAAGTCTGCTTTACCATTCAATGACACTGTGGCTGATCTGATAATCCTCAACTTCACTTTACTGCCCTATCCCCATAACATTTGATTCTTTTGCTGGTTGGACGGCTGTCTATCTCAGCCATGAATATACTTAACAATTCAGCTCAAAAACTCTCCACAGTTAAGATGAATCATGGATTCACTACTCTCTGAGAGAAGAAATTCCTCCTCATCTCTGTCTTTAACAGGAGACTCCTTATTCTGAGAGTATGGTCATGGATTCTCCGACAAGGGGAAAGAACACTTCCACATCTACATTGCCAAGTCCCCTAAGAAGCTTAAATGTTTCAGTTATGTTTCAATTTTCATTCTTCTAAACTCCAATGAGTGCAGATCCAACCTACTCAACATTTCCTTATAAGAAAATACCTCCATATTTGGGATCAACTTGGTGAATTTTCCCTCAACTGCAACAATTGCAAGTATATCTTTCCTTAGATAAAGGGTCAAACATATTTCACGGTATTTCAGGTGTCGCCTGATTAGACCCTTGTATGGTTTCAGCAAAACTTCCCCTAGTTTCATATTCCATTCCATTTGCCTTCTGTGTTACTTGGTGAGCTTTATGTAACTTATGCATGAGGACTCCCAAATGCCTAACTGTTGTAGCTTTCTGAAGCAGTTCTTATCCATGTGAATAATATTCATTCCACTATTGTTCCTGTGGAAGTGCATAACCTCATATTTTCCTACATTGTATCCACCTGTCAAATTTTCCCCATTTTGTTAACCTTCCTATACCTGCAGACTTGTGTCATCCTCAGCACTCGCCTTTTCACCTTTTTTTGTGTCCTTCACAAATATGGCAATAGTGCATTCCCTTTCTTTATCCAAGTCATTAATATATATCATAAATAATTGTAGGCCAGCACTAATCCCTGTTTCTCTCCACTAGCTATGGGTTGCCATTCTGGTAATGCCTTCTCTAGCCCATCTCTGCCTTCTATCTGTTAGCCAATCTCTAACCATGTTAATTACCATCTCCAACACCATGCATTCTTATCTTATTAAGTAGCTTAATGCATGGTACTTTACTAAATTCTTCCTGGAAATCCAATTACTGCTTCACCCTTTTCTATCCTGCTTGTTATCTCTGCAAAGAATTCTAGTAAATGTCCAGTAAACTTATTAGGCATGTTTTCCCAATTTTAAGCCATGCTGGTTTTGTATGATCATGCAATGTATATCTAAATATTCTGTGATTACATCCTTTATAATAAATACTAACATTTTCCCAATAAGAAGCTAACTGGCTTATAGTTATGTGATTGTGATGCCTCCTCTTTCGGATAAAGGTGTTATATTGGGAGTTTTTCAAGCCTCTGGCACTTTGCCAGAATCTAAGGATTCTTTGAAGGTTTCTACCATCCCTTGTCTCTGTAGTTACATCATGTAAATTCCTACAATGCGTTGTATCAGATCCGAGAGATTTATTGATCTTTAGCTCCATTAGTTTTCCTATGACTTTCTCTCTGGTGATAGTTATGTACTTACTTCTTCTGCCTTTTTGCCTCTTGATTACCTTGTACTTTGGAGTGCTATTAATGTCTTTCCCTGTGAAGTCTGATGCAAAGTACTTATTGAAATCCTCTGCCATTTCCCGGTTCCTTATTAATATTTCGCCAGCCTCAGTGTCTGAGGGACCTACGTTCACTTTGGTCCATCTCTTCCTTTTCTGATGTTTAAAGAAACTTTTGCCTGTCTTCATTTTACTTGCTAGTTCTCCCTCAAAACTTATTTTCACTCTTTCTGATTATCTTCTGTTAGTTTTGAAAACATTTCGCAACCCTCTGTCTTACTCCTAATTTTTGCCATGTTATTGTTTATTCTTAATTTTTAACACTTCTCTTTACTTCATTGGTTTACTCTGGTTGGCTTATGCCCTTCCTAGAGTACCTTCTTTTTCACTCAGATATTTCTTTATTGAGAGCTATGAGCTCTTTTCTCACATATCTACCATTGTTCCTCAACTGTCTTTACTACTTGACATTTCCCCTGCTTCACTCCAGCTAAGTGTGCTCTTATTCCTTTGTAATTACCCTTATTTAATCAGTTTCAGTTTCATTTGTTTCTGACCCAGGTTTCAAACTGAATGCCAAATTTGACCATTTATAGTTACTATTTTCTAGGTGGCTTTTTACTCTAAGGTGATTCATTCAATCTGCTTCATTACATCTCACCAGATCCAAAATAGCCTGATCTCTGGTTGGATCCAGTACATTTAGTTCTCAGAGTACACTCTATGAATTTTTCCTCATGGGTACCTCTGTCAATCTGACCCAATCTACATGAAGATTAAATTTAACCATGATTAATGCACTGCTTATTTTTTTTCACGTGCCCTCATTATTTCCTGAATTATTTTGTGTCCAAAAGCATAGCCACTGTTAGGCGTTGTGATTTTAATGCTCACAGAGTTGCTATGCATGGCAAATTTTTATTATAAATAAAATGTAAATTTGAACTATGGGAATTACTTAAGTGCAGTCAAATGATTGACCACAGAGCTACACCCTGTCCCCCCTCCACCCATCACATCTGATTATGACTTATGTGTTTTGTAAATGAATGATCTGATGGATGATGGCCTTTGCTTCCCACCTACATAAATGAGGTGCATTTCCAGCCAGTTTGCCATCCATTGGATTGGCCCCATCCATGCAGTCAACTACATTCCTGGCACCAGAACATTGATAAATCTGACATGAGCTGTTTGGTAAATATCAAGAATCCAACCTGCTGTGGGAAAAAATGATGGTTAGTTCACTGCCACTGGAAACATTTTTAAAAACTAATTCTATGATTTTCACTTTCCTTGGCATTGTTTGGAAAACTCTTGAAAAGGCTGCTGTGCTCGGTTCATCGGCTAAGGCTCAGTGTTAGGAATTGCACCACAGAATGTGAGAGATGTGTATCCTGCCCCCTACAAAGAGCTTTTCCTATTGGCAGAAGGCTTCAGAACCAAAGCAAACTGATTTAAGGTGATTGGCAAGTGAAGGCATGACAGGGGAAAAAAAACCTTTAATGTAGTGAATGATTAAGCTCTGGAATGTACTAACTGTGAGTGCGCAGGAGGCAGATTCAATCATGGCTTTTAAATGTTAATTTGATAATTATCTAAATGGAGAAAAATTTGCATGGCTATGAGAAAAAAAAACAAAGTAGGGGCAGTTGCTGAGTTTCACTTTAATGAAACCAGCCCTGACACAATGGGCCAAATGGCCTTTTATGCTGCGATCATTCCAACACCAAAATCTCAGTTGGCGCATTCATCACCTTCAGGATGAAGTTGGGTCCAAAGCCTCTATATCTAGCTACAATTACTAACAATAATGAGGTGCCATACAAAAAGAATTACATTAGGATTTTTCATCTGTAAGATTACTTCAAGGAAGCATCTAGATTTGAGCGTGCATTAGTTTTGAGGGCTCTGTCACTGAGCTTTGCCCCAGAATTGATTACTATGTGTTTCAAATCAAAATTGTCCATAATGCAAAATGATATCAATGGAAAATTGAAGAAGAGTTGGGTCATTCCCAGAAACCATTGAGGAGATGAAGGGATTTAAGCAGTGATTATGTTTTGAAATGCACTGTCTGAAAGACTAGCAGAAGCAGATTTAAACGTAGCAATTAAAAAAGAAATTAAATTGATATTTGAAGAGGTAAAATGTTCAAGCCTTTGAGGAAAATGCAAGTGTTGTGGATCAACTGGTGGGCTCACTGAATGAGATGATGCAACATTGTAGTAAGCTGAATGGCCCCTTCCTGTGATGTACATTTTGGCAATTCTAGAACTGAATTATCATAGCAAACCTTATTTGTGAAAACAGAGGCAGCAGGAAGGGGTGACTTGGATTTTTGTTTATATTTTTTACTATGAAATATGGGTCTCAATGACCAAGCTGTGAGAACGACAATATATGAAATGCTAAATTATCAACATTTAATTGCAGAACTATCTACAGAAGTGAAAAGGCACCTGGATTCAAGCCAGGGACAACTTGACATGCAGTCAAATGTTTAGCCACTGAGCGGTCTTGCCTTCAGCCTACCAAAAGATTTGCACCTAGCACTCAAACAGCCTGATAGCTGATGCCTGATGCATCCCATGCAACATTTACCCCTTCTTAATGGAGTCACATTTCCAGCCAGGAGTGAGATTCACCCATTGTTGGAATGTCTGATTCCTTGATCTTGGCTTTGTTCCTGATGTTACAGCATTGACATATATGGAAAGATCTCATTGGCTAGTATCCATGGTGCAATCTACTGTGGGGAGAAGACCATGGCAGTGCATAGACAATGGCAATTTATCTAGAACTATTGTTGAAGTCCATTTTTCTTGGTGCAAAATGTTGCTTGGAGGATATTTTCACAGGCTACTGCACTCTGTTTATCAGATAAGACTCAATGGTAGCTTTTGCACAACTGAGCCAAATGCTTCTGTGGTTCATACACCCGCAATCACAAGACTTCTGTAAATTTAGACTGTTAATTCAGCATAATGCTGGATGCAATGTTGCATTATTGGAGGAGCTGATTTCAAATTAAAGTTTAAACCGAGAGTTTAGTTGTACTCTGAAGTAGATTTTTCTGATCTTACGGTACTATTTGAAGAACTCCTTCCTGCACAGCATATAGTGCTAATAAAGATCAATGATAAAACTCTTTATTTAGGTGGATTTCTCACCGGAAGTCACCCTTAAAATCCTGAAAGTGTGGATTTAAGTTGCTGTGATAGAGGTAGCGATTGTGTGTAAGTTTCCAAAAGCAACAATGGGACAACCTAAGATAATGAAATGTGAGGCTGGATGAACACAGCAGGCCAAGCAGCATCTCAGGAGCACAAAAGCTGATGTTTCGGGCCTAGACCCTTCATCAGAGAGGGGAATGGGGTGAGAGTTCTGGAATAAATAGGGAAAGAGGGGGAGGCGGACCGAAGATGGAGAGAAAAGAAGATAGGTGGAGAGGAGAGTATAGGTGGGGAGGTAGGGAGGGGATAGGTCAGCCCAGGGAAGACGGACAGGTCAAGGAGGTGGGATGAGGTTAGTAGGTAGGAGATGGAGGTGCGGCTTGGGGTGGGAGGAAGGGATGGGTGAGAGGAAGAACAGGTTAGGGAGGCAGAGACAGGTTGGACTGGTTTTGGGATGCAGTGGGTGGAGGGGAAGAGCTGGGCTGGTTGTGTGGTGCATTGGGGGGAGGGGATGAACTGGGCTGGTTTTGGGATGCGGTGGGGGAAGGGGAGATTTTGAAGCTGGTGAAGTCCACATTGATACCATTGGGCTGCAGGGTTTCCAAGTGGAATATGAGTTGCTGTTCCTGCAACCTTTGGGTGGCATCATTGTGCAGCCCAATGGTATCAATGTGGACTTCACCAGCTTCAAAATCTCCCCTTCTCCCACCGCATTCCAAAACCAGCCCAGTTCGTCCCCTCCCCCCACTGCACCACACAACCAGCCCAGCTCTTCCCCTCCACCCACTGCATCCCAAAACCAGTCCAACCTGTCTCTGCCTCCCTAACCGGCTCTTCCTCTCACCCATCCCTTCCTCCCACACCAAGCCGCACCTCCATCTCCTACCTACTAACCTCATCCCACCTCCTTGACCTGCCCGTCTTCCCTGGACTGACCTATCCCCTCCCTACCTCCCCACCTATACTCTCCTCTCCACCTATCTTCTTTTCTCTCCATCTTCGGTCCGCCTCCCCCTCTCTCCCTATTTATTCCAGAACCCTCACCCCATCCCCCTCTCTGATGAAGGGTCTAGGCCCGAAACGTCAGCTTTTGTGCTCCTGAGATGCTGCTTGGCCTGCTGTGTTCATCCAGCCTCACATTTCATTATCTTGGATTCTCCAGCGTCTGCAGTTCCCATTATCAATGGGACAATCTATATTTGTGTGCACTTGGATTTGTTCTGAGGGTGTATTGACATTTTTCAAATACTTTATCATTTGAGATAGACCCTAAAGGCTGAGAGTAAGATAAGCGTTTCGTGTTAAAATGGTCAATTATATTTGTCTGTATCAGGTGTAAATGAAAGTACAAGAATAATTGAAATATTTTTCGGAAATAATTGAGAGGATTTTTAAAGCAGCAATTAATTGTCTGAAATCCATTATCTGGAAAGATGGTGTGAAAAGAATCAATAACAATGTTCAGACTTGAATTTGATTAATATTCTAAGGGAAATAGCCAAAAAGAACAAAAACAGAAATTGCTCGCAAAACTCAGCATGTCTGGCCAATTTGCGGTAGAAATCAGTGTTAATGTTTCAAGTCCGGTAACTCTTCATCAGAACCAGTTCCAGCAATTTCTGTTTTTGTTTCACATTTCCAAGATTCACAGTTCTTTGTTTGTTATTCTAAAAAGATGGTAGAATGACAGACAGGCTGAATGGCCTCTTTCTGACCACTACTAATCTAGGATTAATGAACTGGTATCACATTCTCACACGTTATTTGTGAAATAAAATGAAGACAGTTGAACCAGAAATCCTTTGATCTACAATGAAATGCTTGGCTATTAAGTAAAACTTCACAGAAGCAACATTACAACATTTCCTTTTCTGCTTAGGGAATCTGCAGCCTTTGGGACTCAATGCTGTGTTCGATAATTTTAGGACCTGAGCACCTTTTCCCATGTCCTTACCTCAACTTCCACATACCAGACCTTGTCATCACATGGGGTTCTACCACGACCATCCTACTGTCAGATACCAACTGCTCTTATTTGCAGTTATTCATGGCATCCCTACAGCGTGGAAGCAGGCTGTTTGGCCCATCGAGTCTACACCCACCTTCCTAAGAACATTCCACCCTGAACCACTCCCTATTTTATCCCTGTAACCCTGCATTTCCTATGACTAATCCGCCTGGCCTACACATCTCTGTGCAATTTAGCATGGCTAATCCACTTAACCTGCCCATCTTTGGACTGTAGAAGGAAACCAGAGCGTTTGGAGGAAACCCATGCAGACACAGAGACCTTTACAATTCATTTGAAGTCCAGCTGTTTTTTCTCTCTCTCTTGGTTCCTTCTCCAAATATCATTCACTCCTTCGCCCTCCTCCATCCCATCTTCATCTTATACACCATACTCTTCTCAGCTACAATCAGTTTTGGAGAAAGGCCACTGCATCCAAAACATTAACTCTGTTTTCTCTCCAGAGATGCTGCCAGACCTGCAGAGTTTCCCAGCAAATGTTCCTTTTGTTTCTGATTTCCAGCATCCACAGTTCTTTACTTCTCTTAAATCACAGCATTGTTTATTTGAAAGTAAAATAGTCAAATGTATATTTCAGCATCAGACCTCATTAAAAGGTACAAGAATAAATGGAACAAAAACAAAGTCGCTGGAAAAGCTTTTGTTTTTGCTCCTGATTTACAGCGTCTGCAGTTCTTTTGGTTTTTACATGAATGAATGGATTCTTTTTAAGTAAATATTGAGAAGGTGAGGCAAGTTTTTAAGTAGTGAAATGTATTGCCTGAAAGGAGGTGGAAACAGATAATATTGCAATATTTTAAAAAGGAAAACTGTTTAACATTTTCAGGGTAAAAGCCATGGGAATTTGAGGATGCTACAAGTGTACTGGATTAATTAATTAGCTCACTCAAAGGGCTGACACAATGGTGCAACAGGCTGAAAAGATCATTTCCTTGGCTGTACAATTTAGAGAACAGTATTTGCATATCAAAATGTGTAGTGTTCAAAAGGGGGCACCTGGATTTGAACCAGGGACCACTTGATCTGCAGTCAAATGCTCTACCACTGAGCTATACCCCCTCACACAGGCACCTAGCCTTTTACATTATAGTAATACATTTCCAGAGATAATTCTGTACTTAACACAGTGGTAGAAATTGCTGGAGAAATTCAGCAAGTCCGTGTTCTGGAGAAAGGTGACTGGACTTGAAACATTAATTCTGCTTTCTTTCCATAGACGCTGCCAGACATGCTGAGTTTTCTTCAGCAATTTATGTTTTTGTTTCACACCTTCAGCATTTGCAGTTCTTTGTTTTATTACATAGTTAATACTTTTCAGGGCAAAGAGTAACAATAAAAGGTAAAAAAGCACTCTTCTTCAGTTGACATTGGACTAGAAATCTTAGTCCTGCTTTCCTCTCCACAGCTGCATTCCTCTGGCACTTCCTGTTTTTATTGCAGTTTCAAGTAAAGGAACAGGTGAAGTTTGAGGTCTCTCCGAAAGAGTCAAAACTAACATAATAAGAACAGCATTCTTTGTGAGTTACTCAGGATGCTGTGCAAAAGGCTAGTCATGAGTGTACACTTTGACTAACCAGTAGGTATGTGGATTTGAACTACATGGTCCATTGTTGAATGTTCTACCACTTAGCTAAATGCCTAGAATTACTTACTGCCTACTTCAGATTAAGATTGTTTGTAATTCAAGACCAGATCATGGCCAAACAAGAAATCGATGAAGAGATGGGGCATTGCAAGAAATTATTCAGACAATGAAGAGCCTCTTTGTTGTCTGTGAATATGTTTCTAAATGTGCTGTCAGTAAGGCAGGTGAAAGTAAATTCAACAGTGCCAGTCAAAAAAGGAATTTAATTAATTCCTGCAGGACCGTGAGGAACAAGCAATTTTTGTGAGTCAATTGGATGGTCCTCTTGAATAGCTGGCACAAAGGCACAACAGCTTGAATAACAACACTGCGCTGTACTATTTGATTCCATGATGTTGTAATATCAACAAACCTGATTTGTTGAAATAGAAGGTAATATCTGCAAACCTGATTTGTGGAAATAGAAGCAACAAGAAGGGTGTTCATGGGATTTGAATAAGGAAGCATGCAATTGGCCGACCAATACTCTACCACACTGCTAGCACCCCTCAGTGATGACGGACTGGTAATCACTTCACAATAAAACAGTGCAACAGGTAATGGCCTGAGTGTTCCACACACCACTTAACCTTTCGTAATTGCAGTCAGTGAAATATTCACCAATCCCTGAGATGGCTTGACCTCACTAGAGCACTGGCATATGTGGGAAGTTCTCATTGGTCAATATCCACACTTCAACCAGTATAAAAAGACCAAGCCAGTACGCTGATGACGGCAAATGTTTTCAAGTTATTGTTCAGGTTTTGACTTTTCTCGGTGTAGAACCATGTTTGCACAGGCTTTTCCACTTTATTCATTAGCTGATTCGCAGTCACAGCTTTCACATAATTGAGATAAAATTTTGTGGTTAATGCTCCCTTAACACAAGACTGATTAGTAAATCCAGACTGATAATTTAGTGCAGTACTGATTTAGTGCTGTTTTTCCAG
This sequence comes from Stegostoma tigrinum, assembly GCF_030684315.1. Classification (NCBI taxonomy): domain Eukaryota; kingdom Metazoa; phylum Chordata; class Chondrichthyes; order Orectolobiformes; family Stegostomatidae; genus Stegostoma; species Stegostoma tigrinum. The sequence goes on along the minus strand of NC_081384.1, from coordinate 6,712,599 downwards.
AGGAGCTGAATCATGATGAAAGTTTAGACTGAGAGTTTGTTTGCATTTGGAATTTGATTTTTCAGATTTGTGGCACTTTTTGAAGAGCACCACAGAAAAATAGAAACCGAGCATTGTTACAGCGTAGCAGCAGGCCAATCAGTTCACTGTGTCTATAAAATTGCTTCATTGCTTTTCGAGAAGTGTGTTGGATACAAGCACATCACTGCTCCTAACTTTAGCTTCACCATTTTAGGGAGTGATTCTTGGTGAAAAACACTTATGTAGCATTTTGTCTCTGATGATGATCAAGAAAGACATCATTATGAATTCTTATTTGCGAACATGTGCACAGCCTAATGAAAGAAACCAGATCGCAACTGGAGACTTATTCGCGTGAACCCAGTTGTACAACTAATGTGCTAGGTCCTGAAAGCTCAAGATAGACTTAACTGCTTCGGAATTCCATGGTCAGTTGTGCAAGACAAATAAACTGAAATGCAGCAACTGAGGAGATGGTTGAAGCATATTAAATTGCAACATTCAACAATAATTAGATTAATACTTGAAAGACAAAAAGCGCAAGTACAGAAAAAGGGGTTTGTGTCAATTCTTGTGAATAATATTGTTCTATTCTAAGATTCTTGAGCTGGGCCAAATATCAAACCTTATTTATAATGAACAACTGCAGATACTGGAAATCTGAAGCAACAGTAGAAATTGTTTAAGAAACTCAGTAGGTCAGGAAGCATCTGTGGATCTCTTCACTTCTAAGGAAGTGTCAATGGACTCGGCTTTCTTGCCACCAACTGAGGTTCTCTCGCAATTTCTGTTTTTGCAGCAGCCCTTACTTGCCAAAAAGGGGCCCTGGAATTGAACCTTAGGCCACTAGACCTGCAGTCAGCTGCTTTACTACTGAGTTATACCTCCTCAACAAAAATAGAAAGACTTGAAAACTTCATTTAGTAAATTTTTGGGGTGAATTGGATCAATATCAAATGTAGAATAATCTCCATGTTGAGGAGTGAAAGAGTATGGACTGGGATGAATTGGAAAGTTGCCCTGAAGAGTCAGAACCACCAGAATAAATTGGAGCATTTTGCTCTGTTGGGAATGCTTTTTTAAAGTAAGGATTAATTTCACAAAGTCAAAGAATAATTAAGCACAGAAGGAGGCCTTTAGGCCCACAATGTCTGCATTAGCCATCCAAATGAGAATCTCATCTGGTTCCATTATCGTGCTTTCTCCCCATAATTCAGAGCTTTAGTCCTTTTCAAAGAACCAGCTAATTTCCTTTCGAAAGCTTCAATTGAACCTGTGTTTCCCACACTCTCAGACAGTGTGAGTCAGATCCTATACATTCATTGTGCAAAAACAATTTTTCAAATACCACTCTTACTACTTTTACTAATTATTTTAAATCTGTACCCTCTTATTGTCAATCCTTCCAAGAGTGGGAGCTTTTTCTCCCCATTTATTTTGTCCAGAAATTTCACTATCACATCTTCTCTCAGATCTTTTTGTAAACCTCTTCCACAGTTTCTCCAATGCATTTGCATCCATCCTAAAAAGTAAAGCACCCAGAACTGGATGCAATACCCATGTAGTTGCAGCATGTGTGATGTTGCTGTCTGCAATGCTGCAGCAAGTTGTCTGTATCAAGATTTGGAGCAATAACAGGACAATATTCAAGCATCTTAAGTAAATTCCAATGGTCAGATTGCAGTTTGCTCCCTGCTCCACTCCAAACGGGAAGCACACCATTATTTTCTCAAGGGCAACTAAGTATAGGCATCAAATGCTGGCTCAGCCAGTAATACCCACATACTGTGAGGGAACTCGAAAAAAAACACTTGACAAAGCTGCTGCAGCCTGTCACTGATTCCCTTTCACTCCCTGTTGTGCTGCCTCATGGTTCACTCTCGCCAGGAGTGAAGGAGAAAGGTGGTGGGTAGGAGGGTCTCAGTGAAGTTTCGGTAACCAGGAAGGTTGCAAGCAAGATGGCGCTCAACAGTGGAGTGGGGCACTGAGTGAAGAGGCATTTGGGGTTTCTAGGGCACTGATTGAGCAAGAGAGGGGATGCTGAATGCAGTGGTGAGCTGGAGAGTGTGACTCTGGGTAGAGTGAGAGAATGGGCTGCCCAGGACCCTTGTGAAGTGGTGCTGAGCAGAGCTGGAAATAAAGTGAGGGTGGCGAGTGTTCCCTTGGATATTAATAGCACTACTAAAGCTCATGGGCATATTGACACTGGCTTCCTGTTCCAAGACATATGCCAACTAAATCAGTGCTGCTCACTCCCTCTATCAAAACATTAGGAGGAGATTTGCTATTGTTGACTGCTTCAGCTAGGCTTCTACTTCCATGTTTAAATCCCTTTTTATTCTCTAATCAGAGATAGTGGGAACTGCAGATGCTGGAGAATCCAAGATAACAAAGTGTGAAGCTGGATGAACACAGCAGGCCAAGCAGCATCTCAGGACCACAAAAGCTGATGTTTCAGGCCTAGACCCTTCATCAGAAAAGGGGGATGGGGAAAGGATTCTGAAATAAATAGGGAGAGAGGGGGAGGCGGACCGAAGATGTGTAGTGGAGAAGTTAGGTGGAGAGGAGAGTATAGGTGGGGAGGTAGGGAGGGGACAGGTCAGTCTGGGGAGGACGGACAAGTCAAGGAGGCGGGATGAGGTTAGTAGGTAGGAAATGGAAGTGCGGCTTGAGGTGGGAGGAAGGGATGGGTGAGAGGAAGAACAGGTTAGGGAGGCAAGGGGAGATTTTGAAGCTTGTGAAGTCCACATTGATACCATTGGGCTGCAGGGTTCCCAAGCGGAGTATGAGTTGCTGTTCCTCCAACCTCAACTCATATTCCACTTGGTAACCCTGCAGCCCAATGGTATCAATGTGGATTTCACCAGCTTCAGAATCTCCCCTCCCCCCATTGCATCACAAAACCAGCCCAGCTCGTCCTCGCCTCCCTAACCTGTTCTTCTTCTCACCTATCCCCTCCTCCCACCTCAAGCCGCATCTCCATTTCCTACCTACTAACCTCATCCCGCCTCCTTGACCTGTCCGTCCTCCCCAGACTGACCTGTCCCCTCCCTACTTCCCCACCTATACTCTCCTCTCCACCTACCTTCTCCACTACCCATCGTTGGTCCGCCTCCCCCTCTCTCCCTATTTATTTCAGAATCCTTTCCCCATCCCCCTTTTTTGACGAAGGGTCTAGGCCCGAAACATCAGCTTTTGTGCTCATAAGATGCTGCTTGGTCTGCTGTGTTCATCAAGCTCCACACTTTGTTATCTCACTCTGTAATCAACCCACTTCTTTTTTTACCACTCTTTTACTCCTTATATTGTGATAGAAACTTTAGGAATTCCTTTTTAGCTCACGGTCTCCTTTCATACTCTCTGTTTGCTTCCTGAGGTGTGGGCCCTGGATGATCCCTGGAATGGTAGGTTCAACGTACGATGAACAGCTGAGGATCCTGGGATTGTATTCATTAGAGTTTAGAAGGTTGAGAGGAGATCTAATTGAAACTTACAAGATAATGTATGGTTTAGAAGGGGTGGATACTGGGAAGTTGTTTCCGTTAGGCGGGGAGACTAGGACCCGTGGGCACAGCATTAGAATTCGAGGGGGGAAATTTAAAACGGAAATGAGGAGACATTTCTTTAGCCAGAGAGTTGGGGGGCCTGTGGAATTCATTGCCACGGACTGCAGTGGAGGCCGGGCCGTTGAATGTCTTCAAGGCAGAGATCGATAAACTCTCGGTCTCAGAAGGTATCAAGTGCTACAGGGAGAGTGCAGGGAAGTGGAGTTGAAATGCCCATCAACCATGATTTAAATGGCAGAGTGGACTCGATGGGCCGAATGGCCTTACTTCCACTCCTATGTCTTATGGTCTTATGGTCCTATGACTGTTCCTTTGAATATCCAGACTCCTCTGGATTTGTTGGCCTTATCTTTGTCATTTGAGGAAATATACTTTTATTATCTCTACTTTGAAGGTAGTCCATGATTCAACGAATGTTTCCTCCTCTCAACCACTGACTCCAATTTATTCAACCCATTCTTCCCGTATTGAACTTGACTTTTCTCCCAGTTAATTATTCTTGCCCTGAATTGTTTGTTGTCCCTTTCCATTGTCATCCTAAACCTTATGATACAGACATCACGATCCCCCAAATGTTCTCCCACTGATACTTGATTTACTTGGCCCACCTCATTTCCAAGCACCAGGTCAAAGGTTGTTTCTCTCTCATTGGGCAGGATACATATTGCCGGAGAAAATTCTCTTGAGAAAACCCCAGCAGCCCTTGCTTTGTCTGCCCTTGAATCTATTACTAACATTGTTTCACTGTGATAAATAAACTTCTCCATTACAACTACTGAATAACTTTTGCATCTATCTGTAATTTCCTTGAAAACCTTTTCCTCTACATCATTCAGAATAATTTGTGGCATATTGACTACTCTCAGCAGTGTTATTGTACCTATTTTGTTCATTAGCTCGAGACAAATCAATTCTATCCATGACCCCTCTGGGTCATCCCCTTTCCTCAGCACTGCAATGCTCTATTTAAACAGGACCACCATTACCCTCTTTTTCATCCTTTCCGAAACAACTTGCAACCAGGAGTATTTAACACCTACTCCTGCCCTTTCTTGAACTAGAGCTCTGTAATAGACACAACATTATATTCCCACTTGAGAACCTATACCTGCAACTCATCAATCTTATTTGACACACTTTGTGCATTCACGTAAATACACTGCAACCCTGACTTGGATTTCATTACATTCTTTTGTCCTTGGACCCCACCTATTAACTTAGCACTCTTTCATTCAGCGCTATCTGTCTCTTGTACACTTTGGTATGCATCTTCCATGCGTATTAGCAAGTGGAGATTTATTGAGTGGAGACCTAGATGTGAAGCAGAGACAAATGCTCCACCACTGAGGTGTACACCCTCATGCAACGTTGCAAGGTTCAGTATAGCAATAAATATGTAAAGTGCAAAATTTATATAATAAGGAGTAAAAATGTTGAGACTGGGGTGAAATGATAAACTCTGATAAGGAGTGTAGGGATAAAAAAAACAGCATCAGCTTCCTCTGCGTGTTGCATAAGGGAACAAATATGCAATCTGCACTGTTCTTGAAAAAATTGCACACAATGAGGTGATACCGGGATTTGAACTGGCAACCTTGTAACCTGCAGTTAAATACCCTACCACAGAGCTACATCCCCCACTCACTGAGCACTGTTAAGTGTGTTTTTCACATTAATGATATAACATATGATCAGAGATAATGGGAACTGCAGGTGCTAGAGAGTTGGATACAACAAGGTGTGGAGCTGGATGAGCACAGCAGGTCAAGCAGCATCTTAGGAGCACAAAAGCTGACATTTTGGGCCTAGACCCCTCTGATGAAGGGTCTAGGCCCGAAACGTCAGCTTTTGTGCTCCTGAGATGCTGCTTGGTCTGCTGTGTTCATCCAGCTCCACACTTTGTTGTCTAACATATGTTCATCTCAGTTTCCCATATATTTTATTTAATTGTGACACTTTTCTAGTGAGGGAAGATACTCTCCCACGACTGGGATGCCTGTTGCACTCACCAACCTCATTCCTACCCTACCTCATCTTTGACATAACAGAATAGATTTCATTGCCCAGCTGGGTTCAGAACTTTGGTGTGGTAGATTGAGGTGTCCTGTGCACTGTACTGTCAATTGAACTTTGAAAACTATTTTTAAATCCTCTGCTTTGCCTTGTGAATGACATCATGTGGAGGGTGTTCACTCAGCTTGCAGTTTCTTCATAAGCCATCAGCCTTGACTCAGTTCTAGGAATCACACAACTGAGTCAAACTCTTGTGTGTTCCTGTTCTCTGCCAAGTGCTAGCATGATAATACACCAGCCTCAATGATCTCTTTCTACGCCTCAGTAATTTATGATGTACAGAGGTGGAGTGACATTATTTATGAAAATCTTAATGACCCAAAGTGCGTACCCTGATTTGAACACCAGCTCTTGAAGGAGAAGCTATAACCCTATTTGTAAGCTACACATTTTGCAATTACAATTCCATTTAAGTTTTCAATCAATGACATAATCCTCAGCCCTGGAACTCAAGAGGCACTCTTTCAGGATAATGAGTCTATTGGTCAGGATGGAAATGAGGAGAAATGGCTCACTCAATGAATTGCAAATCTATGGAATTTTAACCCAAAAGGCTGTGAATGTTGCATTATTAGCCATAAAATTGAAAATATATAATAGATGTTACTGCTGAGCATATTTGAAGGTGAAATAGATAGATTTTTGGACTCTCGGGGAATAAAGGCATATGGGGAGCCTGCAGTAAAGTACAGGTGAGACAGATGATCAGGCATGATCACATTGAATGGTGGAGCAGGCTTAATGGTCCTTGTGATCTATTCTTGCTCCTATTTCTTACATTCTTAATTCAACATGCTTGGGAAGAAAAAGTGGTGACTACACCATCAATGAAAAGGTTTAAAACATTTAAGTTTGCCAATTTTTCCATGTGCTTAGTCTTGTTTGCAAGTTGTTTGCACAGATTGTTTCACTTGAATCTTCTTAATGGTGATGGTGTTCCCATGCAACTGCTGCCCTTGTCCTTCTATGTGGTAGAGATTGCAAATCTGTAAGATGTTGTGAAAGTAATCTTATTGAGCTAGTACAGTGCATCTTGCAGAGTGAAAATGCTGCACGCACTACCCATCAATGGTGACATAAGGGAATGTGGCGGATGGTGGATGTGATGCCAAATGGTCTGCTTTGTCTTGGATGGTGTCAAGATTCTTGAATATTGCTGGAATTGCACTCATCCAGGCAAGTGGGCCATTTTCTATCATACCCTAACTTTAGATGGTGGACAGCCAAGAAGCGAGTTACTGTGTGCAGAATTCCTAGTCTCCAACCTGCTTTGAAATCACAGTATTTATATGCCTGGCCCCACAAAGTTTCTGGTCAATGGTAACCCTCAGGATGTTAATAATGGGGGATTCAGCTCTGGTAATGTCATTGAATTTCATGGGCAATTTCCTCATTGGAGATAGTCACTGCCTGGTAAGCGTGTGATGTGAATGTTATGTGCCACTCATGAGCTCAAACCTGGATCAGATGCTGAAAATGGACACAGTTTCAGTGTCTAGGGGAGTCTAAACAGTGCCGAACTTTGTGAAATCATCAACGAACATCCCACCTCTGACCTTGGGTTGGATGGAAGGTCATTGATGAAGTGGCTGATTATGATTGGGCCAGAACACTACCCCTGGGGAGTTGCAAGGGTAAAAGGGTAGAAGAAGGTTGGTTAATTTGAGGAAATGGTTGATCAGAAGGGGAGACATATTCCTGCAGCAAAATCAGATCTGAAATGCTGCCTGAAAGAGGAGTGGGGGACTAATTGGATAGCTGTACTGAAGGTCTGGAACTTGCAAGATGGATCAAATGGCCACCTTCTTACTGTTATGTGTTAGAAACATAGAATGTAGCAGGAATAGGGCCATTCAGCCCTTTGAGCCTGCTTCTCTATTCAATATGACCATGGCTGATCATACAACTCAGTGCCCTGTTCCTATTTTTACACATATCCTTCGATCCCTTTAGTCTAAGAGCTATATTTACATCTTTCTTGAATGTTTTGACCTCAGCAGTTCTTGGTGACAGAATTCCACAGGTTGAGCACTCTCTGAGTGAAGAAATTTCTCCCTATCTCTGTCCTAAGAGGCATTCTCCTTATTGTTAGACTGGAGGAGTGTGCTTCGATGTGTGTGTGTCTCTGGGCATTTTATACAGTGTAAAAACATAAATTATGTTGCGGTTTGAATGCTCTGTGCTGAAGCCAGAAGAGTATGATCACAAAGGAATGCAATGCAGGCTGTGGTTACAACTAACCACATTTGAGATGAATCATTTCATGATCTTAAGTCGACTTTAATAACAGCTTTCCGCTCCAAAGAGCTCTGCGAAACGTTTTACTCAATTTCCTCTTGAATTCTACCATTCAATGCACTGTTGCTCTCCTGAACCATCGACTCAATGCAGTTCCTCCCCACAGCCGCCTGCAGGACTCCCGGAGGTCTGGAGAGACATGGACTGGTTTAATGACAGGTTATAACTGGGGTGTGTGCAGTTTGATTCTGTAACAGCAATAACTGAGAATAATAATGGGAGGCCAAAGGATGTGGAATATCTGAATTTTTTTTTCCTGAGGACTTGCTCCAAAATTGTGTTGTTTGAAGCGATTTGGACAACATGGCATTGTTCACATCAGGCAGATAATAATGCTATTTCAGTTTCTGACAAGGGGTGGCACGATGATTCAATAGTTAGCACTACTGCCTCATGGTCCCAGGAGCCTGAGTTTGATTTTGGCTTCAGGTCACTGTCTGTGTGGAGTTTGTACATTCTCCCCGTTTCTGCATGGGTTTCCTCTGGGTGCTCCGGTTTCCTCCCACAGTCCAAAGATGTGCAGCTTCGGTGGATTAGCCATGGGAAATACAAGGTTGAGGGTAGGCCTGAGTGGGATGCTCTTCAGAGATTGTGGTGTGGATTCGATGGGTTGAATGGCCTGCTTCCACACTGTAGGGCTCCTATGAACTCAGGTCTGTTGTTGCAAAACAGAACAACAATGCTTGGGAAAATTTTTATAGCAAAAAGAAACAAGCAAACTACTGAAGCTCCTTAGGCCTTGTCTGCAACTTGCAAATCAGATACATCACCAGCAAAATGCATTGACCCCTTCATCTATTTCATTGTGGGATCTTGCTATGCGCAGAATTGCTGTCACGTTTCCTCACCTTCCACTATACACAAGGTATAAACACGGAGGTTAAATCGAACAGCCAGCTCATCAGGAGGATCTCCACTCTGGTTTACTGCTCGGTTGAGTTTACCCAACTTATTTACCAACCCAACTAAATCAAGACAAAACTCGAAACTACACATTCGTTAATTTTTAAACATTTAAAGCAATACAGCGCGGATGCTGGAAATCGAAACAGAAACCGGAAGTGCTGGAGAAACTCAGCCGGTTTGCTAGCATCGGAGAGAGAAACACAGTTGACATTTTGAATCAGTTCTGAAGAAGTCATAGTGGACCCGAAACGTTAACTCTTGTTCTCTCTCCAAAGACGCTGCCAGACCCCTGAGTTTCTCCAGCGGTTTCCGTTTTAAATTCGTTCCTTTCACATCGAACAAAAATTTGACTCGGTGATTTTGCTGCATTTTCTCCGGGAATCGGCCAGTCTAAGTTTTAGCATTGCTGTCCTCGGTGAAAAAGCAGTCGACATCAAACAGCACCATGCGCTACAGCAACGAAGGTGTTTGTTGTTGCAATGCTGTATCACAGAGCCACACCTGGAGGCGCTATGTGGGCTTCAAGCCTCATCTTCACTGGTCAGAGGAACCTCACAAAGCAAAAGCCTACTTCCAATGCTGTCCATGTCATTGGGATATGTTTCACTTTGTAATTGATATTTCTCTTTCCTTGTCTCAGTAATGTGTAGGAGTCCCCACCCCCAGCCCGGTTTTCTCCAGCATTGTGGATACACACTCAGCTCTCACTCGCCACATCCACATTTATCCTCTTAAATCACTTAAATCAGACCCACAATCACACACAGTCTTCTACTCCTCTGTACTCACAACACACAAACTCATTCTCACAACCGCGTAGACGCGTGCCCAACGAACTCTTCATTCTAGGCCTGAAACGTCAGCTTTTGTGCTCCTAAGATGCTGCTTGGCCTGCTGTGTTCATCCAGCTCCACACTTTGTTATCTCGGATTCTCCAGCATCCGCAGTTCCCACTGTCTCTGCCCAACTAACTCACTCAGATACACACTTCACACACACGGACCTTCGTACAGGCATACATAACCGTCTCACACACATGATGTGGAGGTGCCGGTGTTGGAACGGGGTGGACACGGTCAGAAGTCAAATGGCACCAGGTTACAGTCCAGTAGGTTTATTTGAAATCACAAGCTTTAGAGGCTCTGCCCCTCTGTCAGGTTCACTTGACGATGTGGTGTGACTTCTGACCATTTCTCTCTCTCTCTTTCTCACACACACACTCACCTATACACACACATTCAGAATCTCAGAATTGCTACAGTGCAGAAGGCCATTTGGCCCATCGTGCATACATGCGTTTCCATTATGCATCTCCAGTAGTGTCATATCCCTGCCTTCTCCCCATAACCCTGTTTGTTGTTCCTTTACAGATAATGATGTAATTCCCACTTAAATGCCTTAGTCTGACCTTCCTCCACCTGATTTTCAGGCAGTGCTTTCAGGATCCTAACAATCTACTTCATGAAGTATCTTTTCTCATGTTGTCTTGCTTTAATTTCACCAACTCATCATTTTTGATACTTCCACTGGTGGAAAGATGTTTCCCGCCTTCCCTGTCCAGTTCTGTCATGATTTTGAGCGTCTTTATCAAATCTCCCATTCTATGAGATTGACAAAAGTATTGTACATTCACATAGACTTGTATACAACCACACACTTACGCACACACATACATTTACACACACCCTCACACAGACTCAGACACACATCTACAACCACACACAGACTCAATACACTCATTCACTCTCTCACACACAAACACATCATGGAGTAAAAAATTTTGCTGATCAAATATTATGTTGAGTATTATGTTGTTGTTTGACATTAAATGAAAGAGTTTCTCTTCTTGGAATAAAACTTCACTCCCATCTGACCCCCTCCCATCCAGGATGCAGAGTGAACCGTGTAACCTGTGGATAGAAACAGAAAGTGCTAGAAATGTTCAGCAAGTCTGGCATCATTGGTGGAAAGAGCAACAGAGTTAATGTGTTGAGTCCAGTATGACTGTGAATGTGACTCTTCACAAACGCCAACTGACCAGTTTTATACTTCCAGACACTTCTCAATTTGATTTCAATTCTAATTCTATTTAGTTTTTATGAATCTGATTCTATTTTAATTCTCTGTCTGTGACCAAAGACTTGGATTTAATTGGGCTCAGTGGATGTAGAAAACTGCCACCGGATGAAGGGAGCAAGCAGCAACAGGTTTGCAGGGAAAATTGGAAACTGCAGCTTTCAATTCCATTTCTTCAAACTGTCCACAGATGTCAAGTTTATTTGCTGTCATGGGTGGCTTTAATATCCTTTAAGATCCTAAATACTGTACACAGATGGGGTGGAGGGGGTAGGGGACATCCTTCTACACTCCTGGCCAATGCTCAAACAGCATCACTAAAACAGATATTTTGGCCATTTACCTACCCGTGGAATTTGCTGTGTTCAAATTACCTGCTGTGTTTCCTGATATTACAAAGTGATTATACTTCTAAAGTTTACCTACTTCATTGGATGTAGAGGGCTTTGGGATGCCATGACAGGTCATCATATGAAGTTAATTTGGCCAGATACCTTAACAGGCATGGATGGAGTTTATTTAAAGGAGTTGATTGATATAATTGTACAAGAGTTGCATTTGTCCCAGAGTGCAGATGCTGTGAAGATTTATCCTTTCATTCTCCAAGCCCCCGGCGCACATTGCACATTATGTTCCCAGTGGCCCTGTAACCATTACAATTTCCCTTTCACTTACTTCATTTACATGAAAGCATTAATCATCCAAACATGTATTGTTTGCAGGTATCAGAGAACAGGCATGAGGACCAAGCTGGGGGTCAAGCCATGCCAGTGGACTATAATTGGAAGCAGATTCCCAGATCTCTTCAATATTCCTGGCCATGACGCAGGATGTTGCTCACAGTTTATCGGCATTGTTCCTAAAAATTACACTAATTGATCAATTCTAAGGTGATGAATGAAGCTAGCTGTTGGGCTGGAGTTTCAGTTTTCATTTCATAAGAGCAATCAGAGTATAATTAACAAGGTGGTGGGGTTACTTCTACTGAGAACAATACATGGCACAGAATCTTTGAAAGAGAGGCCAAGCATCATGCATTAGAATCCTGACCCTGACACCACAACGCATTTTAACATGTCTTTACACACTTCATTTTTCAAGCATTTGTTCATGAAGAAGCTGCCCTCTTTACTGAGATAGGTCAGTTGTGTCATCTATGTACATATGTACAATGGATGTATACATTCTTCACTAAAATCTCTTTAAAAGTTAGTCTTTTTACTGACACGAACACATGTCCAAAGGGTATTTGCGGGGTTTCTCAGTCATCCCTGACTGTCCATGTAAATATAGGAATGCCAATTATCAAATATTTGTGTTTGGATTAATGTTACATATGCATTGCATTTGCAAAAATTCCATAATTGGAATTGAGGAGTAATATTGCCAGAAGGTGATCGGGTCTGAGGGAGATTTTTTTCATTCATGGGACATAGGAGTCACTGGCTGTGCCCAGCATTTATTGCTCATCTCTAGTTCCCCTTGAGCAGTTGGTGGTGAGCTGCCTTCTTGCTCCACTGTAGTCCATTTGGCAGGAATTCCCAGGATTTTGACCCAGCGATGCCAAAGGACTGACCAATGTATTTTCAAGATGACAAGGTGTAGAGCTGGATGAACACAGCTGGTCAAGCAGCATCAGAGGAGCAGGAAGGCTGATGTTTCGGGTCTAGGCCCAAAATGTCAGCCTTCCTGCTCCTCTGATGCTGCTTAGCCTGCTGTGTTCATCCAGCTCTACACCTTGTCATCTCAGATTCTCCAGCATCTGCAGTTCCTACTATCCCTGAATATATTTCCAAGCCAGGACGATGTGCAACTTGGAGGGAAGCCTGCAGGTGGTGATTTTTCCATGTGTTATTTTCTTAGATGGAAAAGGTTGTGGATCTGGAAGCAACAGCCAATTCAAAAGTGGTATACTTAGGATTTAATTTTTTTTGGGCATTAATTGTTTTTTATTCATTCTCTGGATGTAGGCATCACTGACCAGGCAGCATTTATTGCCCAATCCTAATGGCCCAGAGTGCAGTCAAGAGTCAATCACACTGCTGTAGATCTAGAGTCACGTGAAGGCCAGACCAGGTAAGGATGGCAGTTTCCTTCCCTAAATTAGTGAACAATCTGAGTATTTGCAAGCATCGACAACAGTGTCATGGCCATCATTAGAGTCTTAATTCCAGATTTTTATTGAATTCAAATTCCACTTGAATTGGAACCCAAGTGCTCAGAACAATACCTAGGTCTCTGGATTTACAGTCTAATGAAAATACACTAGGCCATTGCTTCCCCATAAACCTTACTGCCTCAGCTGTGTTTAGAGAAAGGAGGATTAGGATGTAAGTGGATGTACAGTTGACTTCCCGACGATGTGAAAATTTACTGCAAACATGTTTAAAATGCAGCACATAAGTCATAATAAAAATTCACATGCTTTCCTACTGCTCCTTACCATCATGCTATTGAAGATATTTTAGCAGTTTTAAAGATAATATAAAATTGGCAAAAGTATCTGGAGTCCAAGGATTGACCATACCATTGACACCCTATCTAGAGACCTTATCAGAAAACTTGTTACGAAGTTATTCACAGTGAAAAACAAGTTTGTAAATTTACTGCCTGGGAACCACAAATAAAAAGACCAAAGGTGCATTCCAAAGGCTTGAATTTGCAGTGAAAGATGGCCAAACATTTGCATTGCTGTATCTTCTCCACTCCCAAGCCATCAGAATGAAGACAACTTTGTCAGGAAAGCCTTGACAGAAACAACTATTATTATTATTATTGTTATTGTAGAATTACGTGAGCCATGTGCCTGGAATCTACTAAAGCAAAACCCCCTTTGAGGTAGAAGGACATGTTGTAAGTGAGCTAACTCTTTGTCTCATCTCTGCGGACCACAATATGTAAATTGGACAGTTGTAAAACTACTCCGTGAGTCCCCATCTCTCTGTCTCCCTCTCTTTCTCTTTCTCCAGACAACCTGCAAATATTTAAAACCTATCTGCTGTCTTTTTTCTATCCGCTATTTGCAACAGAGGAATTTTAGAAGAAACACAGTCCTGCAGCTGCTGTGTGAAGAAGATGAATTGTCCAAGCACTTCAGCTCTGACCTCCAAAAACCACTGGGTTCAGCTTACAGTTACTCAAGTCACTAGCCTTCAGGAGCCACATCCCCCTTTCACTTTACAGGACTTTCAAAAGATTAATCTATCCTCCCACTCAGTCATCTATTTGTGTCTGTGTGTATATGAATCCTGGAGTGTGTGCTTGTAAAAGTCAGAGCATTTTTACTGTTTTACTTCCAATTGGATTAAGCACAATAAATACTATTTTCTGTGTGTTTTATAGTCACAGCATGTAAACACTTAAACGCTGACTGAACTGGTACATTTATTAAAATAAAACCTACTGCAGTCACATGAGGAGTGGAAAAAGAGGCTATTCAACCCCTTCTCACTTGTTTGTCATAATATCAAATAAAAACCTTAATACCCCCTCTCAATTTTGAAATTTACTTGTGGGACCTAGGTGCCACTGTCTGTGCCAGCATTTATTGCCCGTCCCTAGCTGCCCTTGAGAAGGTGGTGGTGAGCTGCCTTCTTCAACTGCTCCTGTCCACTTGTGTAGGTGAACCCATAATGTCCTTAGAGAGGGAATTCCAGGATTTTGACCCAACAGCAGTGAAAAAACGGTGATATTTTTCCAAGTCAAAATAGCGAGTGGCTTGAAGGAGATCTTGCAGATGGTGGTGTTCCCAGGTATCCTTGTACTTCTAGGTGGAAGTGGTCATGGATTGGAAGGTTCTGTCTAAGGATCATCAGTGAATTTGTGACGTGCATCTTGTGCATAATACACCTCACTGCTACTGAGCACCGGTAGTGGTGAGTTTGAGGTGGAAAGAATGGATGCTTGAGGATGTGGTGCCAATTAAGTGGGCTGTTCTGGATGATGTCAAGCTTTTTGTGTGTTGTTGAAGTAGAGAGTATTCCATTATACACCTAATCATATTGGAGCTTTCTGCAATTTACAAACGGAATGGCTATAAAAAGAGCCTCTCTTACAACTAAGAGGGTCACCTTTTCAAAAATAGTAAATGGAAGAAAGTTATATGCAAATTCCAAAGATTTTCAGTTTAAAGATTGAATTACCAAGGCTTTATAATAGGCAGGAACACAGATTTGCTTTTATATAGCAACTATCATGACCACCAGATGTAACAAGTCACATTACAGCCAATAAAATACTTCTCAAGTGTAGCCACTGGCGATAGGCAATAGGAATCAGGAAACTATTTTTTTTTCACACCAAGCATCCGTGACTAGATAATTTGAGTTTTTTCATGACGATTGAGGATGAAATACTAACCGTGATTCCAGGCTTAATCCCCTTGTCTCCTCAAAAGTTACCATTCCATTCATCTGTTAGGGTATTCAGGCCATTGCTGGCAGTGCTGCACTCCCCAAGTACTTATTCTCTTTGACTTTTGTGTTTAACTCCCAGAGCGGAAATCCAATCCTCAACCTTTTGCCTCAGATGTAAAAATGTTAGCAAATGAAATGTGGCTGGTAGACAAAACAATCTCACCAGAGTCAGATATTCAACAAAAACAAATGCAATCTGTGTTGTGACAGAAAAGCTTACCACAAAGACCAAAGAGAAGAAATTAGAACACCCACAAAGGCTCAGAATAAAAGATTTCACTTGTAGATAGTACTGTTCTATAATCAAACTGTTCAGACATGTTATGACACATCTCTGAGCAGGTGAGAATTGAACCTGGGGCTTCTAGCTCAGAGGTAGGAACACTATCTCTCCACACAAGAGCCAAGAATTTTACTTATATACTGTCATGCTATGTTCATGATATTAGAGTCATAGAATCATAGAGATGTACAGCACGGAATCAGACCTTTACCTCCAAATTATCCATGCCGATCAGATATCCTAAATTAATCTAGTCCCATTTGCCAGCATTTGGCCCATATTCCTTTAACCCTTCCTATTTATCTATCTGTCCAGAAGCCTTTTAAATGTTGTAATTGTATCAGACTCCACCACTTCCTCTGGCAAATCATTCCATACATGCACCACTTTCTGCCTGAAGAAGTTGCCCCATAGGTCCCTTTTAAATATTTCCTCTCTCATGTTAAACCTTCCAAAGCACTCGCCTGCCAATTAATTACCTTTTAAAATGTAGTCAAAATTGTCAATGTTATGTTAATTATTATTTTAAGAACATAGGTGAAGGGCATTGTTTAATTAATTACTCGGAGCATTTTGAAAGGGAAGGATTGTCCACAACAGGGTGTCCTTGGAAAGGCAGCAAGCTATCCCTGCCAGTACACTTCAGGTGTTCTGGGACTGGCAGGGACTGGGTATATCATCACCTTTTGAAATGACATTCTAATCTAAATTATTAAATTTCTTTGGAGAATTTGTCCTTAGTTGCACCTTTGCACCAAGGGACTGTCACTTGTTTAATTTGGTTCAATTTCATTTAACGTGAGTTCATTATTTGGTGATTATATATAAACGAAGACTGCTCATACTTGGCTGTACTTGGAATTGGGCCTAACAGTGTCCATTGATATGTTTGGTGTCCTACACAGCTAACGGGCACTGCCTGATCAGTTCCCACACCAAAATTACATTTAAATAGGTTGACTGCCACCTATCTATTTAATTAAAATTTTGTTCAATCAAAATAGTACAAGGCAACTCTGCCAGGTTATTAAGGTGTAGACTGGAAGAAGCTTTGTTCTCCTTATCTGAAGAAAGATGTTCTTTCGATTGAGGGAGTGCAATGAACCGGACTGATTTCTGGGATAGCAGGGCTGATGCGCGAGGAGTGGTTGAATCATTTAGGATTATATTCTCTGGAATTTAGAAGAATGAGGGGGGATCTCATAGAAACCTACAAAATTCTAATAAGACTAGGCGCACATAACCAACGTCACAGTTTAAGGATATGTGTTAGGCCATCTGGGACTGATATAGGAAGAAATGTTTTCACCCAGAACATGGTGGCTTGTGCAATTCTCTGCCACAATAAACAGTCAAGACCAAAACATTGTATGTTTTAAAAAGGAGTTGGAAATAACATAGAACAGTACTAAAGGGATCAAAGGATATGGAGCAAGAGCATGAACAGGCTATTGAATTAGTTAATCAGCAATGATCACAATGAAAGATAACAAAGTGTGGGGCTGGATGAACACAACAGGCCAAGCAGCATCTTAGGAGCACAAAAGATGACGTTTCGGGCCTAGATCCTTCATCCCGAAACGTCAGCTTTTGTGCTCCTGAGATGCTGCTTGGCCTGCTGTGTTCATCCAGCTTCACACTTTGTTATCTTAGATTCTCCAGAATCTGCAGTTCCCATTATCTGTGATCACAATGAATGTTGCAGCAGACTCAAAAGGCCAAATGACCTGTTCCTGCTCCTATTTTCTACATTTCCAGACATATTCATTACTGCATTCTGTGAATAATTCTACTTTCACCTAGTCATATCTTTTATGCCTCATTTCGTATTTCACCAACTGGTTTGGATTGGAATAGGAACTGCTGTTACATAGGTGAATACAGTTTTCATCTGTGCACAAAGTTTCACAGATGACAATGAGATAAATACCCAATCTGTTCTTCAATTGATGGTGTTCGTTAAGAGGTACAAACAAAATCTCCATTACTTTTTGCAATAATACCACTGGGTCCATGGCAGGTGTCTTCCCCTGGAAAGGGGGATTTTAACACTAAGGGGTATATTTTTAAGGTGAGAGGAGAGAAATTTAAACAAGACATGAGCGACAAAGTATTTAAAAATCCATCCCCTATTCCCAACTCCTCCACCTCCGCTGCATCTGCTCCCATGATGAGGCATTCCACTCCCGCACATCCCAGATGTCCAAGTTCTTCAAGGACCGCAACTTTCCCCCCACAGTGGTCGAGAACGCCCTTGACCGTGTCTCCCACATTTCCTGCAACACATCCCTCACACCCCACCCCCGCCACAACCGCCCAAAGAGGATCCCCCTCATTCTCACACACCACCCCACCAACCTCCGGATACAACGCATCATCCTCCGACACTTCCGCCATCTACAATCTGACCCCACCACCCAAGACATTTTTCCATCCCCACCCTTGTCTGCCTTCCGGACAGACCACTCTCTCCGTGACTCCCTTGTTCGCTCCACACTCCCCTCCAACCCCACCACACCCGGCACCTTCCCCTGCAACCGCAGGAAATGCTACACTTGCCCCCACACCTCCTCCCTCACCCCCATCCCAGTCCCCAAGATGACTTTCCATATTAAGCAGAGGTTCACCTGCACATCTGCCAATGTGGTATACTGTATCCATTGTACCCGGTGTGGCTTCCTCTACATTGGGGAAACCAAGCAGAGGCTTGGGGACCGCTTTGCAGAACACCTCCGCTCGGTTTGCAATAAAACAACTGCACGTCCCAGTCGCGAACCATTTCAACTCCCCCTCCCATTCTTTAGACGACATGTCCATCATGGGCCTCCTGCAGTGCCACAATGATGCCACCCGAAGGTTGCAGGAACAGCAACTCATACTCCGCTTGGGAACCCTGCAGCCGAATGGTATCAATGTGGACTTCACCAGCTTCAAAATCTCCCCTTCCCCCACCGCATCCCAAAACCAGCCCAGTTCTTCCCCTCCACCCACTGCATCCCAAAACCAGTCCAACCTGTCTCTGCCTCCCTAACCTGTTCTTCCTCTCACCCATCCCTTCCTCCCACCCCAAGCCACACCTCCATCTCCTACCTACTAACCTCATCCCACCTCCTTGACCTGTCTGTCTTCCCTGGACTGACCTATCCCCTCCCTACCTCCCCACCTACACTCTCCTCTCCACCTATCTTCTTTTCTCTCCATCTTCGGTCCGCCTCCCCCTCTCTCCCTATTTATTCCAGTTCCCTTTCCCCATCCTCCTCTCTGATGAAGGGTCAAGGCCCGAAACGTCAGCTTTTGTGCTCCTGAGATGCTGCTTGGCCTGCTGTGTTCATCCAGCTCCACACTTTGTTATGTGGGTGGGAATAGCGTTTACCTTTAGCTGATACAGAAGTCGAGCTTTGAATGGCAGTATCTTGTCGGAATAATAAGACGTAACAAACATACCGAGGTAAAGTTTCTTTAGTGTAAGATCTTAGTATGATGGATTAACCACTAATAAAATGCTGTGGATGCCGGAAACCTGAAATAAATACCGAAATTGGTGGAGAAACTCAACAGGTCTGGCAGCATATGGGGAGGTGGGAGAGACAGAGAGAAACAGAGTTAACATTTGGAGTCCGGGGATGTGGACCAAAGGCAGGTGTGTGAAGTTAGGCTACTGAACTCATTAAATGGTGGTACACGCTGCAGGGCCTGAATGACCTTTGTTCTATCACGCACGTTGTATCCAATTTAACACTGACCTACATTTTAACGAGGCTCATTAAATCCCTAAATTGTAATGTAACTTTTAACAACACAAACAGGAGTTGCTGGTAAAGTTCAGCTGGTCTGGTGGTATCTGTGAGGAGAAGTCAGAGCTAACGTTTGAGGTTCGTGGCCCTCCCCTAGAACTGCGGAACTTTTAACTTAATCCTAAATGTGGACAGTCCGAAGGTACAGTGGACACGGAAATTGAACAGGCAGCTAGAACACAATCCCCTTTTCTGGCACTGAAGTCTTAGCCCGCACCCTTGACGATCACAGGGTGAGTCTGACGGAAAGTTTCCAATGCCCTGAATGCAGATTCAGCTGGAAATTGCTTGGGATTTCAAACAACGTCTGAAAGCGAGGAAAAAAAAAGCCTGACACTGACTTGCTTCACTGGGTCAGATAGTGAAGCTTTTGTCTTGGTTAACTGTAGTCGCCCTATTGTCTTTGTTCTTTATAAATTCTACATCTCCATACACCTCCCATCGTTTCCGAGCTGTTCTTTTTTCCCGTCCCGGTCCTGTACATAGATAACTAATTCGATTTGCAAACGGAGTTGTTAGTTTTTAGTGGATAAGCCCTTTAGACAGGGACGCACACAAAAACAAAATGCTATTCGCCACAAGCTACACCGCGCCGCAAGGGCAATGCAATTCTTTTTTTAAATGTCCGGTGAGTCTACATTGGGATTTTGATGAGTGATGATAAAAATGTCAATAATTGATTAACTGCGCCGCCAGTGAAACCTAAATGTGCATTGTTTCCCGCAGACAGAGATAAGAAACGGAGAGAGCATCCCTGCGGACAATGTGCTTCCTGCGCCACGCTGTGATGGCAAGCGGTATTGCAACTGTATGCGGGCAGGATTGACGCAGCGAGCACGCTCATTTCCAGATCTCTAGCATCGGCAGTACTTCGTTTGAGAAAGCCCAGGGAGGGTGAGATCACTAGTGCAGTGGGGAGCAACCCCATCTCTGAGCCAGCAGACCTGTTCCACGCCAGGTACTTGACTGCCATGGAGGGAGGGGAGTGGCCGTTCTTAGTGGGACCAACCAAGAGGTGGGTAGGCCTTTCAGCCCCTGGGGCAAGGTTATGACCAGGAGTGGTATTATCAATGGACTATTAATCCAGGCCTGAATCCCACCAAGGCAAAAGGTGTAATTTGCATTCAATAATCTGATTCACTAATGTAGCTTAGGGAAGGAAACTGCTACCCTTGTCTGGTCTGCACTACATGTGACTCCAGACCCATAGTAATGTGGTTGACTCAAACAGTACCATGGGATGAGCAATAAATGCTGGTCTAATCAGTGATGCCCTCATCTTGTGAATTAAATAAAAAGTTTACCAACTATTTTAATAGGATCATGGTGAATCTGATTGTAACTTCAAATCCATATCCCTGCCTATACCTAATAACCTTTCACCCCATTGCTTAACAAAAATCTATCTTAAAAATATCCAAGGACCCTCGACACTGCCTTTTGTGTTCCAAAGACTCTTGACCCTCAGAGAGAGGAAAAATAAGCCTAATTTCTGTTCTAAATGGGCAACACCAGGTTTTTAACAGTGAACCTTTGTTCTAGATTCTCCCATAAGAGGCAACAACTTCTCTACATTGAGAGTATGATGAAGGGTCTAGGCCCAAAATGTCAGCTTTTGTGCTCCTGAGATGCTGCTTGGCCTGCTGTGTTCATCCAGCTTCACACTTTGTTAACTTCTCTACATCTACCTTTTTTAATGGTAAATCTTTGCGATATACCAGGGGAAAGTAGGAAGAGGGGAAGGATGGCAATCAGAAATTTCTGGAGAATCTCAGCAAGTCTGGTAGCATCTGTGAAGAGAAAGCAGAGTTAACGTTTTGGATCCAGTGATGCTCATTTCCCTATTTAACCAAGTGGTGTCCCTTAAGCTACAGCCTCTTGGGAGAAGCTAGTGATCTTTTCCAAAAACAACCTTTGTATTGATAGAAATATATGAAAGTACATTGAATGACTGCCTTCTGGGCCATCCACTCCAGGTGCAGTCTCTGGCCCCAGATCTATACCCAGCCCCAGCCCCAAGTCCTGCAGGGTATTCACCATCATCCCTCAGCCTGGGCCTCCCCCCTCACTGAGGCTGAATGGTCAGTGCTCGCCAAAGTGCTCACCTTCATTCCCCTGTGCGCACATGTAAAGTAATTCCGTGCACATTGTGATTTCAAGGTCTTCTTCCATCTCCGTACTTAGTTCTTTGAACAAGAATCCAATCCACCCCCTGACGACCCCTTATCCTGCCTCCAGCAAGCTCCATCCTCCTGGACACCTTCCTGGCTTCCTTTCCACCCTCCACTCCATCTCGAGCTGCCACTGTGACATCAATCCTTTGGCTATCTCCTCCTGCCTCACTAACTCCAACCTCTCCCTATCCAAATGCACAGCTCTCTGCTCTCTTCGCTCTAAATCTAATCTCATTATTAAGCCCACCAATAAGGGGAGCATGGTGTACTGATATCTACATCACAGAGGCCAGATGCCAATTCTCTGATGCCCTCTTCTACTGTCCCCTTGATCACCAAGCCATCATCTCCCAGACCATCAACAACCTCATCGTTTCTGGCTACTTTCCATCCACAGCCTCCAACCTGATAGTTCCCCAAACTGGCATTACCCATTTCTATCTCTGACCCAAATCCATAAACGCAACTGACCTGGTGAACCCATTGTCTCTGCCTGCTCCTGCCCCTGCCCCACTGAACTCAGCTCCTCCTACCCCAACTCCGTTCTTTCTCCTTTGGCCCAGGAACTCCCCACCGAAATCCTTGACACAACCCATGCTCTCCATCTTTTCCAAAATTTTCAATTTCCCAGCCCCAAATACCTCCTCTTCACTATGGATGTACACTCCCTTTACACCAGTATCTACCACATGGAGGGCCTAAAAGCCCTCTGCTTCTTCCTCTCTCGAAGCCCAACTTGTCCCCCTTCACTGGCACACTCATTCGCTTGGAAGAACCGGTCCTTACCCACAACAATTTTCCCATTCATTCCTCCCACTTCCTACAAACCAAAGGGGTAGCCATGGGCACCCGCGTGGGTCTGAGATATGCCTGTCTATTCATAGGATCAGTGGGACGTTCCCTCTTCCACAATTACACCAGCACCATCGCTCCCATCTTTCTTCTACGATATTGATTACTGTAGTTCATCAATATCATTGACATCTTTCACCCCACCCTCAAATTCACCTGGACCGTTTCTGACACCTTCTCCCCTTCCTGGAACACTCTGGTCTCCATCTCCAGAAACCAACACCATTGACATCCATTTCAAACCCACTGTACACTGATTTTCCCCCAACTACCTTGACTACACCTCCTCTCATCCACCTTCCTGCAAAAATGCTATCCTGTACTCCCAAATCCTCCACCTCTGCCGCACCTGCCTCCCAGGATGAGTGGTTCCACTCACTAACATTCCAGATATCCTCCTACTTTAGGGACCGTCATTTCCCCTCTTCTGTACGTAAGGATGCCCTCAACGGCATCGCCTCCATTTCCTGCACTTCTGCCCTCAAACCTCATCCCCACGATAACAAGGATAGAGTGCCTTTAGTCCACACATACCACCCCACCAACCTCCACCCTCTGACATTTCCGCTACCTACAATCAGACCCCACCACCAAAAAGATATTTCCCTCCCCACCTCTGTCCACTTTTGGGAGGGATCATTCACTCCTTGACTCCCTCGTCAGCTCCACAGTTGCTACAAACTGCTCCACCGCACCCGGTACCTTTCCCTGCAACAGCAAGAGGTGCTACAGCTGCCCTTACACCTCCCCTCTCACCCCTGTCCAAGGCACCGAACAGCCCTTCCAGATCCGGCAGAGATTCATCTGCAGTGTGTCTGACCGCATCTACTATATCCGTTGCTCCCGCTGTGGTCTCCTCTATTTCGGGGAGACCAAACACAGATTCGGGGATCGGTTCACGGAGCATCTGTGCTCTGCAAGCACTAACCAACCCGACCTTGCGGTTTCATCCACTTTATCTGCCCCTCCCACTCCCCTGGTGACATGTCCATCCTCGGCCTTCTCCACTGTCAGACTGAGGCCGAACGTAAACTGGAGGAATAACACCTCACATTTCACTTTGGGAGCTTACTGCCCAACCGCCTTAATATTGACTTTACCAGTTTCAAAATCCCTCCACGTCCAGCGGCAACCCCCTCATCACCTCACTGATCTGACCTAACCTGTCCATCTTCCTACTCACCTGTCCGCTCCATCCTTCCCACTGCCCAGTTGCAATAACCCCCTGCCTGCATCCAACTATCTCCATCTCACCTACCCTTGCCCCCAGCCCCGCCCTCTCCCTCTATTTACTAACCCTAATCCTATCGCAGGCTCCCCTCACCTTCCCCAGTCCTGACAAAAGGTTTCGACCTGAAACATTGACTTTTCTGCTCCTCGGATGCTGTCTGACCTGCTGTACTTTTCCAGCTTCCCATGTATTGACTTTAGGGAATATTGTCCTGTTTTCCTCCAATGATATGTTAAACTTTCTGGTGACTTTACGCATCAGGAAATTACATAATTGGAGCTCATGTCACTCCATTATTGGTGGTCGTGCTTTAAGCTGCCGAGGGCCTAAGCTTTGGAATTCCTGCACATGGCATGCAAAAAGGGTACAGCTAAATCTGTCAATGTGCTCCACAGTCTTGAGGTGCTTGCAAAGTGGAGGTCAGTATGGGATTGATGGTTTTACCTCATCAGATGTAACTCACAAAAGACTCCATAAGATGGTGAAATGGACCAGCCAGGTGTTGGGTAGGCTGAGATTAGGTTGACTAAAGGAAATTATAAGTAACTCATTAAGGATTGCATACAATACTTTGAGATGACTAGTACCGAGACTGAATGGACGCTAATGACTTTATGCTTCAGAAACACGGCACAGCATTCAAGTGTAATGTTTTCAGCAGGGTCTGAGGGTGGGCTGAGATACGTATAGGTGATCTCCCCTTTTTTTCTCTTTGAAAAAAAGAACTTGAACTTGCAGACATTTACATGATGAGTGAGCCATGTTGTTTCAGGCTTTAAAAATCAGCTAGAAACTTATTCCTGACAGTTCTACAAAAAAGCCATCAAAACCAACAGATGATGAAACCAGATCGTGAATTAGCCGCAAGCTTAAAATCTTAACAACACAATCTTAAAATAGGAAATCCCCAGGGAGAAGGTGTTTCCCAACCTGGGCCATGTAATGTTCACCTGAGAACCAGCGTTCAAAAAATATGTTTACAGCAAATCTTACAGCTCACTGAGAATAATTTACAAGGTTCTGACTTCAAATTTAAAACACCAACTTCAGACCAAGAATTAGGCCTGCCTCGTTGGGAACCTGATATTTGTGTTCACCGTAATTTGTCAGAGTCTCCTTCCTTTACCTGTAACGTGCGTGTGTGAGAGAGAAGGGGATTGTCTAGGTGACGTTTTTTCAGGGCATACGTCTGAGAATAAATAACCTTTCATTTATAAACTCCCAAGTTCTTACTGTAGGAATTATTTAATAGAGATCCAAACACCAGGGGTAGAGAACATACATCTATTACCTACAAAATATACTGATCATGAGCAGTAAAGAGAACTCATAAATTCTGTCTGTGACTATAGTACCAAGAGTCAGTCACTCAGTCCTTAAGCATATTTCAGAATTTACTACCTGTTAAGTGGAACATTTACCAGTAATGACTTCAAGAGTGTTACTTTTATGCTCCAAATGTTGGAACATTTTATAAACACTCCTGTGCTTGCTTTATTCAACGCCCTGGTTGTTGTTTACAGTACAATCCACAAGGTGGCAGAATAGTTCTGAGCTTGTTCCCTTGCTCCGAGAAAGTACTGCAGTGCAGGGTTTAATATTGTAAATGTCGTACATTCAATGTTCAGGTGCTTCTGTACTTAGGCTGATTGAGAGCTCTAGTTCCCTGTTCTAGGATTAAATATACTGTGACCATTTTGGTTTTGATTTCACATAAAGCCACCAGCCCATTTGAAGAGACACAGGTGCAGGATTATCAGGAAAAGCTTTAGAGTGTTTCAGCATGTTCATCTCTCAACTTTTCCAGCAGCTGCTATGTGATAGTTACATGAGTTAGCCCATTTAGCTAATTGCTAATTCTTCCTGCTTTGCTCGTCAGTATCTGAGCTTTGCTGGATTATGTTTGGAACAGATTTGAGACGATGGTGGTGGGCATTTCTCTGTGGGATAGCCTCCAATGAGAAACATGGAAATAAGAGGAGACCATTCAGCCCCTCCAAGATGATCACCATTCAGTATGATAATGGCTAATCTGTATCTTGACTTAATCTCCGTCAATTCAGAAGAAGAGTCTAATTGGAATTCAAATGTTGACTCTGTTTATCTCTCCACTGATGCTGCTACACCTGCTGAGTTTCTCCAGTACTTTCTATTTTTACTTTTGAACTCCATTTATCTGCCTAGGTTCCGTGACCTTTAAAACTCTTTCTTAGCAATCTTAGGTTTTAAAATGTTCAATAGATGCTCAACTTCAAACATTTTCTTTGTGGATTGAAGGAGAAGATTCTAGATTCCCTCTATGAAGTTTTGCTTTATGGTTCCATGCTCAGGGGCAGGAATGCTCTCTTTACTATTTCTGTATTGCAGAAAAGGTGGAGACCATTGGAACCTAAAAGGGGTTCTGCATCAGTGATGATGACTCCTGCATTAGTGGATAAAACTGAGATAGTCCCTGTACAAGGATTCCGCTTGTCTCCAGACACCTTTTTAAGCCAAGCATTGTCCAAACATGCACAAAAGAGCTCAGTTATAGACGTGAGTGACTCCCTTGATACCTATGCAACATTCGACTGAGAATGGTGTCAAAGAGCTCTGGAAAAACAGAGGTCATTGAGAACAAGTGGGTTAGTTTTAACTGTTTAAAGATGCTTGTTTTGTTGGAGGTCAAACATCTCAATCCAAGGAAACTGCTGAAGGAATTATTCATGGTAGAATTTTCCCAATCAACATGTTTCAGAGATAGAAACCATACAGTGTGGAAGCAGGCCATTCAGTCCATCAAAGCCGCTCCAGCCCTCTGAAGAACATCCCACCCAGACCCACCCTATCCCTATAACCCTGCATTTGCCATGGCTAATCCACCTAGCCTGCACATCTTTGGACTGTGAGAAGAAACTGGAGGAAACCCACGCAGATACTGGGAGAATGTGCAAACTCCACACAGCCTGAGGTTGAGATTGGTCCCTGGTGTTGTGAGGCAGCAGGGATAACCACTGAGCCACTGTGCCACCCTAGATGTTATTACAGACCTCTGGAGCAGGTAGGACTTGAATGCAGGTGTCTTAGCTTGGAGGTGGAGACACTACTACTAAGCCACAAGATTCCTGCATTATTCATAGCATTGTCCTGGGCCCTGTTATTTTCAGCTGCTTTATCTATAACCTTTTGCAAAATTGCAAACTCAGTAAGTGAGATGCTCACTAATGGCTGCACATTATTCAGTAACATTTAAAACTCCGCAGATAAGGGAGAAATCTGTGCCAATAGGCAACAAAACCTGGATAACATTCAGGCTTGAGTTCACTGTGGCAAGTAACATTCACCCACAAAAGTGACAGGTAATGATCATCTCCAAAAAGAGCAAATCTAACCAGATCCACTTGACAATCAATGGCTTTACCATCACGAAGTTCCTCATTTCACTAATACCCACTGAAGGGCAACTAGAGTTGGGCAATAATTGCTGGACCAGCTAGAAATACCCATGTCCCATGCATGAATTTAAAAAAAAAATCATCACCCACAGAAACTGTACAGGACCAGCCTGATGAAGGTTGTGGCTGTAGCGTCAGGTCACAGGCTGGGAATTCTGAGGTGACTAAATCGACGAGGTTGGCACCTCACCTGCCTACTTAAACACCCATTCACTCTCGCAGCAGTGCACAGGGGCAGCAGTATGTACTAACTACAAGATGCACTCCAGCAATTTGTCAAGGGTCTGTTGACAGCACCTACCAAGCTTATGACATCTACCAACTAAAAGGACAAGGGCAATAGACACAAGGGATCACCAAGTGCTCCTCCAAGCCATATACCATCCTGATGTGGAAATATATCGCTGTTCTTTCAGTGTTGCTGCTACATCTGGCCCTTAAACTGCACTGTACACTGTCTGTAGCAGTGTAAGAATCTAAACAGTAATGAGGAATGGGGCACAACTGGCCTTGAGGACAACACACATCTGTATAAATTACACGTACAACATAGGTAGGCCATTCGGCGCCTCAAACTTGTTCTACCATCCGGTAAGATTCTTGGTTGTTCAGTATCATAGGGTTCACAACCCAAATGAAACTACATTTTCCCTAAATTAGAGCACATTCTGCATGGCCATATTGTCCTGGAACTGGCCACCCAGCTCATTCCCAGTCAACAGAGGGAGTAGCACACCCGATGCTTCCCCCTCTTCCTACCCCCTTCCAATACACTGCCCAGGAACAAATAAATAGAACTATATAAAACCTACTGGAACTCAGAGAAAAATTCTGCCACATAATATTCCATAGAAGGATGCAAATACACGAAAAATAACTTTGCTTTTATATCGTATCTTGACATAATAAAACATCCAAAGCTATTTCACAGAGACGTAGTCAACAAAATCTGTCATGAACCACTTAAACAGATTTTAGAACTGGTGGTTGAACGCTTGTTAATGAGGGAGGTTTTAAGGAGTGCCTTACATGGAGTGAAAGGATTGTAGGGTTGAAGGAGGTTACAGAGATAAGGAAAACTGAAGCCATGGAGTCATTTAAACCTGATGGGTTGATACATACAGTATAATAATGAGGTAGAGAATGGTTATTGATTTGCAGGAAATGGCCTCTTAATATGTCATATGCATCTCTGTTGAAATTTGCAATGAGAAAATAAGAGGATAAATTGTTTTATCTTGCATTAAACATTTATATCAGCAGAATGATGCTAAATTCCACCAATCCTGGAAGAATATTGCTAGATTGGAACACACATCTCTCTTCCTCAAACCCAATGGTTTCCAACCTTCTCTTTATCAAAACATTCCATAACATACTCACTTTTCTCAGATGAATTAATTGCTCATAGAAGTGAAATTTGAACCAAACTATTTATTTTGTGGGGTTGTGGAGCAAGTAGGTATTGGTTATAGGTGATTGCACCCTCTTTTTAGTTATTTGACAAATTTTTATTGTGCTTTTGGTTGCACTTCAGCCTATGCTCCTGATCTTTGGGTGCAGAGGGTTATGGGCAGAACATCCTCATGGGTCTGGCCAGGCTGGCTGTAAACAGGCCCAGGCAGTGGTCTTTGGAGGGGGTCGTAGCTGCCAACAGTCTGCCCCTCTTTTGCAGTTACATTTGTGCCCGGTCTCCTTGGAAAGGGAGAGAGCAATGTTCGCCAATGCTTTTAGAGAGGTAAGCACTGCAGAGGATACAATGCTTTATCTCCTACCCCCCCCCCCCCCCCACCCCACCAACTCAATTTTAATTTAGGCCTTTCCCTTTCTCCCTACCTCCCCCTCATTTTTGATGGTTTTCATTCCCCATAATGGGGTTTGCATGTAAATACTGAAATGGCAACATGAGTGCTTTTACTGGCGGTTGCTAGTAGTTTAAAAACAATGCAAACAAAAAAGAGTTATGGTGATTTTGGTGGTGGTAAGGTTCCTCAGTTGTGTGTGATAACAGACAGAATATAAGAAGAGAGTCACATTTACAATAGTCACGGCCTTCCTTGGGAGGTTTGCAACATAGTGCATATAACGAGCTGAAGAAAGACTCAATGTTTGAAATACATTGAAATACCTTCCACTGGGAGCACAGACACATTTTAAAAAGCTGCTCAACTCAATGATTTCTAACTATTCAAGGCCTTAAATCTAATCTGCACACTGCACTTGATTCAGGGGTCTGAATTTTGCAGGTGACATTACATATTTGAAAGAATATTTTAAGAAGTGTAAGTTTTATTAAATAATGGAACCGGTACATATTTGAAATTCGATGGAGCAGAGCAAAACAGAAGGCACAGTAAGGTGCAATTTCCCTGCTGGTGTGTACAGGGCCTTCATTGTCTTAATTAAAGGTTACATTACCTTGGCACAAAATTTCACACCTCACTGGGCAATTCCCATAGCACACCACCATGCTGTGGCACACTAGTTGAAAACCAGTGCTCTAACCTTCCTTCCTCCTTGTCTCCTCCCTTCCTTTCACCTTTTATTCTAAGCAATTTATTTTTGTCTCTTTATCTTTCCTGTTTTGCATTCATCTGCTCCTCCCATTTTCCACTTACCCTTTTTATTTTCTCTTCTGTCAAATTACTCTCTATCCTTCTGTTTTCTTTGACTTGATTTTGCTTTTGCTCTTTCAGACCTTTTCAGGTTCCAGGAGTTGGTTCTTATCCTACTACAGAAGAAGAAGCTGGCTATTGGAGAGTACTTGCAGTGTGACTAAGGATTATTCTGTTCCTAAGATTCAATGTAGTCCAGCAACTGGTGATAAGGTCAATAAAATATATAAATCAAAAGTAAATATGTAATTGAATGAAACTTTTGGAAGGCAAGGCTGGTGATGTGTCACAGCTACAGCATGTGGAAGCTCCTGGATGCCAACATGGTTTATGGCAAACAGGCTGACAGCCAGTGTTTGATATTTGAGCAGCTTTGGCTTGGAATTATTTGCTGGAGGCTGAACCTCAGAAACAAGAAGGGTGTTACTTGCATTCTTTGTACCAGGATCTCATAATTCGATCAGGGACAGAGAGAGAGAGGGAGGGGGAGAGAGAGAGAGAGAGAGAGAGAGTGTGCGCGCGCGTGTGCATGCGTGTGTATGTGTGTGTGTGTTTCTGTACATGCATGTGTGTGCACGTCAAGTGAGGAACGACACAGCACAAGAAGTTTAGCCTTTTCAATTGTCCAACTGGTTGGAGCTTCTTTCCGTTTATTTGGATAAGAGTGGGGCTGCAGGGTGGATGAGCTTACTGACCATAATACAGAAAACCATTTAAGTGGGAAGGGAGCAAAGTTGAGTGTAAGGGGAGAAGGGAGCAGTATAAACAGAGGCAATGACACCATTCCCTGCAGGAAAGAGTTCAGCACACTATGTGGCCAAGCTTTGGGGCAGCTGTTCAGGCTTGGAGAAGAACTTGCAGTGGGAAGTGGAGGATCCATGTGGGTACCAACAGCATAGGCAGGACTCTGCAGAGGCTGTGCACAGTCAGTATGAGGAGCTAGGCACCAACTGAAGAAGTACAACCTTAAACGCAGGGTTATTGTCTGAGCCATGTGCAAATTGGTAGAAAGGAAATTGGATCAGAGAGTTGGATGCAGGCTCAAAGATTGTTGAAGGTCCTGCTTCATGGGAACCCATACTGGGAAAGTGAGAAGTTGTTTATGTTCGTTTCAATGGTTTTAAATGAAAATGCATGACTGGAATTTTCCAGTTGGTTGCCAGCATATGATGTTTCCCTAGTGGACAATGATAATGTGCAGATCCAGTGAGCATTGAGGCAGTAGAGAGGGTGTTCAGACAGGGTGTAGCTGAGGCCAGGTAAATGGTATGGCCTGGTGGTTAAACATTGACTAGGGTGAGAGAATAGGGTTGTATCTGTGAGGGAAAGTCAGCCCTGCCGGCTGTGTGCAGTGAGCAGCATTGTTTTGCAGAGATAGTAGGAACTGCCAATGCTGGAGAACCTGACATAACAAGGTGTAGAGCTGGATGAACACAGCAGGCCAAGCAGCATCAGAGGAGCAGGAAGAACCATTTCTGAAGTAGGGTCTAGGCCTGAAACGTCAGCTTTCCTGCTCCTCTGATGCTGCTTGGCCTGCTGTGTTCATCCAGCTCTACGCCTTGTTATCTCAGCATGGTTTTGCAGTTGCTTTGCAGTTACATTGCTGGTGAGAGGCAGTGTTGGATTGTCAATGTTTGTCCAGGTGCTCAGCAGATTTTCAAAGATGGAGCGGGCTGAAGGTGTGCTGGTTTTTCAGTGGATATATGCTAAGTGGTGAGTTACTCCTGAAATGGCGTATGGTAAGATGGGGATAGAATTGGTTGTGATGAGGGCTACAGGGATTTGGTAGTAGGTTAATGAGGCACATTTGGCACGATAGAATAAGAAATCTTGTGAGGCCTTGTGGTGAGAATCTCTCCAGAAAGACTTGATGAAACTCACACTTAAAATCCAAATGCATGCAGTGTTCAAGACAAAACAGATGAGCTGCGAGCATGGCTAGAGATAAATATGTAAGATCTAGGAGTCATCATGGAGAAATGGCCACATGATGACATGGATTGGGACCAGAAGTTTGAAGGGTACATGATACATAGGAAGCACAGGAAGCTAGGAAACGATGGAAGGTTGGCTCTGTTTGTTAATGATAATATTGACACATTAGAAATGAGTGACCTAAATTTAGAAAAAACAGCATGTGGAAACTGTGTTGGTTAGAGGTGAGAAATGTAGCTGTAACTACATGGTAGAGGAAAAAAAGATAAATAATGGACCTTGTCAGAAAAGCAAGGCAATAATCATGGGAGAGTTAAGAGCATAGACCATAGAACACAGAACAGAACAATGCAGGCCCTTCGGCCCATGCTGTTATGCCGACCCATTATCCTACTCTACCCGCACACCCTTCATTTTACTATCATCCATGTACCTATCCAAGAGTTGCTTAAATGTCCCTAATGTATCTAACTCTACCACCACTGCTGGCAGCTCATTCCATGCACCCCACCACTCTCTGTGTAAAGAACCTACTCCTGACATCTCCCCTATACCTTCCTCCAATCACCTTGAAATTATGCCCCCTCGTGTAGTCATTTCATTAATAAATTTAAATATACACTTTAAAATGCAGATGGAAAGAGGTGACCTAGAGGAAGAGTTCACAGAATGTTTTTGGCATGTTCTTAGAATAGTATGTTCTGGAGACGAACAGAGAGCAAGCTACATTGAGTCATACAGTAATAGGCACATTGTTATACAGCATGGAAGTAAGGGCAATTGTGTGTGCAGAAAAGCAGAGTTGCAAATTGGTAAATTAGTTAGGTTTTAAGACACATCAACGGAGATGTCATTGTAATTCAAGGACGTATTTAAAAATACAAAGAATAGATACTTTTCAACAAGTAAGAAAAAAATGCAAGAAGCAATCCACCTTCAATGACTACCTAAAAAAGTTAAAGGTAATATCAAACACTAAGAAGGTACAAATAATTTGTAAAGACAAGTGTTGGGGTCAGAAGGTTGGGCAAAGTGTGAAAGAAAACAAAGAATGCTGAAAAAGATAGAAAAGAGGGAGAATACAGAGTACACAGGAAAGCTGGCTAGAAATATAAAATCAGTAATAAGAGTTTCTATCAACACTAACAAAAGAAAAGTTAACAAGTGAGCATTGGTCCTTCAGAAAGTGAATCTGTGGAATTAATAATGGAAAATAAGAATATGACAGGAGAATTTAACAGATATTTTGCATTTGTAATCCACTTTGATGACAGAGGATACAAGTGACATCCCAAAAGCAGCATGAACTGAAAGGGAGTAAGGAGACAGAACCAGAGAAGTGGAACTGAGTAAAGTGTTACCCCTACAGGCTGAGAGTATATATGTCCTGATGGATTTCATTCTAAACCTTAAAAAATGTGACAAGTAAGATGGCTGATGCATAAGTTTTAATTTTCCCAAACTGTCTAGATTCAGGGAATATCCCATTAGATTACTAGATAGCAAATGTAACTCCTTTATTAAAGCAATGAGGGAGGCAGTTTCCTGCATTCTATCGGTCAATTACATTAAAATCTGTCATGGGGAAAGCATTAAAGAAGTTATAGCAGGGGACTTAGATAAGTTCAAAGCAATCAGGCAGAGTCAACGTGGCTCTGTGAAAGGGAAATCATGCCCCTTTGATTGGAGTTACTGACTTTCTTTGTGGGAATTACATTTGTTGTGGATAAAGGAGAACCAGTGGACGAACCACTTTAATACCTGGAAGGCAATTAATAAAGTGCCATATGAGAGATTATTGAAGAACACAAAAGCTCTTTCTGCGTGTATATTGGCATGGATTGAAGATTAGCTGGTTAACAGGCTGCAAGATGTAACAAATAGTGAGTGCTGCATCCTTGGCTGTTTCCAATTTATATAAATGACTTGTCTGAAGGGACAGATGGTATATTTGCTAACTTTGCTGATGACTCAAAATCAATAGGAAAGTATTTTGTGAAGCTGACTTAAAGAGACTACAAAATAAACAGGTAAAGTGACTGTGTGAATGATCAGTAAATACCTTAAAATGTGAAATTGTCTATTTTGTCAAGAGGAATAGGCCATAAGTATTTTATTTGAATAGTGAAAGCTCTGACATGCAGAGAGATCTGGCTGTCCTTGTGCG
The DNA here is from genome assembly GCF_030684315.1 of Stegostoma tigrinum. Lineage (NCBI taxonomy): Eukaryota > Metazoa > Chordata > Chondrichthyes > Orectolobiformes > Stegostomatidae > Stegostoma > Stegostoma tigrinum. Next base: position 6,678,759 of record NC_081384.1, on the reverse strand, counting down.
TGAATCACATAAAGTTAGTTTGTAGGGACAGCAATTAAATAAGAAAGCAAGTAAAATGTGATCGTTTGTAGTGAGGGGAATCAATTACAAAAGTAGGGAGGTTATGCTTCAGTTATCTAGGGCACTGATGAGACCACATCTGGAATGCTGTGCGCAGTACTCATCAAATTATTTAAGGAAAGATGTAAATGTGTTGAAAGCAGTTCCAAAAAGATTGTTGTTGTCTTTGGAGGAAAGGGCACACAGGCTGAGCTTGTATCTGCTGCACTATGTAGTTTTGGTCCCTGTACTTGAGGAGGGATGTAGTTGCATTGGGGACAGTTGAGATGAGGTTCACTAGATTGATTTCAGGAATGGAGGGTTTTGTCTTATGAACGGAGATTGAACAGTTTAGACCTATACTCTCTGGGCTTTAGAAGAATGAGAGGAGATCTAATTGAGGTATATAAGATACCAAAGGGATTGACAGAAGTAAATGTAGACAGGCCATTTCCTCATGTGGGGCATTATAGAACAAAAGATCATAGTTTTACAATAAGTGATAGCAGATCTAAAACAGAAATGAGGATAAATACTTCACTGAAATGGATGCATGAATGTGTGGAATTCATTGCCATTGTGTGCAGTAGATTCTGAAACTCAGTAAATTTAAGGAGGAGGAGACAGAATTTTAATTAGTAATGGGTTGAAGGCTTGTGGAAAGTGAAGTTGAAGCTGAGATGAGATCGGCCATGATCATATCAAATGGTGAAGCAGGCTCAAAGGGCTGAATGGTCTATTCGTGCTCCTAGTTTTTACTTATTTGCTCACTTTTCTAAGGTCCACAATGACTGGATTGAAGCAAATAAGCTCCTGAGGAGTCTGCCCAAAACACACATGAAGCGAAATTCTTCCTCTCACAGAGTCACGTTCCTCAAGGGGTGGTGGAAGGGAAGTCTATGAATATTTTTGGAGGCAGATATGAGTAGATTCTTGTTAGCAAAGGGAGTGAAATATTTTCTTGGTAGGAAGGAATGTGGGTTTGAGTTTACATTAGATCAGCCATGATCTTATTAAATGGTGGAACAGGTTTGAGAGCTGAAAGGCCCACCCCGATCCTTGTTGGTCTCTTTGTCTTTCTCCGCTTACCTGTCAATCCCACTCCAACCATTTTCCTTCCATTCATCATCCATTCATTCTGCATTGGCTGCCATTTTTCCATCCTCCCATTTGCTCTCCATTACTTCCTTCATCCCATATATCCTTCCTTCCCAGTTTCTCCTTCCTCTGTCTTCACCCTCTCCCATTCTCTTTCTCCTTTCTCTTCCTACCTTCTTTTATTTCTCCACTTCTCCCTTCCTCATTGGAACAAACATCAAAGCTTGTAGAGTAAACAAAACAACACCTTCAGTAGAGCTTGATTCTAATCTAATACATGTCTTATGGCAATTTATTTCCAATTACAGTATTCAATGGTTAAATCATCAGATTGTTTCTTCAGCTAATGAGACAAAGCTTTAATTACAAGAACAGCCTTAATTAAGTTTATTAAATATTTTCTGTGTGTGTGGAGGTGGTGTAGGAACTGAGCTTGACTTTTTGTCTCCATGTCTTTGATATAGTTTAAAAGGGTGCTGTGTTTCTGAAAAATGTTTGACAAACCCTGCAGAGATAATATTTGCTGTCTGATACATTGTTTACTGCCAACAAACTATTTCAAAAGCTATTGGATCGATTTAAGGAAAATTATTTCACAGATACCCTATGGCCCAAGGAAGATCTGATTTGCTTTTGCTAAAGATGCACATCTGTGTCCAGAACGTGGAATCTTTTAAAGTCTCCACTAACATTGTGAGGGAGTGTGGATTGATTTTGTTTTTTTTAGAATGCTTTTCATTACCTCACTCAGAGTGTTGTTCACTGGTTTGCAAAGTTTCAGCTTGTTTTCGGCTGTGGTGCTGTCAGGGTGTGTCACAACTGCCTAAAGTGAGCAGAATGTTCAGTGCAGGTTGTCGGGTGTAGATGAGCCTGAAGTCTCCAATATGACATGGGAGCTCTTAATTTAAAAAAAAATCCTTTTCTGTTTTGTAGTTACAGAACATCACCCAGCAGCAGAAGCCTCAGGAAGAGTTGTATAATAACCCTGAATTAACAGTGGCTGGTGGATGTGTTTGCTCTGTGGAATGTCCTCTTCATTTGTCGACTTGCACTAATTTGTATCAAGTCCCACTTGCTCAGTAACCTGCATTCTTTTGCAGTCTGGTAACAGTTCAGATTAAAAAATTTCACTGCTGTTTTCAAAATCCCTTCATGGCCTCAACCCCCTTCATACTGTTGTAGTTCCCTGCTGTCCTACAACCTTCCTAAATTGCTGCACGCCTCCAATTCTGGCTTCTTGCAAATCCCTGATTTATATTGTTCCATTTATGGTGATTGTTCCTTCAGTTGCCAAAGCCAAGCTTTAGAACTGCTTCCTTAAATACCCCTGACTTGTTACCTCACTCATACTATCAGATCATCTGTAAACTGTATATCTTTGAGCAATGGGCTTGAGCGAGTTCAGAGGTAGGGTCATTGAACCCAAGGTGTTAACTCTGTTTTCTCTCCAGATCCTGCCAGACCTGTGGAGTTTTTCCAGCAATTTTTTGTTTTATTTTGAGCAGAGTTTCAGGCAACAGCTTTAAGATGTCCTCAAGAGGCTCATTGTCAAATATTATTTGACAACTCTTCAGTGAAACATTTTCGGTGATATCACTGCATGACAAGAGCTGCGTTAAGGCAACTTCTGGTTGTTGACAGCAATAAAACCCTCAGATTATTCTGTGTTTCTGTGTTGATTGTTCTTATTTACATTTGAGAAGTTGTTAACCCTCAATGATTATCCTGGAGTCTCCAGGAATTTAAAGTTTAAACTCCAATATACATGGAAATAAAGAGTACAAACAGATTATAGTTCTACACTTTTTTTGGAAACATTCATTTTAGAAACTGTAAGGGTGCAAAAAAATCAACTGTTTGACAATCATAAATCATCCAATCAGTTACTAAGGAATCTTTTCACTTTCCAATTGGCCATGAGAGTTCAGGTTTCCATAGGAATGGATGTACTGAGCTACTGTAGGAAACACGGGGGCAGGGATTATGATGAAGGGATGCAGTCAAACGGATACACTGCAGAAATTCATCAAAGATCCTCAGACAGCACCTTCCAAACCTACAACTGCTTCCATCTAGAAGGGCAGGGACAGCAAATATATGGGAATGCCACTACATGCAAATTTTCCTCCAAGTGACTCACCTTTCTTACTTGGAAATATATCATCATTCCTTCACTATGGCTAGGTCAAAATCCTGGAATTTTCTTCCGAAGGCATTGTGGGTCAACCCACAGCAGGTAGACTGCAGCGGTTCAAGAAGGCAGCTCCTCACCTCCTTCTCAAGGGCAACTAGCAATGGGCAATAAAAAATGCTGGCCAGCCAGTGATGCCAATGTTCCATGAGTGAATAAAAAAAATTGCAGGAGTATATATTTTCCTTATTCAGACCCTCCCTGTCGTACATCACATCCTTTTTAGCATTTACAAGGGTGACCCATTGAGATTGAGCTTGGGCTGAGTGGACATATTGTTGAGGTTGTATAGGATGTTGGCGAGGCCTGTGTTCAGTTCTGGTTACCCTGCTAAAGGAAGGATATTATTAAATTAGAGAGAGTTCAGAAAAGATTTACCATGACATTGCCAGGAATGGAGGGTTGGAGTGATTAAAAATAGGCTGGGACGTTTTTTTCACTAGAGAGTAGGAAGTTGAGGGGTGACCTTTTCCAGGTTTATGTAATTATGGGGGGCACAGATGAGGTAACAAGGGTGTGGATAGGAAATATCTTTTCCTTAGGGTGGGGGAGTTCAAAACTAGGGGTGGGCATATTTTTAAGGTTAGAAGGGCAACTTTTTTTACACAGAGCTTGTGTGGAATGAACTGCCAGAGGAAGTGGTGGATGCAGAACAGGTACAGTTACAACATTAAAAAGACATTTGGATAAATACGTGAATAGAAAAGGTTTGGAGGGATATGGTCAAATGCAGGCAGATGGGAATCGTTTAGTTTGGGAACTTGGTTGGTCTAGTCTAGGTGGACTGAAGTGTCGATTTTCATGCTGTATGACTCTATAACGGTGTAGCTTGCATCCATTCCTGCTATCACTTGGATTTGATCCTTTGTTAGTTCTTTGAGGGATAGGTTTATAAAGATGTTGGCCTGATCATCTAAATGGTTAAACTGACCTCCTACATGAAAGCAAAGAGCAACAAAAGCAACTTACTGCTGTAGTCCATTCTAAAGGACAAAACCTAACTCATTTGTATGCTGGATCCATGTTCAACATTTTAAAGTATCTATTAATATTTTAATGCATCCATTAGATATAAATTCATTGTAGGTTTTCTGTATGTTTCTGTGGATGGAATCTTATAGGATGTTGAGCCACAGAGACAGGCACCCATTTCCTGGACTGGGCTGAGCTGTATCTCAGGGCTTGCTCTTATCAGTTTCTGACTTAGTACCTAATTGTATGCGTGCACCTCGTAAGCCTTTGCTTTCCCTATTAACAGATTGGTACAAGAGCCAGAGCCAGCGGCTAGTGGTACTGCAATATTGATGTACTATTTCAAAAAGGCACATTGTCAGACTACTTCTCAGCTGGGGTTTGCCTGGGGGTAGAAGAAGACAGCTTGCTGTCTGGTACACACCGAGCCATTAATCCAACACCTCCAGCGTGTGCCAGCTGCCTGTGTGGCATACACACTATGAGTTGCTTCAACCAAATGGCCACGGGGCTAGTACTCAGCCCATCATAGGGAGGGAATGGAAAACATGAAATTTTAAATTGACCCCCAGCTTTTAAGGTGATAGACTGTTCCAGTTTTCACTCTCCATTGTGAGAAGGAGTGCTTCTTGACATCAACTCCGAACAGCCTGGCCTTGACCTTGAAATTACCATCAGTTTTATATTGAACCATGAAGATCAAAAGTGATCTCAACTAGGAGGTGCTGCATTAGGCCTCCGAATATCTGGAGCACAGTGGGAAATGAATCAGGGTTTTATGACCTGATCCAGCTCCTGAGATCAGTTGGTCAGTGACAAGAACAGTTTGCATTCTGACTGACATAGGCTTTGCCCAACAGGACTTCCTATTCTCTTTGCCCCGTTGTGACATCATGGCTTCGTGACACCACAATGAGCAATTGTTGGACAATGAGGACACTACATGGAGAGAGATACAGCTTCAACTGGAAGAAGAAACAGGTGTGCATGCACACCACAAGATGAATTGTGTTGTCTCACACCTAAATAATACATTGTCAATCATAACCTCTGAATGTACAAACAAACATGCAAATTAATAGCATGAGTAGACCACTCAGTCCCTTTAATCTCCTTTTCTAATCTCCTTCTCCACTATCATCATGGCTGATATGATTACTGTCCACCCCGATAACCTTTCACCTCTTGCTTCTCACCAATCTATCCACATGCTAAGGAGATGATGAGGTAACCAATGGCTGGCAAGGGGAGCCAGGGACAGCATAAAAGGGAAAGAAAAAGCACGCAGTGTGGTGAAGATTATTGTAAAATCAGAGGTTTAGGAAGCCTTTAAAAACCAGTAGAGGACAACTAAAAAAGCAATGGGGGGGTGTTGTTTGGAGGGGGAAGATAATAATATGTGAGCAGGCTAACTAGTGATATAAATGAAGTGTTGTTTTAGATCTATAAAAAGTAAGAGAGAGGCAAGAATGGACATTGGACTGCTGGAAAATAAGGCTGGAGAAATAGTAAGAGGGAATAAAGAAATGGCGGAAGAACTGAATAGGTACTTTGCATCAGTTTTCATGGTGGAAGATATCAGCAGTGTACCAGAACTTCAGAAGGTAAGGGGACAGAGATGCGTGTAGAAGCATTCACTAAGGTGCTGAGGAAGTGAAAAGTCTAAAGTTTTATAAATCACCTGAACCAGATGAACTACAGCCCAGAGTTCTGAGGGAGATTGTACAGGTATTGGTGGTTATCTTTCAGGTATCCTTGGAGGGACGGAGGGTCCCAATAATTGGAAAATGGCTCATGTAACACCCCTGTTTAAGAAGGAAGGGAGGCAGAAAACAAGAAATTATAGGCTTGTTAACCTGACCTTGGTTTTTGTTAAGATTGTGGAATATATTATTGAAGATGAGAATGCAGAGTACTTGCAACTGCGAGTAAAATAGTGCTGAGTCAGTGTAGCTTCGTTAAGGGGAGGTCATGCCTGACAAGTCTGGTTGGATTCTCTGAGGAGGTAACAGGCAAATTAGACAAAAGTAAGCTAGTGGATGTGATCTATTTCAATTTTCAGAAGGCCTTTGATAAGGTGCTGCATAGGAGGCTGTTAAATACTATAAGAGCCCCTGGTATTGGGGACAAGGAAATGGCAGAGATAAAGGATTGGCTGACTGGCAGAAACAAGAGAGTGAGGTTAAAGGAGCTTTTTTATGGGATGGAAGCTGGTGACTAGTGGAGTACCACAGGGATCAGTGTTGGGACCACGAATATTCATGTTATACATTAATGATCAGGAAGAAGGAATTGGGAGCATTTTTGCTAAGTTTGCAGATGATACAAAGATAGATGGAGGGACAGATATTGGTGGAGGAGTGGGGTGACTGCGGCTAGGATAGTGGGCAAAGATGTGATGGATGCAATACAATGTGGGGAAGTGTGAGGCTTTGCACTTTGATTGGAAGAATAGAGATGCACACTATTTTCTAACTGTGAAAAAGCTTCAGAAATCTAAGGCACAAAGGGACCTAGGAGCCCTAATTCAGGATTCTCTTCAGGTGAACATGCAGTTTCAGTCTGAAGTTAAGAAGACAAAAATGCAATGTTAGCTTTCATTTCAGGAGGGCTTGTATGCGAGAGTAGAGATATACAGATGAAGCTGTATAAGGCTCTGGTCAGAATGCATTTGGAACATTATGAACAGTTTTGGCTCCTGTAGCGAAGGAAAGAAGTACTGACATGGGAGGGGGTCCAGAGGATCACTGGAATGATCTCAGATGAAAGGCTCATCATTTGAGGAATGGTTGAGGACACTGGGTCTGTCCTCAATGGCACTTAGAAGAATGAGGGTGGAATCTTATTGAAAGTTATAGAATACTGAGGGGCCTGGATTCAGTAGATGTTGTCAAGAATGTTTCCACTGATAGGAGAGACTAGGACCACTGGGCACAGCCTCAGAGTGCAGGGGCAACTCTTTAGAACTGAGATGAGGAGGAATTTCTTCAGCCAGAGGGTGATGAATCAATGGAAACCATAGCTGCTAAAGGCTGTGGAGGCCAAGTCATTGCGTGTATTTAAAACAAAGATAGATAGGTTCTTGATTAATAAGAGGATCAAGGGTTATGGGAAGAAGGTGGCAGAATGGAGTTGACAAATATCTCAGCTGTGATTGAATATCAGAGCAGACTTGATGGTCTGAATGGTCAAATTCTACGCCTACAGCTAATCGTCTGCCTCTGCTTTAAAAATAATTAAGTTTCTGCTTACGTTGGCCCTTGAGGAGGAGAGTTAATGTCTCTGTGAGAAAAGCTATCTCCTCATCACTGTCTTAAATGGGAAATCACTTAATTTCAGACAGTGACCCCCTCCATATTCGAGATTCTCTCACAAGAGGAAACATCCTTTGCATTTCCATTCTGTCAAAACACCTCAGGATCATATAGGATCAAGTTGCATCTTTTTCTTTTATGCTCCAGCAGATAAATGCCTCTCCTATCCATGCTTACGAGACAACCTACGCATTCTACATGATAGTCTTGTAAACGGTTTATCCAATGCATTTACATAATCAAAGAAAGTGATCAATAATGTACACTGTACTCCAGATATGGTCTCTCCAGTGTACTGTATAACTGTGTATAGCCTGCCTACTTTTGTATTCAAATCCCCTCAATAAACAAAAACATTCTATTCACTTTCCTAATTTTCTGTGGCATTTACATTTTAACTTCTTGAAATTCAAGCAGGAAAGTTCCCAGATCATCCTGTAACACCATTTAGATAGTAAGTGTTTTTCTTGGTGATAATGGGAGCTGCAGATGCTGGAGAATCCAAGATAATAAAATGTGAGGCTGGATGAACACAGCAGGCCCAGCAGCATCTCAGGAGCACAAAAGCTGACGTTTCGGGCCTGGACCCTTCAAAAGTGTTTTTCTTGTTCTTTCTGCCAAATGGATAGTTTCACATTTTCTCACGTTATGATCTATTTGCTAAATCTTTGCCTGCCCACTTGTATCCTCCTTATGTCCTCTTCACAACTTACTGTCCTACCTGCCTTTCCATCATTAGCAAATTTAGCAACTTACTTTCTGTCCCTCCATCCGAGTCATTTGTATAAATTGTAAAATGTTGAGACCCCAATGCTGATCCTTGTGGCACAACACTCATTACATCTCGCCAACTGAAAAGTGACCTATTTATGCCTACTGTTTCCTGTTAGCTAGCAAACCTCTTGCGGGATGACTCCTTGTGAGGTCCCTACAGCAGATCTTACTCTAACATTTCTTATAACTGTTCTATAATTTTACACTTAAAGCAGATCTTGCTAACATTGATCTCACCTAGCGCGCATCTTGTGCAATGCAACCCGTGTGCCCCTGTCTAAGTCTTTTTGATCTGTACATCCTTTGCTTACTATGATCTGCCTGTACCACTCATAAACAAAGCTTTTCACTGTATTTCAGTACACTTGACAATCAATCAATCAATCTTGCCTGTGCCAAAAGATTACCATCTAGACCATGAAGTTTTAATCTATGTAATATACTTTCATGTGATACCTTATCAAATGCCTTCTGGATATCAAAATATAGCACATCTGTCCATTCTCCTCTATCTATAGCAGATGTTACTTAGACATAGAATATAGAACAGTACCGCACGGCTATAGACTCTGCAGCCTACTATATGTATGCTGACCAGGCTGTGCCATGAATCTAAACTAATCCCATCTCCCTGCACATGGTCTGCATCCCTCTATTCCCTGCCTGTTCATGTGTCTGTCTAAAGGCCTCTTAAATGTTGCCGTTGTATCTATTTCCATCACTTTTGCTAGCAGCATGTTCCAGGCACCTACTACCCTCTGTGGAAAAATATTTTCTCGCACTTCTCATTTCAACTTTTCTCTTCTCACCTTAAACCTGTGCTCCCTAGTATTTGACATTTCCACCCTCAGAAAGTGACTCTGATTACCTTAACTCGAAGAACTTCAATACTTGGTTAAACAGAATTCCGTTTTCATAAAACCATGTTGACTCTGTCTTGAAATTTACTTAGTGCCTGGCTATAGCATACTTAATAATAGCTTCTAACACTTTTCGTCGGCCACATGTTAAACTAACTGTCCTGGAGTTTCCTGCATTCTGTCTCTATCCCTTTTGATCAAAGGACTTACATTTGTTATCTTCTCATCTAACAGGATCTCACCTCAATGAAGGGAATTAGAACTAATGGATCAACTCTTCGCTAGCCACCCAATTTAAGATCCTTGGTGAAGTCCATCAGGACGTGGTCTGCTGTCAGCACTTGCCTCCAACAATTTACTCAGCACCAGTATCTTGCTGATTGTAAAGTTTCTTAGGTTCCTCCGTCCCTTCCATTTCCTAATTTACTGTCCCTTCTGGGATGTTGCTTGCATTCTGTATAGTGAAGACTGATCCAAGATATCTGTTCAATCCATCTCCTTATGTTTATTAATTCTCCGATTCTCTTTCCATAGGAGCAGTATTCACTTTGTTAACTCTTTCCTTTTTTAAATATCCACAGAAACTCTTGTGATGGAGTGTTTTGGCTGTGATTCAGTCATGCAGACTCCTGCAACCTCTGGTGTTCATGAATTAGAGAGGCACTGCATTTACCAACTGTGCCAGGCCATCCAGGGCTTCTTTTACTGAAACAAATCACACTGAGGTGCAGCCTGTATGAAGGCCTGCTTTGATGCTTGAGTTATTTGTAGGAGTAGTGAAGAGGAATGGCATTGTATTAATATTAATTTGATTTAATTTTACTCTAAAGCGTGGAGAGGCTGTTGGTATTGCAGGGGTTCCCAAGGGATTTCACAGCATGAAGCTTCGAAGGAAAGGACTTGAATACAAAATGAACAAAGCACCTCAATCCTCAATTACTTTGGATGGACAAAATCCAAAATCACATGACACCAGGTTACAATCCAAAAGGTTTATTTGAAATCACAAGCTTTCAGAGCAAAGCCCCTTGGTGCTCTCCTCTCCCTGCCCCGACAAAGGGGCTGCGCTCTGAACGCTTATGATTTCAAATAAACCTGTTGGACTATGATCTGGTGCTATGTGATTTTTGACTCAGTTACTTTGACAGTGCAGTCAGCTATTGTTTCTTACTTAATTATTTAATTTTATTCGTTGCTTGGTTGTGGGTGTTGCTGAAGACCAGTATTTATTACATCCTTAGATAACAAAATGTGAGGCTGGATGAACACAGCAGGCCAAGCAGCATCTCAGGAGCACAAAAGCTGACGTTTCGGGCCTAGACCCTTCATCAGAGAGGGGGATGGGGGGAGGGAACTGGAATAAATAGGGAGAGAGGGGGAGGCGGACCGAAGATGGAGAGTAAAGAAGATAGGTGGAGAGGGTGTAGGTGGGGAGATAGGGAGGGGATAGGTCAGTCCAGGGAAGACGGACAGGTCAAGGAGGTGGGATGAGGTTAGTAGGTAGCTGGGGGTGCGGCTTGGGGTGGGAGGAAGGGATGGGTGAGAGGAAGAACCGGTTAGGGAGGCAGAGACAGGTTGGACTGGTTTTGGGATGCAGTGGGTGGGGGGGAAGAGCTGGGCTGGTTGTGTGGTGCAGTGGGGGGAGGGGATGAACTGGGCTGGTTTAGGGATGCAGTGGGGGAAGGGGAGATTTTGAAGCTTGTGAAGTCCACATTGATACCATTGGGCTGCAGGGTTCCCAAGCGGAATATGAGTTGCTGTTCCTGCAACCTACGGGTGGCATCATTGTGGCACTGCAGGAGGCCCATGATGGACATGTCATCTAAAGAATGGGAGGGGGAGTTGAAATGGTTTGCGACTGGGAGGTGCAGTTGTTTATTGCGAACCGAGCGGAGGTGTTCTGCAAAGCGGTTCCCAAGCCTCCGCTTTGGGGACAGCGGATGCTGTATACCACATTAGCAGATGTGCAGGTGAACATCTGCTTGATGTGGAAAGTCTTCTTGGGGCCTGGGATGGGGGTGAGGGAGGAGGTGTGGGGGCAAGTGTAGCACTTACTGCGGTTGCAGGGAAAAGTGCTGGGTGCGGTGGTGCTGGAGGGGAGTGTGCAGTGGACAAGGGAGTCAAGGAGAGAGTGGACCCTTCGGAAAGCAGACAGGGATGGGGATGGAAAAATGTCTTTGGCGGTGGGGTTGGAATGCAGATGGCGGTATTCTTGGAGGATAATGTGTCGGATCCGGAGGTTGGTGGGGTGGTATGTGACGACAAGGAGGATTCTCCCTAGACTCCCTGGACTGACCGATCTCCTCCCTACCTCCCCTTACACTCACCTTTACTGGCTCCATCCCCGCCTCTTTAACTTGTCTGTCTTCTCTCCACCTATCTTCGCCTTTATCCATCTTTGATCCACCTCCCCCACCATTCCATTTATTTCAGAACCCTCTTCCCCTCCCCCATTTCTGATGAAGGGGCTAGGCACGAAATGTCAGCTTTCCTGCTCCGCTGATACTGCTTGGCCTGCTGTGTTCATCCAGCTCTGCACCTTATTATCTCGGATTCTCCAGCATCTGCAGTTCCTATTATCTCTGAATGAATCAGATGGGTTTTCTCAACAATTAATGATAGGTTATGTTATTGTGACTAGCTTTGCAATTCCAAATTTTGTAACTGAATTTAAATTTTAGCAGATACCAAGGATTTGAGCCCATGTCCCCCAAGCATTAACTTGGTTCCCCAGATAACCAGTGTATTGATATTACCACTACACCATCCTCTGCTATTGCTTAGGACAAATTTCAATATGAAACACACAAACAGGTGACAATCAGTTTTCTTACTAAAGTTTAGTAGCAATAAAGATGGTAAACACAGCAAAGAGAGTCTGCTCCAGAAGATCTCCCTCACGAACTGTTCTAATTGCAGTGAGTAAACAATTCATTACCGCCTTGGCTAGTTTTTATTTTCACTTCTCAATTTACTTCACATCAAACACTGGATATGTGTAGAGTTGCATCAAGAATTCGGCATTCAGTTAAAGGCTAGAATTAATTTCAATGATTTAACAAAGCTTTACTTTCTGAAGGATATGAGAGGTTTTGAGGCAGCCTAACACTAAGTTTCATAGCATGAAAGTACAGAATCAAGACGTTCAGCCCATCTTTAAGAGAGCTACCCGGTCAGTTCTGTCCCTAGCTCTTCCTCCATAGACTTTCAAATTTCCTTATCTTCAGATATTTTGTATGCTTTCACTGCAAGTCTTGTACCACACAACAGTTCTGAAGAGGTTAGTGTTCAAATTACATTGGTTTCCCCCTTTCTAATGATGCTATTTCTAGAATGGAGATAAGTAGTCCTGTTGTGGCTTTTGGAGGGAGCAGATAAATGTACCAACCCCAAGGTCCTAGTAATTATCCCTGGCCAAATATAGTTGTTGCATTAATGGGAGGAAAATTCAGAGTAGTTGTGGAGGGGTGTTTTTCTGACTGAAGGTCTGTGACCAGTGGTGTTTTGCAAGAATCAGTGCTGGGACCTCTGTTTGTAATTTGTATACAAATGATTTGGACGAAAGTGTAGGCGGTTCAATTAGTAAATTTGCAGATGACACAAAAATTGGTGGAGTTGTGGATAGTGAGGAAAGTTGTCAAAGGATATAGCAGGGAAGTTGGGTGGAGAAATAGTGGATAATCGGGATGAGTGTGAGGTGATGCATTCTGGGAGGTGAAATGTAAAAAGAAAGGGTACAATAAATGGCAGGACACTGAGGAGTGTTGATATACAGAGGGATCTTGAGGTGCATATCCATAGCTCCCTGAACTGACAATGCAAGTGGATACAATAGTAAAGAATGCGGACAGCATACTTGCCTTCAATGGTCAAGGCATTGAGTATAAAATTTGCAAGTCATTTTGTAGCTATATAAAAGTTTAGTGGGGTCACATTTGGAGAATCATGTGCGGTACTGGCTGCCACATTATATGGTAGGTGTGGAGGCTCTGTAGAGGGTGCAAAAGAGGTTTACCAGGATATTGCCTGGATTGAAAGGTATTTCCTGCAAGAGAAGGTTGGACAAACTTGGATTATTTTCACTCGAAGCTATTGGGCGACTTGATAGAAGTTTATAAAATTATGAGAGGGATCAATAGAGTAGATAGTCGGAGTTGTTTTTCCAAGGTGTAAATGCCAAACACTAGGGGCCATAGCTTTAAGGTGAGAGGGGGATAGTATAAAGAAGCTGTGTAAAAAGGTTTTTACATAGAGGATGGTAGGTGCTTGGAATGTGCTGCCAGGGGAGATGGTCGAAGCAGATACAATAGCCATGTTTAAGATGCATTGATATAGACATCGTCAGGGAATAGAGGGATATGGACCATGTTCAAGCACATAGGATTAGTTTAGAATTGGCATCATGGTGGATCAATTGGCATGTTCCTGTGTCGTACAGTTTTATATTCTTTGTTCTATGTAGATTGGTTCAAGCTACGTACCTCAAAAACCTTTTCCTAATACCATATACTTACAGAGGTGGCAAATACTGCAAGATACCAGCAGTGGTCAGCCAGGAAAATAACTGTAATAAAGTAAAGCGTTTTTCTGGCTGCCTTCTGTTTATGGCAAGATTTCTATTGTATAGGACTAAGATGGATTTGAACTACAGATCGAAAAGTCAAAACAGGCTACTCAACCCTCCCAACTGTTCTGCCACTCAGATGAGATCACGGCTGTACTGTATTTTAGTACTGCCCATGACCAGTGGGTCCAAATCCATCAATACTCTAGACTAAAGCTATCAGTCCCAGATTAATGAATAGTAATTCAGCTAGTATTTACTTTATTTTGAAAAACAGAATTCCACGCTCTGCCCTTTATGTAAAGAAGTGTTTCTTAACTTCTCTCTGCAATGTATTAGGTTTCAATCTTTCAGGTCAAAATCTATATTTCTATCATGCCTCATAAAGACTGACTATCAACCAGAAGCCAAACTGTCTTCCTTTCTCCACAGCCTGACCTGTTTAGTATTCCAGCATTTTCTGTTTTTACTACAGACTCCCAGAATCCACAATGTAGATGCAATGTCCCAGGACCAGCAATCCCAGGAATGAGACAATGTTGGGCTTTGGATCTTCCTGAATTTCCAGTTGAGTGGGTTGAGCTATTGTTCAGGTCATTTTAGTTGGGATAGGGTCAAGGGTTGCGTGGAACAGTGTAATTTACAGACAAGCAAACAATGAGGAGAATAACTAATCAAATACCATGCAGTGCTAATTCAGTGCCTAGCTCAACTGCCGACATAAGGTTTTCTTTAAAATTTTATTCAGTTAAATTGGTGCACAGTGCATTCTAGAAATGTCTGATTTGCAGTCGATTCCAGTTTTTTGACTAGTGAGACATCATTTTAATTTTGTATATCTTTTTTCAGTGCCTTTGTTATGAGGTTAAAGTGATAGAACATAGAACATTACAGCGCAGTACAGGCCCTTCGGCCCTCGATGTTGCGCCGACCTGTGAAACCAATCTGAAGCCCAACTAACTTACACTATTCCATTATCATCCATAAGTGTATCCAATGACCACTTAAATACTCTTAAAGTTGGCGAGTCTACTACTGTTACAGGCAGGGCACTCCACGCCCTTATTACTATCTGAGTAAAGAACCTACCTCTGACATCTGTCCTGTATCTATCACCCCTCAATTTAAAGCTATGTCCCCTCATGATAGCCATCACCATCTGAGGAAAAAGGCTGTCACTATCCACCCTATCTAGTCCTATGATCATCTTATATGTCTCTATTAAACAAAGAAACAAACAAAGAAACCTACAGCACAGGAACAGGCCTTTCGGCCCTCCAAGCCTGCGCCGATCAAGACCCTCTGTCTAACCTGTCATCTATTTTCTAACAGTCTGTGTCCATTTGCTCCCTGCCCATCCATGTACTTGTCCAAATATATCTTAAAAGACGCTAACGTGTCTGCGTCTACCACCTCCGCTGGCAACGCGTTCCAGGCACCCACCACCCTCTGTGTAAAGAACTTGCCACGTGTATCTCCCTTAAACTTTCCTCCTCTCACTTTGAACTCATGACCCCTAGTAATTGAGTCCCCCACTCTGGGAAAAAGCTTCTTGCAATCCACCCTGTCTATACCCCTCATGATTTTGTAGACCTCAATCAGGTTCCCCCCTCAATCTCCGTCTTTCTAATGAAAATAATCCTAATCTATTCAACCTCTCTTCATAGCCAGCACCCTCCATACCAGGCAACACCCTGGTGAACCTCCTCTGCACCCTCGCCAAAGCATCCACATCCTTTTGGTAATGTGGCGACCAGAACTGTACACGGTATTCCAAATGTGGCTGAACCAAAGTCCTATACAACTGTAACATGACCTGCCAACTCTTGTACTCAATACCCCACCCAGTGAAGGAAAGCATGCCATATGATGATCTTCCAAAATGCATCACCTCGCATTAGCCCGGATTGAACTCCATCTGCAATTTATCTGCCCAACTCTCCAGTCTATCTATATTCTGCTGTAATTTCTGACAGTCCCCCTCGCTATCAGCTACTCCACCAATCTTAGTGTCATCAGCAGTGATGTCCCAGATTTGCTCACAGCGGAAAAGATTTCTCTCTATCAGATTCACAAATTGCTTTTAAAATTTGTAGCGCTCCAAATAGATCATTTGGTGTGGAAGCAGGCCAGTCAGCCCATACCACCTCTCCGAAGAGCATCCCGCCTAAACCCAACCCACTACCCTTTCCCTTGTATTTCCCACAGAACCTGCACGTCCCTGGAAACCATGGGCAATTTAGCCTGCCTATCTCTGGACTGTGAGAGGAAACCAGAGCACACAGATGCAGGGAGAATGTGCAAACTCCACATGCAGTCTACCTGAGGCTGGAATTGAACCTGAGCCCCTAGCACTACTGAGCCACTGTACTGTCCTATGGTACAAAGCCCAAGAGCTGAATGGTCCTCTCCTGCTTCAACGATTTCCTGTTTTATGCAGAGCTATTATTCGAAGCTCGTGGGTAATGGTTATTTTGCAGACACCAGATGTGATGAAGCCTTTGTTGAACTGTCTCTGTTGTACAGGATGTTTATGCTTCCAACACATCCTATAAATAAAGATTCACTGATAGTAAATACAAACTGCAGCTAAGCTCACGCTTTGACTCCTGAGTTTTGTAGAATCTTGATGTTTATTTTGTGATGAGCAAAGTCTAGAGGATAATGGTGACACAAAGAAGTGTTTTAAAAATATTACGCCTTCATACTGCACTGGTTACTGCTCCCACAGTTGAAGAATACAGTTTCTCCTCCATTAGTTTGACAAAGAAGTGTCCAAAATGCTCCAGAGACAGTGGCATATGGGAGCAGAAATCATACAACAGCTACTCTTTATTTGACAGCAGAGAAGGTTGAAGGGAGATTGAATAGAGGTGCTCAAATTCATGATGGATTTTGAGAGTAAATAAGGCAAACCGTTTCCAGTGGGAGAGAGCTCAGGTTCCAAAGGACATTGATTGCAGTAAATTGGCAATGGATCCAGAGCTAGGATGCAAAATACATTTTCTATTCAAATGTCATGATGATCCAGAAGGCATCACCTGAAAGGATTGAAAACATGTTTTATGTTAAGTTCCAAAAGGGAATTAAATAACTATTTGATAGAGGGAAAATTACAGTGCTATGAAGGAACTGCAGAACAGATGGGGAGAGTTCCTTTGAGGAACTGTTAAATGGGCTGAATGGCCTCTGATTGTGATGCACAAATAATGATTCTAAGATTTAATTGGAATGATCTGATGATGGATGTTTTCCTGCACTAAATTGCACATTGATACACTTTTGGCATTGCTTAATTAATATTCTTAATTTAAGATTAACCTGGAATAGACAATGGATTGTGCAGATAAAATTTTCAACTTTCCCAACCTCTCACACCCATACCTCTCTATCTCCCACTCCTCAATTAAATGTATGACAGTCAGTACATCTCAATGCAACGTAGGTCAGGAGCTGAGCAGAACAGTAAATTGCATTTGTGAAAACACTCCAAGTGTGAAGCTACCAAACAGTAGACTTTGGAATGAGGTTGTGAAAGTTAAGTTTCCGTGTTGAGGGCAGGGGCAGATGTAAGTGCTACTTCAAATGGATCCTTCAAAAGTCCATGTGCCCAAATCAGAATTCAAGTCTGGAAACTTCTATCAGGTGATGCTCAAACATCGAACTTTGGCATGTTACTGCAGTTCCTCGGGGTGCTGCAGACTTTATTCCCCACAAGATCTCTGTGCCCCTCCAATTTGTCCCTCTTCTGCAACATCCAGTTTCCTTTGCTGCACCATTTAGGGTCTCCCTTAGGGAAGACCCTCCCTAAATCTCTCCAAATGTTTCCCTCTTCCCTCACTGAAGTTGCTCCTTAAAACATACTTCTTCCAGTAGCCTTTTGGGTCCCGTGATCTAACAGCCCCTTATGTTCATCATGTCAAATATTGTGTGATAATACTGCTGTGAAGAGCCTTGGAATGTTCTCGACATGTTAGATGTTCATAGAGATGCAAACTTGTCTTGCTCAACTGCTGACTTGAGCTGCATTGTGATGATTATGTACATTTAGTTGTAGGGTGGGAGAGGGGACTGAGTGAACGTGGGTCATTGGGAAAGGCAAAGCTTTACTTGGACATTCCTTGATATATCTTTGAGCAGGTAAAGCTTCAGGGTCTGGTTGTGACCCCACCATCTTGGCCGCCTGGATTTTGGACATGTACAAGGGTAAAATTGCTGAAAGTTTATGTGATCTTGTAAGGAAGTGGAAAACGTAGCTACAACTTGCGTCTTGCTATCAACCGGTCTTCTGTTGAATGCTATAACTGAGAATAGGACATGTGTCAAGCGGCTTGATCATTTTTCTTTTCCTGTCTGCGTCTCCAGTTTTCTCCACATTTAGGAACTCAGGGCCTCATTCCACCTTAAATATGGGTAAGAAATAAAATCATTTACATAATACAACACCTTTCACAACCTAAAGTAATCCTGAACTTTGTCACAGTAAATGAAATACTTTTGAAGTGTGGCCACTGTTGTTATGTAGGAGAAGTGACAGACAATTTATGCATAGAAAGCTCCTAAAACAGGAATGAGATTAATGACCAGATAACCTGTGTATAGTGACATCAATTATGGGGTAAATATTGGCCCAGAACACCAGGGCAAAATAATTCTTCTTCAAAATCAGTTCTCTTAAATTTGCCTGGAGATACTAAGAACTGCCAATCCTGGAGTCAGAGGTCACACGGTGGAGGAACACAGCAGGCCAGGCAGCATCAGAGGAGAAGGAAAGCTGACGTTTCGGGTCAGGACCTGTCTTTCTGCTGTGTTCCTACAGCGCCATACCGTGTTATCTCTTAAATTCACCTGGTGTTTTATATCTCATCTGAAAGCTAGTATCTGCAACAATGTAGAACTCCCTCAGCACTGAATTGGAGTAGTGTGGTGCTTTTGTAACATTACAATGCCTTGGAAAGTTTGCAAGGAGTCCGGTCATTTTTATCACAACTCCCACCTTTTCCTCATTTGAAGGGGTTGGCAGTAAGCCCTCTTGATCAAAGACAGCCTCATGTTCAACATTGACCTAACTCAGTAATCAGAGAAAGTGACACATGGAAGATGAGTGAAACACCAATGAGGCAAGACCAGGCTTCTACAAGAGTTCGCAAATCTCAGTGAACTTTGCAAGTGCATTAATGTCAATGGTTGGTCTAGTTTCAAAATTCTGACCTATTGGTTGACACTGAACAGATTCAGCAATGGTGCTAACTCTTCTCCAAACACGTATATAGGGTGATATATAGTCACAGTAACACAGTGTCAAGAATTTTACAAAGCTGCTACACGATCTGGCTTCCAGTCCAGTCAATACACTAAGGTACAATGAACTTCATGGCAATCAGTCTGACTAGAATTCACAATCGGACTTGTACTGCCAGAATGATCTTGACACTTACTGACTCCTTCATCAGCCAACATGATATGATTGCTAGACAAGAGAAATCCTGACTTTGATTTATTGAAATTTTCTACAAAATCTTAGAATCTAGCTTCCTGTGAAATCATTCATTTTACTGCCTTATTCAAAGTACAAATATGAGAGGGGTAAACTGACTTACAAATTGGACAAAATGAACATTGGAGTTACTGCAAAATATGACAAATCAGGAACTCCAAAAATTACCTGTGCGATTGCTCTGAGGTTGGAGATATAGTTGAGGGATAACAGGACTTCTGTACTCTGCTATATACTAGTCATGAAAGCACCCATCCTTAACTGAACAATAACCTTCATTAGAAATGAAACAAGAAGAAGCCTCGACAAAACAGTTTCTCAGACAGAGTGCACAGATGAAAAGGTCACTGTATATCATTGCTGTGCACAAATATGTCCTTGTCAATTATTATCATTTGAACGATACCAGAGGCACCAAATAAAAGAAAAAAGAGTTTATGTGGAGACTTTCAGGAGCATGGGATGTCCCAAAGCACTTTACAGCCAATGAGACAATGTCAGAAATGTGTTAGTCAACTTTCACGTACTAAGATCCTGCAATCAGGACTTTATTTGTAGCTGTTAGCTGAAATGCAAATATTATCCAGGACATCATGGGTAACTCCCCTACCCTTCTTTTAAACAGCACCATGCGACCTCAGAAGACAGAGAGGTTTAGCTTTAACACATTCAAAGAATGGCACCACCATCAGCACAGCACGTCTCAGTCCTGAACTGGGAGGGTTAGTTCAGATTTAGTGACGTTTTGTGAGACTTCAAACCCACAAGTTGCTGATGCAAGGTGTAAAGAGTTACTGAAAGAGCCATTTTAAGGCTTTACAATATATGGGGATGAGTCAATACAGGGGCCGTTTAAACAGGAATCCCATTGCAGTAACTATAGATAGAACATTTGTGAAGAGAGTTAAAAATTTCACAAGTTAGAGAGAAATAGATAAAAGTTCACCTTGTGTGATGGTGCAAATAAAATGATCAAATTCCTATTATATGCAGCATCTGATATTTATTCCATTAATGGCAAGAGAGGTGATATCAGGTGATATCTAAATGACACATGACTGATCCAATATTATTATAAAAAGACACCAGGCTCTGTATACTGAGGATCTCTGGCAAAGGATATCCATTCATAAATCAGTCAATATAAGGGAGTTGTTGCAGACAGACTCTCTCCTCAATCCCCTTTTTTTCTCTAAAGATAACAATTGAAAAGTACCTAAGTTGTGTAAGGCTCAGAATAACTCCCTCGGGTTGGATGTTTTACAAAAACAAACTTGAATGTCTCAAAAGTCCTGGACACCAAAATGAACAAATACTTAAAATATGGAGAGTTTTATGTTTATTTTCCACAGAGGTTTATCAAGTGAAAACATCAATGTTTCTCTCATTAATTATTGACAGTCTTCAGGGGACATCTGTTCAGAACTGTCATGTGTACAAGAGGGGGAGAGAGATGGAGAGTAATGGCTTCTTATAACAATTACATTGATTTTTAAATTATCCAAAGGTGTTTCTGCTCAGAGGTTTGCTAATGACAAGTTCTAATGAAAGCACCAAGGTTTAATTGGTAGAGTTGCGAGAGGCAGAATATCTACATTTCCTCTCGGGGTATGAGGATTGGTTTGAGGCCTCAACTTAGAGTTTGATGATTAAAGGCAGTGTCAGGAATAACTTTCTCAAACTAGCTAGTAGAAATCTGCTATTCTGTCAGCAAAGACATTGTTGAGGCTGGCTGTACAGGGGAGGTGTTGTCAATAGAAAATTGCAAAACTGAGATTGATAGCTTTGTTGGACAAGATTATCAAGGACTATAGATCCAAAGTGATTGAATGGAATTAATGGACAAATTAGCCATAGCCTCACTGAATTTTGTCTTATTTGCTCATTAATTGTTAGCAAGACTGGTAAAACTGATATTACTTCCTAGACGTGACTGCCCTTAACTGAATAGCTTGATATGATATTTCAGAGAGCAGCTAACAAACATTACATTACTGTAGGTCTGAAGTTGCAAATTCTTTTTTAAAAGTTTTATTTTGCAGCAATGATTCTTCTCCCAGCCCTTGCTGCTGCCTTGGAGAAACTTTACACATCTGGTAGCGTCTGTGCAGAGAAAGCAGAGTTAACGCTTTCTCAAAGGATTCGGAAGGTTCTGAAGAACGGTCACTGGACTCGAAACATTAACTCTTCTTCCTGTCCACAGATGCTGCCAGACATGCTGAGTTTCTCCAGCAATTTCTAATTTCCTTTCACAATTCTAGCATCCACAATGCTTGGTTTTATTTTCCTGCTTCATTCTCATTGTCTTCTTGAAAAAAACTGAGCGTGAGAGACCAGAATTTCAAGCCTCTTTAAATTGTTCAACACTTATCTGTTTGAAGTGCCTTGGTTAGTGATTTCCCTGGCTCTCTGCTCTCAGAATAAACTAGTCCTGGTTTGTGGCCATGTGGCTTTTGTATTTCTAGCCCTGTCTTGTGGTAGCTACGGTACGATGATAATGCTTAATTGGAGCTGCAACTTCACTTTTAAATTACTGCACTTTCAGCTTGAATCACTGCACTACTTCAAGTTTTCCCTCATGTGCAGAGGAATTTTTGCTTTAACTCATGCATTCCTTGATGCCTGACTATCTCACCAAGTCAACTCAGACTTGGGACTGCTGCCACAGACCACAGCCTTGTTAAGCAGCCTGTACCTCTGCCTCAGAGCTGTGGATTTCCTCTGGTTTGAGCATCTTCTGTCAGGCCTGGAATGCTTTCTGTGTTGTTCTCTAAGGTATTCCTCTGTAACACAGAAGGTACTGCATGTCATCAGCAATCAGTAGTATCTGTTTATCTTGACGTCTTCCAGGCCACCAGCATGTAATTATCTTTTATTTTCCTGAAGGTCTGAAATCTAATTTCCTTTAATTGGTAGCATGCTGGTCACTGCTGCTTATGAAGTTGTGGAAGGGCCTGACATTGTCGCCATCAACATTGCCTCTAAGCTATGCAGTGATCAGTGTGCCAAAGCCATTTACAGTGTTGACTTCCAGTTATGCACTGAAAAAAACTTTTAGCATGAATGCTGCTCACTATGTCATGTATGTTCGTTCCTTCCAGCCCTATGTGCTCTAGTATGGAGAAGGATAGCTACATCTCTATTACAACTGAAAGAATTGTCTTGGTTAGATAATTTGAAGTTTATTGCATTATTGCAGCCACTTATAGATTGTGGGGCCACCACTGAAAGGTCTGGGAAACACGGCACTATAAACATTGGAGTTCCCGCCCCTTTTTAGTGTTTAATTAATCTTTTAAGCTGCTCTAATATCTCACAATATTCATTTGCGGGATGCGGGCATTGTTAGCAAGGCTAAAAGAATTGTCCATCCCTAATTTTCCCCAGGGCCATTTAGAACTCACATGATTTCCTTCCCAAAACAACATTAGTGAACCAGACAGACATATCAAGTAATGATTTCATGGAAGTCATTAGACTGCTAATTCCAGATTTTTATTGAATTCAAATCCTACCATCTGCTGGATTTGAGCCAGTGCCCCCAGAACACTAGAGATAATGGGAACTGCTGATACTGGAGAATCTGAGATAACAAGGTGTAGAGCTGGATGAACACTGCAGGACAAGCAGCATCTTAAGAGCACTAAAGTTGACTTTTTGGGCCTAGACCTAGGGTCTAGGCCCAAAACATCAGCTTTTTTGCTCCTAAGATGTTGCTTCCCCCAGGACATTATCTGGGTCTCTAGATTAACAGTCCAGCAATTATCCCACCAGGCCATTGCTTGACATGCAATAGCTTTGAACCTGCCCTCTCTCAGGAATTACTTTGAAACGATTGGACTAGTTTAAAGACAAAATATGAAATATAAATGCATTTGCTACACCCAAATAATGCAGTGAGCCAGGAGCAGAACCAGTTTTAACGGCCGCACTGAGGAGCCAGATGGATGTTTCTGTGAACAGTGTCCTTGCGGACCATGTCAGCAGACATTTCAGCTCTGTGAAGCGTACAAAGTGGATTGATATGACTTTGTGAAGCAGAGCGCAGACAGCACAAGTATAGCAATGTTCTTACTGTGAATGCACAAGTAACGCTGCACGTAGACTTGCACACAAAACATCAGAGCAACACTGTCGAAAATAAAATTAAAAAAGATCAGACCCATTGATCGATAACCTGCAATCAGATCCACTGAACTGGAATAAAGGAGAAGAGCCGCAGGTTTTAATAAAAGGTAGCTGTCACCAAAGCAACATAGAAAGGAATTATTTCACCTAAAGTGTCAGGCTTGTTACAATAACCTTCACCGAAGGCATCTGACCGACAACTCTCATTGCGTTTTGACAAAATGTATCTTTTGTCTAAGGAGTGTGGGTATTGCTGACAAGTCTTGCCTGTGTTTCCCATTCCTAAACTGCCCTAGAGAAGGTGGTAGTGATCTGCAGTCCATCCGGTAAAAGTTCATCCAAAATGCTCTCTACAAGAGAGTTCCAGGATTTGAACCCAGTGATAGCAAACAAATGGGGCGATGTGTTTCCAAGTCGGGATGATATACGCATGGAGGGGAACCGGCAGGTGATGGTGCTGTCATGAACCCACTGCTCTTGTGCTTCCAAGCAATACAACTCTTAAGTCTTGAAGATACCATTGGGATTATTGCAATGTATCTTATATAGAGTACAGATTGTTGCCACTGTGCTTTGTGATGCAGGGAGTGAATGTTTTAGTTGGTGGATGGGGTGCTGATCAAGTGGACAGCAATCTCCTGGATGGTATTGAGATTCTTTGTGTACTACTGAGCTGCACCAATTCAGGCAAACAGAGTATTCAATCATCTTTGGAGAATCAAGAGGTAAATTAATTGCTGCAGGATTTCCAGCTTCTGATCTGTTCTTATATCCAAGATATTTATTTGGCTGTTTCAGTTGAGTTCACTTTCTGGTCAGTGGTAATCCCAAGAGATTGGTGGGATGTTGGTGAGGGATTCAGTGGTGCTGATGCCATTGAATGCCAAGGGGGCATGGTTAGCGTCTCTTGCTGGAGGAGGCGCCCGGCTGATACTTGTGTGGCACAAATGTTACGTGCTACATGTCAGCTCAGGCCTGAATTGTTTCAAGGTTTTGCTGCAGATTAGCATGGGATTCTTCAGTATCTGAGGAGCTGCAAATAATGCTGAAGATTATGGAATCATAAGTGATGATCTTCACTCCTAACCATGTAATGAAAGGAAGTCATTATTGGAATCACTGAAGGTGTTTCAGCTGCAGACATCATTTTGAGGGACTCTTGCAACAAGCTCTTGGGGCTGAGATGGATGGCCACAAACCAACAAAGTCACTGTCTGGGTGTACCTGGTTGCGCCTGTACAACCAAGGAACACATGCAAAATTGGAGTCATCGAAAATCATGGGGAGAACTTTCTGCTGGCTGACTGTCCCTGCCATAAAACAAGTTGATCACGGTCACTGGAGGTCAGTCATTTCAACTCCTTAATTCTGCAGAGGTTCCTCAACGTCATGGCCCAACCACCTTCAGGTATTTCATTAATGACTTTCCTTCCATCTTAAGGTCAGAAGAGGCTGTTCAATGATGATTGCACAATTTTCAATTTGGTCTATTTGTGCCTCATTAGTCACTGAAGCAGCCCATGAGAAAATGTGGAATTACATGGACAACGAAAACAGAAATTGCTGGAAAAGTTCAGCAGGTCTGGCAGCATCTGTGCAGAGAAATCAGTGTTAACATTTCAGGTCTAGTGACCCTTCCTCAGAAGAACTACATGGACATTGTCAGGGTTTAAGCTATCAAGTGGCAATTAACATTCATGCCACACAGATGTTGAGCTATGATCATCTCTAACAGAAGAATATCTAACCATCACCCTTTGACATTCAATAGCATTATCATTGCTGAATCCACACTATCAACATCTTGGGTGTTACCATTGACCAGAAACTCCACTAGACTAATCACATAAATAAAGTGGCTGCAAGAGGAGTTCAGATGCTAGGATTTCTGCAATGAGTAACTCCCCTCCATATACCTCAAAGCTGCCCATCATCAAAGGTACAAGCCAGGAATTTGTTGGAATACTCTCAATTTACTGCAGCTCCAACAATACCCAAGAAGCTTGATTTCATCCGAGACAAAGCAGCCCATTTGATTGGCATCAGAGATAATGGGAACTGCAGATGCTGGAGAATCCGAGATAACAAAGTGTGGATGCTGCTTGCCCTGCTGTGTTCATCCAGCTCCACACTTTGTTATCTTATATTTGATTGGCAATCCATCCTCAGGCATTCACTTCCTCCATCACTGATGCACAGTGGCTGCAGAGTGTACCATCTACAAGATGCACTATAGAAATTCACCAAGGATCCTTAATCAGCACCTTCCAAGCTCACAACCACTAACATCCTGAAGGACGAGGGCAGCATTTATGTGGGAGCACCACCACCCGCAAGTTCCCCTCCAAGCCACTCACCATCCTGGCTATATTGCTGTTCCTTCAGACTCACTGAGTCAAAATCCCTGAACTCTCGGCTCAATACTATGGTGGTGTACCTGTGCTAAATGGCTGTGCAGTTCAAGAAGGCAGCTCACCTCCAGCTCCTCAAGGTCAATGGGCAATGAATACTGGCCCGGCCAGTGGAGCCCATATCCCTACATGAAATCAGAAAAATGTTCCTTTTTGTGGGCTATGATTGCAGCCAGTGGAGAACTTTTTCGCTGATTCTCATCGATGTCCTTTTCCACTGAGCCACGGTTAATGAAAAGGTACTCTTATGTTAAGGCCATTTGATCGCCAATCTTGAATTCAGCTCTTCTGTCCATAGTTGGACCAAGATCGTCACGATGAGAGGGGCTGAGTGGTCACGAGGAACCCGACCTCAGTGTCAGATTGCGGACTATTGTTGAATATGTGCCACTTGATAACGTAGTTGCCAACAGCTGCAATTATCACCTTAGGCGATTAATGATGAACATCAAATGTTAACCTTAACAGCAACACTAACATTCCAACACAAAAAAGCTACTTTTGTCAAAAACTGATGAATTTTGTCAGTCAAACATGTTTTTCTGAACATTATTTTCACGAGCCCAGTGCTGTGTGTAAGTTGATGGCTGATGATTGGGAGTAGTCTGATGGAACAGTGTGGTCAGGACCTATCTGGGCAATTTTCTGCATTGTTGTAGCTATAATGGAACAGCTTGCTTAGGAATCTGGCCAGTTATAAAGCACATTATCACCTTACATTTAAAATATAAAAAAACTAAAAGGAAAGACATGGATCTAAATAGCACCATTCACTTTGGAACATTCCAAATTGCTTTGCATCCAATTACGTACTTCTGTAACATGTAAGGCAGTGACCAACGTGTCTCACAAACAGTCATGAGTTTATGACCAAATAATGTGTTTTTATTGATGAGCCTGAATGTTAGTTTTCAAATGGGTAGTTGTAAATATTCACACATTTTAATCCTTTTGTTAATGATCTTTACATCTCTGCTTGAGTAACTTTTGCATGCAATAAGCTGGTTGTTTACATCTCGCTAAAGGAGCCTGATTTCCTTGTTTCTGACACTGAGCTATAGGTATATATAAAATTGGCGACATCAGGTTCCTTTTATATCCACCTGAAGGCTGTTAGGCACTGATTTAACCTCTCATTTAATAGAAGAAGTGACACCAAAATATAAATCCAATCTTGTCTGGGTACTGTTGTTTGAACTTTAACATCATAAATTGCTTTTCTGTTTGGTGTATTTGGTGAATATTCACACAATTTGTCAAACAGGGAGAATCAGATCACTGTACAGGGGAGGGTGGAGTCCTGACAGGAAGTTCTAGAGCTGAAGGCTACAGCTGCCAATAGTAGATAACAAAGTGTAGAACTGGATGAACGCAGCAGGCCAAGCAACATCATAGGAGCAGGAAGGCTGACGTCAGCATTTCTGATGAAGGATCTAGGCCCGAAACGTCAGCCTTCCTGCTCCTATGATGCTGCTTGGCCTGCTGCGTTCATCCAGTTCTACACTTTGTTATCTTGGAGTCTCCAGCATCTGCAGTTCCTACTATCTCAGCTGCCAATAGTAGACTGACTAAATTCTGGTTTAAAAAGGATAAATGTATGTCTCTAGTGGCCTGATGTGACAATGCATTATTGGAAGGGATATCACGAAGAGAGAGAGAATATAAACAAAGTTGCTGGAAAAGCTCAGCAGGTCTGGCAGCATCTGTGAAGGAAAAAACAGAGTTAACATTTTGGGTCTGGTGAGCCTTCCTCAGAACTTCGGGTCACTCTGCTTTTTCCTTCACGGGTGCTGCCAGGCCCGCTGAACTTTTCCAACAACGTTGTTTTTGTTCTTGATTTACAACAGCTGCAGCTCTTTCGGCTTAGAGAGAGAGAATATGTTGGATTTTAGCCCATTTGCGAGAAATGATAAGGCTATGTCGAAAACAGCACCTCTGTCAATGCAGCATTTACCTGGTACTGCAAAGGATACAAAAGCTTAAACATATGTACCAACAGATTCAGGGACAACTCCTTCCCTGCTGTTATCTGAATGTACCTATATTGATCTTGCTCTTTGTGCAACTTCTGTGCAACTGCAACACTGCTTTCGTCACTTCATTCTATTACCCTAACGCACTTTGTATGGTATAATCTGTCTATACTGCAGCAAAACAAAACTCTTCACTACAGGTACATGTGACAATAATAAATCAAATCAATCAATCAAGGATTACCAGTTGAGATTTTGTGCTCTGGTTTCTTGAGTGGCCTTCAACAGCTAGAATTCTAGCGCTGGGCTGCAACCAATATTGTAACCTGGATAACAAGGGCATATAACAAACGCTTTAATCCGTTCAGAGATGAGATGATGTGCTGAGTGACCTAAAAATGGATGTGCTCCCTCCTGACATTCCATTAAGGTGTAATGTTGCTACACCCCCTGCAGAAAACTGTCTGCTGCATTCCAATGATAAAAACAGCTCAATAAGGTGTAACCAATAATGATTCTCATTTCTGTGAGGTTTCTCCTCATGAGATTATTTTATACAATCCTTCATTTCAGATCTCTACACTCCAACATGCTCAGGATAAGAAAGTAACCATAACCAGAATTTTATTTTAAGAACAGTTTTCACACTGAAGATACAATTGTCAATGCATTTAATTAAATCAAAGAACAAAGCAATGAATCTATTTTGATTCATTCACAGTAGACAAGCTCAATATTTCCCTGAGATTAAAATGTAATTTTACAGGAATTAACAATCAGTAAAGACTAAGCAGACTGGGGCTCATTTCTCTAGAAAGAGAATTCTCAGGAGAAACTTCATAGCAGTTTTAGAATTATGAAGGAATTTGATAGACAAGGTGTTGAGCAGATGTTTGCACTTGTTTGGGAGCTCTGAGCTTGTAGCATGAATAGCTGTCAGACAGAGGCCAGCTGATGTTCAACTCATTCATGGAAGGCAGTTAAGTCTCGTTAAGTCCAGGCTGGTGAGCCTGGAGGGAGACAGGCAGCAGCATTGAAGAGGTTGCTGGTGGAGAGGCAAACACAGTGACTAGGATGGTCCAGGCAGCTGTTGCAGTGATGATGGCGGTTCCTCACGGCCATTACAGCTGCGTGCGGTGGTGATCTGCTTCAGTGTCTACAGTGGCATGGCCTGCAATACCATTGGACAGGTCGGCAGGGTGGATGGCTGGCTTTGGCAATGAGACTGGTCCTTGGGCCGGCTTTTGCTGAGTCTTGTGGGCCCGGGTGGATGGTCTGCTTCAGCAGCAGCTTCTGGCCCAGTGTTGTGGTCTTCCAGCAGTACTGTCTTTTCCTGCAACCAGGAGTCGTGAATTGAATGAAGATGGACTTTGTCTTGATTTTCTTTTATCATCTACGCCTTCTGTTACTAACATGGATTCTGCAGTAATGGCGACTTGAACACTTCCCATTGTCTATTTTTTTGTAAAAATACAAGTGACAATAAATGACTATTCTATTCTGTCTAGCATGTGGCAAAATGGATTCTGGAGTTAATAACAATCAGACAATTAGTGAAAAGAAAAACTTGCATTTATAGAACAGTAACTAACCCTTCCTCTCATCCCCACATCCTTGACCTGTCCATCTTCTCTCCCACCTCACTGACCAATCCCCACCACTGCCCACCTGCACTCACCTATCACCATCCCATCTTCCCGAGCCCCATTCCTCCTCTCTCTATTTATTTCGGAGCCCCACTCCCATTTCTGAAGAAGGGTGCTGATCTGAAACGTCAGCTTTCCTGCTCCTCTGATGCTGCCTGGCCTGCTGTGTTCCTCCAGCTCCACACTGTGTTATGACTTGCATTTATAGAATGTCTTCCACATCTTTAAGACTCCTAAAGCATTTCACAGACAATTGAAGCCCTTCTGAAATGTCAATCATTGTTACAATGTAGGACATGTGGCTGTCAATTTGTACAGGGCAAGCTGCAAGACATAGCTACGTAACAATAATTGTGGCAGAGTGATAGTGCCCCTACTCCTAGACTGATAGACCAGGATTCACACCTCTCCTTCTCCCCCAGGTGTATAATTGCATCTCCGAACCGGTTGATTAGGAAAGTTGGTTAAACTAAAATAAAAGGTCAGAGGTGGCCTCTTGTGGTGCGGGAGGCCCAGGTTGACATTCCACCTGTTCCAAATATGTATAGTTACATCCCTGAGCAGATTGATTCGAAAAACAGGCTAAATCAAAGTTATAAATATTGGCCATTGGGAAAACAAATTTTGGCTGGAATAACCCCCAGGGATACCTCACCTCCTCTTATAGAACCATAGAAGGCATACAGCATGGAAACAGATACTTTGGTTCAACTTAATAAAATGTGAAGCTGGATGAGCACAGCAGGCCAGCCTCACATTTTATTATCTTGGAATCTCCAGCATCTGCAGTTCCCATTATCTCTGATACTTTGGTTCAACTAGTCTGTGTGCAACACACTTTCAAATTAACCTAGTCCCACCTGCCTGCTCCTGGCCCATATCCCTCCAAACCTTTCCCATTCACGTACTTATCCAAATTCCCGTTAAATCTTGTCATTGTACACACACCCCTCAAACCCTCAGAAAATTCATTCCACACGCGAACCACCCGCTATGTAAAAAATTTGCTGCATGTGTTTTTAAAACCTGCCTCTCACCTTAAAAATATGCCGCCTAGACTTGAAATCTTCCAACAGGGGGAAAAGAAACTTCCATTAACCCTATCTGTACCCCTCATATGTTTCTTTGATGTGGAGGTGCCAGTGTTGGAATGGGGTGAACAAAGTCAGAAGTCTCATGATGCCAGGTTATAATACAACAGTTTTACTTGAAATCACAAACCTTCAGAGCATTGCTCTTCACCTGATGAAGGAGCTCCGAGAGTGATTGCATATAAACCATTTGGACTGTAACCTGGTTTCGTGCAGCTTCATATTTCCTTGAAATATTGCTGCAGGGGCTTCAACAATTACTGGAGAGAGTAGATGAAGTCTTGTTTAACATTTCATTGAAAGGAGGGCATGTTAAATGGGAGAGCACTCAGCACTGTACTGGAAGCTAAGTGTAGTATTTACCAAAGTAAGCTTTTTGGTTGATGATAAAGCTTTGCTCAGTTCAGCAAAGCAGATCAACTGAAGATTACTACCATGCTAGACATATTTTTGGATGTTAAGATCACATGCTGAGAAATATTTTCTCAAGGCCAATGGCCTTTAAATCAGCAACAGTTTTACTTGCAGTGTAGCTATAGTATATCCAAATGAGTCCCTGGGATAAAGGTACACTATAAACTCATAACACATAGTCTAATGCATGAGCAGCAATGAGATTCAAGCTCTTAACAAATCTTAGGGATTTACATCATTGTATTGATGCTCAAGGCAGCCTCTCACATTCTGTAAAATCATTTCATCCTCTCATGCACAGAAATGTCTCATAATTCTTCTGAACCTGGCCATTCTCAGGGTCACTTGTTTCACAGGCTGACAATAATTGGAAAACCATTGTTCAGGTATGCGGAGGAGGGGACAGAAACAATGTTGGTGAGGAGATAAAGTGCCAAAATGCTGGAAATATAATTTTTGTCTTATCCATTCATAGGGTGAGGGCACTAATGATAAGGTTAGCATTCACTGCCCATCCTTGATTGTCGTTGAGAAGCTGCAATGAGCATAGCAATCAAATGACTTGCTAGACTGTTCAGAAGGGAATTAAAAGTCAACTGCATTGCTTTGGGATTGAGTCACTTATGGGAGGTTTTTTTCTGAAATAAACTTTAGTTTGTAGTGAGAATTAAATAACATTTTACTAAAAGAGATAATTTGACACCTTGCAAGCTATTACTGTTGGCACATTTTAGGAAGCATGAAGCTTGAACACCCTAACACATTGTATTAGCCTTGGGCACACACCAGAGACTCTTCCTGATTCCTGTAGACAGGATAAGGAAAAAGACCTAAGATGGAAGATTTCTGTTTACTGTACAAGAATGAAATGTAAACGAGTTTTGCATATAGGATTGTGGGGATATCATGGTTGATGGTTTTGTGTATAGACCAGAGGTAGCACAGAGCTGGGCAGGGTGTCATACAACATTTTGCTTAGCTAGACTTAGACAGATAGTCTCTTTGAGGCTGTTTGAATAAACATGACATTAAACTGAATACCTGAGTCTTCCTGTGATTTGTGTAGAAGACCCACAATAGGTTTTTAATGATAATCCAGTAATTTCATGGTACTGCCACTGATTCCAGCTATTCCAGGAATACTCCCCATAGGCCTACATCAGTGTAGCCCCAACAACACTCAAGAAGCTTGACTCCTTCCAGGACAAAACAGTCCTCTTGTTTGGTACAACATCCACAAACGTCCACTCCAGTGGAGTAGCAGCAGTGTGTAGTATCTGTAAGATGCTTTATAGAAATACACCAAAGATCCTTACACAGCACCTTCTGAACTCATCACCTTGAAGGACAAGGGCAGCAGATATATGGGAACACCACCATCTCCTAGTTCCCCTCCAAGCCATTCTCCATCCTGACTTGGAAATAGATCACTGCTCCTTCACTGTTGCTGGATCAAAATCCTGGAATCCCCTCCCTAAGGGAATTGTGAGTCTATCTACAGCATCTAGACTGCAGCTGTCCAAAAAAGCTGCTCACCACCACCTTCTTAAAGGCAACTAGGGATGGGCAATAAATGCTGGCCCAGTCAGTGACATCCATGTCTCACGAGTCAGTTAAAAAAATTGTTTATATTTGCTCGTGGGATGTAGGCATCACTGGCCATATTAGCATTTATTACGCATCACTAATTACACTTGTGAAGATGGCAATGAGTCAACTTTTTGAACCAGTGCAGTCCTTATTTAACATGCAGTGCTGTTAAGGAGGGTGTTCCAGGACCTTGGCCCAGCAACATCGAAGGAACAATGGTAGATTTCTAAGTGGTGAGCGATTTGGGGGCAGATTTACATGCTTCTATGTATCTGCTGCCAATGTCCTTTTAGATAGTTTGGAAGATGATGTCGAAGATGCCTGGGTGAGTTACTGCAGTGCATCTGGTAGATGGTACACACTGCTATCACTGTACTTTGATGGTGGCAAGACTGAATGTTGAAGTGTTACATGAGCTGCCAGTGAAATAGGTGGCTTTGGTCCTGAACGGTGACAAGTTTCTTGAGTGCTGTTGCAACCATACTCATCCAGGCAGATGGAGAGTATTCCGACACAGCCCTGACCCATGCTTTGTGATGGCAGACAGGCGTTGGGAAAACAGGAAACTGCAAGATTCCTGACTTCCAAACTGCTTTTGTAGTGATAGCATTTATATAGCTGATCCAGCTCATTTTCTGATCAAACGGTAACTCCCAGGATGTAGACAGAGGGGCATTCAATGATGATAATACAATTGAATGTCATGGGGAGATTGTTGAGTTAATTTGTGCTTTTGCAGCAGCTGTCATGGAATTTCAATGATATTGCTGGATTACTACTCCAGCTCATAACCAATATTCTACCATCCTCATTATATCCTTATTCAAATCCTTATTAAAATGATAATAACATTGGCTGGTAGTCAATTTTATCAAGAAAGTCATTCAAGCGTAAAAAGAATCAATTTTATTGCCTTTAGCTGACACTTCTGAACTGCAGTAATCACCCAGTGCATATGTCAAATTGAATAACATGATAGAAACTGGCCATTCGGCCCAAAAGTGTCTGCTAGTGTTTATGATGCACATGGGATAGTGAGTGATAGGAATTAAAGGTATTCTATCCAAGGGCTGTAACACTTTCTTGACTTCTGTATGCAGTTAAAATTTTAGATTCATTTGTATTATGTTTGAATGAAAGGAAACAACAGCAGGCTAACACAAATTCAAATGTCATTCAATCTTTGACACGGTATTTGCCTTTAAGCAGACTATGTTAATAGGCTAAGTCATCCTTACATTACCGTGCCTTTTCTTATTAGCTAACAGTATTGTTAGGAGGTGGTGGTTTTAACAATGTCTTTGCTTCAGAGAAAGTCTTAATTAGTCCACATAGGGTGGTGGATATGTGGAGGTCTCAGAATTCTGGGATGCATGGGGATAGTAAACATGAAGAAAGAGTTTCTATTTGTAGGACAGATTAGGGCCCAAGGGTACAGCCTCAGAGTGAAGGGATGACCTGTTAGAACTAGGATGAGGAGGACCAGAGGGTGGTGAATCTGTAGAATTCATTGGCACAGAGGGCTGTGGAGGCCAAGTCACTGAGTGTATTTAAGACAGAGATAGGTAAGGGGATCAAGGGCTTTTTTTTACATTACCTACATTGTGGAAACAGACCCTTTGGCCCAACAAGTCCACACTGACCTTGAAGCATCCCACCCAGACGCATCCCCCTATAACCCACACACCCCTGAACACTACGGGCAATTTAGCATGGCTGATCCACCTAGCCTGCACATCTTTGGACAGCGGGAGGAAACCGGATCACCCGGAGGAAACCCATGCAGACACGGAGAGAATGCGCAAACTCCACACAGACAGTCGCCCGAGGCTGGGATCGAACCCAGGTCCCTGATGCTGTGAGGCTGCAGCGCTAACCACTGAGCCACCGTGCCACCCCCTTCCCTTCACTCCGGGCAAATATTAGGAAACCGTGGTAGTGCCAGGGTCAAAATAATTTTCTTTTAATTTAAATAAATACATGGTTACAAGGAGAAGGCAGGAAAATGGGATTGAGAAGCATATTAGCTATGATCAAATGGGTCAATAGGTTGAATGGCCTAATTCTGCGCCTATATGTCATGGACTTACAGTCTCTCCATCTCTCTTTCTTTCTCTCTCTCAGTTTCTCTCTCTCGCTCTCTCTCTCCAAAACACTGTTGCGATGTGAGGGGCAGTGAAGAGACAATATCAAACTGAGATTGAGAGACTTTTTTAGGTAAGAGTCTGAAGGGTTACAGAACCAAGGCTGGTTAAGATACAGATCAAACATGTTCTTGCTGATTTCTGGAATAAAACAGCGCAGAAACAGACCACTTGGTCGAAGAGATCCATGACAGAGTTTACGTTCTGCACATCAAACCTCTTTCCAAGCTATAGCATTTTACCCTATTATCATATAATTTAATTCCTTTCTCCTTCTTGTGACTATCAAACTTGTCCTTCATTTCTTTTGTGAAGCATGCCTTAATGACCCCACAAAGTAGCAAGTTGCATGTTTGAACCTGCCTCTGAGGAATACATTTATCCTGCAGTTCCTCATTGATTTATTAAGGACTATGTTATATTTATGACCCTTGGATGTGATCTCCCAAAAAGTGAAAACACTTTCATTGTATGTACTCCTATCAAATCCTTCCATATCTTTACAGAATTTCAAAAATTTCTATTGAGTAACTCTGAAAATTTCACTTTGTTAGAGAGCTGAGCACCTGTCTTTTCTAATAATTAATTTATTAAATTTGCACCTTCACTTCGGGCAAATATTAGGAAACCATGATAGTGCCAGTGTCAAAATAATTTTCTTTTAATTTAAGTAAATACATGAACAATCAGAGGAAACATATTCTTCTTAAAATAAAATTCTGTTTAAGATTATTCTGAGCATGTTGGAAGGTAGAACTCCGAAATAAAGGATGGCATTAAATAATCTCATTGTTTTGACCTTATTGGATTGTTCTTGTTATTGAAGCACAGGAGGATTTTTTTTGCGGAGGGAGTATCAAAGTGACACCTTAATGAGCTATCTATGCACTGGCCACTCAGCACATCATTTCATCTCTCTTTAGAAAAGCTCTGAAGAAGGGACTAGCATGGGCCCCAGCTATGCCTGCCTCTTTGTAGGTTACGTGGAACAGTCCCTCTTCCGCACCTACACAGGCCCCAAGCCCCACCTCTTCCTCCGGTACATTGATGACTGTATCGGCGCCGCCTCTTGCTCCCCAGAGGAGCTCGAACAGTTCATCCACTTCAACAACACCTTCCACCCCAACCTTCAGTTCACCTGGGCCATCTCCAGCACATCCCTCACCTTCCTGGACCTCTCAGTTTCCATCTCAGGCAACCAGCTTGTAACTGATGTCCATTTCAAGCCCACCGACTCCCACAGCTACCTAGAGTACACCTCCTCCCACCCACCCTCCTGCAAAAATTCCATCCCCTATTCCCAATTCCTCCGCCTCCGCCACATCTGCTCCCACGATAAGACATTCCACTCCCGCACATCCCAGATGTCCAAGTTCTTCAAGGACCGCAACTTGCCCCCCACAGTGATCGAGAACGCCCTTGGCCACGTCTCCCGTATTTCCCGCAACACATCCCTCACATCCCGCCGCCGCCACAACCGCCCAAAGAGGATCCCCCTTGTTCTGACACATCACCCCACCAACCTCCGGATACAACGCATCATCCTCCGACACTTCCGCCATCTACAATCCGGCCCCACCACCCAAGACATTTTTCCATCCCCACACCTGTCTGCTTTCCGGAGAGACCACTCTCTCCGTGACTCCCTTGTTCGCTCCACACTGCCCTCCAACCCCACCACACCCGGCACCTTCCCCTGCAACCGCAGGAAATGCTACACTTGCCCCCACACCTCCTCCCTCACCCCTATCCCAGGCCCCAAGATGACATTCCACATTAAGCAGAGGTTCACCTGCACATCTGCCAATGTGGTATACTGTATCCACTGTACCTGGTGTGGCTTCCTCTACATTGGGGAAACCAAGCGGAGGCTTGGGGACCGCTTTGCAGAACACCTCCGCTTGGTTCGCAACAAACAACTGCACCTCCCAGTCGCAAACCATTTCCACTCCCCCTCCCATTCTTTAGATAACATGTCCATCATGGGCCTCCTGCAGTGCCACAATGATGCCACCCGAAGGTTGCAGGAACAGCAACTCATATTCTGCCTGGGAACCCTGCAGCCTAATGGTATCAATGTGGACTTCACCAGTTTCAAAATCTCCCCTTCCCCCACCGCATCCCTAAACCAGCCCAGTTCGTCCCCTCCCCCCACTGCACCACACAACCAGCCCAGCTCTTCCCCTCCACCCACTGCATCCCAAAACCAGTCCAACCTGTCTCTGCCTCCCTAACCTGTTCTTCCTCTCACCCATCCCTTCCTCCCACCCCAAGCCGCACCTCCATCTCCTACCTACTAACCTCTTTCCACCTCCTTGACCTGTCTGTCTTCCCTGCACTGACCTATCCCCTCCCTACCTCCCCACCTATACTCTCTCCACCTATCTTCTTTTCTTTCCATCTTCGGTCCGCCTCCCCCTCTCTCCCTATTTATTCCAGAACCCTCACCCCATCCCCCTCTCTGATGAAGGGTCTAGGCCCCAGACGTCAGCTTTTGTGCTCCTGTGATGCTGCTTGGCCTGCTGTGTTCATCCAGCCTCACATTTTATTAACTAGAAAAGTTAACCCTGTTTCTCTCTCTGCAGATGCTGCCAGACCTGCTGGGTTTCTCCAGCACTTTCTGTTTTCATTTCAGATTAAAAAGTTGTTGTGTGTACTTGTTAGATTGCCACTCAGTTGTGACTTAGCTGGAAGCATGTTTATTTCTGTCAGAATGTTAAGGATTTCAGTCCTACTTGGGAAGCTTGACCATAAAATATGAACCTTTGGAATTGCTATCATTCAAATCTGATATTATAGTGAGCCTCCAACTGGTCTCTCCGATGGATTATTTTCCAAACAGCATACTGTCCTCCTTTCTAATAATTGTTCACTTTATAATCTACTCAGACTATGAGGAGCACCCGTTTGTTTTTAAACCAGCTTTTTATTGTTCCACGTTGGTAGCTCTTCATTTGATATTTTAGCACTAGATTCTAGAGTTCCCTGTCTAAACCCACTACCTCCGTCGGCTCTGAGCAGTCATCTACATTACCCACTCTGGGAGTTTGTGTAGATATTCTTTGAATATTGTGGTCAGAAATGCCTATCATGACTGATAATATTCAAGCAATTGCATATTTTGTTTTATACTTCTGCATTTTTCATAGGATCAACAGTGTGGAGCAGGTCATGCGGCCCATTAAATCCACATCGACCCTTCGAACACCATCCCACCCAGACCCACATCCACCTACCCCTATTCCTGTAACCCTGCATTTCCCATGGCTAATACACATACCTTGAACATCCCAGGACATTGAGCAATTTGGTATGGTCAATTCAACAAACTTGCACATCTTTGGACTGTGAGAGGAAACTGGAGCACCAGGAGAAAATCCACGCAGACACAAGGAGAATGTGCAAACTCCACACAGACAGTCACCCAAGGGTGAAAGCAAACTGAAGTCCCTGGCGCTGTGAGGCAGCAGTGCTAACCACTAAGCCACTGTGCATCTTAGATGACATGTAAACCTGTTCACTCTTTCTGGGAGAAATCTAAAGTTCCCACAGCATTATTTCCACAAAGTGTCAATGGCAAGTTTCTAGCCAGTATTTCTCCCTCAGCCAAGTCATTAAACCAAGTGATTTGATCATAAGCCCATTTCTGTTCGTGCCACTTTGCTGTGCACTAATTGTCTCTTAAAAAAAACACAGCAATTACACTTCAAGAAGATTTAATTCACATTTTGTAGCATCCTAAAGTTGTGAAAGGTACTATACAAGTGCAGGACTTTGTTTTTGTTCTGTTCACTGCTGTGTAATATCAATTCTGTGGTGATTGAAACAGCAGCATTTTGTAAATCCATTTTGTACAGTAGTTTTCTGTAATGTAAACTCAGTGTTAATTTAAACTGAGCACACACCATTGCAACCAGCAGTTGCTGTTTTACCATTAGCTCCATGACTGATTAGTCATGAGTAGAGCTCACCACTAAGATAATCCTTCAATCCCTTCAGATTCAGTTGCTAGCATCACTTTAAGAAGTGCCACCTCCCCCCTTTAAAAGTGGATCCCCCAGGCT
This sequence comes from Stegostoma tigrinum, assembly GCF_030684315.1. Taxonomy (NCBI): domain Eukaryota; kingdom Metazoa; phylum Chordata; class Chondrichthyes; order Orectolobiformes; family Stegostomatidae; genus Stegostoma; species Stegostoma tigrinum. The sequence continues at coordinate 6,639,989 of NC_081384.1, read as the reverse complement.
ATCTTTCTTTCCGTAACTTATGTGAATTATTTTTAGAAAGATTACTGTAGAAGTTTCAGCAAGCAGAAGTATATGTAAAAGCCTCAGAAATGCTTTCAGGACTCCATTGGGAAAAGTTGGTTTCTGGTTGCGAGTAATGCTGGCTATATTTAGATTCAGAGCAGCTTTGCTATTGAACTTGTAACAACAGATAGTTCAGCATTGCTGCACATCTGTTCTCTTGTTGTGGATGATAACTGAAATGAAAGAAGTTGCATTTCAATAGGCCTTTTTTAACCTCAAGACATCCCAAATCACAATACAGTCAATAAAGTAGTTTCGAAATGTAGTCCCGGTTGTGAGAATCCTCCTGTGAATTTTGTGAGCAGCAAAATTTCACAAATAGTCAATTTTCTTCTAGGTTAAAGGTTGTGCCACCATTTAGCTATCTGCAATGTCCCCAAGCAGTGCAACAAATGAGCTGTATACAACAAAGGAAAATGGGAGGAAACATTGCAAACGACAAGAGAAAGAAACAGTAAAAGCCGTATCAAATAAATATTGGCCGGGGCATTGGGGATAGCTCCCCCGTGCCTCTTCAGATTAGAACCATGAAGAGGGTAGAAAAGGCTGCACCTTAGTGAACACTCTAAAGATGGCATCTCTGCTAGTGCAACACTCCTTTAGCACCGCGCTGGACCACCGACCAAGATATAGCCCTAGAATGGGACTTTCGCTCCTTAGAAAAATGAACATTAACCTTCTAAGCTACTGCTGGGAACTTACCATTGACCAGTTCAATAGTGACAAAGTCAGTCACTATCTCTTGTGGCTGGGCCAGCCCTCTCTCTTTGCTTTGCTCAAGCATTTTCAAAAATCATCAACATCTTGGATATTTAGAACTGTGGATCCAAATTGAACTCCAATGTATTTTTATTTGTTCATGGGATGTAGGAGTAGCTGGCTAGACCAGGGTTTATTACCCATCTCTAAAGGCCCAGAAGGCAGTTAAGAGTCAGCAATATTGTTGTGGGTCTGGAGTCACATGCCAACCAGACCAGGTAAGGATGGCAGAATTCCTTCCTTAAGAGCCGTTGGTGAATCAGGTGAGTTTTTATGAAATTTGACAGTGGTTACATGGTGACCATTAGACTAGCACTTTATTCCAAATTTGCCATTTACCATAATGGATTTGAACCAAGAACATTAGCCTGAGTTCTGAATTCTAGGCCAGTGCCTATTGCCACAACACCACAAAAATGTGAGAAATGGAGAATAATGTGAAATTATGATGAAGCAGGCTTGAGGGGCTGAATGGTCTTCCCCAACTCTGTGTGCTCACGTGCATTTGCATTAGAAAATGGTTGAACAATGTTCTAACTTATTTGAGATAGAATAACCTTATCATGGATTCACAGCTTGATACAAAGTGCTGTAGTTTGATGCTAGAAATGCAGTTAGAGTGTAATCGCTGTAAAATCAAAATCCCTCTGGTATTGGAAAGAAACTAAGGGAGATTGCTGGAAGGAACTTGTCTCACCTCCAATTCAGTTTGGAATAAGTTAGATCCTTAGCACCTCCCTGTTTAGCCTCAATGCAAATTGATTTTGCTGTCACATCAACAATAACATTTCGGACTGTGAATCCATCAGGATCCAGTTTGATATGAACTGTGATTTCAGATGTGACAAGCAATTTACTGCAACATGTGACCTTTCTGACGTTTCCTGTTTTTAAGTCAGCTGCTGAAACGCAGCACTGATTTTTGTTTTCCTTTGAGAGGTTAACAACACAATTTTATACTTTACTAATTTATTCCTGAGATCTGAGTTTCTCTGGTATTTCTTGTCATGCTCTAACTGAACTCAAAAAGGTGCCTGGCCCTGGATTTTTACCACTGCAGAATCATTTGATACAATTGAGTGGTTTAGCCAGTTACGAAGAGGGTAATTAAGAATCAATATTGGGTCTGGAGAAAGCCTGGGTAAGAATGGCAGGTCTCCTTCCACTAAAGAACATTAGTGAACCAGTTGGCTTTACATGACAACTTTATGTTCAGTTTTACTGATAGCAGCTTTTAACTTCCAGACATTAATATTGTCAAACTGTTGGCGGGTTGATTTGAATTCACTTTCTTTTAAATTACTCATAGAGTCATAGAAGTCTACAGCATAGAAACAGGCCCTTCTGCCCAACTTGCCCATGCTGCCCAGTTAAATTAGTTCCATTAAACTCTTCTAACACCTGTGTTAGAAGTTTCTGTGCTGCCTGGGGTCTCCTATTAGCTGGTACTGGGCATCCAGCAATGGTACAGTCTGCTGATAACCAAGTCAGTCAGCTGGAAGTGTCTGAGGCCCTTTTTTGAAATAGATAGCAAAGGCGAGACTCCACCTGGCCCCACCTTTTTAGACCTGGTTTGAATCTCACTCTTAAATATATGTATCAATGACAATCTACTGAATATTGTAGAGAATCAGTATCGGAAACTGCCTCTATTTTAGGGGATACACCCAGTAACATTACCACAACTCTATGACGTCGTTACCAAACTGAAAGTAAATGAACAAAAACAGCTTACAAAAGAGCAGAACTGGAAAGAACTGTTGAGAAGCAGAGAAGCATGGCCTCAGTATTAGAAATGATGACCTGGCTGCTGAGGTCAGGATTTCTATTGATGGGAGGCTAGCAACTGTTTAAAATTGTACTCAGGCAATGATCACAACCATAAGACTTTCCTTGCAACATTTGACTGAATGGAGCACTGAGCACATCAGAAGATAGAATTTCTTATAAGACTGTGAGAATGAACACTTGCCCCACATATGCCTCAACCATATCTACTATTTGCTTCTCTCTTGGATAGATGTTAAGAGCCGCAGAGTTATTCCTTACGGTCTGGTCAATAATTATTCCACATCATCACTAATATCAGATTATCTTGGTAACTTCTCATCATTCTTCAAAGGAGGTTCCTGTACATAAATTGTTGTGTTTTCTACATTTCTGTTGCGATTGCACTTTCAAAAGCTTTGGATAGCTTGAGGTTATAAAAAATATGTTTTTCCGATATTTTTAGAAACATAGAACATAGAACATTACAGCACAGTACAGGCCCTTTGGCCCTCAATGTTGTGCCGACCTGTCATACCGATCTCAAGTCCATCTAACCTACACTATTCCATGTATGTCCATATGCTTATCCAATGACGACTTCAATGTACCTAAAGTTGGCGAATCTACTATGGTTGCAGGCAAAGCGTTCCATTCCCTTACTACTTTCTGTGTAAAGAAACTACCTCTGACATCTGTCCTAGATCTTTCACCCCTCAATTTAAAGCTATACCCCCTCGTGCTCACCGTCATCATCCTAGGAAAAAGGCTCTCCCTATCCACCCTATCTAACCCTCTGATTGTTTTATATGTTTCAATTAAGTCACCTCTCAACCTTCTTCTCTCTAATGAAAACAGCCTCAAGTCCCTCAGCCTTTCCTTGTAAGACCTTCCCTCCATACCAGGCAACATCCTGGTAAATCTCCTCTGCACCCTTTCCAAATCTTCCACATCCTTCTTATAATGCGGCGACCAGAACTGTACACAATACTCCAAGTGCGGCCGCACCAGAGTTTTGTACAGCTTCACCATAATCTCTTGGTTCCGAAACTCGGTCCCTCTATTAATAAAAGCTAAAACACTGTATGCCTTCTTAACAGCTCTGTCAACCTTTTTGGCAACTTTCAAGGATCTATGTACATGGACACCGAGATCTCTCTGCTCATCTACACTACCAAGAATCTTACCATTGGCCCTGTACTTTGCCTTCCGGTTACTCCTACCAAAGTGTATCACCTCACACTTGTCTGCATTAAACTCCATTTGCCACCTCTCAGCCCAGCACTGCAGCTTACCTATGTCTCTCTGCAACCTACAACATCCTTCGTCACTATCCACAACTCCACCGACCTCAGTGTCGTCTGCGAATTTACTAACCCATCCTTCTACGCCCTCATCCAGGTCATTTATAAAAATGACAAACAGCAGTGGACCCAACACCGACCCTTGCGGTACACCACTAGTAAATGGTCTCCAGGATGAACATTTCCCATCAACGACCACCCTCTGTCTTCTTTCAGCAAGCCAATTTCTGATCCAAACTGCGATATCTCCCACAATCCCATTCCTCTGCATTTTGTACAATAGCCTACTGTGGGGAACCTTATCGAACGCCTTGCTGAAATCCATATACACCACATCAACCGGTTTACTCTCATCTACCTGTTTGGTCACCATCTCAAGGAACTCAATAAGGTTTGTGAGGCACGACCTTCCCTTCACAAAACCGTGCTGACTATCCCTAATCAATTTATTCTTTTCTAGATGATTATAAATCCTATCCCTTATAACCTTTTCGAACACTTTACCAACATTTAAGAGACTGCTGGACATGCGTATGGTCACAGAAATTTGAGGGTGCATACATGAGGATCAATGGTTGGCACATCGTGGGCTGAAGGGCCTGTTCTGTGCTGTACTGTTCTATGTTCTATGTTCTATGTAACTGAGGTAAGGCTCACTGGTCTATAATTACCAGGGTTATCTCTACTCCCCTTCTTGAACATGGGAATCACATTTGCTATCCTCCAGTCATCTGGCACTATTCCTGTAGACAATGATGAGTTAAAGATCAATGCCAAAGGCTCGGCAATCTCCTCCCTGGCTTCCCAGAGGATCTGAGGATAAACCCATCCGGCCCAGGGGGCTTATCTATCTTCACCCTCTGTAGGATTTCTAACACCTCTTCCTTGTGAACCTCAATCCCACCTAGTCTAGTATCCTGTATCTCAGTATTCTCCTCGACAACATTGTCGTTTTCTGGAGTGAATACTGTTGAAAAATATTCATTTAGCGCTTCCCCTATCTCATCTGACTCCACACACGACTTACCACTACTATGCTTGATTGGGCCTCATATTACTTTTGTCATTCTTTTATTCTTTAAATACCTATAGAAAGCCTTAGGGTTTACCCTGATCCTATCTGCCAACAACTTCTCATGTCTCCTCCTGGCTCTTCTGAGCTCTCTCTTTTGGTCTTTCCTGACTAACTCGTAGCCCTCAAGTGCCCTAACTGAGCCTTCACATCTCATCCTAACATAAGCCTTCTTCTTCCTCTTGACCAGAGACTCCACCTCCTTCGTAAACCACGGCTCCCGCACTCTACAGCTTCCTTCCTGCCTGACAGGTACATATTTATCTAGGACACACAGGAGCTTTTCCTTGAATAAGCTCCACATTTCTAATGTGCCCATCCCCTGCAGTTTCCTTCCCCATCCTATGCTCCCTAAATCTTGCCTAATCTCATTGTAATTGCCTTTCCCCCAGCTATAACTCTTCCCCAGTGGTATACACCTATTCCTTTCCATCACTGAAGTAAACATAACAGAGTTGTGATCGCTATCACCAAAGTGCTCACCTACTTCCAAATCTAACACCTGGCCGGGCTCATTACTCAGCACCAAATCTAATGTGGCTTCGCCCCTTGTTGGCCTAACTACATACTGTGTCAGGAAGCCCTCCTGCACACTCTGGACAAAAACTGACTCCTCTATTGTACTCGAACTATAGTGTTCCCTGTCAATATTTGGAAAGTTGAAGTCCCCCATGACAACTACCCTGTCTCTCTCACTCCTATTGAGAATCATCTTTGCTGTCCTTTCCTCTACATCTCTGGAACTATTCGGAGGCCTTTAGAAAACTCCCAACAGGGTGACCTCTCCTTTCCTTTTTCTAACCTCAGCCCATACTACCTCAGTTGACGAGTCCCCAAACATGCTTTCTGCAACTGTAATACTGTCCTTGACCAACAATGCCACACCTCCGCCCCTTTTACCATCTTCTCTGTTCTTACTGAAACATTTAAATCCCGGAACCTGCAACAACCATTCCTGTCCCTGCTCTATCCATGTCTCTGAAATGGCCACAACATCGAAGTCCCAGGTACGTTAGTCACCCACCTTATTCTGGACGGTCCTGGCATTGAAGTAGACACACGTCAATCCAACTTCTTGCTTGCAGGTGCCATCTTGCGTCCCTGAAACTTTATTTCGGACCACCCTACTCTCAACCTTTTCTATAGTCGAACTACAATTTTGGTGCCCATCCCCCCGCTGAATTGTTTTAAACCCACCTGAATAGCCTTAGCAAATTTCCCCCCCAGGATATCGGAACCCCTCTGGTTCAGGTGAAGACCATCTTGCTTGTAGAGGTTGCCTCTTAAACATTTTACACCATCTACGCCAATGGCTTTAACTGGTATCCAATTGCACAAGAGTATGAACCCTGTAAAATCAGTTTCACTGAAATTACTTTCCGAGCTTCCAGCTGAGATCCCTGGTTTTAAACTCTTTATCGTATAAACAGTATTTCAATGCTACTTGATCATGCACCAGATTAAATTGACAATACTTTATGCAAAAGATGCATGTCCTGTCAAAAAAAATTGTTTTTTTTCTGCTTTTGTCCTTTCCCCTTCCCATACACCACAGAGGGCTCTCAAAACGTACAGCTCAAGGGCAGTTTCGGTTCTATGATTCCAAGGCTCAGTAACCATTCTTCATGTGTGAGGGTTTTCCAGGAATGTGTAAGGGAAAAAAGAGAGAAACTCCTGAGATGCTGCTTGGCCTGCTGTGTTCGTCCAGCTTCACACTTTGTTATCTTCAAAACTCTGCACCACTGTCCCACCAAAAGGACTTTACACCCAGTGAAGTATTTTACAATGTTGTAATTTTGGAGACATGGCGGCCGGTATTTAATCCACAAACTTCCTTCCGCTTCAGTTGTGTTGGCATCAGTGACTAACCTTTGCAACCCACCAGTATTGATATGATTGTTGCTAGCTGAGATGTAACTGACCTGTTAATATAGCTACAGTCATGAGAAACTTTTAAAACTTATGAAGATGAGGTTGGTGTAGACCTTATAGACTTTGATATAAGGCCAATACAGGTAGACAGGGTGGTGAAGAACGTATACAGGATACTGGCTTCATTACCTGGGCTTTAGAGCATAGGACAAAGGAAGTCTTGTTACAACTTTATAAGACATTTGTGTGCAGATCTGGTCACCACACCATCAGAAGGATGTGGTTGCACTGGAGAGGCTTCAGGATAGATTCACTAGGATGTGCCTGGGATAAAGAACCTCAGGCATGTGCAGAGACTGGATACGCTGGGTTTGTTTGTCCTTGGAGCAGAGGAGGCTGAGGGGGAATCTGATTGACGTGTACAACATTGACAGCCTTGATCAGGGTAGATGGTGCAAATCTCTGCTGCGTGGCAGGTGTGTCTAAGATCAGATGGCGTAAGTTTAAGGTGAGGAGTAAGTAGCTTAGAGGAGACCTAAGAGGACCTTAGAGGAGTCTTTTCCTGAGAATGATGACTTCAGTTTGTACAAGGGGGCATAGCTACAAATTGAGGTGTGATAGGTTTAAGTCAGATGTCAGAGGCAGGCTCTTTACTCAGAGAGTGGTGGAATGCCCTGCCAATGTAGTTAACTCAGCCACATTCGGGGCATTTAAACAGTCCTTGGATAAGCATATGGATAATGATGGGATAGTGTAGTGGGAGGGGCTTAGATTAGTTCACAAGTCGGCACAACATCGAGGGCCGAAGGGCCTGTTCTGCGCTGTATTGTTCTGTGTTCTATGTTCTATGTTCTATGACCTGAAGAAAAGATTTTTCACCCAGAGCATGATAGAAACATGGAATGTGCTGCCTGTTGATGATGGCACAGGCAGGTCCTCTCGCAACATTTAAGAAACATCTGGATGAGCACTTAAAATGCTGGGGTATAGTAGGCTATTGACTTAGTGTGGGGGCTAATGGCATTGGTGTAGTTTGGTGTTTGTTGGTTGTCATTGACATGGTGGGCCAAATGGCCCATTTCAGTGCTGAATAACTCTATGACTGTGTCCTTATTTATTAGTAATCAGAACAAGGGCAGTTTGGTTGTCAGTCAAAAATCATCCAGTTACATAATTGCAGGTATGATAAAGTTGCTAATAGTCCCACTGGTCTGTAGGGCTGCTCCCACACTAGGCAGAGACACGCACAACTGGTCGTAGTTTAACGTGAGAGCCGTCATGCCTGAGGCAATGGGAGAGACCTCCATGGTGACCTCATTTGGTGTGGGAATTGAAGCCATGCTGTTAGCAATACCTCTACCAGCTGGCCAGCCAACTGAGCTAGTCAACCTGCCAGGTGACCAAGGACAGGTGTGTGAAAATGGGGCTTGTTGATTTGTGATGCTAGCTTCAGTGTGACATCCTATTGGAACTGGAAACTCAACATGAAAGGGAAGCTGAGGCAAAACCTTAGAACCACTCCTTACCATTTCGGGTCAAGGGGAACTCTAAATGTAACATGTAAAATGGAACACTAGCTGAAAATTTCACTTCCGATAGAAGTTGTTAATATTGGTATCAGTGCCCTGACCTCCGCAACGTTACTGCTGAAGTAGATTAAGTTAACAGCAGAACCAGAATTGAATGAGCAACCTTCCGTGACCTGTACAGCTCAGTACATCGGCATAGTGCCTTTTGTTCACTTAGCTAGCTGGTAAGCTCAAGCTGATTTGAATGCAATGGTATGATATTCCCCGTGTTGTGTACAGGCTAAATCATCCATAGATCTCCAATTAGCAAGATTGCATTCAATTAAGAGGCTTGAAGTATCAAATTAACTAGCCTTGATAGATGCCCATTCTGCTGGGGATTGAAGGGAGAACACACATATTCTTCTGATATTTTATTCTGTGCACGTTCTTGTACATTTGATGCAGAGAGACCCAGGAAATTAAAAAGTTGTCTGATTCAGCGAACAGAGAAGGAATCCATCCCGGTAGTGATTAGAGTCTTCGGTACAATATTAAATGCAATATAACTAAGCATTGACAAATCGTAAATGAAGCATTAACAGATGCTTTTCTCCTATGAGATTGTCACAGTCTGGAACTGTATACTTTCCTCCTACTTCTCCAGAAGACTGTCCATTGTCAAAACAAGTTGTAAAAACTGATGACATCAGCTCGGTTTCAGTCAGTCTTGGGCTATTACATTATTGCGTTAATTATTTCGACTCCTGCAAAAATATCATGAACATTGTTTGAATTTGACAACGATTGGTGAAGGTTTAAATTCTGTTCATTGAATTAAAAAATTACTATCAGGAACGGTTCTGTTGAAACCACCAAATTGTTGTGAAAACCTATCTGGTTCATAATGTTCTTTAAAGGAAACATCACTCGAATATGTCCATACTCAATATGTGACTTCAGACTTACCTGCCCTCTGAAATGCCCTAATGAGCCTTTGATTACAGCAAAACCACAGTGCTTGCCTGCAGCAGATCAAAAATTTGGCTCACCACCACTTTCTCAATGGGGTATAGACATGGACATAAATTATTAGCCCTGTAAACAGTGCCTACATCCTGAAATGAATGCAGTTTTAAACTCTGATTCCTTTGAGGAAAACCTAATCTGTAGTAGGGACAGCTAGGCCTCATGGCCCCAGTGGAAATCTAAAATATTCTGACAAGTTCCTATTGATAAACAATCAATAAATATGTAAAATATACAATGGGAGTGTTGCTGAACAAAGAGAACTTGGAGTACAGGTTAACAAAGTGTGAAGCTGGATGAACACAGCAGGCCAAGCAGCATCTCAGGACCACAAAAGCTGACGTTTCGGGCCTAGGCCCTTCATCAGTGAGGGTGCTGGGGAGAGGGTTCTGAAATAAATAGGGAGAGAGGGGGAGGCGGATCGAAGATGGATAGAGGAGAAGATAGGTGGAGAGGGGAGTGTATATGAGGAGGGGATAGGTCAGTCCGGGGAGAATGGACAGGTCAAGGAGGTGGGATGAGGTTAGTAGGTGGGAAATGGAGGTGCGGCTTGAGGTGGGAGGAGGGGATAGGTGAGAGGAAGAATAGGTTAGGGAGGCGGAGACAGGCTGGGCTGGTTTTGGGAAGCAGTGGGGGAAGGAGAGATTTTGAAGCTTATGAAGTCCACACTGATACCATTGGGCTGCAGGGTTCCCAAGCGGAATATGAGTTGCTGTTCCTGCAACCTTCGGGTGGCATCAATGTGGCACTGCAGGAGACCCAGGATGGACATGTCGTCTAAGGAATGCGAGGGGGAGTGGAAATGGTTCGCGACTGGGAGGTGCAGTTGTTTATTGCGAACCGAGCGGAGGTGTTCTGCAAAGCGGTCCCCAAGCCTCCACTTGGTTTCCCCAATGTAGAGGAAGCCACAACGGGTACAGTGGATACAGTACGTTACATTGGCAGATGTGCAGGTGAATATCTGCTTAAGATGGAAAGTCATCTTGGGGCCTGGGGTGGGGGTGAGAGAGGAGGTGTGGGGGCAAGTGTAGCATTTCCTGCGGTTGCAGGGGAAGGTGCTGGGTGTGGTGGGGTTGGAGGGCAGTGTGGAGCAGACAAGGGAGTCACGGAGAGAGTGGTCTCTCCGGAAGGCATACAAGGGTGGGGATGGAAAAATGTCTTGGGTGGTGGGGTCGGATGTGTACAGGCTCATAGTTCCTTGAAAATAGAGTTGGAGGTAGACAGCGTGGTGAAGAAGATGTGATAATGGGAACTGCAGATGCTGGAGAATCCAAGATAATAAAATGTGATGCTGGATGAACACAGCAGGCCAAGCAGCATCTCAGGAGCTCAAAAGCTGACGTTTCGGGCCTGGTGGACTGGTTTTGGGATGCAGTGGGTGGAGGGGAAGAGCTGGGAGATTATCTCCCCTTCCCCCACCGCATCCCAAAACCAGCCCAGTTCGTCCCCTCCCCCCAATGCACCACACAACCAGCCCAGCTCTTCCCCTCCACCCACTGCATCCCAAAACCAGCCTAGCCTGTCTCTGCCTCCCTAACCTGTTCTTCCTCTCACCCATCCCTTCCTCCCACCCCAAGCCGCACCTCCATCTCCTACCTACTAACCTCATCCCACCTCCTTGACCTGTCCGTCTTCCCTGGACTGATCTATCCCCTCCCTATCTCCCCACCTATACTCTCCTCTCCACCTATCTTCTTTTCTCTCCATCTTCTGTCCGCCTCCCCCCCCTCCCTATTTATTCCAGAACCCTCACCCCATCCCCCTCTCTGATGAAGGGTCTAGGCCTGAAACACAGCTTTTGTGCTCCTGAGATGCTGCTGGGCCTGCTGTGTTCACCCAGCCTCACATTTTATTATTATGGTGAAGAAGATGTTTGGTATGCCTGTCTTTATTGGTCAGTATATTGAGTATAGGAATTGGGAGGTCATGTTGCAGCTGTACGGGACATGTTAGGCCACTACTGGAATACTGCATTCAATTCTGGTCTCCCTGCTATAGGAAAGAGGTTGTGAAACTTGAAAGGGTTCAGAAAAGATTTACAAGGATGTTGCTAGGGTTGGGGAGTTTGAGCTTTCGAGAGAGGCTATTTTCCCTGGAGCATTGGAGGCTGAGAAATGATCTGAAGAGGTTTACGAAATCATGAGGGACATGGAAAGGATAAATAAACAGGGTCTTTTCCCTCGGGCAGGGGGAGTCCAAAACTAGAGGGCATAGGTTTAAGGTGAGAGGGAACGATTTAAAAGGGGCTTAAGGAGCAAATGTTTCACGCAGAGGGTGGTACATATATGGAATAAGCTGCTAGAGGAAGTGGTGGAGGCTTGTACAAATACAACATTTAAAAGGCATCTGGATGAGTATATAAATAGGAAGTGTTTAGAGGAATATGGGAAAATGCTGGCAAATAGGACTAGGTTTATTTAAGGTATCTGGCTGGCATGGGTCGGTTGGACTGAAGCATCTGTTTCCATGTTGTATATCTCTATGGCTCTATTACACAGTGAGATTTGGGATGGGGAGGAGGCCATTTAACATTATGACCCTATTCTAAAATTCAATCATGCCAACAAAGGCTTAATTCCTACTCATCTTGGTTCTGTAATCTTTAATAATCTTACCAACCAATATCAATATGCAGTTTGGAATTTTAAATTGACAAATTACCTCAACAGCTTTTTTGCAGGATAGACTTCTACATTTCCATTTCCATTTGTGTGAAGATATGCTTCCTCCTATCGCCCCTGAATGGCCTGGCTAGAATTTTAACTTTAAGTTTCCTTGTTTTGGACTCTGCTCACGTGTTTGTTTCTGTCAACTCTAACAACTGCTTTAAGAACCCCAATGAGATCACTCTTTAACATACTCTGTTTTCCAGCCAATTTTTAAAAATAAACGATGTCACCTCTCTCCCCGCCATCCCTCCCCCCATCCCTGAACATATACTCCTATTTTGGACAATACCCTTTAATGTGGAGTCTTGCCAAATGCCTTTTGGAAATCCAAGTACAATACATCAATGGGCTCCTCCTTATCTGCGGTGCATGTTACTCCTTTGCAGGACTCTAATAAACTGGTTAAACATGAAGTTCTTGTCACAAAGCCATACCTACTCTTCCCAAATACGTTGGGTAGAATCTTATGGGACCAGAATGATGTGAGCTTTGGCACTATTTGTGGTGCGACAAGACGTTTTGTGAGGCCTCTCTCAACATCAGGAGCAACTTTCTGCATCTTTTATGCATCTTCTAAGTGGCGAGGTGAGTTTCTCTCTCTAGGTAGAGGTGAGTTACCAATTAAGGCTGTTTATCGCTTATCAAGTGCCTTATTAATCCCACACCTCACTTCATTAACATTCAGGGCATTGCTCATGGGCACCAGCTTTACACAGCCCTCATTCACCGACATTGGCATCTGACATTTGCTAAGCTCTTACTACCTTCATGGCACCTCTCCAATCCAGTTGCAGGTTGCTTCGCAAGTATTGACTTGCATTGCAAGGTACACTGACTACTAGTATTGAAAGGCTGCTGGAAGAACAATTTACACATGGAGGGATGGCAACCCAGCTCTCCAATTGGACCAGGTTGCAACTCAGGGCTGCTCACATGCTTTCTGGCCATTCACTCATTTAGTACCTAGTTGCATGCTCGCAGTGCCCATGCCTCACCAAGTCTGTTAGTACTTGGCAATTCTGTCAGTACCAAAGGATATCAGCACTGGTGGATTGGCATGTTCTTTAATATAGAAACACAGACAGGCTGCCAGTCAGAAGGGCTCCATCCAGAGTTGTGAGTGGGGTTGGTCCTTGCTGTACAACACACCAGATGCCAATCTAACTCCTACAGCATGTGCCAGTTGCCAGCATGGCAAACATGTTGCGCATTCATTCAACCAAATGGCCATGTTGGTAATGAATGGGGAATAGTTCTCGTTCCAGTCAAGGTGGGTGACCTGCTGTCCATTAGGGGTCTCGGTACCATCAGTCATGGGCACAATCCACACATAGTCTGGGGCCTTGGCCACACCTAGCCATCTAATTGGGCTGTTCAAGGCTAGAGGATCTGTTTGACTGCAGCATGGAGAATATGGTCAGTCCTGTAGGGTTAGCATTAGCAGTCAGGAAACTCATATATCTTCAGCTGGGGTTTGGTCAGTCACTATACTCCTTATTACTCCCCAATTCGAATCGCTTCATATACCACGGTGCTATGCTCAGTTCGCTTGTCCAACCTGCAGTGCTCACTCTCATCCACGCAAGTGCAAAAAACTCACATGTGTTAAACATTTGCAAATGCTATGTTTCCTGTACCCCTGCCCTTGACACCCCTTTAGCTCAATTGCTCATAGTCACACCCTCTTATTCCTAAACACTGGGCAAATCAGAAGCTGTTACCTGAAAAGGTTTGACTATCTCCTGGAATAAAGTGACTAGTGAATTTTCCCCCCTACTTCCTAATGCAGCTACACATCCAGTAAACTGGCTCTGAGATCAGCTTTCTGCAGTTGCATATCCTAACTGCAAAAGTGCTTTTACCCTGGATCACAATGGCATCCAGGAACACCCACATCCTGCAGTCTCAGCTCATCACCTGCTCTACCATTGTGTTAGTTAGTTAGTAATTTTAATTAATTTATAATTAATGTTATACTTCCCAGTCAGTTAAGTGCTGCCAGTAAACTTTGCCAATACATCAGGGAAAGGGACATTAAGGGCAAAAGTACAGGAGACTTTAACTCGTCATTGTCTAAAGGAATAGTGCCAGATGACTGGAGGATAGCAAATGTTGTTCCCCTGTTCAAGAAGGGGAGTAGAGACAACCCTGGTAATTATAGACCAATGAGCCTTACCTCAGATGTTGGTGAAGTGTTGGAAAAGGTTATAAGGGATAGGATTTATAATCATCTAGAAAAGAATAAATTGATTAGGGATAGTCAGCACGGTTTTGTGAAGGGTAGGTCGTGCCTCACAAACCTTATTGAGTTCTTTGAGAAGGTGATCAACCAGGTAGATGAGAGTAAACCGGGTGATGTGGTGTATCTGGATTTCAGCAAGGTGTTCGATAAGGTTCCCCACAGTAGGCTAATGTACAAAATGCAGAGGAATGGGATTGTGGGAGATATAGCAGTTTGGATCAGAAATTGGCTTGCTGAAAGAAGACAGAGGGTGGTCGTTGATGGGAAATGTTCATCCTGGAGACCAGTTACTAGTGGTGTACCACAAGGGTCGGTGTTGGGTCCACTGCTGTTTGTCATTTTTATAAATGACCCGGATGAGGGTGTAGAAGGATGGGTTAGTAAATTCGCAGACGACACTAAGGTCGATGGAGTTGTGGATAGTGACGAAGGATGCTGTAGGTTGCAGAGAGACATAGATAAGCTGCAGAGCTGGGCTTAGAGGTGGCAAATGGAGTTTAATGCAGACAAGTGTGAGGTGATACACTTTGAAAGGAGTAACCGGAAGGCAAAGTACAGGGCTAATGGTAAGATTCTTGGTAGTGTAAATGAGCAGAGAGATCTCGGTGTCCATGTACACAGATCCTTGAAAGTTGCCAAAAAGGTTGACAGAGCTGTTAAGAAGGCTGTTTTAGCTTTTATTAATAGAGGGATTGAGTTTCGGAACCAAGAGGTTATGGTGAAGCTGTACAAAACTCTGGTGCGGCCGCACTTGGAGTATTGTGTACAGTTCTGGTCACCGCATTATAAGAAGGATGTGGAAGCTTTGGAAAGGGTGCAGAGGAGATTTACCAGGATGTTGCCTGGTATGGAGGGAAGGTCTTATGAGGAAAGGCTGAGGGACTTGATGCTGTTTTCATTAGAGAGAAGAAGGTTGAGAGGTGACTTAATTGAAACATATAAAACAATCAGAGGGTTAGATAGGGTGGATAGGGAGAGCCTTTTTCCTAGGATGGTGACGGTGAGCACGAGGGGGTATAGCTTTAAATTGAGGGGTGAAAGATCTAGGACAGATGTCAGAGGTAGTTTCTTTACTCAGAGAATAGCAAGGGAATGGAACATTTTGCCTGCAATTGTAGTAGATTCGCCAACTTTAGGTACATTGAAGTCGTCATTGGATAAGCGTATGGATGTACATGGAATAGTGTAGGTTAGGTGGGCTTGAGATCGGTATGACAGGTCGGCATAACATTGAGGGCCGAAGGGCCTGTACTGTGCTGTAATGTTCTATGTTCTATGAGACATTGCTTTTGCAAGTATTCAATATTATTTTAAAAAATTGCAGTTAATGATCGTTGTAAATAATTAAAGGATTAAACCCAGGTTATACCCACAGTAATGCAATTGACTTCTAATTCCCCTCTGGAACCCTGCGGTAAACTATTCAGTTCAAGGGCAGTTAGGGATGGACAACAAATCCTGACCCAGCCAGCAATGTTCACAACTTATGAATTAATTTTGTTCTCAGGAATGGAGCCTTTATTGAGCTACATGAATCCATTGTGGCAGTCCAGGAGCAATCTCAGCCTGGAGTGGAAGTAGCAAGTCAACACTAAACCACTCCCATCAATAATCATGGGCCAACCATTGCATGTTGGATTGTTGTTGTAGAGGTCAATGCTGACAACAATGTTCATATTTTAGATGTCAGTTTAGGCACAAAACAAAAGGTCTCTTCTTTATCAAAGGGTGGATACAATCTCCTTTAGATGATCAGGTGCTAAAGGCACTTTACCAATGGAAGGGAGACATGCAGTTATACCACTTCAGGATGTCCCCAAGCAATTCCTATTCAATGAAGAGCTTTTGATTGCTGAAGTTTTATAAAAGTTGCTGCCTCAGAGCCTTTCAATTTATCTTGTTTTGTAGCCTAATGCACATCCTAGAGGATTTGCCTGTACTTTGAGAAAAGAGGCTCTTCAAATTGTGTATGAAAAGACAGGAAGAGTTCACGTTTCACATTGATGTTGTTGCAATCAGGGAAAACCTACATCTACGCGGCACAAAAAATAGGATGCTTCTGATAGGGTTCGATAGAATGCAGTAGGAGGAGGCTGACATAGAGCATAAATACTAATATGAGTCAGGTGGGAAAGATCAAAGGAAGGTTGCACTAAAGTGCTGTATGAGAAAATGCAATAAAATATGATTGTCACCAGGGACATGATAAGTTGATTAAAAACAAGTCCCTGACTGTTTTCATACATATCAGCCAACACTATTGACATGGACAAGGTTTATGACTGACAAAATGCAATGTTAAGATTCACAGAAACAGTTGCTGGTTTGAAATCAGATGGGATCAATTAGCAAAGTCTTATCCTGTTGCACAAGAGAGGGTCTTGTATATATTAAATGTTTTTACATTGCAAGCCTGCTTTTGTTTGCTCCACCATTAGCGGCTGTGTCTTCATCTGTCCTCTAACGTAGAAAACTATACAGCAAAACGAGAGGTTATTAATATGGTATTGTCACAGATAAAATCACCGAGCTATTAGGAAGAAAATTTCTTACAATGTGGGACCATTACCATGTGTGGAGTGGGATGGAATAAAGCTCCTTCAGAACTTGAACACCTTTCTGTGCTGTAAATTCTACTCCTTCCTCTGAAACTAAATTGTACCCAGTGTCTCATGTAGAATTGAATAACATGGTATCATAGGTAAGGGAGGAAAGCTGAGAGACTAGTGTCGCAATAGTCCCTGAAACCAACAACAGCTGCATGTATTCATATAGTGCCTTTTACACAAAAATGTTTCTTTGTGTTGTCTAGTACCCCATGAACATAATTCAATTCCCCACACTAGTCTTTGAGTCATTCATTCATTCCTGTAATCTTATTTACCTTATGTCAATTTGCATGTGGTTCAGGTAGCAATCCAGAGTTTATTACCTTTTGAGGTTCCACTTTTTAATTTAGCACCTAACTTCTCATGTTCCCTCAGCATAACTTCTTTCTTAGTTGTGCCTGTGTCATTGGTACCAATGTGAACCTCTCCACCTTAAGTTCTTCTCCAGCCCTGAGTTGATGTCCTGAACCCTGGCACTGGGTAGGCACCACAGCTGACTGGACCCTTGCTCTTTGCAGCAGGGTATGTGCCAATCACTCTCACTATACAACGTCCTTCCATTCTTCACCAGACACTGGGTAGAAACAGTTTTCTTTCAGGGAAATGATCGTATTGAATAAAAACTGAAAGAACTGCAGATGCTGAAAATCAGGAACAAAAACAAAGTTGCTGGAAAAGCTCAGCAGGTCTGGCAGCGGCTGTGAAGGAAAAAACAGAGTTAATGTTTCGGGTACAGGGTCCTGAGGAAGAGTCACCAGACCCGAAACATTAACTCAGTTTTTTCCTTCACAAATGCTACCAGACCTGCTGGGTTTTTCCAATAACTTTGTTTTGGTTTGTGAAATGATTGTATTGAATTGACATCCCAGAAGCAGGTTGTTGGATCTATATCCTTCTATACACTCCAAAGGAGCTTCATCCCAATATTTTCCACATAGCGATGATTTTCACCACCGCCACTGTAAAGAAGTTTCTCTTGAAAACCTTAATAGCTTTATCTGTGACAATATTGTATTGATTTCTGAGTTTTGGTAATCAGCCATGATACCTCAGCATATCATACTTGTCAACAGCATTTAGAGATGAACAATAAATACTAGCTTGGCCAACAATGGGCACATCCCAAGAGGAAATAAAAATAAATCCGTTCTCCCCTCCCGCTCATCACTAAGTAGCCTCCTGGAGCTTTTGTTTTTCTCTACGTGCACTGTTCTATTTCACACTCATCAACTACAGGCTCACATCTGAAAACTAGCCAGTTGGATGAGTCAACAGAACTGCATTCCAGCAGAACAGGTGATGCATGCTGTGCCAGAAAGGAATGAAGAGATAGAAGGGTAATAGAAGGATAGAAGGAATGAAAGGCAACTTCCCTTTAAAGACAAGGGCTTGTAGACAATCCTCAGCATGTGTGGAAATAGAGCAGGTATGGAATCATAGTTTGCTGAAGACTATGGACATCTCTCCATCTGAGAGACAACTGGTAATGTATAGATTAATGGGAACCACTCCACAGCCATGGGGTAAGGCAGGTCTTCATGAATCGATTAGAACAGGTATGTCCATGTGAATACCACCGGCACAATGACATCCTTCCTTTTATTTTCCAAAGAAAATCTTTATTTTTAAAATTCATAAAAATAAGAAATATTTTAACTTGAATGTTTGAAAGAAAATTTAGCTCATCCAATACAGCGAATTCCATTTGGTACAATTGTAGTCGATGTACTATTTATAAAATTAATTCTGTGCTGGGTAAAATGAAAAGGGCAAAAACATTTTAAATTGCAATTACAGAAGGTGCAGGAGATATGGGAATTTTTCCCTATACTCCACGCTTCACTCTGAAATGCCTCAATACTCCTGACTTGCAATGTATGTTCTTTGTGAGGTACACAGTGTAAGGCTCTCTATCTTTTCCAGCCTGACAATGTATATCATTGAAAGACCCTGAATAGTGACCTTTCCCCACTGCATCTGCACAGTAGCTGCCCCAATCTTTCGGTGCATCAGTGGTTCTTCCTGGGCCTTGGAATGTGCCGGTCTGTAACACACAGTCCAGGACAACTCCTTGCGCTGAGAGACCTGCAGGTTTCAGGCAGAGCAAAGAGCAAGTTGTTGATCCTCCAGACGCAGTCGATGTTTGTCTCAATGTGTGCCCTGGGGAACAGCCTATAGAGCACAAAGTCCTGCTCACTGAGCTGCTTGGGATGAACCTCAATAAAAACCATGGCCTCTCTCTCCAGATCTTTTTTACAAGGCACATTCCAAAAGGAAATGGACTATAGCCTCTTCCCCACCACAACTACTGTTCAGACAAGAAGCAGAGAAGGAAACACTAAGCATGTAGGAATGGATCTGACTGGAAGGACTTTTCTCACCACCAGCTGAGCTACCTGTTAATACTTGTCTGTATGTTCTGGTGAGGAGGCATTCTGCCAAGTGACTTTGACAGTCTGTTCAGTGAACTATCAGAGACGATCTACCATTTCCTTTTCGTGCAGGACCTCATGTTAATCACTGGCTGATGACCTTATGGTCAATGGGCTCTCCTTTTGTGACTTGATCTCCATGACCCTTTCAACCTGCAAGCTAGAAGTCAGAAGATTAACTGTCTCCATTTAAAGCACCACTTTCTAGTTACATATTTCAGTTATTCTAGTTCCTACAGGATAAATATGAAATGTCATGGTACCAGCTGTTATAAAGCTTGAGATTCTCAAACAGCAAAGACAAACATGCAGCATCAACAATCTTGACATCTCATTTCTAGGCTTGTGCTATGTGTTTACTGAAGACTTGAATAATGATTCGTTAACTAAGGAAACAACAGATCCAGACAGCGTAACAGCTTGCTGTCAGTCAGAGGTACACCAAGGATTTTACATGATACCACAAACCCACAAAGCAAACACTTAAGGCAATTTATCAAAGTGTGGAGCTGGATGAACACAGTAGACCAGGCAGCATCAGAGGAGCAGAAAAGCTGATGTTTCAGGTCAGGACCCTTCTTCAGAAATGGGGAAGGGGAAAGGGAGCTCAGAAATAAATAGAGAGATGAGGGTGGGGCTGGGAAGGTGGATAGGATGATGATAGGTGAGTGTAGGTAGGGAGTGGTGGGGATTTGTCAGTGAGGTGGGAGGGGCAGATAGGTCCCACTGTTCCACACTCCCACCTCACTGATCAATCTCCACCACTCCTCCCTGTACTTATCTATTACCATCCCACCTACCTTCCCCTATATCACCCCTCCTCTCTCTATTTACTTCTGAGCTCCCTACACACTTCCCCATTTCTGAAGAAGGATCCTGTCCCAAAGAGTCAACTTTCCTGCTCTTCTGATGCTGCCTGGCCTGTTGTGTTCCTCCAGCTCCACGCCTTGTTGTACCTGACTCCAGCATCTATAGTTCTTGCTTTCTCAGACAACTTATCAGATGTCTTCTCCATTCCCTGTCTCAATTATTGCGTGGGCTTGTGCTGTCCAGCAGCAAATTGACATTGTTCTTAATGTTATTAATACAGTTTGACAGACCAAGCATTTTCAAGGTGGAGCTTGTGTTGTAATTTGAGTTTGGTTAAGGTGATGATCAGAGACACAATCACACGTGGAGGCTTCAAAAGATGGAGAGAGCTGCTACTCAAGCCCAAGGTTGAAATAGAGAGTTCACCTGCACATCTGTTAATGTGGTATACTGCATCCCATGTTCCCATTGTGGCCTCCTCTACATCGGGGAAACCAAGCGGAGATTTGGGGACTGCTTTGCAGAGCACCTACGCTCAGTTCATACGAAACAACTGCACCTCCCAGTCGCGAACTATTTCAACTCCCCCTCCCATTCCTCAGACGGCATGTACATCCTGGGCCTCCTGCAGCGCTATAACGATGTCACCTGAAGGTTGCAGGAACAGCAACTCATATTCCGCTTGGAAATCCTGCAGCCCAATAGTATCAATGTGGACTTCAAAATCTTCCTACTCCTACCACATCCCAAAACTAGCCCAGCTCGTCTCTGCCTCCCTAACCTGTCCTTCCTGCCACCTATCCCCTCCTCCCACCTCATGCCCTGCTCCCATTTCCTACCTACTAACCTCATCCTGCCCCCTTGACCTGTCCATCCTCCCTGGACTGACCTATCTCTTCCCTACCTCCCCACCTACACTTACCTTTACTGGTTCCATCCCCGCCTCTTTGACCTGTCTGTCTCGTCTCCACCTATCTTCTCCCCTATCCATCTTTGATCCGCCTCTCCCTCTCTCCCTATTTATTTCAGAACTCCCTTCCCAAAGAGAAGTATCTCGGTCCAAAATGTCAGCCTTCCTGCTCCTCTGATGCTACTTGGCCTGCTGTGTTCATCCAGCTCTACACCTTGTTATCGCAGATTCTCCAGCATTTGCAGTTCCTACTATGTCTGTTAACATGACTGGTCTGTAATACTATTTTTGCTCCATGCTAGCCTCCAGCCACCCTACTTCGTCCAATCATTCCTGTAAAACCTTCCATTCTTTTCTTGCAAGTGTGCTTGTGTTGCTTCTCTTCCTGGTCATTTGGCTGAGCTACTCCAGCTGGTAGGAAATCTGGAATTATGGAGGAAGTCTCAGTAATAGTGACCATGAAACCATTGTCATTGATTGTAAAAATCTGTCCTGTGCATCAATCTACTTCAGGAAAGGAAGGCAGACTCTTACCTAGTCTGGTCAACATGTGACTCCAAAACTATAACAAAGTGGCTAACTTTTAACTGCTGTCTGCCTAGCAAGCCATTCAGTTCAAGGGCATTTAGAGATGGACAATAAGCGGAAGCAGCGGCCTAGTAATATTATTTCTGGACTACTAATCCAGAGACCCAAGTACTGGGGACCTGGGTTCAAATCCTGTCCCGGCAGATGGCGGAATTTGAATTCAATACTACTATCTGGAATTAAGAATCAAATGATGAACTTAAACCCATTGTCGATTGTTGGAAAAATCACTAATGTCCTTCAGGGAAGGAAACTGCCATCCCTACCTGATCTGGTCGACATGTGACTCCAGACCCACAGCGATAAGGTTGACTCTGAACTGCCCTCTGGGCAATTAGGGATGGGCAATAAATCCTGCCTAGCCAGCCAAGTTTGCATCCCATTAAGGAACAAGTTTTGGGCTTGTCAGCAATGATCACATCCCATGAAAGAATGAATAGGAACAACAAGTATGTTCTAACCAATCTCTGGGATAAGTTTCATTTATGCTTAGCCTGGTGACAGTGATGAGGCAGAGCCCATGACCAATGAAAGGGTACATTAACTGATATTGCCTTTTCTGCCACTTGGAACAGATCAAGGCATGAATCTGAGACCGTCCTGCTTTACCTCTAGTTCACTTACCATAGCCAGTCATTGCCATTACTTTTTTAGCAATTCTTTATCCAATGACCTTTATCTAGTCTTACATCCTGCACTTAGCAGGAGATTTCTCTGTGTATTGTATGTGACAAACTCTTAAAAAGCTGCTCACACAGAAATCTCACTGCATCAGTGTCAGAGTCACACAGAATTTAACCAACAAAAAACTGAGTGTTTTTCCTGGAATTGTCACTATCCCTGTACAGGACAAGTTGTTATCTGTAATATACAGCAAAACATGATCTAATCTCAAGGTTCAGATCATTTCCTAAACCAGAAGAGCGAAGCTTGCGTAATTTATAACTTACATCACAACCAGTCAATTATACAGAACCTCACACTTGCCACAAGGGATTGGCTTTTCTTCAAAAAATTTATTGCGCAAGTTTAATTTAATGGGGTGTGTCTGCATTTGTTCCTAAACTTCCAGCAATTATGAGCCCAGAAGTCAATAATCAGCAAGAATATCTTGCTGAGGGCTCACTCTCACACAAGCTGCATTGCACTACAGGAGGAATGTGGATAAGTTCCTCTGGGCACTTACCAAATGGAAGCCCACAATAGAGGAAATAAAGCCTTTACCCCAATACTTTGGGTTATTTTACTTGCCGTGTGAAAACTGCGGTAATCCTGATGGTGTCCTCATAACATTCCTTTCCTTGTTCTTCTGGTAAAGGAACAGCATTAATGTCCAATCAATCATGAACCCAGAGCCAGTTCACCATGAATGTTGGAGTCTTTTTGATTTAATATTTGCTTGTCAAGAATGTACACTAAGCTAAAGGGACCATGCCATCTCATCTCATTTGGCTGCACTGTCACTAATGAACTGAAAAGTTATGAACCGAGCCGATTACGGATTTCAGCAGATATTCCCGGGTGAGACTTCAGAGCAGCCATAACATCAACCTGCATTTGTAAAGCCCCTTTAAAGTAGTAAACAAGGCACTTCAAGTGTGTTCGTCTCCTTGAAGAACGAGGACATCTGAGACGTACGGGAGTGGAATGCCTCATCCTGGGAGCAGATGCAGCGGAGGTGAAGGAATTGGGAATAGTGGATGGCATTTTTGCAGGAAGGTGGGTGGGAGGAGGTGTATTCTAGGTAGCTGTAGGGGTCAGCGATAATGGGAACTGCAGATGCTGGAGAATCCAAGATAATAAAATGTGAGGCTGGATGAACACAGCAGGCCAAGCAGCATCTCAGGAGCACAAAAGCTGACGTTTCGGGCCTAGACCCTTCATCAGAGAGGGGGATGGGGAGAGGGTTCTGGAATAAATAGGGAGAGAGGGGGAGGCGGACCGAAGATGAAGAGAAAAGAAGATAGGTGGAGAGGAGAGTATAGGTGGGGAGGTAGGGAGGGGATAGGTCAGTCCAGGGAAGACGGACAGGTCAAGGAGGTGGGATGAAGTTAGTAGGTAGGAGATGGAGGTGCGGCTTGGGGTGGCAGGAGGGGATGGGTGAGAGGAAGAACAGGTTAGGGAGGCAGAGACAGGCTAGGCTGGTTTTGGGATGCAGTGGGTGGAGGGGAAGAGCTGGGCTGGTTGTGTGGTGCATTGGGGGGAGGGGACGAACTGGGCTGGTTTAGGGATGCGGTGGGGGTAGGAGAGATTTTGAAGCTGGTGAAGTCCACATTGATACCATTGGGCTGCAGGGTTCCCAGGTGGAATATGAGTTGCTGTTCCTGCAACCTTCGGGTGGCATCATTGTGGCACTGCAGGAGGCCCATGATGGACATCTCATCTAAAGAATGGGAGGGGGAGTTGAAATGGTTCGTGATGGTGTTGGCAGCGGGCGGCATTGCGTCGGTGGTGGGCAGAGTTGCGTCGGCGGTGGGTGGACTGTCGCCAGTGTCGGCAGTGGGCGGAGTTGCGTTCCCGTCGGCAGCGGGCAGAGTGGCGTCGGCGTCAGTGGTGGGTGGAGATGTGTCATTGTCGACGGTGGGTGGAGTTGTGTCGGCTTCGGTGGTGGGTGGAGTTGCGTCGGCATCGGTGGTGGGTGGAGATGCGTCAGCGGTGGGCGGAGTAGCGTCATTGTCAGCGGTGGGTGGAGATGTGTCTGCGTTGGTGGTGGGTGGAGATGAGTTGGTGGTGGGCAGAATAACGTCGGTGTCGGCGATGGGCGGAGATCTGTCGGCGTCTGCGTTGGGCGATGCGGCGTCAGCGGCGGTGGGCAGAGCGGGGTGGGCGGCAGCAGCGGCGGTGATGGTGGTGTTAGTGGTGTAAGTAGTAGAGGTGGAGGCGATGGCCCCAGCAGTGGTCGCGTTCGCGGCCCCGGAAGTGGTGTGCCTGGAGGTGGCGAATGTGACGTCACCGGTGGGTTCACCGGCCGTGGTCTCATGGTCAAAGGCGGTGGGTACATGGTGGGGGAGGTGCAGGGACAGGCTGGGTATTTGGGAGTCAGAGGAATCCTGTTTAAGTGGCAGGGGCCAGTGAGTTTGTTGTACTTACGATTTTTGGTGTCCAATAAAGCTGAGTAGAACTGGGTGTTCAGTCTGTGGATCCTGCGGAGGATAAAAAACTGGAGAGGTCCTTTGCAGGTCTGGGAGAGGGAGGCTCTGAGCAGGGGCAGGCTGGATTGCAGTGCCTGGAGATGCCGGCGCATGGCCGCGAGTGTGTGTTTCAGGACTTGCCGGGCGAAATGTTGCTGAAGGGTCTCGATGTTCTGGATGTAGATATGGTCACGGTTGGGGCCAAATTGGGAAGGCTTGAATGTGGACTGTAGTCCATTGGGGATTATAGGAGTCGGAGTAGGCGCTGTAGGATAGGAGCCGTAGGAGTCGGTGGGCTTGAAATGAATATCCATTTCAACACATTTTCAAGGACCGTAACCTCCCCCCCATCAGCGGTCAAGGACACCCTCGACCGTGTCTCCTGCATTTCCTGAAACTCATCCCTCACACCCCTTCCCCACAATAACAATCAAAACAGAATCCCCCTCGTCCTCATGCACCATCACACCAGCCTCCAGATCCAACGCATCATCCTCTGACACTTCCGCCATCTGCAATCTGACTCCACCACCAAAGATATTTTTCCCTCCACACCCTTATCTGCTTTCCGGAGGGACCACTCTCTCCGTGACTCCCTTGTCCGCTCCACACTCCCCTCCAACCCCACCGCACCCAGCACTTTTCACTGCAACCACAGGAAGTGCTACACCTGCCCCTGCACCTCCCCGCTCACCCCTATCCCAGGCCCCAAGACCTGCACATCTGCTAATGTGGTATACTGCATCCGCTGTTCCTGTGGCGGCCTCCCCTACATTGGGGAAACCAAGCGGAGGCTTGGGGACTGCTTTGCAGAACACTTATGCTTGTTTCACAGTAAACAACTGCACCTCCCAGTCGCGAACCATTTTAAATCCCCCTCCCATTCTTTAGATGACATGTCCATCCTGGGCCTCCTGTAGTGCCATAATGACGCCACCCGAAGGTTGCAGAAACAGCAACTCATATTCCACTTGGGAACCCTGCAGCCCAATAGCACCAATGTGGACTTCACAAGCTTCAAAATCTCTCCTCCCCCACTGCATCCCAAAACCAGCCCAGCTCATCCCAGCCTCCCTAACCTGTTCTACCTCTCACCCATCCCCTCCACCCACCTCAAGCTGCATCCCCATCTCCTGTCTACTAACCTCATCCCGCCCCCTTGACCTGTCTATCCTCCCTGGCATGACCTATCTCCTCTCTACCTACACTCACCTTTACGGGCTCCATCCCCTCCTCTTTGGCCTGTCTGTCTCCTCTCCACCTAACTTCTCCTCTATCCATCTTATATCCGCCTTCCCTTCTCTCCCTATTTATTTCAGAACCCCCTTCCTCTCCCCCATTTCTGAAGAAGCATCTCGGCCCGAAACGTCAGCTTTCCTGCTCCTATCATTCTGCTTGGCCTGCTGTATTCATCCAGCTCTACACTTCGTTACCTCAGGTTAACAGACATAAAAGGACTAGCAGTAGCTATGTGGCATAGCTGAGACTCCAGCACTGATTGCAGTGGCTCACCACTGGTTATAAACTGTGTACCTACACCACATATTCCATGGCAAAAATTCAGGGGCAGAATACATTTGCTCGAATTTTATGCTGGATGAGGGAAATTTTGATTTGTGGAGAGACTGGAGGAGCTGGTATCGATTCCTTAGGGCACAGAAGGCTAAGGGGAGATTTAATAGAGGCGTTCAAAATCAGGAACATGTTTGATCCAGTAAATAAAATAGCATTTCTCAGTGGCAGAAGAACTTGTAATGAGCAGGCAGGTTTAAGATGCTTGGTAAAAGAGCAAGAGTTGACAGATGAAAGCCTTATTTATACAAGATTATTGTGATTATATATAAAGGTGGTGGAAGCAGATTCAATTTAACTTCCAGAGGAATAATTCGCTCCTACCAGTTTCAATACACAATTTAATGAAATTCCATTAATGTCAGATTGTTTTTGTAATATAGCTCGAAATAATCCAGACTTTAAGCACAAAATAACATTTAAACATTAAAGGTTAAAGAAAGACTTATATGCTTGTAGCACCTTTTGCAAATACCTTAATGTCTCAAAACTTTTATTCATTTACAAGATGTGGTCATCACTGGCAAAACCAACTTTCGTTATTCTTCTAAAAGAATACTTTATTCATAAAATCTGTAATCTGCAATATTGTGTGTGTGTGTGTGCATGTGTGCGCGTATGTGTGTACGTGCGCGTGTCTGTATGCGTGTGTGTATGTGTATCTGTGTGCATTTGCGTATGTGTGCGTCTGTGTGCATATGCGTGCGTGTGTGTGTGTGTGTGTGTGTGTGTGTGTGTGTGTGTGTGTGTGTGTGTGTGTGTCTGTGGAAACAGCCCATACATCACAACAAAAAGAAATTGGCGGAAAGTTTGAGCTGCGGGAGGGAGTGGAATGACCTTGACATTGATCCCTTGATTGTTTAAAAGAATTAAAATCTAAAATCACTGTGGCAAACAGCAAGTGTGGGATAGTCTCCTGCTCAGCCAGAACAACGTCCCCAGATTAAAAGTCTCCACACATAGGCTCTTGTCACGGGTTGTTCTTACTAGCAAGTGTCTTCTTTGCTTTAAGGGATTACTGGAAGACGAAAGATAAAATGGATAAAAGATTTAATCAATGGCAGTGGCTAGACATTTTACTGCTTTAATTAAAAGAATTGTAAACTCTATTTGTAATAAAATATTTAGTATCATTGATGTGATATATGTAAATGCATTTTATGTGATCTTCATTTGTCGTGATTCAATTCAATACTTTTAAACTTAATCAAAGAGTAGACTTAATGGGGGATACCCTCGTGAGATGCTCTGTTTGGCCAAGTAGCAAGAAGAGCCTGAGAAGAAGTTTCTTTTATTTATTTATGCAATTTGGCATCCCTGGCTAGGCCAATGTTTATTGCCCTTGAGAAGGTGGGGGATGAACTGCCTTCTTGAATTGTTTTGTCCAAATGGAGTGCTGTGGGACGAACGTCTAGGATTGTGACCTGATGAAAACCCTACCAGTCTGTTCCATCACTCAACACCAATATGTCTGACCTTCCACTTTAACCCCACTTTTCCACCCTCTTTCCATATCACTTAATTCCTTCAGAGTTCAAAAATCTCTGTTTAGAATATATTCAATAACTGAACATACATTATCTCCAGGCATAGAGAAGACCAAAAATTCACAAACTTCTGCATTAGATTAGATTCCCTACAGTGTGGAAACAGGCCCTTTGGCCCAACAAGTCCACATCGCCCCTTGGAGCATCCCACCCAGACCCATCCCCCTATAACCCACACAGCCCTGAACACTATGGGCAATTTTAGCATGACCAGTCCACCTAGCCTGCACATCTTTGGACTGTGGGAGGAATCCCACGCAGACAGGGGGAGAATGTGCAAGCTCCACACAGACAGTTGCCCGAGGCTGGAATTGAACCCGGGTCCCTGGTGCTGTGGGGCTGCAGTGCTATCCACTGAGCCACTGTGCCGCCCAAGAATTAGGAAGTGTCCGCTGATCTCAGTCCTAACAGACTGACTCCTTGTCCTGAGTCTGTGGTTCCTATTTCCAGACTCTCTAGCCATCATAAACAGCCTAAGAGTGAACTTGACATATTAATGACTTTGCTATAGCATGAAGCAATCAAAAAAGTTAACAATACTGGCATATTTTGGAGTATGATTGGGAGCTGTGTAGCTCAGTTGGGGGAAGCCGGTTAGCAATACGGCATGAAACCAGCACTGTGAGTGCAATTCTGATGCTCCTATGAAGGACACTCCTCAACCTCTCCCTTCACCGAGGAGTGGTGATCCTCAGGTTAAACCACCATCACTCTACTGAAAGGGCCGCTGTGTAGTCTGGCAGGACTATGACACCTTTAAATTGTGGGGCTGTTAGCTCAGTTGGCTGTTATGCGACACAGAGCAGTGCCCACATTGTGAGCTCAATTCCTGCAACCTGCTGAGGTTACTATGGAGCACTGTCCTTCTCCACTTCTCCCCTCAACTGAGGCAGAGTGGTCCTCAGGTTAAGCCATCACCTGTTGTCTCCCTCAAAGGGAGAGAACAGCCTATGATCCAGTAAGACTATGGAGACTTTACCTCTTAGCATGATCACAGGAGCTTCAGTGTGTGAGGCACTGAAATATATTTATGCTGTTCTCCCAGGTGTTGGAGGAGACCTGGGTTAGAAGTGATTGGCAAAAGGCAATGGGCGTTTTTGTTTTGTGCAGTAAGTTCTTACGATCTGGAATAAATTGCCTGAAAGGGCAGTGATCACAGATTCAACAGTAATTTTCAAAAGGGAATTGAACAAATACCTGAAGGGGAATGAAATTCGCTGGGCTGTGGGTAAAAGGCAGATGAGTGGAACTGATTGAAAAATTCTGCCAAACAGCCAATACATGACACAATGGGCCAAATGGTCTGCTTCATAAAATAAGCCTTTGCTGGTTGTGGATTCTAGCAAGAATCTTCATAAAGTGAAGAGGATAGCTCCTGAATTAAGAGCTCTTATCAAATACTAGGCAGAACATCAAGTTGACAGTTCTCATATGCCATGATAATAACATTTTCTTCCGTTGTGTATTTGACAGCTCATTCTTTGAGAGTGCCCAGACAATGTTTTAAAACCACGTCTCACATGGTATCCCATTCTCTTGCCTCTGCAGAAAGTTGTGGGCTCCAGTGTCACTTTGGGGGCAAAATCCAGGCTGATAGTCCCCACGCAAAAACTGAGGCAGCATTTCACTCTGGAAGGTTGTGTCTTTTTTAGGAGCCATTCAACTGAGGTCCTGTCTGACATCTAAAATATCCCATGATGCTATTTCAATGTGGATCAGGTGCCAATTTTTAGTTTTGTTTTCTATAGTTGATTTTTATCTCTTAAACAACGTAGTTAAAAAAACTAGTCATTATTTAACTGCTGGTCGTGAGAGCTTGCTGTACACATATAGCCTACTGCATTTCCTACATTACCACAGCAGCTACAGTTCAAAAATCATACATCGACCATAAAGTGTTTCGGGACAGGTTGAAATTGAGAACTATATAAATTGCTCTCTTTACTTTTCCTACAGTAATAACTGTAGTAACTGAAGGAGGGGTTGCATTTTCCCTGCTATTAGCATAGCTACCATCCATTTGAACCAGTTTTCCCCACGCCTAGCCAACTTGCTTTTATCTCCCCTTTTGTTTGTATGAAATGAGTGTAATTTGTCACTGGGATCATTTTAAAGTGTTTGCAGTGGCATCACACACTTCTGAAATCATTGGGGTTTGTAGCAACAGGTTTTACCCTCTGGGTACTCCTTCAGCCAATTCCTCCATGGTCCTGCCCTCCCTGGGACCTCCGTGGGACAACAGTAACCCGGTGAGACATCAATGCTGCTTCCATCCTGGCCTCGTGTGTATCTCCTAATTGCAACACCTTTGGCAGCCTTGGCTTCAGCACCCTGGCTTGAAGATCTGGAATCCCATGGTCAAACACCTCCACAATCTTCTCACTCTTAAAGATTCATTTTAGTGCCTAGGTTTTTGAATAAGAAAAAAACTCAGAGTTAACAGTTCGGGTTCCAGTGACCCTCCTCAGAACTCTTGTCACTCTGTTCTGAACAATGATCCTCATATCCAGGCTCAAAGTCCTCCTGCTCACACAGCAACAATGTTTACATCTTCAGTAAATCCATCCCTAATGCCGCTCTGCCAGCTGACTCAGACTTAGGGTTTGTTTCATGCTGTAGTTACAAGTCTATGTGAATGTAGATTAAAATTGGTGAAACCGAACCAGGAACATTAACTCTGATTTCTTCTTTCACAGACCTGCTGAGCTTTTCCAGCAACTTCTGTTTTTGTTCCTGATTTACAGCATCTGCAGTTCTTTTGGTTTTCTTGGAATAAGGTGTTGGCCACTCACCCAAATATCTCCATTTGTAGCCTGGCATCAAATTTAATTTAATACTCCTGCCAAACACCTTGGGATCTTAGATGCTATTTAAATGCAAACTGTTGGTGATGTATTTAGTTTCAAAGAGGGAGCAGTGAATGAAAGGAAAATTGGAACAGCGAGGGTCACAAACTCACAAAATCCACATATGACTGAACAAGTTGATGGGCCGAGGACAATATGGCTGTAGTTCTCTAAGGAACTTTGCATTTTCCCAAGGAAGGTGCCAGCGAATTGTGTCACTTTTTCTGGCTGTTTTCCAAAGAATAAATCACCTGAAAGCTACCATCTCAAAGGCATAAGTCAGGAGTGTGATGGAATACTCCCTACTTGCCTGGATGGGCGCAGCTCTAACAACACTCAAGAAGCTCAACAGCACCCAGAACAAAGATCCTCTGGGTAATTGATAAGCCATCCACCAACTTCAACAGTCACTGCTCCACCACTGATACACAGTGGCAGCGGTGTGTATCATTTACATGATTCACTGCAGTATCTCACCGAGGTTCCCCAACAACACCTTCTAAACCCATGACCTCTACCATCTGGAGGGACAAGGGGCAGCAGATGCATGGGAACTCTGCAAGCTGCTCCTAAAAGCTACAAACCATCCCCTCTCAAAATATTGGCCCTGCTCCTTCAATGTCACTGAGTCAACATCCTGGAATGGCCTTCCGAACAGCACTGTGGGCATCCCTACACCACGAGGACTGCAGTGGCTTAAGAAGACAGTTCACCACCAGCTTCTCATGGCAATCTATGCTGGGTCTGGCCGGTGACTTGCCCATCCAAGTGTACTGTTTCAGAAAAACCTGACCCAGCAGTTCTTGTTATGGTCAAGGTCACTCCAGCTCAAACATATTTGACTTTACCTCATTTCAGCCTCTTACTGGACACTCAGTATGATCAGCCAATCTGCATAAAGCAAGTGACTGATGCTGATGCAGCTCAGCAGGTCTGGCAGCATCTGTGGAGACAGAAGCCGAGCTGACGTTTCAAGTCCAGTGTGACTCTTCTTGGGGACTAATGTTTTATGACTGATGCCAGTCCTGGCCTCGCAAACATATTGTTGTCATTTTCCCCTTGGGCAAGTTGGGATCGGGTGCCCACAGAAGCTTTCTGACATCAACACAGCCAGCTCAGTGAGCCGATAACTTGGAGGATAGAACAGTTGGCTTGTAATATTTTCAGCTTGGATTTCACTATAGAAAGTAGGAACAGTGAGTATTGCACTTCTGGCTCATAGCCCAAGGCTGTCCAAAGTGGAAGAGGGGCATCCCCAAAAAGAGTCCAGCACCTGGAGACCTGCCATCGGGATAAAGTGGAAGCCAGGCAAAATAATGTAAGGATTGCTATGCCACATCAACACCTCACTCACCCCTTCCCATGACCACAGCCTGCCCCAAGTGTGACAGAGCCTGTAGTAGCAGCATTGGTCAGTACAACCACCATCGATTCACCCTGAGAGTGGAAGAGAGTCATCTTCATCTGAGAGGGACCGCTGATAATGATGCTGATGTGTTTCCCCATCTCATTCACTCATTGTTATATCGTTCCCTGTCCTCTTCTTAACACACACATCCATCAACACACTACAATCAATAAAATGATCAGACTCAGGCTGATAAAGGGGCTAAATAATTAACAGATTCAGCATAACTTCCAGATGCAGAATCTAGTGTCAAAGCAGACTCCCCAGATTTGGGATGAGCATGGGTCCATATACTGAGAAAGACTGTTGTCACTCTGTTCTGAAAAATGACCCTCATATCCAGGCTCAAAGTCCTCCTGCTCACACAGCAACAATGTTTACATCTTCAGTAAATCCATCCCTAATGCCGCTCTGCCAGCTGACTCAGACTTAAGGCTTGTTTCATGCTGTGGTTACAAGTCTATGTGAACGTAGATTAAAATGGCTGGAAACGTTTACCTCATTCAATAATGGATTGCAGCAAATAGTTGTCTTTCATAGTGAGAGCCTGTTATGCTCTTTGTAGATTCAGTCTAAAGTTACTGTGACACTAATGTTTCAGACTACACAATATCATAGGAACATAAGGAAATGCATCTGCTTCATCATTCAACAAGATCTTAATGGTACCTTCCTTCTCAATCTCTGTATCACTTAATCCTCACACATTCATTTGGCCTTGTTTCTTGAAATATTCACTGACTCATTATGCACACCTTTTGGGGTAAGGTCTAAAGATTCATGAACCTTTGAGTGAAGAAATTTCTCATTTCTGTCCTAAATGGGCAGAATGGTGTAACACTGCAAGAGGTGTCCAGTTAGACCTGTTCTGTGTTCAAGTTACACAGGATGCTGAAGTCCAGATGCTAGTACTACACAAGGAGTAGATTTATTGCAATCCATGGGAAAAACCCCCAGCATTGTGCCATAAATCGGGTAGTACAGATTTAAATACTATGAGAGTGCTGTGTAGTAAATTACACTGCACTGCTGGCATTATAATGTCCCAAGTACATCAAAGTCAGATTTCACAGAGTTCAACCAATACATTTTCCATCAGAATTAATCTATTGAAGATCTTGAAAGGGACTAATAAAAAGAACAGATTAAAATGACACAAGTGCTTTAACCATCTGCATGCTTAAGGAGGAGAGAATAAAGGAGTTAATTCTTATGAAATTGTTGCCAGCAGATCAATGCAAATGGTTTCAAAAGTGATTTCCCTGAGGATCAGCAGCAACTGTTAGTATTTTTCACACTATCACCCTCTTCCCTCTGTAATGAGAAAAACCCACAGCTTTGGTCAATTACTAAGGGCAGATGCTGACTGTCGAGACCCTTGCCCAGCCTCAGACATGCAGATGAGGCAGTCACCTTTGCACAACGGCACTGTAAACCTTTCTGCAAGAGCACAGCATTATTTGATAATGAAAAACTGAAAAAAAACTGTGGATGCTGGAACAAAAACAGAAATTGCTGGAAAAGCTCAGCAGGTCTGGCAGCATCTGAGGAGAGAAATCAGGTTTAACATTTCTGGTCAAGTGAACCTTCCTCAGATCTGTTCTGAGGAAAGGTCACTAGACCTGAAGCATTAACTCTGAATTTTCCCCATAGAAGCTGCCAGATCTGCTGAGCTTTTCCAGCAATTTCTGTTTTTGTTGATTATTTGATCATTGTTACCCAGTGAGTGATAACACTGGGTTTTGGTATATGTACACTCTTCCCTCTTTCACAACAAACGATAGGTATCCTTTACAACTGAGAATACCAGTTGGGAGAACAAGAGTATGTGGAATAACCAAGCTGTAAAGCAGCAGAAAAAACAAGGTAAGTCAGCAACACATGATCAGGCAGGCAATGCAATCTGTGAGTCTTAAAAACCCTGTAGATTTGTGGGTAGTTTGGGCAGAAAATTGCAGGGTTTGAAGTGCCAGAGAAGGAGGAGGTAGGACATTTCAAAACCATTCTTAGGGTACCTTTGGTTCATTTATTCACGGTATGTGGGTATCGCTGGCTGGCCAGTATTTATTGCCCTTCCATAGTTGCTCTTGAGAAGGTGGTGGTGAGCTGTCTTTTTGAACTGCTACAGTCTATCTGCTATAGGTAGACCCTCCCCAAATGCCATTAGGGAGGGAATTCCAGGATTTTTCCCTAGCGACACTGAAGGAATGGCAATACATATTCGAGTCAGGATGGTGAGAGGCTTGGAGGCAATCTTGAAGTTGCTGGCATTCCCATGCATCTGCTGGCCTTATCCTTCTACATGGAAGTGGTTGTGGGTTTGGAAGATGCTGTCTAAGGAACCTCAGTGAATGTCTGCTGTTCATCTTGAGATAGTACACACTGCTGCTACTGAATATTAGTGGTGGAAGGGGTGAATGTTTGTAGATGTGGCGGCAGTCAAATGGGCTGCTTTATACTGAATGGTTTCATATAAAGGCATCAGCCATACATACTCCATGTCCAAGGATATTGGCATCAACATATGCCAACCTTTAAGAACCCTCATGGTATATTTCTGATCCACTTACAGAACCCATCTACACTTGAGTGCTGTGCCAAGTGGCAAATTAGCTGTAGCAAGGATACTTTGCATTCAGGGACATGCACTAAGCTCATGAATTGCAGCAGGTTATATCTCTGGCTTGTTCAGATACTCTCTTGGTGCTCACTTAATTTGAGCTGACCTAGATTTACCTCGCCTTTTTGCATCTTGCTCCTCAGCCAGGTTTACAGTACAATGGTATGCTGTGCTGTTTAGTGCAGACACGAAGACAGGGCATTTACCGCAGATGTCAGCATCCTCAGTCAAGTTGAGGGACATAGCCTTTGATCAGAGGATTCTGCTACAGCAGAGCATGGGCAGCCTCCCATAGGGTCCAGAGGCTTGGACATGGTCAATCAGCAATACTGGTGGTCAGAGTCAGAATCGTCCCCTCACAGGAAGCTGAGGAACTGAATGTTTGGAAGCCCAGCATCTGTCTGGTTCGTTTCTGTCTGTATTGTGACCTGTTTATCTCCTGGAATAAGAGGGAGGCAGGTGCTAAGGGAGGCAAACGCAGTGACAAAGCTGTTACTTTGGTTCAATTGGCCATGTGTCCTGAGCCAGTGAGTCGGCAGTGTGGAGGACAGGCAGGGTCAATGGAATCAGGGGCTGGAATGTGTGACAGCAAGCGAGGGCTATGTTGCAGGCAATAGTGAGAGTGGTAGAGCATGGACCTTGGTGTGAGATGGCTACAATAACTGAGACAGAGTCAGTGTGAAGAGTTGGAGAGATGATGATGGCACTCACACTGGCAGAGTGGGGAAAATCATCAGAAGTCTACGGCAAGATCTCTCTCACTCCTGAATTTGTAGGTAGTAGATAGGCTTTGGAGAGTCAGCAGATGAACTATTCACCATGGAGTTCCCAGCTTCTGACATGCTCTTGTAGCCACAGTAATGATAAAGTTTCTATGGCAAGTTGTGTGATGAACTGATGTTCTGGGTCTTGTAAACCTATACAGAGATCTGAAGAAAACAGAAGTTTGAAGGTGGAAATGCAGATAATGGCAATCTATATGATATTAAAAAATGAGAGGAAATCTAATTAGGTATGTAAGACGCTAAAAGGGATTGTAAAAGTAAATGTAGAACAGATGATTCTCATTGTGGGGCAATCTAGAATGAGAGGTCGTGGCTTTGGGACAAGGGGTTAGCTGAGTTAAAACAGTCATGAGGAGGAATTAAAGATAATGAAATGTGAGGCTGGATGAACACAACAGGTCCAGCAGCATCTCAGGAGCACAAAAGCTGACGTTTTGGGCCTAGACCCTTCATCAGAGAGGGGGATGGGGTGAGGGTTCTGGAATAAATAGGGAGAGAGGGGGAGGCGGACCGAAGATGGAGAGAAAAGATGATAGGTGGAGAGGAGAGTATAGGTGGGGAGGTAGGGAGGGGATAGGTCAGTCCAGGGAAGACGGACAGGTCAAGGAGGTGGGATGAGGTTAGTAGGTAGGAGATGGAGGTGCGGCTTGGGGTGGGAGGAAGGGATGGGTGAGAGGAAGAACAGGTTAGGGAGGCAGAGACAGGTTGGACTGGTTTTAGGATGCAGTGGGTGGAAGGGAAGAGCTGGGCTGGTTGTGTGGTGCAGTGCGGGGAGGGGACGAACTGGGCCAGTTTTGGGATGCGGTGGGGGAAGGGGAGATTTTGAAGCCGGTGAAGTCCACATTGATACCATTGGGCTGCAGGGTTACCAAGCGGAATATGAGTTGCTGTTCCTGCAACCTTCAGGTGGCATCATTCCCATTATCAATGAGGAGGAATTACTCCTCTTAAAGGGTCATGAATCTGTGGAATTCATTACCCCAGTGTGTGGTGGATGTTGGGACACTGAATAAGTTTGAGGATGAGATAGACAGATTTATAAGTAGTAACAGGTCAAAGGTTATGGAGAGTGACAGGAAACTGGAGTTGAGGCTGAGATGAGATCAGCCCTCATTGTATTAAATGGTGGAGCAGGCTGGAGGGGCAGAATGGCCTACTCGTGCCTCTAGTTCTTATGTTTTTAACATTGCTCCCCATCTGTTTGATGGATCATGGTGTACTCTAATTGATTGCAGGCTGGATATTTTCTTCTGATAGGTTTTGCTTATAAAGTGAGGGTTGGTTAACTCAGTCGGCCAGAATAGGGCTCAGGATGACACCAACAGCATGCGTCATATCACCACCTGTGCCAGATCAGTCATGCCCCATGACTGATGTGGAACCATGCCTCTCCAGCCAGGTAACCAGTCATTTCTAATGAACAGAGGGAGAAATGGCAAAAGTCCCTCAAGGACCTTGCCACCTTCAAAAAGCCATCCGACTGGATGGGATGCTGGACGCCCATCCCAGCCCTTAGACCATATCAGCTGGTGATATGAGCATCGATTTCACTTTCTTAGTCTCTAAATGCTTTTTGCTTAATATGTAAAATTTATGAATGTGCTAAAGGGCTAATTAGCAATAAATCAATCAGAGAATTGGGTGTAGCTCGATTTATAGTGTGTTTTGATTGAGCGAAGCAGATGCCAGATGCCTCAGAAATTGCTGCAGTCTTTCATGTTTCCCAGAGTATCAGGTTGGTGCGATTATACCCAAAGGCTGGGAATCCCACCCACATAACTCTGAACAATGAGCTTCACAGATTCACCGTCAGCATTGCCACTTATTAATTAGACATAACTCCACTAATTCTCCAATTCATCATCATGTCGCTAAACCCAGAGTCAGGTTACACTATCACTTCCATATTGACTGTAAATCCAGTTCATCTGTAGTTCTATGTTCGATGCAAAAAAGAGTGAACCATTATTGAAAACGAATACTATTCTTCTAGACCAGTGCTGTTGAATGCAGTCACCACCTGTGCCAGATCAGTCATTCACACATGACAAGTTGATACTTTTTATGAGATTCAGAATTCATCAAATGGATGTTAGGGCCTGCAGCATCCCATTTGACTCAACACCCAGTTCTAGTACTGTGGTCTAGTCAGAAATAGCTAGAAGGTCCCATAGGAAAGACAATCTTTAACACTTAGGGACTCAAGGGGTATGAGGCAAAGTAATGAAATGAAGGCATGTTACAATATTTCAGTGGCAACACCACAATTGGATGCTGTGCGATGAACAGTCGCTGCTTCTAAAAATATTTGGGTTGCCGTCAGAGTGCAATTCATCATTGCTCATCTTTTGCCTTGCTCCCTAAATCCCAGATCATCGCTGAGAGATTTTATTTTAAAAAGTCACCTCGTGTTTGCATTTGTCTTCCATCATCCGGTGAATATAGACATCGGTTTCTGCAAGTTTGGCGAGTGTTAAAGCACTATTGGATGGCATTAAATAGCGTGACCTACATGGTCACAAGTTTGCCATCATATCCACACACAAAATACTCGCAGAAACACTGCAGTATCAGTCCAAGTGTAGTAATTAAAGGCAATGATGGATGATGTCAGATATTGCAATTACAAAGTGCCACGATATAAATTTTGTTCAAACAAAATCAATGTAGGATTAAGATGTGATTTGGATTTGATTTGATTTATTATTGTCACATACCTAAGTACAGTGAAAAAATTTTGCTTTGCATGCAGTACAGGCAGATCATAACGTACAAAGATCATAGGGTGATTGAACAGAGTGAGGAGTACAAAGTTATGGCAGCAAAGAAGGTGCTCAAAAAGCTCAGCATTAGATTTGAACTTTAAGGCTTAAGACATTCAGTGTCCATAATATTACCCCAAAGAGGCTAATTTAAATATATAAATCCGAACAATGTTTGCTGGTGATGTCCACTGTGTTTTTGGAAGATATAGTAAGTGATTGAGAGATTTAAGTACATGGCTTAGCTAGAACAAGGTTTAATGTTTCTGTGAATGCATATGTGACAACAATAGCAACAACTTTTCAAATTCATTTGTGGGATATGATTATTTCTCGCATGCAGTCCACCCCTTATTTCATTTCATAAGGTAATGCTGAGCTGCCTTCTTTAACAGTTTCTGTATGCATGGTGTCGGTAGACCCACAGTGCTGTCAGGAAGGGAATTCGAGGATTTCGACTCAGCAACAATGAAGGAACAACCTTGTATTTCCAAGCTTGGATGGTGGAGGGGAACTTGCAGGGCTGGAGTTCCCATGTACCGAGGTGGGAGATTGTGGAATTGGAGGGTGCTATTGAAGGTTTGTTGAGTTGCAACAGTGTCTGTTGCAGATGGTACACAAAGCTATCACTGTACACTGATAAAATGTGAGGCTGGATGAACACAGCAGGCCAAGCAGCATCTCAGGAGCATTTGTGCTCTTGAGATGCTGCTTGGCCTGCTGTGTTCATCCAGCCTCACATTTTATCTTGGAATTCTCCAGCATCAGCAGTTCCCATTGTCTCTATCACTGTACACTGTTGGTGCAGGGCCTCAGTGTTTCAGATGGTTAATGGATGCTGATTGAGTGGCCTGCTTGAACATGCGTTTATCTAATATCTTCAGCACAGAAAGAGGGTGTAATGTGTTTAGCAGTATCATTAACAGATAAACAAGGAAATATTAGAACAAATGACCAAAAGCTTGATCAAAGACTATCTTTAAAGAGGGGAGGATATCAGGATTCCAGCCAAAATGTGACTTCTAAGCTTGAGACAATGTGCCAACTAGAATGAAAGGGAGGGAAAAGAAAACTTGCTTCCAGTTACGTCATCCAAAGCTCCATGCAGAGATTAATCTTTTTCACTCTGGTTTGAAGATGAGGGGAGAAAGATTTAGAAATTTTGACTTTCACAGAGATAGAAAATGGAGAAGCAGCATTAGGCAGATTTTGCAAAAACAGACATTTCAGTTATTATTCTTACATTTTTAACCCATGCTAGACTGCTTTGTTAAAAAAAACAAACAGTACTGAAGCTGGGCCATCTCCAGCACATCCCTCACCTTCCTGGACCTCTCAGTCTCCATCTCAGGCAACCAGCTTGTAACTGATGTCCATTTCAAGCCCACCGACTCCCACAGCTACCTAGAATACACCTCCTCCCACCCACCCTCCTGCAAAAATTCC
Source organism: Stegostoma tigrinum (assembly GCF_030684315.1). Lineage (NCBI taxonomy): Eukaryota > Metazoa > Chordata > Chondrichthyes > Orectolobiformes > Stegostomatidae > Stegostoma > Stegostoma tigrinum. Next base: position 6,600,238 of record NC_081384.1, on the reverse strand, counting down.
ATCCCCTATTCCCAATTCCTCCGCCTCCGCCGCATCTGCTCCCACGATAAGACATTCCACTCCCGCACATCCCAGATGTCCAAGTTCTTTAAGGAGCGCAACTTTCCCCCCACGGTGATCGAAGACGCCCTTGACCGCGTCTCCCGCATTTCCCGCGACACATCCCTCACACCCCGCCCCCGCCACAACCGCCCCAAGAGGATCCCCCTCGTTCTCACACACCACCCTACCAACCTCCGGATACAACGCATCATCCTCCGACACTTCCGCCATTTACAATCCGACCCCACCACCCAAGACATTTTTCCATCCCCTCCCCTGTCCGCTTTCCGGAGAAACCACTCTCTCCGTGACTCCCTTGTTCGCTCCACACTACCCTCCAACCCCACCACACCCGGCACCTTCCCCTGCAACCGCAGGAAATGCTACACTTGTCCCCACACCTCCTCCCTCACCCCCATCCCAGGCCCCAAGATGACATTCCACATTAAGCAGAGGTTCACCTGCACATCTGCCAATGTGGTATACTGCATCCACTGTACCCGGTGCGGCTTCCTCTACATTGGGGAAACCAAGCGGAGGCTTGGGGACCGCTTTGCAGAACACCTCCGCTCAGTTCGCAACAAACAACTGCACCTCCCAGTCGCAAACCATTTCCACTCCCCCTCCCATTCTCTTGATGACATGTCCATCATGGGCCTCCTGCACTGCCACAATGATGCCACCCGAAGGTTGCAGGAACAGCAACTCATATTCCGCCTGGGAACCCTGCAGCCATATGGTATCAATGTGGACTTCACCAGTTTCAAAATCTCCCCTTTCCCCACTGCATCCCTAAACGAGCCCAGTTCATCCCCTCCCCCCACTGCACCACACAACCAGCCCAGCTCTTCCCCCCCACCCACTGCATCCCAAAACCAGTCCAACCTGTCTCTGCCTCCCTAACCGGTTGTTCCTCTCACCCATCCCTTCCTCCCACCCCAAGCCGCACCCCCAGCTACCTACTAACCTCATCCCACCTCCTTGACCTGTCCGTCTTCCCTGGACTGACCTATCCCCTCCCTACCTCCCCACCTACACTCTCTCCACCTATCTTCTTTACTCTCCATCTTCGGTCCGCCTCCCCCTCTCTCCCTATTTATTCCAGTTCCCTCTCCCCATCCCCCTCTCTGATGAAGGGTCTAGGCCCGAAACGTCAGCTTTTGTGCTCCTGAGATGCTGCTTGGCCTGCTGTGTTCATCCAGCCTCACATCTTATTATCTTGGAATCTCCAGCATCTGCAGTTCCCATTATCTCCAGTACTGAAGCTAGTGTTAAGTTGTAAGCTGTTAAATGATCTTGCTTATGTATTAAGTCTATCATTTTGATTCCATGTTAACTGTCCATGTAAAAATGATCTTTCACATTTTTCTGATTTCTGATATTTGCCACTGTCACTGTTTCTAACCATTTCTCTTCATGTTTTACTATGTCTTTCAAATCACACCGAACATCAACACCAAACATCCACTGGATTTATATTTTAATTAGATCCTTGAGGAAAAATTGTTGACATTTAGTGTTTTAATCCTTCATTGATTTTGGTTAAGCAAAGTTTATGGCGCAGCTCCTGTAATTGCAATATCATTCTATCACTGTCTTTACTCTGACACCACTTACACCTCCTGCTGGAATACGTGTGTGTGCATTTAGTGTGCGTTTGTGTGGGTGCTGTGTGACTGGTTAGGCATGTCTGCATTTCGTGGGTAAATATATACATATACAGTAGTGATATCTTGTTTACCATGAGTTCTTTGTGAAATGTTTGTTTTTGTGTGTATATTTGTAAAGATGAGCATGTACCTATATTGTGTCTACATGAATGTATGTCTCTGTGTATGTCCAATTCTGGTAGTAAGAAATCATTGCAGAGAATGCCTATTTTTGACTGTAATTACAAAATCAGAGTCAAAGGTTAGAATATTATATCTTTGAAACAAAGCTGTAGTTGGGCCTAAAAGTGGAAGAGATTTCCACTGGGAGGCTAGTCAGATTTTAGTCTTAGTCATAGAGTCACACAACATGGAAATAGACCCTTCAGTCTAACTTGTCCATGCCAAGCAAGTTTCCCAAACTAAGCTAGTCCCACTTGCCTGCATTTGGTCCAAAACCTGCTAAACTTTTCCTATTCATATACCTCTCCAAATGTCTTTTAAATGCTGAAACTATATCTGCATCTACCGCTCCTTCTAGCAGTTCATTGCACACGTGACCCACCCTGGAACACAGTCAATGTTTGTCACTTGCTTCCAGTTGCCAATGCAGAAATTTGGCGCTACAATGGTACTGCCTCTCATGTTTCTCAAGGTTCACATTTAAAACGTGTAAGGATTGACAACTCAGCAGCTCCTGCACTATCTTTCTGCAAACTCAGGAAAGGTAGGTTTTTGCTAGTTTTCGACCAAAGGTTTGCATGAGACATGGGCACAACCACAAGGATGGTTTCAAGATGAACATCTCACAGGTATCTCAGGCACAAACACCCTGTAACGCTTTATCATTTTTCATCAACTGTGGCTGTATGACAACATGCCTCATGTTGGTGATTGACATGGACTATCACACCTCTGAGGACTGACATCGCTATCTGCAGATGCGAAAGAATCTGACATAACAAGGTGTAGAGTTGGATGAACACTGCAGGCCCAGCAGCATCAGAGGAGCAGGAAAGCTGACGTTTTAGCGTAAACCCTTCTTCAGAAATGGAGGAGGGGAAGGGGGTTCTGAAATAAATAGGGAGACAGGGGGAGGTGGATAGAAGATGGATAGAGGAGAAGATAGGTGGAGAGGAGACAGACAACCCAGCTCGTCCCCGCCTCCCTAACCTGTCCTTCCTCCCACCTGTCCCCCCCTCCCACCTCAAGCCCCACCCCCATCTCCTACCTACTAACCTCATCCCGCCCCCTTGACCTGTCCATCCTCCCTGGACTGACCTATTTCCTCCCTACCTCCTCGCCTACACTCATCTTTATTGGCTCCATCCCCACCTCTTTGACCTGTCTGTCTCCTCACTCCACCTATCTTCTCCTCTATCCATCTTCTATCCACCTCCCCCTCTCTCCCTATTTATTTCAGAGCCCCCTTCCCCTCCCCAATTTCTGAAGAAGGGTCTAGGCCCAAAACGTCAGCTTTCCTGCTCCTCTGATGCTGCTTGGCCTGCTGTGTTCAACCAGCTCTACACCTTATTATCGCCGAGTCTAGCATAACTTGTTCTCTGGTTGGTAACAGAGTGTAATACTCGTAAGAAACTGTAACAAAATGTTCTATGAATTCTTCATGTAGGCCACCATGATTAATCTAATTTTTCTAGTTTATATACAAACCGAGGTTACCCATTATTACTGCTGTCCCCCAAGCTCCCAATATTTATTCTCTGATACCTCTTTCTACATTATGATTTCTGTTCAGAGACCTACAGAACACTCCTCTAGTGATTCCTTTCCCTACTGTTCCTCATCTTTACCTAAATTAGTCCTACATCTAGGTCTCCTGAACGAAGGTAGTCTCTAACTACTGCACTAGCACCCATCTTTGGTAAGGAGTTCCACGTTTACTTAGCTTCCTATTCTCACTGAATGTCTTATCTCCCTCAATGTTCAGGACCCAACATGTATATTGTGTGGAGCAGTGCAAAGAATATTGAGGCTATCATTCTCCAATATCTTCTGTGAGGAACATAACTATTGAAGAGCAGGAACCTAAACTGGATGGTTGATTTTTTTAGGAGTCAATCAATAGTGAGGTCCTTCTAGTACATGAACGTCATTTACAAATTGAGATTTAATTCATATAGCTGCAGCTCCCAAGTAAATCTTCATATCTCCAAAATGATGCTCTAGTGAGGAAACTCAACAGGAAGTCATTAGTGTCAAAGGAACTAATTAACCTTCAATTCATGGCAAACCAAATATCTTAACGTCTCAAAAGTTTAAGGCAAGTATTCCCTTGAGGGAAGGAACACCGCTGTGCAGTAATCGGTTCATAGCTCTGATCATCCATGTATGTTACTACAAAGTTATTTGCTCTCAAATTTAACCACTATCAGGTTCTCTCAGGCCAGAATTCCTTATCTGAGCACTAAATAAAAACTCAAAGAACTGCAGAAACAGAAACAAAAACAGAAATTTCTAGAAAAGCTCAGAAAGTCTGGCAAAATCTGTGAAGAAAAATCAGAGCTAATGTTGCAAGTCTGGTGGCCCTTCCTAAGAACTTGCTGAGCTTTTCCAGCAATTTCTGTTTTTGTTATCTCAGAACTGCCATAGTTTTCTCAGTACCCTCATCATCAGTGTTAGCTCCCTCAGCATCTCCTCTTCTTCTTCATCTGAAGAAAGATCCATCTCCCCTTTTCTGAGTTTGCACCCAGCCGTACCGTCATAGAGTCACACAGCATGGAAACAGACCCTTTGGCCCAAACAGTCCATGTCGAACATAATCCCAAACTAAACTAGTCCCACCTATGTGCTTCTGACTCATATCTCGCCAAATCTTTCCTATTCATGCACTTATTCAAATGTTTTTTAAACACTGTGATTGTGCCTGCATCCACCACTTTCTCAGGAAGCTCTTCCCACATGCGAGCCACCCTCTGTTTAAAAAAATTGCCCCCATGTCTTTTTTACATTTCTCACCACTCATTTTAAAAAAAGTAGCCACTGTGTCTTGAAATCCCCCATCCTAGAGGATAAAAACCTACCATTAACTCCATCCATACCCCTCATTATTTTATAAATTTCTTTAAAACTTAAACCTTCCATACCTGGCAACATCCTGGCAAAACTCTTCTGAATCCTCTCTAGTTTAAGAGCATCCTTCCTATAACAGGATGACTAGAAATGGACACAGTACTCCAGAAGAGGCTCACCAATGTACTGTACAACTTCAACATGACTTCCCAACACCGATACTCAAAGGACTGAGCAATGAAGGCAAGTGTGGTAAAAACCTTCTTAACCATTACACTTCAATATGTGCCTGAACTCCTAGGTCCCTCCGTTCTATGACACTACTCAAGGCCCTACTATTAGTTGTATAAAACATATCCCTGTTCATTATTATTGAGCATAGGGCACAGCAAACAACCATTCTCCCGGAAACACTGTTTGATGAGCATTGGAGTGCTCCTCTCGAATGGTCCAGACAATTTCAGAAGATCAATTGTCTATTCCATGCTGCCTCTAGTAGAGACGTAAGCAGCATTGCATCACTTTTCAGCACCAGTCTGTGGTTCTCGCATTTGGGCTGTTAGCTAAGCCTTCTGGGGATCACCCCTTGTCACCCACAAGCCAGTCCTGAGAATACTTATCATCCATGATCCAGCCCTAAAGATGGTGCAGGAGAGCAAATATTCAAAGAAGCTGGGAGATGTGCAGAAGGTAAGCTTTCTGACAGCTCCCTGATAGTGGGTACAATGGAGGGAATTGTTGTCCAGGGTAACAATCAAACTGGATGTTGAGGGATTGAAATCCCTTCCTATTCTGGAATCTCTTTGGATGATGGCGAGGAGATCTGAGCAACCAGTTGTTGACCCATTGCATCTGAGGAAGAGTGAGATCAAAACATCGTTAATCTGAGCCATTACCGTGACATGGGCTTTGCCTCCAGCAAGGGATTTGTGCCTGATCTCGAAATGCTTATGTTAACTCCTGTATATGAACTAGTAAGCTCTAAATAAAAATGTCTGTAGTGTACTGCTGAAAGTTTCAACAGACAGGAGGTTTAGAGTGGATGTGAAGAGGAATGTTTCCACTCAGACAGTAGGGGTGGTAGAGACAGAAACCCTCACAACATTTAAGTAGCATTTAGATGTACACCTGTGATGCTGAGCCATGCAAGGCTATGGGATGAGTGCTGGAAAATGGGATTAGAATAGCCAAGAGCCTGTTTTTGACTGGCACAGACTTGATGAGTTGGAGGTCCTGTGTTGTAGCCCTCAACGGCTCTATGTTTATTACAGCTCTTGATATCTACATACATTGCAGTGTCTGGACTAGTGTTAAGTTATTTGACTACAAACAACAACACACCTCCATCACCACATCAAGGGGAAGGCAATGGCCTAGTGGTATTATTGCTGGACTGTTAATCCAGACCCAGATAACATCCTGGGAACCTGGGCTTGAAACCCTCCACAGTGGAATTTGAATTGAATAAATATCAGGAATCAAGCATCTAATGATGATTACGAATCCATTGTTGATTGTTGGGGAAAAACCCATCTGGCTCATTAATGTCCTTGATGGTAGAAAACTGCTAACTTTACCTGGCCTGGCCTACATGTGATTCCAGACCCACAGCAATGTGGTTGACTCCTAACTGTCCTCTTGGCATTTACGATGGGCAATAAATGCACCCTGGCCAGCTACACCCTAATCCTGTCAATGAATAATGAAAAAAAAGCTTCAAGTTAAGTTAGAGTGTAAGACCTTCCTACCCTCAGGTCACATGTTTCAGCGATGGTATGAACATGTCCATTAGACATAAACTGTGTAGTAACTGTGAGGAATGCCACAACACCATCATGCCCCTCTTCATCCAATCCTGTCAATATTCCGAATGCAGTTTGTTTTTTTTTATTCCTTATTATTCTTTTCTCCCTCATGCATTTATCTAGCTTGTCTTTAACTGCACCTATATTAATTACCTAAACCACTTCACATGGCATGGAGTTCCACATTTTATCTTTGGGTAGAGATGTTTGGAATCTAGGATAGGTTGCCTTAAGACGATTTTAAAGTGGGGTCCTGCTTGCGGAATGGCTTGTTGCCAGGTTTTGAGGCAATATATTATTGTAGTAAAAGTTAATTGCTTTTCTAACATGAGTTACTATCAGAAGCATGGGGAAGGAAAAGTAATATATGCTTTATTCTTCTAATTTGATAATGGTCAAGAAGTGACCTTTTGTTGTATATATTGATCATGATTAACACATGCTTAGCTGCAAGGAGCCATTATTGAACAGGGCTATCAAACTGTGAATTCGTGCATAGATTTAATTTAAGAGAATACAATATGCTGAAACAAATATCCACAACATCTGAAATTCAGATATTCCGAAGAAGGGTCAGTGGACCCAAAACATTAACTCTGATTTCTCTCCACAGATGCTGCCAGACCTGCTGAGCTTTCTCTGTTTCTTTTTCCGATTTCCAGTGTCAGCAGTTCTTTCGGTTTTTAATTTATTGCAGTTCTTTGAAGACGTAACTTTCCCTGTAGAGAAAGGGAACCAGTGGATGCGTTATACTTAGATTTCCAGAAGTCATTTGCCGAGGTTCCACTTCAAAGGCTATTGTGAAAAATAAAAGCTCATGGTGTAGGCAGTAACGTATTAGCATGGAGAGAAGATTGGTTAACAGGAAGCAGAGGGTAGGGTCATTTTCAGGCTAACAGGATGTCACAATTGGTGTGTCACAGAGTTCTGCACTGCACCTGTCAACTCTACAATTTACACAAATGAATTGGGTGAAGGAACTTAAGGTATGGTAGCTAATGATACAAACATGGGTAGGAAAGTGAATTGCAAAGAGGACGTAAGGAGTCTACAAAGGGATATGGATAGGCTAAGTGAGAAGGTGTACAATGAGGGAAAGTGAGAAATTGTCCATTCAGGTAGAAAGGATAAAAAGAAAGCATATTATCTTAATGGTGAGAAGTTTGGAGAGAGGTCGGGACTCATGTCTGAGTGCACGAATCACAGAAGGTTGGTCTGCAAGTACAGCAAGGAAACAGGAAAGCTCATAGAATGCTATCGTTTATTGTGAGGGGAACTGAATGCAAGAGTTGGGAAAGAAAGTTTCAGCTTTCTTGGACTTATGGGAGAATCTCAAACCAGGGTGTATAGTTTCAAGATACGGAGCCACTCATTTAAGGCAGAAAGGAGGAAATTTTTTCTTCACACAGAGGGTTGAGAGTTTTTGGAATTTCTTTCCTCAAAAGGCAATGATGTAGAATCCTTAATTGTTTTTAAGTCAGAGAAAGACAGATTCTTGATGACCAAGGGTATTGAAAGGTTATTGAAGAAAGGCCGGAATATAGAGTTGAGACCAAAATCAGATCAACCATGATCTTATCGAAAGGCAAAGCAAATTTAAAGTAGTGGCCGGCTCCCGTTCCTTGTTAGAGACAAAAAAGAAAGCTGCAGATGCTGGAATTCAAGGTACACCAACAGGAGGCTGGAAGAACAGAGCAGGCCAGGTAGCATATGGAGGAAAGGAGCACAGAATGTTATCGTTTATTGTGAGGGGAATTGAATGCGAGAGTTGGAATACTGTCAAAAAGTTTGAGTCCCTTATCAAAAGAAAGATATGCTGGCTAAATGAAAACCAAAAGAACTGCAGATTAGAAACAAACCAGAAGGTGGTAATACTCGAAGCGGTGAATGCTCCTTTTCTCCAGATGCTGCCTGGCCTGCTCTGTTCTTCCAGCCTCCTGTTTGTCTACCGTGTTCCTTGTTGATATGTTCATATGAAACCCTTAATTTCCTTAATAAGATCTGTTTCTCTCAGCTTTGAATATATGTAATGACACAACTGTGCCTGCCCTCTGAGGTAAAGAATTCATCAGAGAAAAAAAACTCTTCCTCTTTTGTCTTAAATCGGTAATCCCTTATGTGTCTGATCTGAGACTCTTCTATAAGGGGAAACAATCTCTCCACATTTATCTGTTAAGGTTTCTTGTTCTAAGGATAATATATTTTTCTGTAAGGTGTCTTCTTGTTCTGCTCAACTCCAGACCCAACCCATTCAATCTCTCCTTGTAGGACAGTCCATCCACACCCAGCATCATCCAGTGAGCCTTCTCTGGGATTACCTCCAATGCCAGTACATCTTTGTAGGTCTAGCAACATCTATGCAGAGAAATCAGAGTTGATATTTCAGGTTGAGTGACCCTTCCTGGATTTGAAACGTTAACTCTGCTTTCTTTCCACAGATGCTGCCAGAGCTTTTCCGGCAATTTCTGATTTTGTTTCTAATTTACAGCATCTGCACTTCTTTTGATTTTTATTTAGCCAGCATACCTTTCTTTCGATAAGGGGCTCAAACCTTTTAACAGTATTCCAGCTGTGGTCTGACTAATACCAGATAGCTTCAGCAAAATCTTCCTACTGTTATATTGCATTCCCTTTGAAACAAAGGCCGACATTCCATTTGCCTTCCCTATTATCCACTGAACTTAGATGTTGGCTTTTTGTGATTCATGCATGAGAACTCCCAAATCCCCCTGTGTGGCAGCTTTCTGTAGTCATTCCCCAATTAAATAAGACAAATGTTTGTTTTCTGAACAAAAGCATTTTCATGCAACAATAAATAATGAGAAGAACAATTTTTTTCTTCTGCCTTCCAACACAGTTTAAATTAATCAGTCTGGCTTCTTGCCTTTTCTTCCATTCCCTTCCATTACCATTAGCTTGACTGCTCTCTCAACATCTCTGGCCACGTCCTGGGCTTTGACTGTGATATTCACTTTATGGTTGTGACTGTGACATTTACTTCTTTCAATCAAAGATCTTGATTCCCTTTCTCTCCTGGCGGATTCTGTAATAGCAGCCAATTTTCTATTTCTTTTTGACAATCCATCCAGAGCAGCTGATGTTATGAACATCGACATGTATAAGGGGTAGCAAGATAACTTGAATAATGCTGAAAAGAAAGTGGCACATTTTGCTGAAACTTTTAGCCTTGATCATCAAAGCACACTACTGTGATTGAGAACTGGATATTTTTTACTGTGAGAAGAGAATGCTTTATGAGTGCTCAAAAATGTGTTTTGTCTGTTGAGTGTAGGATGGAAAGCTTCAATAAATTGTGTCTATTTTATGCCATACTCAAGTACTGTACTTCCAACTGACTAATTGAAGATAGATCAGTCTTTTAAATTCATTCAGGGATGGGGTCGTTGCTGCCTGGGACAGCATTTATTGCCCATCCCTACTTTCCTAGTGGTGGCAAGTTACTTTCTTGAAAGATTGCAATTTCTTTGCTGTGAGTACACCCACTGTACCATTAGAGAGGGATTTCCGGGATTTTCATCCAGCTGCAGTGAAGGAATGGTGGTATATTTCCAAGTCAGATTGGAGATTGGCTTGGAGGGGGACTTGCAGAAGGCGATGTTTCCATCGGTCTGCTGCCCTTGTCCTTCTAGATGGAAGTGATGATGTGTTTGAAAAAGTGCTGTTTGAGGAGCCTTGGAGTCTATGCATCTTGTAGATGGTACATTCTGCTGCTACTGAGAGTTGGTGGGAGAGGGAGTAGATGTTTGTGGATGTAGTACCAACTATGTGGACTGCTTTGGCCTGGATGGTGTCAGGTTTTGGGAGCGTTATTAGAGCTGCATTCATCCAGGCAAGTGGGGAGTATTCTATCACATTCTTGGCTTGTGCCTTGTAGATAATGGACAGCCTTTGGGGAATAGAATGGTTAGTTAGCCGCTGCAAAATTCCTAGCCTCTGACCTGGTCTTGTAGTTACAGAATTTATATGCCTTGTCCAGTTGAGTGTCAGGTCAATGGTAACCCCCTAGGATGTTGGTAGGGAGAGATTCAGTGATGGCAATACCACTGAATGTCAAGAGGGAGATAGTTAGATTCTCTCTTGCTGGGTATGGTCATTACCTGTCCTTTATATGGTGTGGATATGACTTGCCAATTATCAGCCCAAGCCTGAAAATTGTCCAGGTCTTGCTGCATTCAGACACGGTCCGTTTTGGTGTCTGAAGAGTCATGAATGGTGCTGCACATTGGGAGTATCTCCATTTCTATCCTCTAATGGAAGGAAAATCACTGATGAAGTCACTGAAGAAGTTTGGGCCAAGGGCACCACATTGAGGAAGTCCTGCAGAGATGTCCTGGAGCTGAGGTGACTCACATCCAACAATCATAATCACCTTCTGTTGTGCCACATATGGCTCCAACCAGTGGGCAGTTCTGCCCCTGTCAGGCTGTAATAAGGCCAGGAGCTTATTAAACCTGGTGCAATCCAGCTGTTACTAGGCCAAGCACAGTTACTCAGGACACCTCCTCAGTCTGCAGGCTTTACCCTGGATTTGTAGCCACACCCCACTCCAACTCTGACCTCTCTTGCCAGGATTCCCACACCATTCTAAAGGATCTCAATGGATACTTGAAGAACTGCACTTTTCTGTAAAAACTCAGCAGGTCTGGCAACATCTGCGGAGAGAATGCAGAGTTAATGTTCCATGTCCAATGACCCTTCTTCAGAATAAGTTTCTGCTGAGTTTTTTCAAGCAGTTTCTATTTTTGTTTTTTGTTCCTTATTAAGAGCATCTGCAGTTCCTTAGATTTTATTAATTTAGTACATTTTTTGGCATTTGGCATCCTCCTTGACTAAACGTTGAGTTTAATAATTTCGGATCTTGTCTATTGACCCAATTTTTATCTGACAGAAGGTCTTGGTAATTTTCTGTGGTTACCATCTACAGCTCATCCAGACCTATCTTGTTACATATCAATTATATCCTTTTATGATTTAATGTCTCTGAACTTCCCAATTACACACTATCTGCTGTATTCTTTCCTCCCCGATGGCCTCAGTTCTTGCTTAAAGACTGTTAAATGTAGTCATAGAGTTGTACATCACAGAAACAGACCCTTCAGTCCAACCTGTACATGCCGTCCAGGTATCCCATATAAATCTAGTCCTATTTGCCAACTTGTGGCCCAAATCCCTCTAAACCCTTCCTATTCATATACCCATCCAGATGCCTTTTGAATGTTGTAATTGTAACAGTCTCCACCACTTCCTCTGGCAGCTCATTCCATACAAGCATCACCCTCTGCATGAAAACATTGCTACATATGTCCCCTTTACATATTTCCCATCTAACCTGAAACCTATGCCCACTAGTTTTAGACTCCCCACCCCAGGGAAAAGACCCTGCCTATTTACCCTATCCATGCCCCTCATTACTTTATAAACCTCTATAAAGTCACCCCTCAGCTTTCAACGCTCCAAGGAAAATAGCACCAGTCTATTCAGCTTCTCCCTATACCTCAAACACTCCAACCCTTGCAACATCCTCATAAGTCTTTTCTGAACCCTTTATAGTTTCACAACATCCTTTGTACAGGGGAGAGACCAGAACTGCATACAATACTCCAGAAGAGGCCAAACCAATGTCTTGTACAGTCAAAACATGGCCTTCCAACTCCTGTTCTTAATGCACTGACCACTAATGGCAACACTCTTGGTTCAGCAACACTCCCCGGGACTTTACCATTAAACTTATAAATCCTGCCCTGATTTGCCTTTCCAAAATGCAGCACCTCACATTTATCTAAATTAAACTCCATCTGCCACTCCTCAGCCCAAAGGCCCATCTGATCCATGTCCCGTTGTCCTCTGAGGTAACTCTCTTCGCTGTCCGCTACACTTCCAATTTTAGTGTTATCTGCAAACTTCCTAACCATATCTCCTATGTACACATCCAAGTCATTTATATAAATAACAAAAAGCAGTGGACCCAGCACTGATCCTTGTGGGACGCTGCTGGTCACATGCTTCCAGTCTGAAAAGCAACCCTCTACCAACACCCTCTATCTCCTATCTTTGAGCCTGATTCGTCTCCAAATAGCTGTTTTCTGTGGGCTCTAATCTTGCTGACCAGTCTACAACGAGGAACATTGTTGAAAGCTTTACTGGAGTCCATATAGATTACTTCCATCACTTTGCCCTCATCATTCCTCTTCATGCCATGTTGATTATCCCAAATCAGTCCTTGCTTTTCAAAATACATGTAAACCCTATCCACCAGGATTCCCTCCAACAATTTACATACCACCGATGCCAGGCTGACTGCTCTATAGTTCCTTGGCTTTTCCTTATCACCTTTCTTAAATAATGGCACCCCATTAGCCAACTTTCAGTCTTCCAGCTCCTCACCTGCGGCTACTGGTGATACAAATGTCTCAGCAAGGGGCCCAGCAATCACTTCCCTCACTTCCCACAGAGTTCAAGGATACATCTGATCAGGTCACAGGGATTTATCCACCTTTATGTGTTTTAAGACATCCAGCACCTTCTCCTCTGTAATGCAGACATTTTTCAAGCTGTTGCTACTTATCTTCTCTATCTTCCACATCTGTCTCCAGACTTAACATTTATGCAAAGTACTCGGCTAGTATCTTCGCCCACCTCCTATGGCCTTCAAGGGTACCTATTCTCCCCATAGTTACCCTTTTGCTCTTAATGTATTGTAGAATCACTTTGGATTCTCCTTAACCCTATTGCCAAAGTTATTTCATGGCCCCTTTTTGCCCTTCTGACTTCCCTCTTAGGGGCAGCACAGTGGCTCAGTGGCTAGCACTGCTGCCTCACAGCGCAAGGGACCCGGGTTTGATTCCAATCTCAGGTGACTGTCCGCTGGAGTTTGCACATTCTGCCCATGTCTGCATGGGTTTCCGTTGAGGGCTACAGTTTCCTCTCACTGTCCAAAGATGTGCAGGCTGGGTGGAGTGGCCATGCTAAATTGCCCATAATGCTCAGAAATGTGTAGGTTAGGTGTATTAGCCACTGAAAGTGCAGGGTTACAGGGATTGAGTAGGGGGATAGTTCTGGTTGGGATGCTTTTCGGAGGGTCAGTGTGAGCTTGTTGGGCCGAATGGCCTATTCCACACAATAGGGGTTCTAAGACTCTACACACCTCCTGCCTTCATACTCTTCTAGAGATTCCCTCAATCCCTGACAGATGCTTCCTTCTTTTTCTTGACCAAAGCCCCAATTTCTCTAGTCATCCAGTATTCCCTACGCCTACTAGCCTTGCCCTTCATACTGTCTCTGTATTCTTGTTATCTCATTTTTGAACGCTTCCCATTTTCCAGCCATCACTTTACTTGTGAACATCCGTCCCTAGTCAACTTTTGAAAGTTCTTGCCGCATACAGTCAAAATTGGCCTTCTTCCAATTTAGAATGTTAACTTTTAGATCGGTCTATCTTTTCCATCACTATTTTAAAACTAGTAGAATTATGGTCACTGGCCCCAGAGTGCTCCCTCACTGACAGCTCAGTCACATGCCCTGCCTTACTTCCCAAGAGTAACTCAAGTTTTGCACCTTCTCCAGTAGGTACATCCACATACTGAATCAGAAAATTTTCTCATAATGCACTTAAGAAATTCCTCTCCATCCAAGCTCTTAACACTATGGCAGTTCCAGATATGTTTGGAAAAATTAAAATCGCCTACCATAACCACATTATTATTCTCACAGATAACTGAGACCTCTAGTCTCTAACCTCTTCCAGATCTGATGATAGGCCATCAGCCTAAAATGTTAAATCAGACTCCCTTTCTCTCCTCAGGTGCTGCCTACTCTGCCAAGCGTTTGCTGTGCTCTCGATTCTGAGTCAGATATGAGATCTGGCAAGAGGCTGCTTGGGAATGCTGAGAATAATCTATGCTGGAAGTTTAGAAAGGAATAACACTAATTTCTAGACAGATGGGGAAGTGTGGAATGTGTGGACAGCCAAATAAATGAAGTCATAATTCATGGCTCAAAGTCTAAAAACCTAGATAGACAAACAGGAGGCTGGAAGACCACAGCAAGCCAGGCTGCATCTGTAGATAAGGAGCAGTCAATGTTTCAGTTAATATGTTATATTATTATTATATACTGGAAATGTTGACTGTTCTTTTCCTCCAGATGCTGCCTGGCTAGATGTGTTCTTCCAGCCTCCTGTTTGTCTACTTTAGATTACAGCATCTGCAGTTCTTTTTTGTCTCTAACCAAGTTTTACTACTGAGAAGTCTCTTCAAAGGATGCCCACTTTGAAGAAGTTCTCTGCCTCCCTCAGACACGGACTCAGTGAATTGCTTTCTCACTGTCACACTGCTGTGACCTCTTCAGCCCTTCAGCTCTTTGACCACACCATGAAACAAACCCGCTACTACAGACATGTGACCTTCCTCAGCTACTGTCTTTGCAACCATCTCATCCCTCAACGTATACAGGTACATTTTATACCTTCAAAATTTGGACCTACTTTCGATGCTCCATACTCAGAACAACTTCAATGCATCCAGAAAGAACTCTCTCTCTGAATTCTCCGCTCAACTCTCTCTGCAATACACTGGCACCTCCACTCCCTCTCCTCATCCCTTCCCCAGCTCAAGGCCTCCCTTTCCCAAACTTGTGGAGGACCACTATTCTTCTAGATTCAACACAGATTCCACACACCCCACAAACGACTTTATTGCTCATGAGGCCTGAAGAAGGATAACACCCGAAAAGTTGATTGTTCCTTTCCTTCAGACGCTGCCTGGCTCAAAGAAACAAAGAAACCTACAGCACAGGAACAGGCCCTTTGGCCCTCCAAGCCTGCGCCGATCAAGATCCTCTGTCTAATCTGTCATCTATTTTCTAACGGTCTGTGTCCATTTGCTCCCTGCTCATCCATGTACCTGTCCAAATATATCTTAAAAGACGCTAACGTGTCTGCGTCTACCACCTCCGCTGGCAACGCGTTCCAGGCACCCACCAGCCTGTGTAAAGAACTTTCCACGCATATCTCCCTTAAACTTTCCTCCTCTCACTTTGAACTCATGACCCCTAGTAATTGAGTCCCCCACTCTGGGAAAAAGAGTCTTGCGTTCCACCCTGTCTATACCCCTCATGATTTTGTAGACCTCAATTAGGTCCCCCCCATCAATCTCCGGTCTTTCTAATGAAAATAGTCCTAATCTATTCACCCTCTCTTCATAGCTAGCACCCTCCATACCAGGCAACATCCTGGTGAACCTCCTCTGCACCCTCTCCAAAGCATCCACATCCTTTTGTTAATGAGGCGACCAGAACTGTACACAGTACTCCAAATGTGGCTGAACCAAAGTCCTGTACAACTGCAACATGACCTGCCAACTCTTGTACTCAATACCCTGTCCAATGAAGGAAAGCATACCATATGCCTTCTTGGCCACCCTATTGACCTGCGTTGTCACCTTCAGGGAACAATGGACCTGAACACCCAGATCTCTCTGTTCATCAATTTTCCCTAGGACTTTTCCATTTACTGTATAGTTTGCCCTTGAATTTGATCTTCCAAAATGCATCACCTCGCATTTGCCCGGATTGAACTCCATCTGCCATTTATCTGCCCAATTCTCTAGTCTATCTATATTCTGCTGTAATTTCTGACAGTCCCCTTCACTATCAGCTACTCCACCAATCTTAGTGTCATCTGCAAACTTGCTGATCAGACACCTACACCTTCCTCCAGATCATTTACATATATCACAAACAACAGTGGTCCCAGCAGGGATCCCTGTGGAACACCACTGGTTACAGGTCTCCAACTTGAGAAACTCCCTTATACTACTACCCTCTGTCTCCTGTTGCCCAGCCAGTTTTTTATCCATCTAGCTAGCATACCCTGGACCCCATGTGACTTCACTTTCTCCATCAGCCTGCCATGGGGTACCTTAACAAACGCCTTACTGAAGTCCATGTATGTGACATGTATAGCCTTTCCCTCATCAATCAACTTTGTCATGTCCTCAAAGAATTCTATTAAGTTGGTAAGACATGACCTTCCCTGTACAAAACCATGTTGCCTATCACTGATAAGCCCATTTTCTTCCAAATGGGAATAGATCCTATCCCTCAGTACCTTCTCCAGTAGCTTCCATACCACTGATGTCAGGCTCACTGGTTGATAATTTCCTGGATTATCCTTGCTGCCCTTTTTAAACAAAGGGACAACATTTGCAAGTCTCCAGTCCTCTGGGACCTCACCCGTGCCTAAGGATGCTTCAAAGATATCTGTTAGGCCCCCGGCTATTTCCTGTCTTGCTTCCCTCAGTAACCTGGGATAGACCCCATCAGGACCTGGGGACTTGTCCACCTTAATGTCTTTTAGGATACCCAACACTTCCTCCTACTTATGTCAACTTGACTTAGACTAAGCAAACATCTATCCCTAACCTCAACATCTGTCATGTCCCTCTCCTTGGTGAATACTGATGCAAAGTACTCGTTAAGAATGTCACTTAATTTCTCTGACTCAGCGCATAACTCTCCTTCTTTGTCCTTAAGTGGGCCAATCCTTTCTCTAGTTACCCTGTTGCTCTTTATATATGAATAAAAGGCTTTGGGATTTTCCTTAACCATGTTTGCCAGCAATATCTCATGTCCTCTCTTAGCCCTCTTAATCCCTTTTTTCAGATTCGCTCTACATTCCCGATATTCTTGCAAAGCTTTGTCTGTCTTCAGTCGGCTAGACCTCGTGTATGCTTCCTTTTTTCTCTTGGCTAGTCTCACAATTTCACCTGTCATCCATGGCTCCCTAATCTTGTCTTTTCTATTCCTAATTTTCACAGGAACATGTCTCTCCTGCACACTAATCAACCTCTCCTTAAAAGCCTCCCACATATCAAATGTGGATTTACCTTCAAACAGTTTCTCCCAATCTACATTCTTCATATCCTGCCAAATCTTGGTATAGTCGGCCTTACCCCAGTTTAGTACTCTTCCTTTAGGACCACTCCCATCCTTGTCCATGAGTACTGTAAAACTTACGGAATTGTGGTCATTATTTCCAAAGTTATCCCCCTACTATAATATCAACCACCCGGCCGGCTACATTCCCCAGCACCAGGTCCAGTATGGCCCCTTCCCGAGTTGGACTACATACATACTGCTCTAGAAAACCCTCCTGGACACACCTTACAAATTCTGCTCCGTCTTGACCCCTAACACTGAGTGAATCCCAGTCAATGTTGAGAAAATTAAAATCTCCCATCACCACCACCCTGTTTCTCCTACACCTTTCCATTATCTGGTTACATATTTGTACCTCTATCTCACACTCGCTGTTGGGAGGCCTGTAGTACAGCCCCAGCATTGTTACTGCACCCTTCCTATTTCTGAGTTCTACCCATATTGCCTCACTGCTTGAGTCCTCCATGGGGCCCTCCTTCAGTGCGGCTGTGATATCGTCTTTGACCATTACTGCAACTCCTCCACCCCTTTTACCTCCCTCTCTATCCTGCCTGAAGCATCAATATCCTGGGACAACTAGTTGCCAGTCATGACCTTCCCTCAACCAAGTCTCAGTAATAGCAATAACGTCATACTCCCAGGTACCGATCCAAGCCCTAAGCTCATCTGCCTTGTCTACTACACTTCCCGCATTAAAACAAATGCACCTCAGACCACCTGTCCCTTTGTGTTCATCATCTGCTCCCCGACTCCTATTCCCTTTAGTCACACTGACTCCACTATCTAGTTCCCTACAGGCTTTCGTTTCTACCTCTTTTCTGCACAATATTTGGTTCCCATCCCCCTGCCACATTAGTTTAAACCCTCCCCCACAGCATTAGCAAAAGCACCCCCACGGACATTGGTTCCAGTCCGGTTCAGGTGTAGACCATCCAATTTGTAATAGTCCCACCTTCCCCAGAACCGGTTCCAATGTCCCAAAAATCTGAACCCCTCCCTCCTACACCATCTCTCAAGCCACGTATTCATCCTGGCTATTCTTTCATTTCTGCACTGACTAGCACGTGGCACTGGTAGCAATCCTGAGATTACTACCTTCGAGGTCCTACTTTTTAAACTTGGCTCCTAACTCCCTAAATTCTGCTTGTAGGACCTCATCCCATTTTCTGCCTATATTGTTGGTGCCTATATGCACCACAGCAACTGGCTGTTCACTCTCCCCCTTCAGAATGTTCTGCAGCCGATCGGAGACATCCCTGACTCGTGCACCTGGGAGGCAACATACCATTCAGGAGTCCTGTTTTCGACTGCAGAACCGCCTATCTACTCCCCTTACAATTGAATCCCCAATGACCATCGCCCTTCCACTCTTTTTCCCGCCCTTCTGTACAGCAGAGCCAGCCATGGTGCCGTGAACCTGGCTACTGCTGCCTTCCTCTGGTGAGCCATCTCCCCCAACAGCATTCAAAACGGAATAACTGTTTTGGAGGGAGATGCCGCAGGGAACACCTGCACTGCCCTCCTGCTCTTCCTCTGCTCGCTGTGTTCTTCCAGCCTCCTGTTTGTCTACCTTGGATTCCAGCCCCTACAGTTCTTTTTATCTCTAAAAACCTAGAGACTATTGAGAACTGTGTGGCATCAACTGCTAAGATGTACAGCCAATCCATCAATGTGTGCAAGTCAAATGATCTGAATGATTACTTGAATGACAGTCGTCACCCCATCACTGAGCGCTTGCAGCTGTGCCCAATCCAATTACTTACTAACTTGGATAGGAGCCAATCAGATCCATCTGCAAATGAAGAGCTGGCACAGTTTGCCCAATGTTCTTTACTGTCTCATGGTGAACATGAACCGAGAGACCATTACAAAGCTGCAAGCAACAATGTTTTAGTCGCCTTTCTCAATGGGAGTACAGATGGTTATGGTTGTGGTAAAAATGGATGATCAATTTTCATCTGATATTTAATATTTGTATCACTTCATGGACTCCAATGGTTTTAATAAGTAAAAACACTGCCATACTGACTCGTGCCCATACTTACTGCAACACACATTAGCCCCTCTATCTACCATTATCCCTAACCCTCCAATCATTACTGTAGGCTCTTGTAGCCCCTATGCTACCCTAGTGATAACTCAGGCCAATAAAAACCCCTATCCACCCTCTTCATGCCAACTCATCCATTACCAAACATCGGTAGACATCAGGCACCATGCTGAATGGAAACAAAATATCTATTATAGGATCTATTACCAATTTCAATATGTAATAACTGATAAAAGTTCATTTAAATCTCAAGTAATTGATTCTGTGCTGAGGAAAATAATTGTGTCCATACCCACAGGAAAGACAGTTAATCTGTTTAAAACTTCTTAGAGTATGCCTTTGTAACTACCCACTGTGATAACGATAGGTTGTAGAAGCAGTCTAGCATTAATAATGCTTTAATGATAGCCTTTACAATTTATGCCAACAACCAACTCTAGAAACTACAAGCACTGTTTTCCTTTCAACTCAGAGACACATGTAGGCTGTTTCTTTGTGCATGAAGGCTGGAATTTAATAACTGGGCAGCTTGACAGGCCCCCTAATCATTGTCTGCCTTTTACAAGCATTTATGTCTATTTTTAAAAAAAAATTATCACCACTACAGGATAAAGTCCTGGCTCCAGTGAAAATGGGATCCAGTTGAACTCAACAATGAGAATAAGTTACCCCATTGTTCAAGTCATAACTTGCCCCTGTTCCCCCAATAGCGAAAGTAGAATCTGTCAGAACTAAGGTTGAAGCCTTTGGATCTGGGATCCCAGTGCCATTCGGATAAGGTGTGTAGTCTCCATGACGCTGCAAAAATCTAATCCTTTGCATCCAATGTTAGATCTTCATGGAGACTTCAAAATACACTGGTTGATTATGACAAGCCTTACAAACTAATCTCCTGCTTTCTTTATTTAAAAGCAATATGTTTCAAAATTCAGCACTAGTGTTGCAACTTGAATTCAGATTTGAAATCTGGACATGCACATGAAGGGGAAGACAGAACTACATTGCAGTAATGCATCAAAATAAACACCTTATTAATCTTCACCTTGCTTTGAACTTCGAGGAGATAAAAATAGCTTGTATGTTGCACACTGCCATTTTAAAAGGGAAATGAGCAGTCAGCCCTGGGGTTGTGCTAATTTACTGTCAGATATTACCTCAAACTATCACTTTGATGATTAAAATTTGATTTCAATGAAGTATCTTAACCAGAAAGCATGGTAAACATTTTATATTGGCAAACAGCATGGTGTAGAATGTCAGTTCAGGTAAGTTAAATTTCCATTCCAGCTTTACTGAGGCATTCGACATGGCATTAAATGACTAATTAAATAGAAACAACATTCAGGATTATAGAGAAAAGGTAGGAGAAGACATTCAGTCATATTCTCATCCTGAGAGCCTGTGCAGACATTGAAATAACTCCATGAAGGCTGGTATCCCATACCAAGTCACCCTTTAGATATAGGTGCATAGTACGTGACCCTGACCCAGCTAGCACAGAGCTAGATCCTTGAGTGACCAGAACCCCTGACACTCCTGTTTATATCTGTCAGCCTGGGTTCCCTGATTGGACCAGGCTAACAGCCCTAATCAGGAAACTCATATCCTATGAGATCTAGCTGGTTCATCTTGTTCCAATTGCCTCAGACATGATGGGCTGAATGGCCTCCTTCTGAACAGTTTGGTAATTCTGTGATAGGGAATTCAGGAGAGACTATTTTACCCAGAAAGTAGAATTTGCTATGTGTGGAGTACTTGAGGTGAATACCATAAGATGCCTTGACGGGAAAGGTTGATAAGTATACGAAGGGGAAGGGAACAGAAGGATATAGTATGAAGAGGTAGAGTAGTGAAGGTTTGGTGGAACATAAACAGCAGTATGCACCTTTGGTCTGTTTCTCACTGCTGTAAATTTAATGAAGTGTAAATTTGTTAGTAGCGTAGAGCACTCAAAGTCAGAATCTAGCGATTCGCATAGATTTGTGACTAGGCATCAGTGTAAGTTCATAAATTTTTCTGATCAATCATCATCAGGCATGTTCTGATATACATCTGGAGCAGGTGGGGCTTGGACTCAGGCCTCCTGGCTCAGGGGTATGGACATTGCCATTGCATCACAAGAATCGCTCCCTGCCTCCCACCCATCCGGGACCTGAAGCTTCCGAACACAATGCACAAGAATCATTTGTCAATTACAGAGGCAGACTTACAAATTGGTTACTGTTTCCAGTCTTTTGTGAAAACAACTTTACAGATGAGTTTATCAGCATTTTAGCATCTCAACGTGTGAGACAATGCTGCAATTACTCCACTGTGATGGAGGATGTGTTTCAGGTGCTGACTGTTATCCAATGTATGCCTCTACTTGTGATCAGCTCAGTTGGTGGCACACTTAATCCTGAGTTACAAAGTTGCAATGTGTACTACACCTCAGAGTTAATAATGGTGCATCAAGGATTTTATTTCCATTGCATTTTGTGTAATTTTAAAAAGTTGAATCATTTTTGTCCTTGTTTGTTTTGTGAAATGGAATGCATTTTGTAAACGTTAAAACTATTACAAGCATTTTGAATGGAACATATTGTATGGGGACAATTTGAATTTTATTGAAAGTTCTGTAATATTCAAGTTGAAAAGTCTTGTAATGTTTTCTTCTTTTATGAATTTTAATAATAAACGACATTTTTTGGAAGTAAATTCAGTACCTGAAAGGGTCACCTGATGTCATGAAATAAGCTCTGCTCGTCATGATATAAATAACCAATTCTGTATTTTGTACCAATTCAGTGTGAGACAATTTCAGCAGCAGTAGTGTGTGCACAATCTCAAGTACAACCTGAGGTCTTACCATGCACTCTCATAGAACTTAAGTATGATATCACTTGCTGTTAAGTAATAAAGTGGAGTTGAAATTCCCATCAGTCATGATTAAATGGCGGAGTGGACTTGATGGGCCGAATGGCCTTACTTCCACTCCTATGTCTTATGGTCTTAATTTTACCTCATCCTATAGCGGGTGTTACTTTCAGATGTTGCTAGTGTAGAGCTGGAGGAACACAACATGTCAGGCAGCATCAGAAGGTACTCCAATTCCACTCTGTATTGACTCTGACTCCTGCATGTGCACTTCTTGCTACCTCCTTTCAGATGTTGCTTACTGAATAGCATCTTTGTCTCTGAGACAAGAGGTTGTCACCTTGCTTCAGGGAATTGACCGTCCAGTGCAGTCCTGAGGAAATGCTGCACTGTTTAGGTAACTCACCTTCTCTCTTCCCCAAAGCTTGTCCACCATCTACATGGCACAAGTCCGGAGTGTGATGGAATTGTTTCCACCAGTCTGGATGGGTGCAGCTTCAGAAATGCACAAGAAGCTCAACACCCATCCAGGACACAGTAGATGCTTGTGTGGTACCCCATTCATCGCCTTCACTATTCACTTCCTTCACCATTTGCACAAAGCTGCGGTGTTGTGTATTATATGAAGGATGCATTGCTGTGATCTTCTAAGGCTCATTTGACAGCACTTTCCAAACCGTGACCTCTCCAAGAAAGGCAAGAGCAGCTCCACCTGCAAATTCCCATCCCAGCCAAACACTATCCTGACTTGGCATTCCTACAGCATCGCTGTGTCACAATCCTGGAACTCCCTCCCTGACAGCACTGTCAGTCTCCTTACACACCAGATATTGCAGTGGTTCAAGAGACAGCTCACCACCTACTTCTAACAGGCAATTAGAGATGGCCAATAACTGCTGGCCTTACCATGAATGCCAGTATCTAATGAATGAATTAAACAAAAGTTAAAATGCCACCCCAGTACTGTGCAGTACTGAAGGAATGTGATATTGTCACAGGTGCTTTGAATGAAGTTTTAAACTGAGGAACTGCCTACTTTGTTGGATGGATGTAGATGATCCCAAGAAATTCATGTCCCTACAGTGTGGAAAGAGATCATTCGGCCCATCGAGTCTGTACCAACCTTCCAAAGGGCATTCCATCTTGACATAGCCTCCTACCCTACCTCATAACTCTGCAACTCCCATGGATGGCTGGACACAGTGGGCAACTTAGCATGGCCAATCCACCTAAGCTGCACATCTTTGGAATGTGGGAAAAAACTGGAGCACTAGGAGGGAAAACACACAGACACAGGAGGAGAATGTGCAAACTCCACACAGTCACCCAAGACTGTAATCAAACCCAGGCCCCTTGCGCTGTGAGGCAGCAGTGCTAACCACTGAGCCACCGTGCCGCCGATGTTATTGCAAACAGAGCGATATATACCTATCAACAGCATCACTAAAATAGATTATTTTGTCATGATCACATTGCTGTTGATAGGAGATTACTGTGCACCAACTGGCTACAGTATTTCCTGCATTTTAACAGAGACTGCACTTCAAGAAGTATGTTATTAGCTATAAAGCTCTGTGGGCACCCACTGGTCGTTAATGGCACTATTTAGATGCAAATGTCCTTTTCTTTTGTGTACAGCATTGAATTTGGCTGCATTGCCCCTGCCCCAACTATCCTAGAGGTGGTTTTGGTCACCTTCACCAAGCTGGTCATTCACAATCAGACTACTTGGTGGATAGTAAAATAATAAAATGTGAGGCTGGATGAACACAGCAGGCCAAGCAGCATCTCAGGAGCACAAAAGCTGACGTTTCGGGCCTAGACCCTTCATCAGACCCTCTCTGATGAAGGGTCTAGGCCCGAAACGTCAGCTTTTGTGCTCCTGAGATGCTGCTTGGCCTGCTGTGTTCATCCAGCCTCACATTTTATTATTTTATTATCTTGGAATTCTCCAGCATCTGCAGTTCCCATTATCTCTGATACTTGGTGGATAGTTTGTATGCTTCTCATAACCACTGGTCCAGCCAGCAATGCCAACATTCTGTCAGTGAATACGGAAATATGATCCAGCACTTTCAGAAGCGGAAGGGAGATCATCGAACAATTCATGAAAGAATTGCTTGGCCTGCTGTGTTAATCCAGCTTCACACTTTGTTATCATGAAAGAAAAGGAGTTGTGTGAGTACAGTAGCTTGATTGTACTCATCCACACAGTTTAATGTATGGATTTGTAATTGAGTACGAAACCAGTATCACCATTCAGATTGCAACAATACTGTAAATCTTCAGAGCCCACATTATAAAAACCCTTTTGTCCCATCCACAAACACTGTTTTCAGACTAAAATAACATTGGGAAACCTCCACTCTAAAGATGAGGTCTGTGGGGGAATCAGAAGAATGATTAATTTAGATCAGTTCATTGCTGAGTCTGTATTATTAATGAGGACACACACACACACACACACACACACACACACACACACACACACTCGTGAATTTAAGACTTTTTATGATGTCATCCGCAGATGGAATTACTGCTTTGAAATTCAGTCTAATATATTCTATTTACTTCAACAACCGATCAGTGTAAAACTAACTGCACCGTTCCCTGCTCTCCCACAGTTTTATCTACTTGCATGTATCTCCCAATTATTGAGGAAGCCTGGGGAAAATGAACGAAATTCTACAAGCCAATGAGTTTGAACAGAGTGGAGGAGAGGGTGCAGTAAATTGCAAAGTATTTATTAACTGACCCCAGGCTCATGGACTAAGTGGATTACATAACCATTTGGAGAGATTTGGCAGTTAAAGGGTCTCACAATTGCTGGATTTAATTAGAGCAGGAGACAGTGCGATGGGCTTCACATTGACTCGGGTGAAGATGCGGGGATGGAAGCACTGTGCAAAATCTTTCTAAAGTCGGTGCAACTCCAGAAGATATGCCCCTTCTTAATGTGTTTTAGGAGGCTCCACAGGCACTGTGCATATTCCGTCACCCCTCCGCCAGAACACACATCGCACAAATGAAAGGGGGCTCAGGGGTGATTTCTGCTGGTTGAGAATGTGGTTCCACAGCTCACTGAAGGCACCTTGCACTGGGCAATTAACCCAACAAAGCCAGGATCTGAGTTGCAATGTGCTGGTAATATAGCCAGAGGAGGCTCGATGAAATGAGTAAGATCCTTCATTTCCAAAATTTTAACATTTTTCCCAAACCCTCTTTTGCGGACTGAGTGCTCCACTCAATCTGTCTACGTGAGAATGTCTCCTGTGTGCTGTTCGTTTTTTTACATCTACACTGGTGACCTGATAAAGGATTTAAGGTTAATTGATTGACTGATTGATTTATTTATTGTCAGATGTACTGAAATACAGTGAAAAGTTTTGTTTATGAGCAGTACAGGGAGATCATAGTTAAGTAAAGATGTACAGATCAAAGGTTGTAAAAAGAACTTAGACAGAGGAATACAGGTTACATTGCACAGGGTGTGCGCTGGGCGAGATCAACGTCAGCAAGGTCGATATTACTTGAGGCTAGAGAGTCCATTCATCAGTCTAATAACAGCTGGGAAGAAGTTGTTCCTGAACCTGCTTGTGTGTATGCTCAGGTTTCTGTACCTTTTGCCTGACGGAAAAGGTTGTAGGAGGTCATTACGGGTGTACAATGGGTTTTTGATGTTGGCCGCCTTTCTGTGGCAGCAAACCATGTAAATAGAGTCCATGGGTGGAAGGTCGGCTTCAGTGATGGCCTGGACTGTAGTTTCTGGGCAGAGAAGTTGCCATCCCGGGCTGTTACGCACCCGGACAGAATGCTTTCAATGGTGCTTCTGTAGAAGCTGGTGAGGATCCTCATGGACATGCCAAATTTCCTGAGCTGCCTGAAGAAGAAGAGGTGTTGTTGTGCATTTTTGTCTGTCATTTTTACATGGGAAGTCTAGGACAGGTTATCTGTTATTGTCATTCTGAGGAACATGACATTTTCCACCCTCTCAACCACAGTTCCATTGATGTAGATGGGGGTATGTTCGCCTCCTTTCTTTCAGAAGTCAATGATCAGTTCTTTAGTTTTGCTGAAGTTGAGAGACAAGTTGTTCTCACTGCACCTGCGTCGTGATCCACTTAGGTGACATAAACATTTAAACAGAAATCTGATTACCTTGCTTTAACCCATAAAGCTACAGCATGAAATTTAATCTTTTAAACCTAAAATACAAACTTTGCATAGCAAAAAATTAAAGCAACAACTATTAAGTTAACAACATGGTTTGGAAGTACTTAGGCATTCAGGTTTATTTCTTACTTACCTAAGAATTATCTTAAGTCATGTTAATTTTCAAGTTACTTATGTCTGTGCTGACCATCATAAGTATTTCACAGCGTTCGGGAGAATTGTCCTCAGCTCCAGCTATTCTCAGTTTTCATTTATTCTCTCTTGACTTTGGAGACCACTGTCCCTTTTTTCAGTTATTTTTCCGATCCTTGCAGCTAACATACTGGTTATTTTCTTTTACACTAAGGCACTGTACCTCCTTCTGTAGATTCTCCCACTAGACAATCTTCAAGCTTCTGTTCCTCGCAAAATTCAAAACTACGATAACATTTCGCCTGCTGTCCATGTGTCAACGGCGATGTTAGTGTTTTAAGCTGCTTACAGTACAGCCCAGACCATCACTGAAGCCAACTTTCCATCCATGGACTCCATTTACACAGCTCAATGCCAAAGAAAAGCAACCAACGTCAAAGACCCTGGTAATGGCCTCCTACAACCTCTTCTGTCGTGGCTCAGTGGTTAGCACTGCTGCTTCATAGCACCTGGGACCCAGCTTTGCAAATGACTATCTGTGGAGTTTGCACATCCCTCCTAGAGTCTGAAGATGTGCGGGTTAGGTGGATTGGTCCTGCTAAATTTCCCAATATGTGCAGGCTAGGACGAATAGCCACGGGAAATGCAGATTTAGAGAGTAGGGGCTGGGTCATGGTGGCCGGCTCTTTGGTGGATCAATGTGGACTTGAAGGGCCAAATGGCCTGCTTCCACACTGTAGGGATTCTACAGTTACATCAGTGTGTCCATCATTTATTTTAGCTAACTTCTCTCAGAGGGTTACAAAGCACACAATGGCCAAACAATAATTAAAATGTTTGCCAGCAAACTGCCGGATAAATTGAAACCAGAAAGCCTTCCTAAAATCTTTCCATCTCCATAATGACTCTGGGCTTATCCTCAAATCACCTTTAAATTATTTATTTCTCAATTAAACTTTCTCCAGTTGAGTAAGCCCACTTGTTATTTTATATCACTTTCTATCCATTGTCTAACTCAAGCTAAAAAACATGGATACTCTTGTGAATTTCCAATTCTCAAGATACTTTGGCAATCGCTAAAGCCCAGTTTTTAAAAAAAATTATGTTAACTTCACAAAGATAATTTTCACAGAAATGACGTAGGCTTTGCCTCCAGCAGGGCATTTTACCAATTTCAGCAATGTTTATGCTATCGCCATAAAGTAAGAACTGGAAGCGTATATTGTGGTACTGAGATGACAGGAGAATCTAGATGGGCTGGTCAGATGGGTGATCAGCAGCAAATAGAATTCAATCCAATGAATGTTAGCTGATGCACTTGAAACACGGCAAGGGAATGCTTGATGAACAGTAGGACACTTGGAAGTATTGAGTATCAGAGCAACCTTGGTGTGCATGTATAGATATAGATATAGTGGTTAATAGATAAAGTGGTTAAGAAGGCATGTGGGATAGTTGTTTTTACTAGCTGAGAGTTTAACAGCAGGGACATCTGTTTGTGAGTCTGATTTGCAGCATCCATAGTTTTTTATATTTTCTTGTTTAGAGGTTGTGCTGGGACTATATAAAATGTTGGTTAGGCTGCAGCTACAGCACTCTGTGCAGTTCTGGAATCCACGCTATAGGAGGGATGTGATTGCATTGGAGAGGGTACAAAGGAGATTTATCAGGATGTTGCCTAGGCTGGAGACTTTTCATTATGAAGACAGATTGGATAGTCTGGGGCTGTTTTTCACGGAGCAGAGTAGGCCAGGAGGGGAAATAATTGAAATGTATAAAATTTACAACAGTTTTTTGTTGGTTGTAAATGGAATTGCGGAAGTTGCTATATAAATGCAAATCCTTTCTTTTTTATGAGGCCATCATTGTTTACCGGGATCATTTCCTCACATGATATCTGCGCTCCTTTATTTTTCAATGTCTCCATCATTAAAGAAAGTCTTGGTTTCTGGTGCCTGTAGGCACTGAGAGCTTTGATTCCAGCTAGTTGGCACCCTCTACATTCTGCCCTATTTTTCTTTTCAACAAAGTTGATGAGCAGTCCTGAAATTCTCAGATTTACTCCTGCATCACACATTCTAATTCCCCCACAACTCATTTCTGCAATCTAGTGGAATGGGTCATTTTGTGAAGGAACCACAAGGCTTGTTTAATAGCTCTCTGTTGTTTTTCAGAGATAGGGGACATTTGATTCAGGAGAAGGCCCATTCTGCTCATTGAGTCTGTTCTACCATTTAGTTAGATCATGATTGAATTCTACCTCAGTTCTATTTCCATGCTTCTGACCCACCAATGAATGCTTTGAAAGTCCCCACTGATCTCCAGTATCCCAGCCTTTTATTGGAGTTACAAGTTTCTACAATCCTTTAGGTGAAAGCTCCGCCTGATTTTTCTCCAGAACAACCTAGATTTAATTTTAACATTGTATTGCTTTGATTTGGGTTCTTCTCATCAGTTGTGCCAATTGCTGTGTAAGAAAATTGCATGGTTATAGGCAAATGACAGAAAGTGGGAATCTTTGAGTTGTGTTTGCAGTGAGACAGCACAGAATCAATAGGCTGAAAGACTTCCACCAGGACCGGAAACATTTTCTGATTCAATGAATCATTTGATTCATTACTTTGATCATTTGCAGATAAAGGTAATACGAGCCAATTTTAGCCACACCTATTCTCATAATTTAACCACAAAGCCCCAATGTTAATTTGGTGAAGTTCTGCAGTATTGTGACTACTTTAAATTTTATTTTTCCTGCTGTGAGTGGTCTGAATGGAATACACATGCAGACTAGACACCGCCCATCAATGGCCCATGGCTTAATGAATAGTGAGATTGCAGACGCCTTCAACTACACTTGAGAGAATATGGGACCAGGCACTAAATTTCTTCAATCATTGTACAATAAGTGATAAAACTCACATGGCCCAGCCAGACCACTGAAGCAATTAATATTGATTGTTAGAGTGTGATTGTCCCAAACTACAGTCTACTTTATACAAACTGGAGGAGAGAGAAACTCAGCCCATTCACATCGGAGGGAGGGACACCCAGTTCGGGTGGAACTTAAAGGGATGTGCTGGACAGCACAACTCCCAGAGTGTTCTCAGAATCCTGAAAGAGAGATTTGGCATTGGCATCTCAGGTGAAACTCTGAGGGAGAGCAAAGTGAGTTACTAAACCTCAAAATAATTCCCTTCTTTAACAAGTTCAGAGGGAGCTGTAGGTATAAGAGAGTATCTGAAGTGACATGGGGAACCACGAAGTAGAGCAGCCACAGTCTGTAGGTGTCAGATGGTCAGGGAGCAAAATTAAAAAGGAAGATAGGAGAGCTTTTGTTGAGTAGTGGTAGTGTCCTCTGGGACAAAAGATCTGGGTTCAAGTCTCATCTGCCCCAGAGATGTGTCTCAATATTTTTGAACAGGTTGATTTGAAAATATGCTAAAAGGAAGGACTGGCCAGGATTTGGTGCTCTGTGTAGGGACAGGTGACCTGAGAGCGATTAATCTGCCAGCTCAACTGGCAATGTTAAAAAGCAATGTTTAAGAGGCATCTTGGCAGATATGTGAAAAGGCTGGGAGTAGGGGGATACAGACAGAGTAGAGGTGAAAGGTTTGTAGTTTAGAAAGGTGTCAAGGCTGGAAGGGCTGGAATTTTTTCCACTGGAGCTTAGGAGTTTGAGAGGCGACCAGATAGAAGATTATAAAATAATGAAAAGTACAGATAGAGTTAGTGGTAATTGTATATCCTCTTGGATGGTGGGGGCGGGGGGGTGGGGGGGGGCGGGGTTTCAAGACAAGGGGACACATTTTTAAGGTGAGAGGAGAGAGGTTTAAAAAAGACATGAGGCAAATTTGTTACACAGAGAGTGGTTAGCATGTGGAATGAACTTCCTGAGGAAGTGATGGACATGGGTACAATTACAACGTTTAAAAGACATTCGGATAAGTACATGAATAGGAAAGGTTTGGGGGGATATGGGCCAGGAGCAGGCAGGTGGGACTAGATTGCTTTGGAATTATGCTCAGCATGGGCTGGTTAGACCATACTGTGTCCGTGCTGTACAACTCTATGAATATTTGTGTCAGTGCAGTCTTAGTAAGGCAAAGGGCCTTTTCCTTTGATGTACCATTCTTCTATCAGTGTGAAAACTCACCAGATCATACACCAGTTAGGTAGGTAAGTTGTCTCTGCTCATCCAATCAGGAGCCTCACAGCTGAAGGCCTGCACTTCCTGAAGCTGCTGGCCAATCAGAGGCCAGATGCCAAATGGTGTGGGAGAGCATTCCTCAAACCCAGATGGTGTAGCATCAGTGAGAAGGGAGATTGTGGGGAAGTGTGTGGCTGGAGGTACAGGGATGCCTTTCAGAGGTCATCCCCACCTTGGCCCAAACTGTGCAGATATTGGGGCAAATGGAGAACCCCCACCCCTCCCTGCAGCCAGGCCACCTCAGCTTTTCAGTCAGGAAAGCGGCCAGTTTTTTCATCTGCTGGGACCAGGGTTATTCAGGTCATTGGTGAGCTGAGGCCCTTAACTGGCCATCCATTGACCACTATGAACAGTAATCGGTGACAGTTTGAGAAAGTCACTGAGAGCTACCTGCCCAGATTTTGTAGCTGGCACAGTAACAGAGGGCAAGTATCTCTCTGCAGCAACCTGCCTAATTATATGCCCATCACCACCAGCTCCAAACAGTGAGGGGAAAATCACACCTTGAAAGTGACATCACCAAAGGGAAGGTATTAATGGGTGACTAGCTTTTCATCATTACTTTTGCTAAGTGTTCATTTCATTTCTGTTAAAGTTCAGCTAATTTAATAAATGCAGGCTTGGCAGGATAGTTCAGTTCTTGTGGAATGTATGCCCTGCACTTTGCCGAACCTTCAGGATATTTCTAACATTATCGGCTATCGAAGCTCAAATTCTGGGCTCAGGAACTTAAGCAGCAGTTTCATGGCATCATTGCAGTGCGTCCATGAGATCAAAAGGTTTGCATAGCATGGTTCTAGATGTGGTCATACACAATTAAAAAAGAGTGCAGGCAGAGAGGGATCAGGCAGTCGAGGAGGATTGGGACAGTAATACAGTAATCTCCTGAATCCATTCCATTCTTCAGCCACTGCTCATTTCTGAAAAATTAATGACTGATAGTTCTTTTGGGGATAGATGTAGATTTCTGGAATATTGATGCTAGTTTTGGAGGCATTGGGATCTGTCCTGCTGCGTTTTTATTTAAAAGAGACCTTAAATTGATTTTCTTTTGATGCAGGTTGCTAGTACTTTTTGGGAGAATTTGAAAGAACTTGCCTGGGGATTGGAACCTGCACATAGCTTTAGAAAGGAGAGCAAGTTGCATGAAAGATTAGATGAGGTACTTCCAAGTGGAATGGGAATACAATAAGGTCTAAATTAGGTATATAGTGCAGTTATATAAACCTGTGTTGTGTGCTAAATAGGTTTTATGATCTGAAAGGTCAGATAGTCACATATATATATATATAACATTATGGCTATAATGTCACCCTGGCTCAAAAACAAGGAGGACTGGGTACTAGATGTTTGCATGATGTTCAGCACCATTTGGAAATCTTCAGATACTCAAGCAGTCCATGTTCAAACCCAACAAGATCCGGACAATATCCAGGCTTGGGCTGACAAATTACAAGTAACAATCGTGCCACACAAATGCCAGGCAATAATCATCATCGATAAGAAACAATCTGATCACTGCCCCTTGACAATCAAGTATGCTATCATCTCTGAATCCCCCAACTACCAACATCCTAGGGATTACCATTGACCAAAAACTCAACTGGACTCGCCACATAAACATTGCACCCACAAGAGCAGGTCAGTGGCTAGCAAAGCTGTAGTGAGTAATTAACCTCCTGACTCGTCAAAGCCTGTCCCTCTTCTACAAGGCCCAAGTCACAAGTATGATGGAATACTCCCACTTGCCTGGATGAGTACAGCCCCAACAATGCTCAAGAAGCTTGATACCAAACAGGACAAAGGAGGCCGCTTGATTGCCAACCCATCCACAAGCATCCAGTCCCTCCACCACCGATGCTTCGTAGTGGCAGTATGTACTATCTCCAAGACGCACTGTAGAAATTCACCAAATAGCCTCAGACATCACTTTCCAAACCCTTGAAGGGCAAGGGTATTAGAGATAGGGAAACACAACCACCTTCGAGTTCCTCTCGATATCCTGACTTGGAAATATATCGGTATTCCTCACTGTCACTGGGTCAAAATCCTGAAATTCCTTTCTGAACAGCATTGTGGGTCAACCCACATTGGGTGGACTGCAACAGTTCAAGAAGGCAGCTTGCCACCACCGCCACCACAGGCCAACTAAGGATGGGCAATAAATGCTGGTCAGGCTGTGAAGTTGACATCCCATGAATAATTAAAATAAATGTTTTTGATAAAAGTGATCAGGATTGAAAGTCAGTAAAGGAAGGAAGTGGAATTGTCAGTAAGATTAAGGATTATATTACATTACTGGGAGAACAGAATAGTCTGGTGGGGTTACAGACAGAAACTATTTGGTTATAACTGAAGAAAATTGGTGTCATTATGCACTGAGTGCATCCAAAATGTGGAGAAGAAAATTAGACAGCAAAGGAAAAGGTATTGAGTAATGATAACAGGGAGACTTTCATTAGACTAGGATTGTAATACTTCAAACAGCAGATAGCGAGAGAATTTCAAAATTGGTTTCAGGAGAACTTTATTGCTCAGTATGTTTAGGTTTTAACATGAACAAATGAACACATGGATTGGTTTCTGGGGAATGAGGTGGTTCAGGTGATAGTCGGGGAAGACTTAATGAACAGTGATTATAAAGTGTTGGTTATTTATGGGAAAGGAACAATTGAAATAAAAAATATTTAATTTGTTTCGGGTCTATTTCAATAGAATGAGAACAGATTTGTTCCAGGCAAGTTGAAATCAAAGATCAAGGCAAAACAATAATAGAACATTAAGACAATTTAGGTAATTTAAGGGATCTATGGGTCCTACACTATGGGTAATAGGCTCTCTGAAGACTTCTGATTGTTTATAAATGAAGGTGCCAGGCTGTCTCTGTGGAAAGGGTCCTAGTTGGCATGAGGATTTATGGCTACAGCTCTCTCTGCCCGGCAATCGTGGTTTGGGAAGGGAGAAATCAAATGAAACATGGATGCCTTCAGCCCCTGCCCTCACCCAGGAAGGTTTCTCCATCAATTGGCTATTCTTCAGCCTCAGAAAATGTTGGTATGCCTTCTGGAAAATTCCAGGTAGCGTCTGAAGGGTACCCTCAATTTCACTGGCCTACCTGCTTTTCCAATAATGGCAGCCATCAGACCTTGAAATAACCTCCATGGAAATACACAGTCTTCCCTCGTGTAGGATGGAAATCCCATCTGTAAAGTCTTTAAGTGTAAATGCCTTGATGTACAAGCCTCTGAATAGATGTCCTTCAGAAAAATAATCCTGCATTGTTACCTTTCCCCTACCGGTATATTAGTGTACTGCATTTAATGACGAAGCACCAAAGATGGAGAGGCTTACATTTTTATAGCGCTTTTGATGATCTCAGGATATCCCAAAGTCCTATACGGCAAATGAAGTATATTTGCGACATAGTAACTGGTTTAATGTAGGCAGTGCAGTAGCCAATATGTGCACAGCAAGCTTCCACAAACATCAATCTGATGTTGACTAGCTCATCCATTTCTTTGTGACATTGATTGGATAAATATTGGCCAAGACACCGGAGAGAACTCTCCTGCTCTTTGATAGAATGCCCATGCAACTCTTGTATTCATCTGAGAAGGTAGATGGGGCCTTACTATAATTACTGTCACTTAAAATAGTCTTTCTGACAACCAGACCTTCCTCAGTACTGCTATAGCTGTGCCAGTCTCTAATCTCCAGGGAGTGGCACTCAGAGCAGGGAGGACCTGTTTTAAAATTCATTCACAGCATGTGGATGTCTCTGACTATGCTAGTCCATTGCTAACTGCCTAGAGGGCAAAGCACCAACCTCATTGCTATGGGTCAGGAGTTACATTTGGCTAGACCAAGCAAGGATGACAGATTTTCTTCCTTAAAAGAAGAAAATGAGCCAGAAGGGTATTTTTCTGACAATCAAAAATGGATTTTTTTTTTCATTTACTTGTGGGACATGGCGTTACTGGCTAGCCAGCATTTATTACCTATCCCTAGTTGCTTTTTGGACTGAGCATCTTGTTAGGCCATTACAGAGGGTAGTTGTGAGCCAAGCACAGGTGTAGGTCTAGGGTCACATGTAGGCCAGATCAAGTAAAGATGGCAGATTTTCTTCCCTGTAGGACATTTGTGAACCAGATGGGTTTTCCTGAAACAGCAAACTGTGGAGCTAAATGAACACAGCAGGCCAAGCAGCACGTCAGGAGCACAAAAGCTACCGTTCGGGCCTGGACCCTTCATCAGAAAAGGGGGATGGGGAGAAGATTCTGAAATAAATAGGGAGAGAGGGGGAGGCGGACCGAAGATTGATAGAGGAGAAGATAGGTGGAGAGGAGAGTATAGGTGGGGAGGTAGGGAGGGGATAGGTCCTGAAAGTTGTTTCATGATCATCAGCAGATTCTTAAATCCAGAGTACTACTGAATTTAAGCCCCACCATCTGCCATGGTGGGATTTGAACCCACGTCCACAGAACATTAGCTGTGTTTCCTGGATTAAGAGTTCAGTGATCATATTACTAGAACATCTCATTCTGCCTCCCCACAAGGATGTGAGCTGAATATTTGTATTTGGTTTGATTGTGACAAAAGTCTCCACGGGATTCCTGACTACTGTCAACGGAGCCCTATTATGTGGGGAATGGCAGTAGATATCAGTGATTCATTTTGAGTGTGAGACCATTGCACCCTCATAGTTGTCAACTCTCATTGGATGGTTTCATAGAGCTTTCATCACACGACCTCCTGCCTACCTAACTACTGGCTGTGTGGTTGATAGTGAAATCTTAGCACACAGGAAGATATAGATGAGAAAGTAGAAACTGCAGATGCTGGAGAATCTGAGATAACAAGGTCTAGAGCTGGACGAACACAGCAGGCCAAGTAGCATCAGAGGAGGAGGAAAGGTGACGTTTGGGCCTAGACCCTTCTTCAAATTTCTGAAGAAGGGTCTAGGCCTGAAACGTCAGCTTTCCTGCTCCTCTGATGCTGCTTGACCTGCTGTGTTCATCCAGCTCTACACCTTGTTATCTCAGAAGATATAGAAGGATTGGTTAGATTGGCAAATGAGTGATAGTTGATGCAATTTAGAAGAATTAACAAGACAAGGGAGCACTCAATGAATGGCAGTAGGCTCAGGGGAACAGAGATGTCTTTGGGGGGCATGTTCACAGATTCCTGAAGGTGGCGGGACAGGTTAACAGTGTAGTTAAGAAGGTATATGGGAGCGCTTGCCTTTATCATTTGAGGCGTAGATTTTAAAGAACGTATATTGCAGCTGCATAGGACTTTAATTCGGCCATAGCTGGAGTACTGTGTGCATTACATTGGAGGGGTGAAGTGGACATTCACCAGGATGCACTTTGGGATGGAGTGGTTTAGTTATGAAGGGAGGCTGGTTGATAGGACTGTTTGGAGCAGAGATGGCTACGACGGGGTCTGATGAGGTGTAAAAGATTATTAAGGGCATCGACAGGGTGGATGGGAACCACTGTTCCTCTAGTTGAAGGGGACAGAATTTTAAGGTGAAGGGCTGCAGGTTTCTGCGGGATTTGAAGAAAATCATTATTTCATCCAGAGCTTGTTGGGAGTCTGTTGAGGTTGGAAATCAGACAACCTTCAAGAAAGACATGGATGAGCACTTGAAATATCAAAACATTCAAAATTATGAGCCTAGTGCTGGAAAGTAAAATCAATGTTGATAGGTTGGCGTAGATTCAATGGGCCGAAGGGCGGCTTGCGCGTAGCGTGAGCCTCGACACACACTTGTCCCACCCCCTGCCCGATTGCCATTGGTCAACTGACACGTCTGTCATTGCATTGCTCCGCCTTCCCATAAGCAATATGAAACTAAGATTCCTGCCTCAATTTTGACAATCTGACAAACAGCAGTTCAATAACAACACCCCGCAGAATCCAATATTTTTATAACAAACCCGGAAAACTTTTGTTTTATTAAAACACGTTTTATTGTAATGCCCCCCCCCCCCTTTATGTCTTTGGGCTGTTTCTGGTTGGGGACTGGGTTTTCATTTCTGAAGATTCCAGGCTGAGTGCGTTGAATGGGGCTGGAAAGGAGAAAGAAGCTTTTGTTCGGGGGTAACCCAGAGGGTAACAAACGCTGCAGGGCAAGCCAGATCCTCAGCTGAACCCGTTGAGTGCAGCGGGCAAAGCTGTTCAGGAAGGTGCTTGCCACAATACCCTTGAACTTAGCAGTTAAAGACCAGCACCCCGCTTTAATTCAGCTGCGGGCGATAACATTTAGTTGGGGGGGGGGGGGGGGTCGGCACTACTCTTGACAGCCCACAGTATGAGGCACAGTCTTTTATCTGACAAAAATCAAATGGCTGCTGAGGGGTGTATGAAGCAATGGGGATGCTGCGTTCCTGAAGCCATGCGGTTGTCTCCAGGCAGCAGTCTGCTTGCACTGAGGATTCTGAGAAAGAGGAGTGGTCCAAGGCACGTTATCATCCAGACTGCAGGGGCTGGCACAAACAAAGGGACCTATCGCAGTGAGAAGTGAGGGTCCTTTAAGTGGAGAACACATTAATCTGTCATGGGCTGATTTTTTTCTCTCTCCCTTTTATTCCTTCTCCGCTCCTCTGTTCACTCACATACACACACTCACTCACTCACACACACATAACTGAACATCGTCAATGGTCTGCTGGATCTGAACCACGCAGAGTTGTGTTACAAGATGGGAAATACTCCTTCTCAAGGCATGTCATCCAAATCTCCATGCATTGTTAAATAGAAGGTATTTATTTGTGTTCTCAAATGCAGCGTTGCTGGTGACTTGATATGGGGGGGATTCTGTAAATGCTGACAGAACCTGGCTGACTCTGTTGAAGGCACGGAGGGGGAAAATGGGGGGGGGGCTGTCAACTCTCCCAGGTAAGTAGACAAGGCAAGCTCTTGCAAGGAGAAAAAGCATTGTTGCCTAAGCTCACTATCTATCCCTGTGTGTGTATTGCATGCCTGAAGGATACTAATCCTGTTCGTGTATAATGTCGTTATCTCGTGGTATCTCTGGGACGCGATGAGAGGTGTCTGTTGCGAGATGAACTGGTTTACGGAAGGCTGTGGTTGTCCCTCTCTCTTCCTCTTTCGCTCTCTCTTTCTGTGTCTGATTGTGAAGCTGCTGGCATTGAACACGATGGCAAAAAAGAAATCTTGATTTTAAACTGCTATTGTCTATGGAATGAATGTTCCTGTTGGCAGGCACACTCAATACAGTGCATTTGATCGCTGTCATTTGATGTGGTTCTATTGCCAGAAAGACAGCTGGGTTTAACTGACATGTTCCATTAAAGAGCCAGAACAACCTGTGCAAATGGGGGGGATTCAGACTAACTCTGCTTTCGCTGGCAAAGAATCTATTGCTTCCTCACTGGCATTGGAATTAAATATATTTTGCAACCCTTTTGATTTGAATTGCATTTTATTTCAGTTTTTGCAAAAAATATGTTTGATTTTGCATTAAGTAGATTGTACACGTACATACAGTGCTTGACGGCAAGGGGGGGTGTTTGCTCCATCTATGCATTGTATCGTTGGTGTATCTTAAAACTATAAGCACTCGGTCTGTTTCAGATAGCTAGGTGTGTCCAGACATCGAAGTACACAGCCAGGCTCGATGCGTTGTTGGGGGGAGAAGGAAGTGAAATGGGGAGGGGACATTTGTCAGAAAAAAAGAAACAGGATGGGCAGCTTTGGAAATGGCAGGATTGAATTATCCTCTCACCCTCTCCACTTATCTCCCACCGCCCCCCCTCTTCGGAATTTTGGCAGCTGAGCAGCATGTACTTGAGTGGTTATGTAAATAACTTATTCCGTTTTCTTTTCGGAAATAAGCTGAAATATTAGACGAACGATGAGCTGCAGTTGACCATGAGACTGAGCTGGGAATCTGTCTAAACCCTGTGTGGCTCATTTCTGCGACTGGTGGAGCCCACACTGACATTTAAAAAGGGGAGAGCTTTCTTGCTGGTGACTAGGCTGGGGGAGTTTTCAGAGAAAAGAGAGCACTTCAAAGAAACAATTTAAAAATAAAGTTGCTTATTTCAGTCAAAGCGTTTTTTTTAAAAAAGAAAATAAACTCGACACGTGCTAATGATGATATTTATCACCTGTATTTATATCCACAACCTGATTAAAGTGCCCAGCAAGGCAAAGGTGCCAAGAGGATGATAAGAATACCAGGTCTTGAGAAGAATTCAGAATTATGAGAGTACAGAAGGAGGAATTGTTTCTATGTGGGAAGGTCAGTAATCAGAAGGCACAGATTTAAGATAATTTGTCAAAAAGCCAAAACACAATCTTGATAGGCAAGAACGGTGAAAGGTTATCGGGGCTAGGTGGGAATTTTGGAGGGGGGAGCGATAATTAGATCAGCTGTTGAATGGCACAGCAGGCTCAAGGGGTGGAGTGGCCCACGCTTGTTCTATGTTCGTTAAGTTTGTATGTTTGTGGTTCGAAGACAATTATTATCATGTAGTGAGTTATCATCATCTGGAAGGTCCTACCTGATAGGGGATGGGGAGGTGGAAACAGATTCAATAATAACTTCCAAAAGGGAATTGCATATCTTTGTGAAGGAAGGTGAAATTATAGGGTGGAGGAGAAAATGCAGAGAGAGAATAATTGGAGAATTCTTTCATGGAGTGGCTTCCTGTTACAACTGGATCATTCTGCGATTCCATTTGTCAGCGACAAGTGTAATTAATGATTTCCATTGCTAGAAATTGAATCCTAAATAAATAACTATTCATTTCTTTTTGTCATTACTACATTAAAATAGTTACTTTATGTCCAATGTCATTTTTAAATACGGTCTTCTAAATCAGAATCAGGTGGTATGGGAGAGCAGTCTTGATGGGCCGATTGGTCTACTTCTGCTCCTGTGTTCTATGTTATTAATTCTAGGTCACAGTGCAATACCAGGTATTGAGACTGAAACGGAAATCTGGTTGTTTGAAGCGCGTTAACTCACGGTCAAGTTATACGTTTTCCTTAATGTGGCTTGTAGCTGGAGTAATTCTGGGAATCTATTTCCTTGATGTTAAAATATATTTTTTGGAACTTCTGCACTTGAACATTGAGTACACTTTGTTGTCTCCATAATGTTGTGGCTTGCAAAGAAAAAAGAGAAATATTTATTGAGGGTGTCTCACAACCTGCCAAAATCCCAAAGCCCTTTGAAACATCTTCCTGAGCTTCAGTGTGGGAAATATGGCAGCTAATTTCTGTACAGAAGGCTCCCACACATTGCATAATGGTAATGGCCAATTAAAAGAAAAATGATCATCATATAAACAAAAAAGAACAGGCAACCCTTTTGAGGTGGCGAGGAAGAGAATTTGCTCTCAGAGTCATTATTCAGTAGGAGTCTCTTATCCAGACAGCAGTGAAGACCATGTCATTGAATATTTTTAGATGTGAGTTAGACAGATTTCCTGACTGTCAGAGGATGTAGAAGATATTAGAGGTGGACAGGAGAGTTTGCATCACAAACAAATCTTATGAAATGACTGAGTAAGTTCACGGGGCTGAATGGCCTACTCATGACCCTGTTCTTATGTGCACTGAGGAATTCTTTTTGACTAATGCACTTGGAATAAGCTGTTTGCTCTTTTTTGAAAAAAATGCCAGGGGATGTTTCTTGTGTTTACCCTAGACACTTGATGGTCCTCTGTGTGAGGTCTCATTCTAAAAATAGCCCCTTCAACAGGGCAGCTCTCCCACAGCATTGGCATTGAGCGCATCAGCCTCGATTTAAGTTAAATTATTACTGGGTCATGAGATCATGTTCCTCTGAATTAGAGGTGAGCATGGCTTCTGTAATGTTCTTAGGTTTGATGTGCTGCTAAAGAATATGTAGAGTCATGCTGAGGTAGGGAAAATGTTAACATTGTAAAGAATCATCTTAATGTGGCTTCATCTTGCCTATGAAGTATCAAGAGAGAGCAAGATCATGTGACATTGCTTTACCTCCTATGATGATGTGTACTGTGTCTCATTAGCTTGCCTGCCAATAACCCTCATCTCAAAATTTTTGACATACAGCTCACTGTGGTGTACACCTAGAGGTCTATTTATGTGTATGTATACATGTATGTGGTTATCTGTGTGCTTATAACTGTGTATTTTTAAATACATTCTATGGACAATGGCGAAATTCAGTTACTTCCTGTTTACTATGCGTGCTGATATCTAGCTTTGTGTTTCCAGCTGTCGTACATTTCCAGTGGGATTCATGCAGTTCCAAAGAACCAGCGCTCACAGACAGCCTGGTGACCATCACAGGAATTGTAATCCTCTGAGCAGGTTGAGGCTGTCAATGGGAATGAGATATTCCATTAATCTCGCTGGCCTGGGGCTACAGGAATTCTGCCTTCTCCAACCTGAATTTCAAATTATGATAAAGAAGGAAATTTTACAAAATTGGTAAAACAAGACAGCAGATCGCAAAATATCAAAGAAAAACCCCAAGTTGTGAAATTCCTAGGGTTTGGCATCATGGAGGTGGTTGTGGTGTTAGAAACTAGACCCTGGTGCTCCTTGCAGTAGTGGCTGTGTGTTCAATGCAATGGCAGGGCAGCTGACAATCACAACACATATAGCTCCCAGATGAGATCCCTTCAGAGAATCTCTGATTTTGTCTGCGAAAGGAGGCACTCAGCCCCCAACAAGGGAATCGATTCTGTAGAATCAATATCGTAGTGTGGTAATGGTCTCAGGCTTTTCAGCACACTTCCAAGGGCCTTTCAAGGGCAGTGAGAAGTAGAGGTTTCTGGGAAGGATCCAGAACACACCCACCCACCCAATCAGAATCAGTCACTTAATGGGGAGGCTATGTTTAGAAGATCCATCCATTCCCCCAAAATGTGATATCCTTGTTAGTAATTTAGTACAGTGGTCTAAACAATGGAACTGGAGATACTGTAAAATCTGTCTTCCTCCAATTCTCCTTTCACCCCCTTCGACAAATACCACCCACCCAGCTCCAATGGCCAGAGGATTAATGCCTCCCTCTCTTCTCCAACCAGAGGTGTGTCCACCTGAGCTGGCAGTCGGTTTTCATTTGAGACATCCTGCATAAGCCTCTACAACAGTGTAGCACACCTCCTGTGAGTGCCAGTCTTGATTAAGTGCTGAAGGACTTGATTCACATCAATGGCATATCCTTTGCCTATCTGAGCACCAGAAGTGAGAGCATCCTGCAGAATCTTCACGCTGCACTTGCCCCCCAAAGGCTCAATCATTGGGCCGAAATTAAGCCGAGTCTTTTAGGAACCTGGAAGCAGGCCATTCAGCCCACCAAGCCTGCCCCGCCATTCAACGCAGTCAAGGTTAATTAAACACTTCAATGCCATTTACTCACCCCATCCCCATAACCATTAAAAACTGCTGGAAGTCAAAAACCCATCAATCTCTACCTTAAATATACTCCGACACTGAGCTTCCATACTTCTCTGTGGTAGAGAATTGAAAACATTCACACGTTTTTGTGTAAAATACAATTCTTTGACTCAGACACAAGGAATTTTTAAAATTTGTGTTGCCTGGTTCTAAACCCCTCAACCAAGGGCAACATCTTAGCTGCATCTACCCCCATCTACTACTATTAGGCATTTCGTATGTTTCAATGAAATTACCTCTCATTATTGAAAACTTTAGAGAATTTGAGCCCAATCTTTCTTCTTAGGACAGCCCCCACCTTACTGGGAACAAGTCTGGTGAATCCTCATTGCATGCTTTGTACGGTAATAACATCCTTTTCTGAGATAAGGATACTAGAACTGCATGTGGCACTCCAGGCCCAGTCTAACCAAGCTCACATACAATTAAAGGAACACATCATCTCTTTTGCATTCAAATCCTCCTTCCAATAAGTTCAAGCGGAAGTTCACAAATCCTGTATGTTACTGGGTTAGCTGATGATACTAAGTTGCTACAGTTGACCTCAATACTTCTGCAGTAGGCAGCAGAAAGTAAACTGGGGCTTTGCCCAATGACCCCTGCTGAAAGGACACTTCAGTGGATTTTGGCTGAGAATGAGAGAGAGCAGATCCTGATAGTACCGCTGTTCAATAGTGTGCTGACTTGCATTGTATAGGCTTGTAGTTAATAAATAGCCTATTTGGCCCAGAGTGACTGGAGCTCTTTGAAATCGCTGCAAGCTCCAATGAACAGATAAAGAATGTCGGTCATGAGTTGCACACAGACTTGGTGCTGACCAGCTTGCAACAGAGGTAAATAAATCAATAAAAAAGAATTTCCTCCAAGAATCAGTAACAGATCAAATAACTATAATGGACTCTATCTGCACTGCACTATGTAACTGGGATAGCAGGTTGAAGGAGGAGGTTAGGTTAAATATCAGCTCCAGTATCATATGATTTCACGTCAGTTTCATGTTGCAAAAAGCTTCACAGATTAACTTAACAATTTTTGAAAAAATCTATGTCATTGCATTAGGTTCTTGTGACACAATGGTGGCGCTCCTATCTCTGGGCTAGTCTGTCTGGGTTCAGGTCCCACCTTCCCCAGAATTGTATCATTACATGACCAAGCTTGTTGATAAATGATAATGGAGCAGTTATTTTAATGGGAGCTTTCTGTGCAAAAATTGGCTGTTGTGCTTTCTACAATACAACAGCCTGAGGTGTTTTATTTGCTGTAAAGCACTTGGGGGCACTGAGAAGGGTACTATGTAAATGAAAGTTATTTCTTCAAACTCGGGACCAGATTGTGATTAAATTAAGCAACTTAGAACAATGCAGTGACAAGCGAGTGATGCTTTTTTGTTGTTGAGAATGTCTAGCTAGATACTATAGGAAAGCTTTATGGCCTAGTGGTTAGTTAGCACTGCTGCCACACAGTGCAAGGGACCTGAGTTCAATTCCAGCCACAGGTGACTGTCTCTGTGGAGTTTGCATGTTCTCCCCATGTCTGTGTGTGTTTGCTGCAGTTTCCTCCCACAGTCCAAAGATGTGCAGGTTAGTTGGATTGGCCATGCCACATTGCCCCTAGTGTCCAGGGATGTGTAGATTATGTGGATTAGCCATGTGGAATGCAGGGATAGAGAAGGGTGTGGGTCTGGCTAGAATGCTGTTCAGCGTGTCAATGTGTACTTGATGGGCTAAATAGCCTGCCCCCGCATTGTAGGGATCCTATTCTATTCTAAATGTTAACTCGCTTCCTAAATTGCTCATGTTCATTAAGTACATGCTTGAAGAGAATAGACTCATATAAGGTCACAACATTTCGCTCAGACTCTCTGACTGACATTGTATTGAGTCTATCTACTTGCCCACCGCAATACTAACTGAAGGGCAGTAATGTGGTCATGTTGTGAAGGTAGGGCTCCAGAACCTGATCTGGAGATTTGTGCTTAAACCCCATTGAGGTAACCAGGGAATGTAAGCTTTG
Organism: Stegostoma tigrinum; assembly: GCF_030684315.1. NCBI lineage: Eukaryota > Metazoa > Chordata > Chondrichthyes > Orectolobiformes > Stegostomatidae > Stegostoma > Stegostoma tigrinum. Next base: position 6,555,895 of record NC_081384.1, on the reverse strand, counting down.
TACAAAAACAGAAGTTGCTGGAAAAGCTGAGCAGGTCTGGCAAGATCTGCAAAGAAAAAAATCAGAATTAACGTTTTGGGTCCGGTCACCTTTCCTCAGGACGGTATGCTTTGTGATGTGATGATCAGTTGAAAAGTGGTCTCTGATTACTGTTAATGTAAAGGTTTCTTCATGGAAATGTCTCTACATACCAGAATCCACTAATCAGCAGTATCCTTTCATGCAGCATAAGTTTTAGTTCTCTCCTTGCATTGGTATTCTTGCAAATTGTCCTGATGGGTGCAAGACAGAAAAACTGCAACAAAATGTGACCTTTTTCTCAGCAATACTCAAGTTCTCCACCAGTAAATGATTATAATTTATATGTTGTTGATTAAAACCTTCTCTTTGATTAAGTTTTTGACATCATTATGTGATCCCATTTTCAATTCTTGCCTGGTAATGCTCTTGATAAGGGCTTTGGGACATTTTACCCTTTTAAAGGTGCTGTGTTAATTCAAGTTGTTGTTGCTGTATGTAAATGAAAATTATTGTTGAGACATGAAGCTTGGTCACCTTATGGAAAGGACATGGAGTGGAGCTGAGGGTGTAGGCTGATGGGACACTCTAACTGGAATTGAAGCATGCTCAAATACAACAGTGACCATTCATTGAGGCACTTGGCTCAGCATGAGGTGCAGCTGCTGCAAGCATGTCTAAAATAACACTTCCCTCAGCAAACCCCCACAGCACAAGTGGCACAACCATGTCATACTTAAATACCTCAGAAAATGAAGCTACCTGTTTGATTGAAGTGATGCCCCTTGTGGCACTGTACCTTTGAGCCAGGAACACTGGGTTCAAGCCCCACCTGTTCCAGGGATGTGTAATAACATCACTCAGCAGGTTAAGTAGAAAATAGCTTGAAATAATGCCCCCACCAAAATGGAGCTGTTTGGACTGCAGTGAGAAATCTGACTTTAGGTACTATCCAATGGCGATGAAGCGTAAACAGCTCAGTCTCTCTGTAAAGATAAAACAAGGTATGATCGTCAGCTAATTGCAATTATTGGTACATGCAGTGATGTGCTTGCACATCTCATGCATATGAACGTAGTGTTGTTCAGAAAATAGCTTTTGACATGTCCAAAAGCCAATAGCATTGGTGCCATGTTACATGATCTAATGGTTGCTTTAAAATTTTTATGAGCTCTTTCTGTTTGAAATGTTGATGTGGTTGAAGTCTATGAATATATCCTGATGACTGCAGGATTACAGATGCTGGATATTCCATATTGTGGGAAGGATGGGAGGTCATGTTAAAAACAGTCTTTAGGCTGCATTCATAGGAAAGGGGCACTTGTCCCTTTCAGCCTCCTCCACCATTCAGTATGATCATGGCTGCTCCCCCGACCCAGTAGCTGTTCCTGCTTTCTCTCCATACCCTTTCGTGCAGTAACTGTAATGAAGTCAACCAGCTGGACCTCATAGAATATGAGTTCCCTGATTGGGTCCAGTCAAGGAGCCCCAGCTGACAGATACAAACAGGAGTGTCAGAGACTTTGTTCACTCTGAGAGCTGACTCTGAATGAGGCCGTACCTAAGTCAAGGATTGTTCGTGTGTAAATAAAGGGTGATATAGTGATGGTATACTGACTTCTGGAAGTTATTTCAATTTGATTCCTTTAATCTTAAGAACTATATCTAACTCCACCATGAAAACATTCAATGTTTTGACTTCAGTGAGGCTTTGTGTTTTGTGCAGTGCTTAGTGTGGCAGAGAATTCCAGAGGTTCACCATTGTCTAGGTGAAGGAATTTCTCCTCATCTCAGTCCTAAATGGCAAACCCACCCTTAGACTGTGATCTCTGGTTTGGAACTTCTCAGTCATTGGGAGCAGGCTGGCTTCATCATGTGACTTGAAGGCCCACCTCCATAGTTCTGCCATTGGTCAGGGTCGCGGAGCCTTATCATGTCCAATCTGAGAAATGGAAAGACTGCCCAACTGGATGACATTCACCAGTTAGTCAAGCACCATTTTCGTTTCATCTCCAAATGTTCAGACAAAATGACATGACCGTGCACACGTGTTGTTAATGTCTCTTGTTAATATCGCTTTGTTTTACTCCCGGGTTTGCTCTGAGCAGTGCCAAGGAGGTGGTTTTTTTAACACCATGACTTCAGGGAATTCTTCGAGGATTGCCAACTCGGCTGGGATGTCAGGGTGCAGTTTTTGGGTTTGCCTGTGTGTGGTGTTCAATGGACAGTCCTTAGAGAGCTACTGCATGGCCAACAGCAACTACACATTCCTCCATGGGGCAAAAACTCAAAAATGACAAGCTGCCTGAGGCTGACAAAAAAAGTTAAGGATCATCTGAGATTAAAAGGAAAGGCCTATATGTTGCCAGAAATAAGAATAAACCTGAGAATTGGAAAGGTCTTGGAATACAGCAAAGGAGGACCAAGAAACTGATAAGGAATGGGGGAATAAAATCTGAATGCAATCTAGCAAAAGAATAAAAATGAACGGTAAAAGCTTCTATAGGTATGTAAAAAAACAAAATAGTTGGCGAAAACAAATGTGGGTCCATTTCAGAGAGAGATTCAGAAGAATTTACAAATGGATTTAAGAAATGGCAGAGAATTAAGCTAAAAAAAATTATTTTGTTTCCTTCGAGGAAAACACAAGAAAGGTCCCAGAATCAGAAATCCCAGTGATAACGGGGAGAAAGGAGTTAAAGGAAATTAAGTATTAGTGAGAACGCTGTACTGGAGAAACTGATGGAGCTGAACGTTGATGAATCCCCAGAATCTGATACTCTATGTGCCAGAGAGTTTAAGGATGCTGCTGTGGAGAGATTCAATGCATTGGAGATTGTCCTCCAAAATTCCCTATTCTAGAATGATTCCTACAGAATGGGAATTAGAAAATGTTACCCCATTATTTAAGAAAAAAGGGACAGAGAGCAATGGGAATGACAGACTGACTAATATTGAAAATTCTGGAATCTATTCTAAAGGGTATGATAAATGGCCACATGGCTTATAATGATCTCATTGTGTCTATTTAGTGTAGATTTGCAAATAGAAAATCATGTTTGACAGACTTCTTGGAGGATGTTACTAACAAAATTAAAGCATATGGAATGGGAGGTAATTTACTGACAAGGATTAAGGATTGGCTAATAGAAAGCAGAAAGTAGGAATAAATGGATCTGTTTCGTGTTGGCACGCTGTGATTAATGGGGAACAGCAAGGATCAGTTACTGTGTTCCAGCTGTTCACAATATATGTCAATGATTTGGAATGTGGAGATCGAAGATAATGTTTCCAAATTTGTATGAGATTTAATGGTAAGCAGGAATGTATGTTGTGAAGGAAATGCAAAGTGGCTTCAAGAGGGTTTGAACAGGCTTGGTGAACAGGCAACAACATGGCTGATGGAATATAATGTAGCAAAATGTGAGGTCATTCACTTTGGCAGGAGAAACAGATGTGCAGTGTTTTTCTTTAATGATATGAAGTTGGAAAATTTAAATATGCAAAGTTGTCCTTGTCAATAAGTCACCGAAGGCTAACATGCAGATACCAGCAAGCTATTAGGAAGCCTGATGGAATGTAGGCCTTTATTGCAAGGGGATTTGAGCATGGGAGCTTGGTTAAATCACACTTGGAGTGCTGTGTACAGTTTTAGTCTCCTTACCTCAGGAAGGATATTATTGCCATAGAAGGACTTGTTCCCAGGATGGTGGGAGTTTCCTATGAAGAGAGACTGGGCAAATTGGACCCAACTGTGTATTCTAGACTTTTGAAGAATGATAGGTGATTGCAAATGGGAGAGATACAGCTATAATGTTTCCCCTGGCTGAGGAGTCTAGAACCAAAGGGAACAGTTCTAAGGTACAGGAGATACCATTTAGATTAGATTCCCTACAGTGTGGAAACAGGTCCTTTGGCCCAACAAGTCCACACTGCCACTTGGAGCATCCCACCCAGATCCATTCCCCTATAACCCACACACCCCTAAATACTAAGGGCAATTTAGCATGGCTAATCCACCTAGCCTGCACATCTTTGGACTGTGGGAGGAAACCAGAGTACCTGGATGAAACCCACGCAGACAATGTGCAAACTGTGCACAGACAGTTACCCGAGGCTGGAATTGAACCTGGGTCCCTAGTGCTGTGAGGCTGCAGTGCTAACTGCTGAGCCACCGTGCCACCCAAGGTCCAAGATGAGGAACTTATTCTTTACTTAGAGGGTTATGAATCTTTGGAATCCTCTACACCAGAGAATGATGAAAGCTCAGTCTATGAGTATGTTTGAAGTTCAATAGATTTCTGATTACAGTGGCATAAGAATTATGAGGATAATTAGGCTAAAAGATATTGAAGTGATTGCTGAGCCATGATGGTAAGAAATGACACAGCAGGCTCGATGGACAGAATGGCCTTGTCCCTGTTCAAATATTGTTAATATTTTGTCTGGTAATGGTTCTAACAGGGGATGATTTTAACTGGTTTATTAAAGATGCTATATAAATGCAAGTTGTTATTGTGCCACAAAAATCAGTTGTGGCCAATACATTGCTTGTTTTCAAGGAGTTAGATATAGTTCCTTAGGCCTGAGGCAGTATGGGGGAGAAAGCGGGAACGGGGGACTGAATTGGACGATCAGCCGTAATCATAAGGAATGGCAGAACAGGCTTGATGGGCCTAATGGTCAATCCTGCTGCTGTTTCACTTTGTTTCAAGGGTCAGTAAGATGCCTGAAGAGCAGAGTGGAAATAAAGACTTAGGAAGATGATAATGATTTGTGACCTGGAGATAAAATGGAGGCAACTTTACCCAAAAGCGTTTAAATCTCTGGTGTGAAATGAGTGGTTAACGCAAACAAATAAGTGGCCTGCTGGTTTGCGTTATTATAGCTACTACAAAACCCCAACACCCCCAATATTCATCAATGAGCATGTTGTTGATGGTGCTACAAACCTAGAGGTGACAATGCTGAAAGTAATTTCAGCAGATAGTGGCTGTCACAGCTATTACAATTTAGAAAATTGTGAACACCCGAGTCATTATTTCCAAGGTGCAGTCCCCGGGGATCCCAGCAAAGTGCAGAGCAGATTTCATCACAGTAAATTTACCTTGACTATCACGGAAAAGCTACTGAATAAAGTTTGAAGGAAAGAAAGACATTCATCACATAGACAATTTATTTCAGATAACGGTTTAAACACATCTTGCTTGTCATATTGTACTGTCAGTTGTGCAGCACAGTCAATAATTACAAGAGGCTTTGCAAAGTGCTAAGATAAAATCTGCCTGCACTGCACATTTGTATGTCCCGTACATAAAATATTTACAGACTTTTTTTTTGCTTTGTAGCATTCACACTTAAAGCATTAGCAATTAAAGAATGTGCTGGGGAGGAGGTCAATGGTACAGCCCCTCTAAATGAATGGAGGACAGCAATAACTGAGGCAAGCAGGGAATGTGTGCTTCAGCCCTATCTTTTCCTGAGGATATGTTTCGGGGCAGTGTCAGCATTAGCCAGGTATCAATAGTTAGCACCCTTGCCTCTGAGTTCAATCATCATGGGCTCAAGCCGTGCTGTGGAAATTCAAGCCCATAATTTCAGCTGACACTGCAGTCTTGGACTGATCCTGTAGATGTAGAAGTATTGTCTTGGGTGGATATAAACATTGCAGCAGCACAGTTTGAAAATGAGTGGGATCTTCTCTTGGTTTTCTGCTCAATGTTAATTCCACAAATCACCAAAACAAGTGGCCAGTCCTTAGAGTCTGAGGTGACACTGTTGAAGCCACACTGGAGGACTGCGTGCAGTTCTGGTCACCATATCACAGGAAGGATGATGAGTGCAGAGAAGATTTGCGAGAATGTTGGCAAGGCTGGAGAATTTTAGCTATGAGGAGAGACTGGAGAGATCAGGATTGTTTACCATGGAACAAAGAAGGCCGAGGGGTGACATGTTTGAGGTGTAAAATAAGATTGAAGGGTACAGATAAAGTAGATAGGAGGAACCTGTTTCTCTCGATGGAGAGTTCAAAAACCAGCGGTCATAGATTCAAACTAAGTGGCAGCAGGATTAGAGGGGTTGTGTGGAAAATCTTTTTTTAAACAGCGGGTGATGTGTGTCTGGAATTCACTGCCTGAGTTGGTGGTGGACGCAAAGACCCAAAACTCCTTCAAAATATACCTATATCCGCTTAAGTGCCATAAGCTGCAAGGCTATGGGACGTGTGCAGAAAGAAGGGATTAGAAAGGGCATCTGGATGTCTTTAGGTTGGTGTGGACAAAATAGGCCAAATTTATATGATTTCTATAGTTCATAAGTTCCAATTGTAACATACAAGATCCCAAGAGTATTTGATTGGATGCATATTGAAAGGATGTTTCCTCTTTTTTTTGTGGGGGAATCTAGAACTAGGGATCATAAAGTGAAAATAAGGCTTTGCTCATTTAAGACTGAGATGAGGAAATTTTTTTCTCTGAGGGCAGACCGCATTTGGAAATTCCTTCCTCAAAAAGCAATGGTTGCAAATGTTTTCAATATTTTTAAGGCAGAGGTAGATAGGTTCTTGTTTGCTAGGGGGGTGAAAGATTATCTGAGGTATTCAAGAATGTAGGTTTAATTCATAACAACAATGAAGTTATTGAATGGAGGAACAGGCTCAAAGGGCCGGGTGGCCTAATCTTGTTCCCATAAAGCAATGTGAGATGGAATGAGGTCAGCCACGTGGATCTCTTGTAATATGAGTTCCCTAATTGAGGCTGTCAATCTGGTCCAATCAGGAAGCCATTGGTTGTTAGGTAAGAACAGGCATGTCAGAGGTTTTGTTCACTCTCAGAGCTGGCTGTGAGGGAACTGGATCAGTGTCAAGGACTCGCAGCTCTTTCTTTAAAAAAAAAAGGCCAGGCATGGCAATAGTCTCATAGACAAGCCATAGCTTTCAGAGAACTGAAGAAACAGCTATCATCCTGTCAGGTGTTGGCACGCTATGATCCCAAGTGAGATCTGGTATTGACATTCAAAGCCTTCTCACATGGCATCAGCGTAGTATTTGGTCATACGTGGTCCAATGGAGAGCAACGCCCAATAATGTACACACCCTATATTAACCAAACTTGGATGCAAATACGCTCAGATAAAGGAGGGGGTTTGGCAGTCATACTTGGAGTCAGGAAGTGTGAAGGTTAGAATTGGCAATGTTCATTGATGGTTGGACCATTCAGGTACAATACTTTAGGTACTAACGTTGCCCATATCCAAATGCACCAAAACCTGGATAATATCCAGGCTTGGGATGAAAGTGGCAAGTAACATTCATGCCACATAAATGCCAGGCAATTAAGTACAATTTAACCACTTTCCCTTGATATTCGATGGTGCTGCCATCATTGAATCACCTATTATCAATATGCTGGGGGTTGCCATTGACCAGGAACTGGATTGGACTTGTAATATAAATAAAATGGTTGCAAGAGCAGGTCTGAGATTAGGAATCCTGCAATGAGTAACTCACCTCCTGACACCCCCACCCTCAACCCAAAGTCTGTCCACCATCTAAAAGGCACAAGTTAAGAGTGTGATGGAATGCTCCCCACTTGCCTGGATGGGTGCAGCCCCAGGAACACTGAAGAAGCTTGACACCATCCAGGTCAAAGCAGCCGCTTGATTGGCACTGCATCCACTCCCTCTGCCATTGATGCTCAGTAGCAGCAATGTGTTTAGTGTACAAGGTGTACTGCAGAAATTCACCAAAGGTCCATAGACAGCACCTTCCAAACCCACAACCACTTCCATGCAGAAGGACAAAGGCAGCCGATTAATGGGAACACCATCATCTGCAAATTTCCCCCACTGAGCCATTCGCCATCCTGGCAGGGAAATACATCACTGTACCTTCGCTGTCACTGGGCCAAAATCCCAGAATTTCTTCCATAAGGGTGCTGTGAGTATCATAATGTTATGGTTTTAAGAGGTTATTTTATCCTGATTTTTTAAAAGAGAGATTGAAGGAAAGATGTGAAGTTGCCTGTAAAAAAAAAAGTAAACTGCTTGTGAGGCCTTGGGTTTTTTAAAAGTTGAAACAATGGAGGCAGCCTGGCTGGGTGTGGCCAGCTCTCACAGACCAGTCTTTATAGTTTTGTTTTAGCTTTTAGGTTTAGCTTCAAGCAGTTGCCGTTGTGGATGTGAAGAAGTTGAAGGTATCTTTGTCTTCTTTCAGTTACTGTTAGAAGCGGGGTTTCTCTCTGCTGAGTTACCTGTGAGATCTATTTTTCTGAATTTTCCTTTTTTTGCCAATGGGTGTGTTTATGAATGTTATGATGTTGGAACAGTTAGTTAGTAATAGATAAAGTATCAATTGCTTGGTTAAGTTTTCCAATAGAGTAAAGTTATTCTGAGTCCTTCTTTATTTCAGGGTCATAGAGTTGTACAGCTTGGAAACAGACCCTTCAGTCCATCTCTTCCATGTCAACTAGATATCCTAAATAAATCTAGTCCCATTTGCCAGCATTTTGCCCATTTCCCTCTAAACCCTTCCTATTTATATACCCATGTAACTGTACCAGCCTCCTCCCACTCCTTTGTCAGCTCAATGCATACACGCACCTCCCTTTGCACAAAAAAGTTGCCCCATAGGCCCCTTTCAAATCTTTTCCATCTCCCTTCAAACCCGTGCCTTGTAGTTCTGGACTCCCCCACCCCAGGGTAAAGACCTTGGCTATTCACGCTTTCCATGCCCCTCATGATTTTATAAACCTCTAGAAGCTCACCTGTTAGCCTCTGACTCTCCAGGGAAAATAGCCCTAGTCTATGGCAGATGATACAAAAATCAGTGGAGTTGTGGATAGTGTAGAAGGTTGTCAAAGGATTCAGCTGGATATAGATGAGCTGCAGATATAGGTGGAGAAATGGCAGATGGAGTTTAATCTGGGTGAATGTGAGGTGCTGGACTTTGGGAGATCAAATATTAAGGAAAAGTTTACAGTTAATGGCAGGACCCTGAACAGCATTGATATTCAGAAGGATCTAGGGGTTCAAGCCCATAGCTCCCTGAATGTGGCCACACAAGTAGATAATGTGGTAAAAAAAGGCATATGGCTTGCTTACCTTTATTGGTTGTAGAATTGAGTACAAGAGTCAGGATGCCATGTTACAGCTTTATAAAACTTTGGTCAGGCCACACTTAGAGTACTGTGTTCAGCTCTGGTCACCATATTACAGGAAGGATGTGGAGGCTTTGAAGAGGATGCAAAAGAGGTTTACCAGGATGCTGCCTGGATTAGAGGGAATAAAGTATAAGAAGAGGCTAGAAAAACTCAGGTTGTTTTCTCTCGAGTGGTGGAGGCTACAGGGAGACTTAACAGAATTCTGTCAAATTATGAGATGCATAGATAGGGTTGATGGTCAGAATCTTTTTTCCAGAGTTGAAATGTCTAATATCAGGGGACAGACATTTAAGGTTAGAGGGGGAAAGTTCTAAGGGGATGTGAGGGGAACTTTTTTACACAGAGTGGGATGCACTGCAAGGGGTGGTGATGGGGGCAGATACAATAAGGGCATTTAAGGGACTTTTAGATGAGCACATGAATTTGCAGAAATAGAAGGATATGGACCAAGGGCAGACAGAAGGGATTAGTTTCATTTGGCATCATATTTGGCACAACATCGTGGGTCAAAGGGCCCATCCCTGTGCTGTACGATTCTATGTTCTACTCAGCTTCTCCCTATAGCCTGTATCCTCCAAATCTGACAATATTCTTGTAAATCTCTTCTGAACTCTTTCAAGTTTCACAACATTCTTCCTATAGCAGGGAGACCAGAATTGAATGTAGTACGCCAGAAGTGGCCTAAGCAATGCCCTGTACAGCCTCAACATGACCTCCCAACTCCTACACTCAATAAGACAAACATACCAAACTTTCAACTCCACTTTCAAAGAACTATGAACCTGAACCTCAAAGTCTCTTTGTTCAGCAAAATTTTTAACTGTAGTGTTTAAATAAATTGCTTAATATCTAGAACACAACTCTTCACATTTACCTTTAAAATAAGAAAATGTTAGGTTTTAGGCTATCTTCTCAAAATATTTTGAGGAGATCTGGTCTGATCCATAGCAGTGGGTCAACCTACAGCACATGGACTGCAGCTGTTCAATAATGCAGCTCACCACCACCTTCTCAAGGGGCAACTAAGGATGGACAATAAATACTAGCCCAGCTAACAGTACCCATATCCCACAAGTGAACATAAAAGAAACAAATTAACCATAGAATCATAGAATCCCTACAGCGTGGAAACAGGCCATTCGCCCCAACAAGTCCACACCACCCCTCTGAAAAGTTTCCCACCCAGACCCATTCCACTGTCCCGCGTTTCCCATGTCTAACTCACCTAAACTAAACATCCCTGGGCACTGTGGGCAATTTAACATGGCCAAATCACCTACCCGGCACATCTTTGGACTGTGGGGGGAGGGGAAACCAAAGCACCAGGAAGAAACCCATGTAGACATGGGGAGAACGTGCAAACTCCCACACGGGCAGCCACCTGAGAGTGGAATTGAACCCAGGTTACTGGCGCAGAGAGGCAGCAGTCCTAACCACTGAGCCACTGTGATTTGTGATGTCCCATGATAGTAAAGATGGCTGCATTTACTGGAATTTCAAATGAGTTTTAAAATTTAAAGTAGAAGAAAAATCAAATTTGAGTTCAGAGGGATAAAAGAGCTCCCTTCTTCCCTTTATCCATCAATTGGAAAAGATCAAGTTCTATTCTAGAATCAAAAGACAGTAGGATCTCTGAAATTGGGAAGGCCCATTAATACATACCATTCCTTAAATCCATTGATTAAATGCTGTATCAGTGATTCCTGGCTAGCAGTATATTATCAGCCTTTGATATGAAATGCTGGAATTTACTACTTAACTTCACATACTACATTATCCATTTTTATTTAGATGTGATTCTTTAATGGTCCTATTAGCGAAAGCTAATATTTCATCCGGTCTTTATTACCTGTACCTCTTCAAAATTTCCATTTCTTCCCTAATCAGCCATTCCTCCAATTACTTTCCAAACATTTTGATAGAAAATTGTAATACGCACCACAATTTCCACCCAGAGATTGCCTGAGTGAATCTGCTAAAGTTCCTGAGCCAAGGCTGTTGTAATTATGGTGCCATACCTGACAATATTCTGACCAATAGGTAAGGTGTTTTCCAGACAGCGTCCACGTATCCTGGAGAAACAACAAAAAAAAAACCAAAACAACTTCTATTTATATAGGCCTAAATAGACCTTTTTAAGATAATAAACTATCCCAAAATTCCTACAGACTATGGGTTGCGACCCAGCTCGCATTTTGGAGTTACAGGTTCTGAGGCAGCAGTAGCTGCTGTGGACACTGACTGAGGGCTAACAGCTGCCAAAACATTAGAATTATTCAAAAAGTGTGGACGCAACTCAAAAACTATATAACAGTGCCCCACCTCCACTCTCTCAAATCCCTCCACCCTTCTCCATGATCTCCCAGTCCAGCTCCAACAGATCTGGGTCACTGCCAATTGGAAAAGGCTGGTCAAGCACTGGGATGAGGAGATATTTGCACACATGACCCAAAATTGGGTTAGAGGAGTAAGTTCCAAGGAGGAGAAGGTCTTAGAGAGGCATTGAGCTTTGAGCAGGGAAATCCAAAGCTTGGAGCATGATGTGTCAGCATGGCTGTCACTGGTGGAGTGGAACAAATCAGGATATGCGAAAGACTGGAATTGGATAAGCACAAATATTACAAAGGTTTGTTGGTATGGAGGGGACTACAGCTAAGGAAGAGCTAGGGCTATGGAGGGATTTGAAAACATTGAAATCAATGTATTAGCAGATTGGAAGCTGTTGCCAGTCAGTAAACACGGGATAGAAAGCCGAAACTGGTTCCTCCAACTCCTGACCATTTCCAATGTGGAGATTTGATTACATACGCTTGTCACCAGATTCAAGTGAACATGGCAGAACGTTAAGATGTCAAATCAGGAGATTAAGTTTAGGCAACATTTTACACCACTAAATTGGCAGGACATCCACAAACATTCACTCTCTCCACACTGACTCTCAGTAGCAGCACGCTGTCCCATCCACAAAGTACACTGCAGAAATTCATGAAGGTTCCTTAGACTTCACCTTCCAAACGCACCTAAAATGGCAAGGCCAACAGATACGTGGCGACTCCGCTACTTGCAAGATCGCCTCCAAGCCACTTCCCATTCTGACTTGGAAATATATGACTGCCACTGGGTCAAAATCCTGGAATTCCCTCTCTAAGGGCATTGTGGGTCAACCTAAAGAATGTGGACTGTAGTGGTTCAAGAAAGCAGCTCACTACAACTTTCTCAAGGCAACTTGGCTTGGCAATAAATGCTAACCAAGCTAATGACAGCCATATCCCATGAATTAATACAAAAAGAATTAGAATGTGGAGCAGATTACCAATTGTACAATATGGTAGTTCTATTTTAGAAAGGAATGTCGCATTACCTTCTACCAGTGCTGCACACACACATCCTTTCCAATTGTGACCACATTTTGACATTGGCCATGACCCAGATCTGTCGGAGCAGGATATATGCCAAGGCATACAATGCTGTAGGCCAAGTGCTGAAGAGTGGGATTTCAATAGTTAGGTGGCTATTTTTAACCAGTTACAGACTGAATGAGCTGATATGCCTTTTCCTGTGTTATAGACTTCTATAACTTGAGGACTAATTATTGCTTCTGGAATATCAGCTAGGAACCTGATGGTGCTCTTCAGAATAGGCTTAATGGATCAATGGTATAATATTGTCAAAAGCATTAAACTTTTCTAATCTGTAAGCTTGTTTGTGAGAAGGAGCATACATTTATGGGTGGCTCATTGGTTGGTACAGCTGCCTCACAGCACCAAGGACCCGGGTTCAATTCCACCCTTGGGCGACTGTCTGTGTGGAATTTGAACATCCTCCCCATATCTGCATGGGTTTCCCTGGGTGCCCCGGTTTCCTCCCACAGTCCAAAGATGTGCAGGGTAAGTGTGCCGGCTGTAGTCAGTTGCCCATAGTATCTGGGGATGTGTGGGCCATGGCCATGGGAAATGCAGAGTTACATGGATAGGGTGTGAGGATGGGTCTGGGTGGGATGCTCTTCAGGAGAGATGGTGTTGACTTGTGAAGGGTGGCCTGTTTTTCACACTGTGGGGATTCTAAGATTTGCACAAAGCTTTATGTAGCACTGACTCCCGAAGTGTTCATTGTACATTTATTTCAAAATGTATTTAGTTTTGTGGTGTAACTCCAATACAAACAGCAAGGTCTTCAATGAAAAATTAAGGAGATAAATTTCCACTTCTGAGGAAAGTTCTCCAAACTGAGATAAGGCTGCCTCTCTCCATTGCGTGTCACCTGGCTTGTTGAGCGCTCTGCCAGAGTTTTCCGTTTTCAAATCACATTAACCATCAGTGCTGGATAAGGAAATAAACATTGGCCAGGATATATTGAGCAGACGTTGCTGCTTTTCAGTTGGCTTTTTGGGATCTTTTTGAAAATCTATCTGGAGATAATTAATTTTCCTACCTGAAAGGCAGCGCAGCCTCTGTATTAGACTGAACCTCAGTTTAGATCAGATCAACTCTTGGAATACACATTGAGCTTGCAACCTTCTGATGAGCATGTAGCTAAATATGCTGAACAAGTTCTTCAGTATTTAAGTTTGTATGTAATTTTAGCATTCAGTATAGTAGTTTGTTAATATTTCAGTGATAGATCTGTTACTGAAATTTCAGTTGTTTCTATCACCAAATTGTGTGCGCTAGTTTCAGTGTTACAATGGATCCAAATACAGCTGGAAGCTTGAGGGTTAATTAATTTGATAATATTTTTTCTATCTATAATAAAGATACCAAAGACCGAAAGAATTACATTTATATCATGCTTTTCACAATTTCAAGATGTCCCAAAGCTCCTTACGGTAAATGAATTACTTTTCAGGAGTCTAGTCACTGTTGTAATGTGAGAAAGACAGTTGTCAAGTTGTGTATAACAAACTCTTACAAACAGTAATATGGAAATTAGCAATAATTAAATTTGGTTATGTTGGTTGAGAGATAAATATTGGCACAGGACACCAGGGAGAACACTGCTTCTTCAAAATCGCTCCACAGGATCATTGATGCATCTCTGAAAATGCAGGCATTTAATGCTGTACCCCAAATTCGGCTATTCTGACAGTGTAGCACTCTGTGAGATACATATTATATAATAGGTTATAGATAAGGTGAATGGCAGGCAATTTTTCCCTAGGGTGGGGCATTTCAAGACTGGGGACATATTGTTAGGGTAAGCGAAAAAAATTTAACAAAGATATGAAGAGCAATCTTTTTTCACACAGTGTGGTTCATGTGTGGAATGAAATTCTATAGGAAGTGGTGGATGTAGGTACAGTTACAATGTTTAAAAAACATTTAGATAAGCTCATGAATAAGAAATGTTTGGCGTGATATAGGCCAAGCGCAGGCAGTTGGGATTAGCTGAGTTTAGGATTGTGGTCAACATGGTCCAGTTAGACCAAAGGGTCTGTTTCTGTGCCGTTCGACTCTATGGTTCTATGCTGGAGCATCAGCCTAGGTTTTGTTTAAGCGTGCTTGAACCTATGACCCTTTGACAGAGGGCCAAGTCTACTGTCTACTGAGCCAATGTTGACAGTTGCAGCTTGAGCCCTGGTTGCAGGAAAACATTTGGGAGATTTTTAATGAAGTTTTGTAATGCTGTGGTGTGTGGATTGTATGGAGTGAAGCAGCTGTGTAAATTTTAGCTTTGTTCCCGCGTAATGAAGCTTTCATTTCTGCTTCTCTGTTAAAGGCTGCTGACAAACAAATTACCCACATTATCCACCAGTCAATGACTGGAACAATTAGAAGACTAATTTGGTCTTTTTAGGCTGTGCGTTTTTTGATTAGCCATTTTCACTTATTGTTGTCAACGAATGCTGAATTGCATTACCAGGGATACCACAAAATGACAAGCATTGTCTTCTAGAATTTGGGACTTATCTGTGACAGAGACTGGGCAAAAAAAAACACACTGTCTGTCTGAAACTTTGTGAGATCATTCATATTCTTCTGTCTCCAGTTCTAACACTATTAGAAGTAATGGAGATAATGGGAACTGCAGATGCTGGACAATCCGAGATAACTAAGTGTGGAGCTGGATGAACACAGCAGGCCAAGCAGCATCTCAGGAGCACAAAAGCTGATGTTTCGAGCCTAGACCCTTCATCTGATAAGCTTTTGTGCTCCTAAGATGCTGCTTGGCTTGCTGTGTTCATCCAACTCCACACTTTGTTATCTCCACTATTAGAAGAGTTGTTTTAGAAAAAAAAAACAGAAAAGTGGATTACCTAATAAGATCAGCAGGGAATATAGGAATGCAGGAACAGGGGTAGACCATTGAATCTGTTCTACCTTTCAGTCAGATTGTGTTTGATCTGCATCTCCTTTCCGCTTACCCTCAACAATCTTTAATAACATCGTATATCATCCACATCTTGCGTTTGAAATTTTCAAATGTCCTCCAACAGCTTTTTTTTTGGTGAGGTCCAGATTTCATTTTCTTTTTGTGTGAAGAAATTTATCTTGACATCATCCATGGATGGTCTGGTTTTAACTTTAACATGGTGCCTCTTTGTCCTGGACTGCCTTCATCAGAGGAACTAATTTCTCGCCACCGATCCTATTTAACCTTTACATCATCTCAAGGACTTCCGTAAGATCACCCTGAATTGACAACACTCACGGATAAACAAGCCATGTTTATGTGATCAGTCCTAAAAGCTAACCCTTTTTAGAACCATTATCACCCAATCCCATTTCTGAGTCCCTCGCATTTAGAATTTTTTAACTGATCTCTCCATCATCTCAATCTTCCATATCTCTCTAACGTCATCAGCCCCATGACATTTATTCTGCTAGCTACATCCGACTAAACTCTTCAAAATGACAAAATCTTTCTGGTCAGATTGGAAATGTTTTTTTTGCCCCATTTTTCTCCTGCTCTCCCAATTCTAAAAAGATCTTCAGTCACATCGTAGCACTTTGCTCAGGTTTGTAGGTAATGGGTACTGAGAGGCAACTCAACAACAGTAAACTGTCACAGTCAATTCCAAGCATCAACAGTCATAAGACTCAATAGGGCTTTGATCAGCTGATTCTCTTTATAGCCTTGGGACGTGAAGGCTAAGCATAGCACTCACACTGCTTATGGATGAGACTCAGCATGGGCTAGGGATTGAATCTGGAATTGACGATATTTTATGCTCAAGTTAAAGACAGATATAGGCCATTCAGCCCAACTGGCTCATGCTGAATTTTATGTTCCCTCTCCTATCCTTCTTCCTCAAATCTCATCAGTGTAACTGTCTGTTCCTTTCTCTTTTGAACAATTTGGGCAAAGGAACTGTATCTTAGAAGATATCTTTTTGTTGTGGCACAGTGGCTCAGCAGTTAGCACTACTGCCTCACATTGCCAGGAATCTGGATTCATTTCCACCCTCAGGCACCTGTCTGTGTGGGAATTTGTACGTTCTCTCCGTGTCTATGTGGGTTTCTTCTGAATACTCTGGTTTCCTCCCACAGTCCAAAGATGGGCAAGTTAGGTGAGTTGACCATGAGAAATTGCCTATTGTGTTCAGGGATGTGCAAGCTAGGTGGGTTAGCCTTGGGAAATGCAGGATTACAGGGATAGGTAGAAGGACAGGTCTGGATAGGATGCTCTTTGGAGGGTCGGTGTGGACCTTTTTGGGCTGAATGGCCTGTTTCCGCACTGTAGGGATTCTATCTTATATGTCCTCTGAATGTTGCAGACTGCCCTGTGAAAATGACAGCTCCTTTTCCTGTTGGCTGGGTTGTTACAGAAAAAAGAAATGATGAGATGCGTATGTCATTCCAGCTCGTAGCTAAAAAAAACGAAGCAGCTGCAAAATTCATCAGTGTTTACGTGGCCAATTTACATTCCTCATCTAACAGCCTCAGGTGGAAAGAACACGTTTCCTCCAAAGCAACAAGTTTCATTTATATAGTGTCTTTAACATGTGAACAGATAAAATTGTTGGAAAGGAAAAGAGCAGCTGGCCTATTAAGCCTATTCCAGTAAAATATAAGAAAACACCCAAAGGCGCTTTATAGGAGCAAAGACGTTGAGTCACATCAGGTGCAGGAGGAGACCAATCAGCCCCTCAAACCTGTTCCATCTTTCAGTGACATCTTGACTGATCTGCAACCTCATCCTTAGTTAATAAAAATGCATCACCCTCAAACTCAGTATCTGAAGATATTACAGCAACCAATAAATGCTTGGCCAAAGAGGCAGGTTTTAAGGAGAGTTGTAAAAGAGGCAAGGAGAGAGGAGTAAAGAGAGAAGGCAAAGAAAAAGGACAATGGAGGCTCATGATACAGCGGCCAGTGGTAGAATGACAGTGATTGTACGTGTGTGGGAGGCCTGAAATGGAAAAGTGCAGAGACTTGTAATGGCTGTGGGCCATCAGAAACATCACAGCCATGCAAAAGGCACTGCAGAGTGTGTGCCCTGACAGCTCGGAAACAAATGACAAGTTTAACAGCAAGTAACCAGGGGACCTCAGAGATTATCGATTCACCCATGGGGTGGGGAGAGAAGTAAGGTAGGGATAAAAACAGAAGTTGCTGGAAAAGCTCAGCAGGTCTGGCAGCACCTGTGAAGGAAAAGTTCAGGAGGAAGTTCTGAGGAAGGGTCACCGGACCCAAAACATTAATTCTGACTTTTTCTTTCACAGACCTGCTGAGCTTTTCCAGCAACTTCTGTTTTTGTTCCTGATTTACAGCATCCGCAGTTCTTTCGGTTTTTATTTAGTTACATGGGGATGTTGAGCCTGGAAGTAAAACAGGAAAACTAGAAATTGGAAATGCACAATGACCCAGTGAACGGGATTGTGACAGTCTGATGAGCTGAGCTGCTGGCAGCAATAACTAGCCTCTCTCTGTCACGTATTACCTGCTCTGTTGTGTATTTAATCATTTCTTCAGGTTATGTGCATCTCTGCAATTGCTGTATAAGAGGTTTTCTTTCCTTAGAAACTCTTATCAGAGTCCCTCAGATTTGAAGTACCATTATTTTTAACTAACTTATTGTATGTATATGCTGAGATGCGTTTGCAGGAGACTAATGACCCACTGTGTGAATTCAATTCTTCATAATACAGTCACTGGAATTGCACAATGATTATTTACACACCAAATCCAATTTACCCGTTCCAAAATCTGTACTTCACAGGGACCCTCTCCCACCCGTCGTCATCTTCCTTCAAATTGTTCCCTGGTCCCTCAAAGTCATTGAATTTCAAATTATTCCATGATCTTCCCAATCCTTTGCTCATGATTCTCCTTCTTAAATCCTGCCCTGATCCAATGATTGATCCTGCTAAATTCAGCCTTCGGTACTGCCTTCCTTTCCTCCTCTTCGGGCTGCAGCTAGTGCCTTCAGCCACCTGACCCTGACTTGCTGCATTCCCACCTTGAACCCATTGTCTTTAAAAACCTCAAAATCCAGCTATCCCACTCTGCCTTCTCCTCCAGGATTCAGCATCTGTTCCTTTTTAAAATTTTTACGACTGGCCCCCCAGTCCCCCACTAACAACATCCTGGGGGTTAGCATTGATCAGAAACTCAACATAAACACAGTGGCTACAAGAGCAAGTCAGGAGCTAGGAATACTGTGGCAAGCAACTCACCTCCTGAATTCTCAAAACCTGTCCGCCATCTACAAGGCACAAGTCAGGAGTGTGATGGAATATTCCCCATCGTCTGGACAAGGGCAGCCTCAACAACACTTGAGACTTGACACCATCCAGGACAAAGCAGCCCACTTGATTGGCACTATGTCCACAAACTTCCATTCCGTCCATCACCGACACTCAGTGTACACTGCTGCTACTTTCTACGATGCTACTATGAAAGCATTCACTCCCTCCACCCACCAATGCTCAGTAGCTGCAGTGTGTACTATCCACAAGGTGCACTGCAGAAATTTACCAAAGATCCACAGACAGCACATTCAAAACCCAGGACCATTTCCACCGAGAAGGGCAAGGGCAGCAGACATATGGAAGCACCACCGTCTTTGAGTTCCTCTCCAAGCATCATCCTGACTTGGAAATATATCACTGTTCCTTCACTGTCGCTGGGTCAAAATGCAGAATTCCCTCCCTAACGGCATTGTGGTTCGACTGCAGCGATTCAAGAAGGCAGCTCGTCACCACCTTCTCAAGGGCAACTAGGGACAGGCAACAAATACTGGCCAGCCAGCCATGCCCACATCCCTCAAAACGAATTTTAAGAAATTGTTGCGCTCTGCCCACACCCCACCACAATGCACAGAGATATCTTGTTTATATTGTAGACACTGTCTAGTCCTGGTTCAGTGCTACTGGTCTTTCCCCCTCAGACATTTTTTGAAGAATTTATCTGGCAACTGTCCAGGACTACGTGCTGAGGGACGCGCAAAAGCTTGGTGCAGCCGCCGCCGAGGTGCGGTGGGGAAAGACCCCTCGGCCGGAATAGAAAAAGGGACCGTGTTTGGTAACTGGGCCCAGCTGGCACCTTCCCCAACTGGTCAGGGGGCCAATGGGGACTGTGCGGGGAGACGATCGCCAGGGTTTTTCTTTGTCTTTTGCTTTTTTTCTTCTTAGTTGGTGTACATACCCCCGAGTAACCCGGACCGGTGAGCATCACCAGGTAGGGGGTATAAATATAAGATAACAAAGTGTGGAGCTGGATGAACACAGCAGGCCAAGCAGCATCTCAGGAGCACAAAAGCTGACGTTTTGGGCCAAGACCGTTCATCAGAGAGGGGGATGGGGAAAGGGTTCTGGAATAAATAGGGAGAGAGGGGGAGGCGGACCGAAGATGGAGAGAAAAGAAGATAGGTGTAGAGGAGAGTATAGGTGGGGAGGGAGGGAGGGGATATGTCA
Source organism: Stegostoma tigrinum (assembly GCF_030684315.1). Lineage (NCBI taxonomy): Eukaryota > Metazoa > Chordata > Chondrichthyes > Orectolobiformes > Stegostomatidae > Stegostoma > Stegostoma tigrinum. The sequence goes on along the minus strand of NC_081384.1, from coordinate 6,535,864 downwards.
GTCCAGGGAAGACAGACGGGTCAAGGAGGTGGGATGAGGTTAGTAGGTAGGAAATGGAGGTGTGGCTTGAGGTGGGAGGAAGGGATGGGTGAGAGAAAGAACAGGTTAGGGAGGCAGAGACAGGCTGGGCTGGTTTTGGGATGCAGTGGGGGGAGGGGATGAGTTGGGCTGGTTGTGTGATGCAGTGGGGGGAGGGGACGAACTGGCTGGTTTTGGGATGCGGTGGGAGAAGGGGAGATTTAGAAACTGGTGAAGTCCACATTGATACCATTGGGCTGCAGGGTTCCCAAGCGGAATATGAGTTGCTGTTCCTGCAACCTTTGGGTGGCATCATTGTGGCACTGCAGGAGGCCCATGATGGACATGTCCTCTGAAGAATGGGAGGGGGAGTTAAAATGGTTTGCGACTGGGAGGTGCAGTTGTTTATTGCGAACCGAGCGGAGGTGTTCTGCAAAGCGGTCCCCAAGCCTCCGCTTGGTTTCCCCTATTCCCCTATGAAATGGAATTTCATCCCCTATTCCCAATTCCTCCACCTCCGCCGCATCTGCTCCCAGGATGAGGCATTCCACTCCCGTACACCCCAGATGTCCAAGATCTTCAAGGACCGCAACTTTCCCCCCGCAGTGGTCGAGAACGCCCTTGACTGCGTCTCCCGCATTTCCCGCAACACATCCCTCACACCCCGCCCCCGCCACAACCGCCCAAAGAGGATCCCCCTCGTTCTCACACACCACCCCACCAACCTCCGGATACAACGCATCATCCCCTGACACTTCCGCCACCTACAATCCGACCCCACCACCAAGACATTTTTCCATCCCCACCCTTGTCTGCCTTCCGGAGAGACCACTCTCTCCTTGACTCCCTTGTTCGCTCTACACTGCCCTCCAACCCCACCACACCCGGCACCTTCCCCTGCAACCGCAGGAAGTGCTACTCTTGCCCCCACACCACCTCCCTCACCCCCGTCCCAGGCCCCAAGATGACTTTCCACATTAAGCAGAGGTTCATCTGCCAATGTGGTATACTGTATCCATTGTACCTGGTGTGGCCTCCTCTACATTGGGGAAACCAAGTGGAGGCTTGGGGACCACTTTGCAGAACACCTCCGCTCAGTTCGCAATAAACAACTGCACCTCCCAGTCGCGAACCATTTTAACTCCCCCTCCCATTCTTCAGATGACATGTCGATCATGGGCCTCCTGCAGTGCCACAAGGATGCCACCCGAAGGTTGCAGGAACAGCAACTCCTATTCCGCTTGGGAACCCTGCAGCCCAATGATATCAATGTGGACTTCACCAGCTTCAAAATCTCCCCTTCTCCCATCGCATCCCAAAACCAACCCAGTTTGTTCCCTCACCGCACTGCATCACACAACCAGCCCAGCCTGTCTCTGCCTCCTTAACCTGTTCTTCCTCTCACCCATCCCTTCCTCCCACCTCAAGCCACACCTCCATTTCCTACCTACTAACCTCATCCCACCTCCTTGACCTGTCCATCTTCCCTGGACTGACCTATCCCCTCCCTACCTCCCCACCTATACTCTCCTCTCCACCTATCTTCTTTTCTCCCCATCTTCGGTCCGCCTCCCCCTCTCTCCCTATTTATTCCAGAACCCTCACCCCATCCCCCTCTCTGATGAAGGGTCTTGGCCCAAAACGTCAGCTTTTGTGCTCCTGAGATGCTGCTTGGCCTGCTGTGTTCATCCAGCTCCACACTTTGTTATCTTGGATTCTCCAGCCTCTGCAGTTCCCATTATCTCAGGTGTATAAATATGTTTATTTTTAGTATATTCTACGAATAAAGTATGTTTTTTTAAATAAAAAAAATTATCTGGAAACTGTTATGCATTGTAGTTTGCCATGGTTTGAGGTGGGTGATCAATTAAGTGATACAATCTTGATATATTATGACTGCGTAATTTCTGCATTGTGCACATGATTGATAACAGTCTAATTTCTACCAGTAGCACAGTGTTAAAATCATTCTCTTCATCAGTAGTACCTCTTTCAAGATTACGTAGAAGTGCTAAACTATTCCACCAGAGCTTTGAAAAGCCTGACATTTCGCTCTGTGATGCAACTACAATCCTTCTTTTGAAAATTGTCATCTTAATTGTACAAGTGCTTAAAATAAGCAGGAAAATTTACAACACTCCACCCACTCATACCAACAACAGTGACCTCTATATATTATCAAAGACAGACATTAAGCCCAAAAGAATTGTGTGCAGCAATATAGGTCCCAAGGTCTAGATAATGGTCCTGAGCTTTGCCTCATGATTTATCATTTCTTTGGTGCCCAAAGTTGTGTTTCATTTAAGTAAACAAAAAAGCTAAAAGTATATAACAATGCGAGAGAACATTTGGAATTCTCCTTAACTGCAATTTACAGCATCTTTCAGACCTTAAAAATATATCCACGGTTCCTCATTAGGGCAGGTGAACAAAATACTTGGTTTCCAGAGATAATTTTAAAAGTGCAGTGGAGAGATAATGAGGTTGAAGGTGGAATTCCAGAAACTGGGGCCTACAGGCTCTTGAGCTGTATTACTGCCATTGCAGGTGGGGTGTGATACTGACCGGAGGGATTGGGGGATGCTCAAGTGGTCAGTTTTGGAGTGGCATGGTGTTATTACAGGCTGAAACAGATTGTAGAGCTAGGATGTGTAAGAATAGAACCAGAGATAGTAGGAACTGCCGATGCTGGAGTCTGAGATAACAAGTTGTAGAGCTGGATGAACACAACAGGCCAAACAGCATCAGAGGAGCAGAAAAGCTGACGTTTCGGGTCTGGACCCTTCTTCAGAAATTCTGAAGAAGGGTCCAGACCTGAAGCATCAGCTTTCCTGCTGCTCTGATATTGCTTGTCCTGCTGTGTTCATCCAGCTCCTCACTTAAGTATAGAACCAGTTCTTGCAGATAATGTCAAAGTTAGAGATTAGTGGAAATTATTTTAGAGTCATAGAGCACAGAAGAGGCCCTGTGGCCCATCGAGTCTGCACTGACATAGCTACACTTGTCTCACTTCCCAGAGCATTTTCTCCCCTTTCTTTGGTTTTCTAGGCCAAACCTTTGTACTTTGTCCAGGTGGACAGCTTTCAGGTTTAAGCCCAGCTCCGAACTGTTGACTTCTTGTTAACCATGGGAGTCATCATGGTTGAGACTGAAACTGAAACAGCATCCATTGGGATCACTAGAAAATGGTTAGGAGTGCCTTCCACATACCAGAGCATGACTATATTTATGGCTCTTATGGCTATGATCTGTTCCTAATAATTCCAGTGATCAATCATTGAGTGATCAATGACAGGCATCATTCCCAATTGCTCTGAAACCACTTTCATGCGATCCAAGCAAACTATTCCAATTTATTTCATAGATAAGGGTTTCTGGCTAACTCCACTTTTACCACATGTTGCTTTATGTCATTTTGTAAATCACTCGGCTGTTCAAAGTGATAGCAGAGGTGGCCCATTGGTAGGTACTGTTTTACATGCTCAGTCAGGTCCGATTGTTCACTGTTCAGTGTGTAAGAGCGGTATTTTCAGTCCCGATGATTGAGTGTAACGTTTATCACTTTGTGTTACAACTAACACAAGTGGAAATGTTTCTCTAAACACTGCCATAAATCCAGTGTGCTATTGCTTCACTTAGAGCCCAATGCTGTAAGTATACAGTTTTCCCATCTGTAATTAGTAGCAGACAACTCTGAAAGTTGAGTCACTGTAAATAGCTGAGATTGAAACTGTTTGAAAAGTTGGACAGACTGGTGTTCTTTCCTCAACTAGGGGAAAACTGGAAGGTGGCTTTGCTAGGAGGAGGTGTTTCAAATTCTTAAATGATTCTGATGAGATGGATCTGAAGGGGATGATTCTACTGGTGGAAGGGCCATAAATCAAATATGTCTGCTAATACATCCAGGAGCAACTAATCCACTGGTAGAATGTTTAGCATGTGGAGGCCATTGTTACCAAGAGTAGCTGAGGTGAATTGCGCAGATTTGTTTAAGAGAAAACAAGATAATCACATGAGGGATAAAATATAGATTTTTAAAATTCAATCATGGAATGAGGACATTGCTGGCCAGGTCAACATTTATTGCCCATCTCTAATAGCCCAGAGGACAGTCAAGATTCAACTACATTGTTGTGGGCCTGGAGTCACATGGGCCAGACCGGGTAAAGATGGCAGCTTCCTTCCCTAAAGAACATTAGTGAACCAGGTGAGTATTTCCAGACAATCGATATTGGATTCGTGGTCGTCGTTAAACCCTTCATTCCAGATTTCCTTTTTTAATTGAATTCAAGTTCTACCTTCAGCCATGGTGGGATTCAAACCTAAATCCCCACAATATTACAGTCAGTACTGCTGTAACACGTGTTTCTTCAACACGAATTGGCTTTAATGCGATTGAAGAATTTAGGCAACTATTTGTAGAACATGAACTTTCTTCACCTGTCTTGGGTATATCATGATTCTGGTCCTACTAGTTTAAATGATGCGGTTATTGCACAATTTCTCGCACAAGAGTGGACTATTGCGTTATATTAGAATCTGTATCAAGTTCTCCAGATTAACAGCCCAGTGATCATACTGTTAGACTATTGCCTCCCCAATCATATATTGAGAGCTCAGGTGCAGAGGTGTAGGAAGAGGCTGTTGTGGATGATATATACAGTCAAGGACCAACTGAGTGAACATTTTCTGTTCCTGGGTTGTATATTGTACGTATTCGCAAAAGATCTGCCTGAGTTCTCTTCTGCAATTCTCTGCCCAAAGGCAGGTCCTTGTCGATTATTTGCTGAACCATGGCAAACTGTTGAGACATTTTTGTTGAGGTGAGGAGGCAATCTGAGCCTACCTTGGTTCTAACAGGGATGTAATTTGACCCATATACTCTTTTGACCAGCAAACTGAGCTAACTGGCCCTCCAGAGGGTCACTTGGCAATTTGAGTAGCACGTCGACATGGTATACCCTCCAGTTGTAACATTTTATCACTGCTCAGAAATTTCTTATGGATCACATCAATAAGAAGAAGCAGGTGGTAATTCCCTGGACATGAGGAGACAATACCCCCATTCTGACTGTGTCACTAGCGATCACTGTATAAACAAAAATAAAGATTAGGTATACTTAAATGACTTGAAGCAAAACTATGCCCTGTCTGGTTTATAAATAGAACAAATCAAGAAATAGGGAAACCTGCACGCCCGCCCCCCGACCCCCATGGTTAGACTCTTCTTCCTGATTGATTAGTTGAAAATTTATTTCTCAATATTTTCCATTGTATCAACTCCAGTCCCTGTGTGTTCCCAAAACCAAACTATTTTCCATCTATTCTGATTATGTAGAATTTGAAACATAGCCCTTTTGAGGTCCTTAAATTCCAATGGTCAAGTAATATGGTCACTTTCTGTTGACACACTGTGTGTATCTAAACAAGAGGGCAAATTTTAAAATTAATTTGTGGGATGTGGGCGTTGCTGGCTTGCCAGTATTTATTGCCAGTCTTTAGTTATCCTTGGGAAGGTGATGGCGAGTTGTCTTCTTGAACTGTTTCAGTCCACCTGCTGTGGGTTGACCCACAATGCCTTTAGGGAGGCAATTCCAGGATTTTGACACGGTGACAATGAAAGAGCAGTGATATATTTCCAAGTTAGGATGGTGAGTGGCTTGGAGGGGAGCTTGAGGTTGGCTGTGTTCCCATGTATCTGCTGTCCTTCTCTTTCTAGTCATGGGCTTTGAAGGTGTTGTCTGAGGATTTTTGGTGAATTTCTGCAGTGCATCTTGTAGACAGAAGACACTGCTGCTACTGAGCATCGATGGTGGAGGGAGTGGATGCTTATGGATGTAGTGCCAAACAAGTGGGCTGCTTTGCCCCGGATGGTGTCAAGCTTCTTGATTGTTGGAGTTGCACCTATCCAGGCAAGTGGGGAGTATTCTATCACACTCCTGGCTTGTGGCTTGTAGATGAAGCACAGCTTTGGAGAATCAGGAAGTGAGTTATGCGTTGCGAGACTCCTAGCCTTTGACCTACTGTTGTAGCCATGGTGTTTATGTAGCAAGTTCAGTTGAATTTCTGATCAATGGTAACCTCCAGGACATACCTGTGCAATTTTCCACACTTTCCATACTTCAGTATTGTAACTGCATTGGAAGAGCTTGGCTAGGGGTGCTGCAAGTTCTGGAGCATTGTTGCCAGAATGTTGTCAGGGCCCACAGCCTTTGCAGTGTCCAGTGTCTTCAACCATTTCTTGATCTCACGTGGAGTGAATCAATTTTAAAGCTTTTGAGAAGATTTGTAGCTCGGGTTGTGGATGAGATAGTAGACTTGCTCATGGAGCCGGTGTGTTTGATTGTAAAAGTTTCATTGCCCTGCTCGGTAACATTGTCAGTGTGCCTCCAGTGAAGGGTTGGTGTTCTGTCCTGCTTGTTATTCATATGCCTCAGTTTGTTGAGATGTTGGGTACCATTTCTGGCTCTGTTTCCCAGTGGTTTGTACACCGGATCTAAAGCAATGTGTTTATTGATGGAGTTCCAGTTAGAATACCAGGCGAGCAGGAATTCCCTGGCATGCCTCTGTTTGGCTCGTGCATTTATGGAGGTATGGAGCTAGTCGAACACAGCTTGGTTGGGACCATCCTTAACGTCAACTTTCCTGCTCCTCTGATGCTGCTGGCCCTGCTGTGTTTTTCCAGCACCACGCTGTATTATCTCTTACTCCAGCATCTGCAGTTCTTATTACCTCTGCGATTATGGATGTGTTGTCCCAGTTGAATTCATGTCCCCCTTTATCAGTGTGTAGTGAGACAAGTGAAATTTGGTCATGTCTTGTTGGTGGCTAGTTCACGTTCACGTATCCTTAGTGTCAGTTTTCTTCTGGTTTGGCCCATGCAGTGTTTCTCATAGTCCTTGCATGGTGTTTTCTATATTACACCAGTTTTGCCGGTTTTGGGTAAAGGATTGTGCTGATGAACGTAAAGGATTGGTCTTGGACATTGTCTGTAAGGTATGATTCTGTGAGTATTACTATGTCAGGCTGTTGCGTGATTAATCTGTGAGACCCAAGCCCCCAGATGTTAGTGAGGAGGGCTTTGCAGGGTCAACAGGGCTGTTTCAGCATTATCTTTTCCGATACCTAGGCTGATGCCGAGTGATCTCTCTCGTTACATTTGTTTGAGACTTTGTAATGATTGGTACAACTGAATGGCTTGCTCGGCCATTTCAGATGGCAGCTAAGTGTCAACCACATTGCTGTGGGTCTGGAGTCACATGTAGGCCAGACCAGACGAGGATGACTGATTTCCATCCCTGAAGGACGTTAGTGACACAGATGGGTTTTTCCGACAATCGACAATGGATTCATGGTCAGCAGCAAATTGATTCCAGATTTTTCTTAAACTGAATTCAAATTCCGACGCCTGCCACAATTCAATTCAAACCAAGATCCCCAGATCATTAGCTGGATTTCTGGATTAATACCAGGCATTAATACCACCCCATTACCTCTCCATTAATGTCACTCATTGTGCTAAAGTACAATGGATGAAAACACTTTCTAGTTGATAAAGTTATATAGTTTCTGTGGGATCATCATTTGTTTTCATTCGTTTTTGATAGGGTCTTGAATGGTAATGTATTGCTAATCATTAGTTGCCTTTGAGAAGGTGATGAGCTTCTGGAAGCCACACAATGCAAGTTCTCCAGAAGTGTTATTCTACCCTTTCATATCAACACACCTCCTGTCTTCGCCCCATACTCCTGAACAGGTCTCGTTAAGAAACTTCTATCAATCTCACATTTTAAATTTACAAATGATTTGGCGTCAATTTTGGTTTGTAGAAGAGATTTCAAATTTCTATTATCATTTTGTGTCATGAAGTGTTTCAGAATTTCACTCCTCAAAGATATGGCTCTAATTTTCAGTCTCCTTTAGTCCTGGATTCCACAACAGATATTTACCGAGAATTGATGAGGTATTAGCTGATATAGTCACATTGGTGTGGACCTTTTAATTCTTCCACAGAATGTGGGTGTCTCTGGTTAGGTCACAATTTATTGCCCATCTCCAATTGCCCTTGAGAAGGATCCCTGTTAGAGCCCACAAAGCCTCCTTCAACAGCATTTTCCAAATCTGTGACCTTTACCACCTGGAGGACAAAGGCCACACTTACATGGGAACACAAATCCTTGAACACTATGGGTAATTTAGCCAATCCACCCAGCCTGCACATCTGTGGACTGTGGGAGGAAACCGGAGCACCCAGAGGAAACCTATGCAGACACGGGGAGAATGTGCAGACTCCACACAGACAGCCGCTCAAGGGTGGAATTGAACCCAGGTCCCTGGCACTGTGAGGCAGCAGTGCTTACCACTGTGCCACTGTGATGCCAATGGTCAGGACCATCAGGGTAACTCCCTCTTGACTGGGCACCATGATGACACCACCTCTGGGATGGTGACGGTGGTGTCTGGGATGTTGCTTGTGAGGTATGATCCCATGGGAATAACTGCCTTTGCTCTGTGAGACATCTCCCCCCAGATTTGGCACAAACTCCTGCTGCGAGCAAGGTGGACTCTGCACAAATCAATGGGGACTGGTTTTGCTCTGGTCTCCAACTGGGTACTGCATTCAGTTTCATAACTTTACACTTTGTAGAAGCTTAAACAACTGAGTGACTTGCTCAAAGGACAATTACAAGTCAACCACATTGGAGCCTGGAGTCACATAGAGAACACACGAAGGTGGCAGATTTTCCTTCGGACCAACAGATGAGCTTTTATGGCCCGGACCACATAGCTGTCATTAGTTTTTGATTTCAAATTTCACCATCTTCCTTGGTGGGATTCAAACCCATGTTCCCAGAACACTGGCCTGTGGAATACCATCCATTGACATTGTCACTGCCTCCCTGTGTTGTTCCCAGCAAAACCATATAGGTGGCGCTTTTCTCATCCGTTTGCTGTGATTGCCCCTCCAAGTGGTGGAAGTTGTAGCTTTGGAAAGGATTTTAATAAGACCCTGCAGTGTATTCCTTAGAGACAACAGACCTCAGCAACTGTGCAACTCTGTGTGGTGGAGAATATGAGTTTTTAAGCTGATGGATACAGCTCGCTGACCTTGAAACAATCAAACCAAACATCCTTCAAAGAAAACAGCAGATCTTGTTCCACCATAAAATAGGTCAAAGTTAAATAAATGAATGGCCTTCTAACTTCCTGGAGATTTCAGAGGCTTGTGACAAAGTTCTGCATGAGCACATTGTTATTAAAGCTGTGAAAATTCCAAGTCATGAATCAGGGACAAATATTCATTGGGGCAGGGGCAGAAATAAAGTGACCACAGTAGGCCCCATAGCCTCTTGGTGCCCCCACCCTCATCACCAGGCCATGTGTCGCACCACATGACTTGCCCCCAGGCTTGAGCCATTGGTTGGGTTACTCTCCTTCACCAATCAGAATGCAAAAAAGACTCATCTCACAATTTGGATCAAATAAAGAACTGCAAATTCTGGACATCTGAAACTAAAACAAAAATTGCTGGAGAAACTCAGCAGGCCCAGTCACTGAAGTTCAGAAAAAGGGTCACTGGACCCGAAATGTTAACCCTCTTTCTCTCTCCACAGATACTGCCAGACCTGCTGAGTTTCTCCAGCAATTTGTGTCTTTGTTTCACAATTGGATGATTTACCAAACACCTCCTGTTGCCCAGGACAATAAAATGTGAGGCTGGATGAACACAGCAGGCCCAGCAGCATCTCAGGAGCACAAAAGCTGACGTTTCGGGCCTAGACCCGAAACGTCAGCTTTTGTGCTCCTGAGATGCTGCTGGGCCTGGTGTGTTCATCCAGCCTCACATTTTATTGTCTTGGATTCTCCAGCATCTGCAGTTCCCATTATCACCTACTGTTGCCCATGTTTAATTTGTTACACTGGTTCAGTGGGTAGCATATTACAGGAGGGGCATGTGACTGGCTCAGCATGTAACTGGCTAGGCATCTAATGGGAGGGTGTAGAACTGTCTGGGTATATAATGGGAAGGCTGTGTGACCATCTGGGTATATATAATGGGAGGGGTTCATAATAGGCCGGGCATGTAACAGGAGTGTGTCTAATTTTGTATAATTTCGTTGTGGGATGTGGGCGTCTCTGACAGGCCCAACATTTATTGCCCATCTTCCAGTTGCCCTTGAGAAGGTGGTGGTGAGCTGCCTTCTTGAACTGCTGCAGGGTTTGACCCACAATGTCCATAAAGAGGGATTTCCAGGATTTTGATCCCACAACAGTGAAGGAACAGCGATATATTTCCAAGTCAGGATGGTGAATGGATTTCGGGGGAACTTGCATGTGCTTGTGTTTTTATGTATCTGCTGCCCCTGTCCTTCTAGATGGAAGTGGCCTTGGGTTTGGAAGGTGCTGTCTGAGGATCTTTGGTGAATTTTTGCAGAGCATCTTTTAGATAGCGCACACTGCTGCTATTGAGCTTCACTATTGGAGGTAGTGGATGTCTGTGGACATGGTGAGAATCAAACAGGCTGTTTCGTCCTGGATCATGTCAAATTTCTTAATTGTTGTTGGGACTGCACCCTTCCAGGCAAGTGGGGAGGGGTCAGGAGGTGAGTACTCGCTACAGCATTCCTAGTCTCTGACTATGGTGGTATATAACAGCTGATCTGTTATTGTTCTGTTTGCTGTCAGCAGAGGATTTTAAAATTGGCCCTTGGAACTAAGTGGGAGCTGTAGTGAGGGGGAAATGGCTGTCAACTACTGCCCTCCCAAGTTAGAATGTGAACCAGTGGTATTTTTCTCATTTAAATTAACACTCTCCCCGTTTAGGCCAACTGTGAGATTGTTAGATTTGGGCCTGTTAGTAATCAAGAAGAATAATGTAAACCAAAGATGTAGCCAAGGATTTGAACTGGGATTTGGATCAGTTATACAGCTGGTCAGACAGATGGCAGATTGAATTTAACAATGACAAATGCAAAGTTTTGCTTATTGGATGAAATAATATGCAATATAAATACAAAATTAATGGAATGTAGTTAGCATAAAGAGATGCGAATAGGGACAGGACTGTAACAGAGCAGTCATTGCTGTTAATCGGATAAGGCAGTTTACAAAATCTAATAGGGTGCTGGACTATGTTGCCAGGAAAGTGGGGTATTAATATCAGAGATAATGGGAACTACAGATGCTGGATAATCCGAGATAACAAATTGTGGAGCTGGATGAACACAGCAGGCCAAGCAGCATCTTAGATGCACAAAAGCCTAATGAAGGGTCTAGGCCCGAAACATCAGCTTTTGTGCTCCTAAGATGCTGCTCGGCCTACTGTGTTCATCCACCCGCTCACTTTGTTATCTTGGGGTAATAACATACTGAGGTGAGTTGAGGTTGTATAAAGCAGAGGTCGGGTTAGAGTTGGAGTGTGCTCTACACGTTCAGCAACTGGATTTGCACTCGACAAAGTGCAGTTCTGTTACTATCACCTAAACAGAAATATGGAGCTCGCTTTTCTGTGACTATACCCACACCCAATGGGTTACAGTAGCTCAAGAGCACAGTACACCAGCAACTTCTCCAGGCCAGTTCAGAATAGGCAATAAATGCTGGCTCAGCCACTGATACCTCCATCCAGGAGTGAATGAAAATAAAGAGCCCAAACGATTTCAAGTTTCAGAAGATTTCACCAATCTTTAGAATCTCGTCATGTGGAAGGAAGCTCTTTGGTCCTTCACATCAAATCTGACTCTTGAAGCAGTTATCCATTAGATCAACTCTCTTGTTCTTTTGCAATAAGACATAGGAGGCGTGTGGGTTCAAGTTCCAATCCAGAGGTTTGAACACATGATTCACACTAATCCCCCTATCACAGACATGAACTGAAGAGCTGCTGTAAGGTTGAAGATGTCCTGCACATCAGATTGAATTTAACCATGACCCTCTAGGTGAGACATAAAAATCCCATTGCATTATTTTGCAGACAAAAAAGACACTATTATGGATGGGAGGTCGACACCTCTCTGATAATTAAAACCAAAACCCCCAGGGAAGCTTGCCTCACCTCATAATCTGTTAAAGAAAATGTGAAAAGTGGTCTAACCTGCCTGTCACGTCTCGATCTATTATAAAGGAGAGGTGAAATAAATGAACTCTGGGCGGTCACTGTACAATCAACAAGTAACAATGTATTTATCTAACTTCTTAACAGTTAACAAATCAACAGAACTACTAACAAACCAAACAATCCCCCCTTAATTACTAACTATTCCTAAATAATACAAAATTCTAACAGTATGTTGTTCCAATAGATATGAGTCCCAATATTATAAATCAAATTAAAGAAAAAAAACTTAATCCCTCAAAATTACAGCCAGGATAAGTCTTCTAGAATGTTATTCACCTTCTCCATTGTCCTCTGGTTAGGAACACATTTCTCTGTCAAATTCTTGTATCAGGAATATTAGCTAAGAGTGCCGCTATACCTTTATTTAGATGATGGTTTTCTGAGAGCTTGGAGATTTCAGTGAGGGCCAGTGATTTTTTTTTTCTTTTGTCTTTAGAGCTGCTGGTTGTTAACACTATTAGATAGCAGTTGCTCTCACACTGACTTTCAAATGCCTTCTTCTTTTATACCCTTGATTACCTATTAATTTCTTATAATAGGATTGGTCCTGGGTTATCAAGACCATCAGATTTAAATTTAATTGGGTTTTGGTGTCTAGGGCCTGGTTTAAATTAAATGGCTAAACCTGTAGAGCTGGATGAACATAGCAGGCCAAGCAGCCCTAGAGGAGCAGGAAGGCTGATGTTTCGGGCCTAAGCCCCTTTTCTGAAGAGGGGTCTAGGGCCGAAACATCAGCCTTTCTGCTCCTCTGATTCTGCTTGGCCTGCTGTATTCATCCAGCTATACACCTTGTTATCTCAGATTCTCCAGCATCTGCAGCTCCTACTATCTCCAACTTCAAAAAATTGTTGTCTTTGCCTGCTAACAGTATAGTCTTTTGATACAAGGCTTCAATTTCAAGAACTCTCTGTACATCTGCTGTCTGCGGACTTTTTTAAAATCCAAACCTAAAAACACATAATCTTTTAAAGGGAACACTCACTTCACCGCCCCAACATTTACAAACAAATTCCTACGTCCTGGCTTCCAGTCCACAAGTACTCCACCCAACTTTGCAACATTTTGTCAAAGCTGTCAACTTGCCCACATCAGGACATTTTGCAAGAATATACTTTTGGGGGGAACCAACATATATTTTTTTAACAAGAATGGGGAGTGCTCCTTCCTTAGCAAGTGGATGCTGGTTGGTGGAGATGAAGGTATGGAGAACATAGCTGTTACTGCTGTTTGACTGCTAACAGCCAGGCTTTGTTTAGATTTTAAACCAAGCAGGTTGACAGTGTTTGGAGATTAATTTGTGAATGGCAGTCACCTATTTAATCGAGTTGAGTGATACATGTTCTTTCTGTCTGAATGTGTATTATCATAGGTAGCTTGTAGTACATGAGATTGCATCACACTGCAAACCCAACTGTCAATCCCAGATTGGTATCAATGCTTTCTCTTATACATTCTAGATTAACCAACAAATTCTGTCCAATTACAGAATCACATCTAATATTAGACATTGTGGTACATATTTGTTACATGCAGCTTGGGTATGGTTAATATCTTGCTTGTGACAAACAGTAGTAGAGATATGCTGTTTGATGTCGTCCACTAATATTCGGGATGTAATGGCCAACATTGTGTGGCAGAGTTGTGTATATAAAACTAAATATGTGATTGCACAGGGTGCTGTTATTTGAGCATGTGTACACACTGCAGCTCTATCAACTCAACAAAAAGGTGACAGCCATTCACAAGTTCACTTCTGAGGAGATTGCCCTGACTCATTAGACTCAACCTGCCTGGTTTCAAATTTTAAACAAAGCCTGGCAGTAAACTTTTAATCGGCATTAATGTGTGCATTCTCCATGGTAATGCCTGTACCAATCAAAGTCCACTTGCTAACCAATCAGCACTCTCCTCTCATGCAGTATAAACGTTGGTTTTCCCCTTTTAATTGTATTCTTGCAAAATGCCCAGATGACTGCACGATGAGAACTTTGACAAAACATGTCTTTTTTCAGAAATACTCAAGTTCTTTGAACAAACAACAATTTTAACGAAGATTAGTGGAGGTCTTCTCATATCCTGCGAGATATTTACCCTTCAACTAAGATCACAGAACCAGACGAATGCCTTAGTTAAAAGCTGAGAGAAATTGTCCTGCCTTTCATGGTATCTCTACTTACTGTCTGTCACCAGCTGTAACACATTGCATTCGATGAGGAAGCGGGTGGCGGGGCGGTGGAAAGAAGGGTGGCAGACGACACTATTAGTTTAGAAATAACCAAGGTTGAGAAAGCAGTCAGGACCACATGAGTGACTGGCATGCTCTGTCATCTACATCTTTACTTGCAGGTGAATTAATAGACACACCAGAGCTTCAGCTCCCTCACTAGTCAGTGAATTTGATGTACCAACATTTCCCTTCAACCTGAGGAATGAGCTATGGTCTCTCCTTACATGATACATAAAGTAGGCTGTCAGATGGTAAATAAAACCTCCCCTTATTTATATTTACACTGCGTCAGCACCTCATTGGATTAAGCAGAGGCCCTGACGCCCAGTCATTGCAGCTCTCTGAAGATAACCTCATAGTAATATTAGGCTGTAATGTTATGCTTCCAATTGATTAGTTCTCTCCTGCAGAATTGAATTTCATGTTGTGTTGATGGAGATGTTTGTTCACATGTGATTGGTTCGAAATGACATGCAAAGCGCAGAAGGAAAGGTGTATAATTTTGCATCGAAATTTCAAGGACACACTGTCACTGGTGGAGGTGTCACATCCCACAGCATGAGGGACTCTCATCAAGCTTCACAAAACCAGTGAGTAGAGTGTGTACTGTTTCTAACCCGTGCTGTACCTCCAGAGGACATGTGTGTGTCGATGGAAGAGACATACAGTGGTCTATTCCTCACCAGCATCTTTAGCCTTGATAAGCTCATCCGCAGAAAAAAAGTCATTAGATGGTTATGTATCCCTGTTGGAGAGTTATGTAGACAATTATAACGGCCAGAACATTCTAGAAAAGTATACAACCATGAAAAGATGCAGTGACAATTCGTTAGTCTGAGGCCAGGACTGAGAAATGAAAGTTTCAAAGGAAGGATTGAAATATTGAGCACTTTCTCACTGGAACAAAGTCAAGATGAGAATCTGAATAAAGATTTACAATTTATCTACAAGACTTCTTTCCAATGACAGCCAGGTCAGCAACAAAAGAGTTATAGACTCACGCAGAGATTCAAGTTGGAAGAAAATGTTTACACAGAGCACACCAAGAGCTGTTCCACTTGAGCGCAACTCATATTATTCATCACCCATGAAACAAAAACTGCTTCAAGTACTGCAGTGCTAGATTTCTTTGTCCAAATGCAAACACTCCTATCACCTCAGAGAGTTCAGGTCTCCCAGAGACGCTTTGTGGGAGTTGCTGGAAGGTTTGCTTTGTAGGGTAAAAGTCATCCTCCACAAGCAAAAATGGTTTAGTTTAAAATTAATCTTGTTTTATAAAATATTCATTTTTACAGAACTGCACCAAGGCACCTTTCATGACCCTGAGCAAACAGCATAGAGAAAGCTTCCTCAGGGAAACAACTGTGATGAATGACCTTGCACTTGAGTCAGAAGCTTTTGGATTCAGGACCCTGTCCAAAATCCTACAGCCAATAATCTGGGAGGGAGTGTATTTATTCACTGCATGTGGGCATTGTTGGTTAGGGTAGCACTTATCACCCACTCCATTATTACTCAGAAGGTATTTGCTGTGGTCTGGAGTCACATATAAGCCAAACCAGGTCAGAATGGTAGATTGCTCTCCATAACAGGTATGAGTGAACAGATTTTAGTTTCCCCTGATTGGATACAAATTTTACTGTCTTCTGCAATGTGTGGGTGGGGTAGGTGGGGGGGAGGTGCGCGGAGGTGCTGGGTGTGGTGTTAAACTCATGTCCCTAGAACATTAGTCTGGACTGCTAGGCCGGTGAGACTGCCTTGATGCCACTACCTCACCAGGTACTGTCAGATGTTAAGCTGAGACTTGCTGTATCCTCTCATGTTCATGTGAAAGTCCTGCGACATCATATGAAGTTCTCCCAGGTTTGTCCTGGCCAACACTTGTTCTTCAATCATATGACTAGATAAATAGATTCTCTGGTTGGAGACTTATTTGTGGGAGTTTGCTGTAATCAGTGTGGCTGCCTTAGGTCATTGGTTATGTTTCAAATGTACTTCATTGGCTATAATTTGGAACACCACTTGAGAATGTGTCAGACACTATACGCAGGAAAAGTGGACTCGGTTTCTTGGAAAATTTACAATGAAGCCTAAGGGAAAAAAGCAGCCGACTTGTAATTAGGAACTTGGAATGCCTGATGTTGCTTTTACATGGTACATTAGTTCTCGAGGAAGCACAAGGTTGGCTACACCCTAAAGCCATTATTTAACTAATGTGGAATCTAGTGGGAATCTGAAAAAGAGCGCCACAATTTCAATTGTGGCCACAAACAGCAGTTGCTGTTGAAAGCGTGATAAGGACAGGCTTGTCTCTGATGCTTCTAAGGGCAAGTTGTCCATTCACTGTCACTGCCCAAGATCACACCTGAGGCCAGGAGGGTGGATCACAAAGATGCTGCCAGTAACTGAGCAAGAACGAATACCTTCAAATCAAACTACTTGAGCTCAGCAGGTAACCTTTTCAAGGTGAAAACAGAATGAATCGCATCCTTCGACAGCACCTGATATTTCTGTGACACTTTTAAGGTATTAAAATATCCCAAGGCACTTCACAGGACCATTGTTAAACAAAGTAGGACACAGTTATGTAAAGAGATACCAGGGCAGCTGGCCAAAAGAGGTTGGTTTCAAGGAATGTCTTTGAGACTGAGAAAGAAGTAAAAAGAAATTTTCACGTTTAATGAGAGAATTCCAAAGCTTTTACCACTGGCTATTTACAGCACTACCACCAATGTTGGAGTGATTAAAATTGAGGATTGTCAAGAGACTAGAATTGGTGGAGTGCACTGGAATGAGGAGGTTTTTGGGCCAGGAAGAATCTACAGAGGTAGGGAGAGGCCAGACCAGGGAGGAGTTTGAAAAAAAAGTTAATGAATATTAAAAGCATAGCATTTCTTGACTGAGAACCAATGTAAATCAGTGAGAACTTGGGTAATTGATGAATGGGACTATAAGTAAGACGGTAGTGGTACTTATGAGTAGAAGAATGTTGCCACTTTCTTGTTTCCTTTGATTGGGTCTGAGGGACAATTGAATTTACAGTGTTAGAGAATCAACCATTATTGAGTCTTAACATGAAGAGGTTCTTGTCTTAATAATTTTTTAATTTATTTCTTGGTTGCAATTAGGTACAAGTTACATTACCTAGCTAGGCACTGTTACTAAGGCTATGAGGAGACACAGGTGACACATCTAAAACTCTTTCATTACCCAGAGCTGTCCTTCTGATTTTGCCACCCAGTCCCCCAAGCTTTATCCAAGCGGTTAACATTTGTACATTCATGTACATAATTACATTGACAACTACCCCAAATTCAGGTGGTATGGAGGTTTCACAACTGTTCCATACTGCATTGCCTTCGAACTTGGAAAATTTGTAAATCTTTAGTTTGAGGATTATTGACCTTTATTCTGATCTCGACTGTTCATCGTCTGCAAACTGTCTCTCCACTGGAGGCCTTTTATCTCCTTTCCAGAGGACATAATGCTAACACAAGTGCTTGGTCCATCACCTCTGGAGAACCCTTAAGTTTCAGAATGTCTTTTTCAGAGGAATTCTTCTTTGCAAAACCAAGAAGTTGCTCAGAAACAAAACTCATGAATTTGCAACAGGAAAGATGAATGCTCAGTGGAAACAATGCTTTCATTTTCACAGTATCCTGGGTTTCTGAGGCAGGTAATTTCTCCTTTATAACTATGTCCTGAATCTGTAAACATTGGTCTAATTTCTGTGGAGTTGTTTGCAGCACACTTTCATTTTGTTTAAACAGATCTGTCGCTCTCAATCTGCAGATAGATCTGTGTTTATGTATATAAACTCTTTACTTCAATTGCTTGGTTAGGTTGGAAGATTTTGTTCGTTCTCCTTGGTTATTGTGCTGATGCATTGAACTCATCCCCATCCCCAGTCATGACCCTGGAGGATTGTTATTTTCTTAACATTATCTCTGCACTGCTACTGACAGTTCTGCTTTGGAGGATGAAAAAAAATCAACTTCTTTTCTTGAATTTGTCATCTCGTCATGCCTACATTAAACTAAAATTCACAATAACAATTTATCCTGCAGGAGGTTTTGTTACTTGAACAACGTCTGTTAATGATTCTTCAATGAGCTGAAGTCAGCTAGAATACTCATTCTCGTCAATACTCGCTTATGCTCACAAACTCTGCTAATTTCTGCCAGTGATGGTAGGAGTGGACAACAATTCCACCAATCCTAGTTAGCCACAAATTTCCTTCCCATTAACAGTATGAAACAATTCTCTTTATGTCAACGAGAGGCAATCCTAATAGATTTTCAATACTTTTCTTGTGAGAATTTTATGTTCCACGGTGCTGATACTGACACCCCAGTTTCTGCTATTTAACCTACTCTTTGTGTTGGTTTGTCACATTTGCTTTAAATTGTTAGTTTATAAAGAGAATAGCTTCTGCTGCTCTCCTGTGACAAGTTTATCCACTCTCAGGATTTGCTTGTGTTTCTTTCTGGTCTCTGTTTCCAATATAATCTATGTAGCTTTCAAAATTCTTTGGTGTGTAATAAATCTGACAAAATTCATCAATAATCCCAACAACACTTCTGTCTCTTGTAAATTCTGATTTCAAAGCTCCGTAGTTGCAGTTTTCCACTGGTCTGAAATTATTACTAACAAAATCAACAACCGATTCCCCTACATGCTGAATGCTTTTGTTCTTTCATATATTTTACTTCTTTTCAGATTAAAGTAATTATCAAAAACTTGAAGAACAGCCACTAAAATCTCTGACTTTTTTTGTTTTAATGATTTATAATATCATCAGGTATAGGCCCTATTGAATACATTAGTGATTTGTTTTACTCAGTTTATGATTTAATGTTTAAGTTTGAAGCAATTCTGTATGTTAGTAATGTTTTTCTTCAAGATGTCCATTCCTATGCTCTATTTGCTCTTTCCCACTATTAAAACTGCAGATAATATGACTTTTCCCATCATATCTTCCTACAATGTTTTTTTTCCTCCTTATTTTAAAGCTTTTGAAAATCTACAATATCACAAAGCTATCATATTTTCTTTCCTTTGAAGACTTACATTCTTGTAAATTGCAATTGTTTTGTGTTATAGCTTTTAAACTGTGCAGTATAACAAGCTTGTTTTAATCCTTTTAATCTGTGAAACAGCAATGCTGCAAAACTGTAGCACTTACTGGTAATGTTCCCACATTTTCACAGTCAAAAGGATGATATCTCATGTTTTGCAGCCCAATAAACAATGTTGTAACCACGATTTCTGCAAATAAAGCCTTATACTAGTGGTCTCAACAAATTCTCCCCACCAGAGCCATGATTTAAATTGCAGATCTCTTGCACATTTTTCTGCCTCAAAGTCTTCTGTTAGGGTCCATCTGCTTTAGTTTTTACATTGTTCTTCTTTCCTCTGAATTCTGCTTCTTGGCATTCCCAATTTTATGATTTTAGTATGGAATGTTTTTTGCTATTTGCTCACAGGATGAGGGTGTCGCTGGCTAGGCTAGCATTCATTGCCCACCTCTAATTGCCCAGAGAGTCAACCACATTGCTGTGGGTCAGAAGTCACGTTCTAGGCCAGACTAGGTAAGGATCACAGATTTCCTCCTCTAAAGGACTTTAGTGAATCAGATGTTTTATTTTCCAACAATCAATAATGGTTTCACGATCATTAGACTCTTAATTCCAGATTCTTTGCTGAATTCAATTTCCATCATCTGCCATTGGCAGGATTTGAACCCAGGTCCCCAGAACATTAATTGAGCTTCTGGAATAATAGTCTAGCAATAGCACCACTAGACCATTGCCTTCCTATACTACCAGTCGCCCTTGATTTCCTACTATAACTATGTCACAAATACTCATTGCAAACTATGCTTCCTCCTTTCACTCATAGCCTTCTCAGCCTGTTTTTTTTTTGCACAATTAGTCTAAAGGTTCTCCCTTTGGCCAACACAGATTTTTAAGTACATTCGGGAAGCTCCAATGCATTGTCTTCCCTACTAAACCTTTGTTCTAAAATCCCTACGGTCCAAATAGAGGCCATTCGGCCCATCAAGTCTGCACTGACCCTTTGATGAGCTTCCCACCCTATCCCTGTAAACTCATGTTTACTACAGTTAGCCCACCTATCCTGCACATTACAGAGAAATTTAGCATAGCCAAACTATCTGGCCTGCACACCTTTGGACTGTGGGAGGTATCCACAGCACCCGAGGGAGAATGTCCGTGTGGAGTTTGCACAGTCACCCAAGGCTAGAATTGAACCTGGACCCCTGGCGCTGTGAGGCAGCAGTGCTAACCGCTGAGGCACCATGCTGCCCCACTTTAACTGGGAAAGCTCCTACAGATCCTTGCTTTTCAATGGAATTGGTATCTGCCAGGTGGACTAGTCTTCAAGTTCTGACTAGATCACACCTCACCATCTGTGCTTCCCACTAGATCTGAGGTAGAGGATTTAGCCTGGCACTTATTTTCTCACTTATTGATCTGCAGCAAATTAGTGCTGGTTACTTGTTGGTTCAAGGGCTTGCAGCTGCTGACTGTCTGTGGGAGTAGTTCATCAAGTGGAAAATATGCTCTTGTGGCACAGTGGTGGTGCCCAACCTCTGAGTCAGGAGACCCAGGTTCAAGTCCCATCTACTCTGGCAATGTGTAATAACATTGTTGAACAGGTTAATTAGAAAATATCTTAAAAGTGGCAAAGCCTGAAAGCCCACATGATCTTCTAGAACTGCCGTCTCCTGGGTCCAATAGATTTTTTTTTACAATTGTACCTTATGGCAGTAAGCAACAAAAAAAACTCCACTGATTACCTGAAACAGAAAGATACTGTCATCAATCCTTTTTCTGTGATTGAGGCTAACAGCCTGGGCGGGGTTTATGGTGGAGACAAGAAGTTGGACTTTTTTTTGTTTTGTACTCATCAGAGCTACAACACAAGAAACTGATTTGAGTAAAGGCATACTACATTATGTACAACATGAGGAAAGGTTTCTGTTTGTTTGGATAATCTCTGGCATGGATAGTTAATTGTCAATGCTAATTTTCAGATCAGGCAGCTAGATTCTGATTGGCCGGGTGTTGCCATGAGGATACAGTAAAGATTGAATATCTGTATGATTCAGTTTTTTTTGAAAATGTTGCAGTATGTGTACTAATTCCTTTTGCCTACAAAAAACAGGGCCATGTGTACTGTGCAAATGTGATGCATCACATTGCGAGCATGACTGATGAGCTTACATTGGTTTCTGATGTAACTCTTAGCACATTTGGGATTTTTAAACAAATGATTTCCAGTTGCAGAGCCATTGCTAACTGTGGATATACTTTTTTGAGGGGTGCAAGCGTGGACCAGTTCAGTGTGTTTGGTATGTTGCCTGCTGCAAATCATTGGTACATAGAACTTATAAACCTAGCACTTAATCTGCCCTATCACATTATTCACCTGTACAGTAGGCAACATGCTTTTTGGGTTTGACAGCAGCATCCTGTTAGCGGAGAAAACCAGGCATGGATTTACTACACAGTAGCAGCATGAGACCGATAGCTGCACCAGTTATAGTAAGAACTGCAGATGCTGGAGTCAGAGATAATACAGTGTGGAGCTGGAGGAACACAGCAGGCCGGGCAGCATCAGAGGAGAAAGCTGACATTTCGGATCAGGTCTCTTCTTCAGAAATGGGGGAGGAGGAAGGCAGCCTCTGAAATAAAGAGAGAGGATGGGTGGGGCTGGGGAGGGGAGGTGGGATGGTGATATGTGAGTACAAGTAGGCAGTGGTGGCGATTGGCCAATGAGGTAGGGAGGGTGGATAGGTGGGAGAGAAGGTGGACAGGTCAGGGAGGTGGGGATGAGAGGGAGGGCTGATCCTGGGATGAGGTCGGGAGTGGAGAGATTTTGAATCCGGTGATCCTTCCTCAGTACCGGTCACTGGAGTGAAATGTTAACTGTGATTTTTTTCTTCACAGATCTACCAGACCTGCTGAGCTTTCCCAGCAACTTATGTTGTTGTTTCTGATTTACAGCATCTGCAGTGCTTTTCGGTCTTCATGGTGCACAGCTGATTAGGGCCCTGTTCAGGTGGTTACCAAGAAGATCGATCTAGCATGTAGGATAGGAGGAATCCCAATGAGTATGTTGATCAGTAAATTGCACATAACGAACATAGAGGGACAGCCACTGGTTGAGCCTGAAGAAGAAGAGGCTGATACATTAACACAATGTAATTTATTACAAGAAAGCAGTTGGGTGCAAGCTACATGATCTAGTTGGAGCGTTCTTGTGATGCAATGGTAGCATCCCTACTTCTGAACTAGAAGGCCTGGGTTCGTGTCCCACCTGTTCCAGAGCATGTGATAGCATTTCTGAATCACATTGATTAGAAATATCAACGTTGGGCAGTTAGACATTATTAGCAAGACTTATGAATGACTGGCTTGTCCCTTTTGATATTCAAAGTTATTGTCTCAATTTCCTCACCCAAGACAATATGGCATCATCAGATTGGGTGGGGCTCAATGTAGTCGCCAACATTAGTCCTTTCAGAGCTATTACCTTTGAAGCAGACCTGGATCTCAGGGTTTTTAATGACCTCAGTATTAAGGGTAGAATGTGAGAGACCAGCAGAAATGGTTGAGTCTTGAGGCAATGAGAGCATGAATAAGGGGTTTAGCAGCAGAATTGTAAGTCAGGGCGAATCACTCTCTTCAAATTAAAACATAGAATAATCCTTATCCTTTTGTATCCCCTATTTCTGATGACATGTATGGAAAAGAAAAGCTGAAACACTAGTATTCTTGGGTAAAACCATAGACTGAATCCCTGTCCACAAACCAATCCCAAAGTTTTGTCTTAATTGGGGCTAGATTAGCAAAAGAAAACCTCAGAAAGTTGTGGAGGTACTTAAGACCAATTGCAAACACCAGGGAGCCTTCTTAAATTAGCAGTGCAATCTGGATTAATCATTTGTCACCTCCAGTCATGAGGAAAAAGCTGCACCAAAGCAAAATGCATTTAAACATCAAATAAATGGAGCAGTGAAGCCCAGGTCTCTTTTCTAAAATGTAAGGAAGCTCAGTCGAAAGGACTGGGCAATGATGCTTCCCACCTCTTACAGCTGCTCTCCCACTATTCCATTAACTGAACAACCTAAGTAGTAATTGGAAACATACTCTGAAAGGCCAAGTACTGGTTGCGGCACAGTAATTGGTAGGGAAATAAGAGAGAAGTCACTTTGAGTGGAACCTGCATCTCACACATTTTAACACTTGAATTTGCCAACCATTTTGGTAAAGTGATATTTGTCAGAACTGAATGGAAAATGGAGGGGGATGACCATAGCATTAATCCTAATTCCCAATTTGTATCTGATGCCCATCGATCATCCTAATGTTCGGCACTATGATTACCTAATGGCCTGGACTCTGTGGTCGTCATAACAACGGTCTGAATTTGTGATACAGCATCTCTTGTCTTACTCTCAAGGAGGGAATTGTTATGATCTGTATTTTGCTGCCTGAATCATTGGTAGAAGAATTAGGTCAACATTTGTAAAGATGAACTTTACAGGGACCTGGGAGGGAGAGGGACCAATTCAAAAGCCTTGTTAAGTAGCCAGCATGAGCATGATGACCTGAATGACCCCTTTCCATGTTGTAAGATTCTATGATAAGTATCAACACTTAAGAGCAAATGAAAGATGTGCATTTTTGCAATGCCTTTCATATCATAAAGCACTTCATGAGTAATGAAGTAACTTTGAGATGTGATTACTATTGTTAAGCTTCCAAACATCAATGACAGAAATAAGCAGATAATGTGTTTCCGTGATGTTGGTTGATGAAGAAATACCTTGCAGTTCTTCAGGCAGTGGTATGGAGCATTTCAGACCCTCCTGAGAGATCAGGAGGAGTCTCATTTTAACATTTCATTTATAACATGGTGCCAGTGAAGTGCTTTCTCAATATTGCATATGTTTTCTTCTTCTTCCTCATCATTGATGCTTCCCTGGGGTTGATCATGGGAAACTTTCATGGTGCAGACAGATTGTTTGTTTCTATGGAGCAATGGGTGCAGATGATCACTAGGAAACATGCCTGGTTGCTCAGATATGGATTGCCATTGACTTCAAATGAAGAAACCAAATGATTTTGCTTCAAGCCATCCAACTGACTACGAGATTGATTTCAAATTAATCATTGCCTGTTGTTCCTGGACAGGATATTTCATCATAGAATCATTAGAACCCCTACAGTGTGGAAGCATGCTGTTTGATCCATCGAGTCCACACTGGCCCTCTGAGATCTCACCCAGACCCAACCCCCCCCTACCCTGTCCCTGTAACCCTGAGTTTCCCCTTGGCTAATCCACCCACCCTACGTGCCCCTGGAAACTATGGAATGGAATGCCTCAGGCAAGGGGAGAGGTTGAGAATGAGAGTCATAGAATCTCTACAGTGCTGAAAGAGGCCATTTGGCCCATTAAGTCTGCACCTAACCCTCCGAAGAGCACCCACCCAGAGCCCCATCCTATCCCTGAAACCCCATTTTTACCATAGCCAGCCCACCTAGGCTTCACAACCCTGGACCCACGGGACAATTTAGTGTGGCCAATCCACCTAACCTGCACATCTTTTGACAATAGGAGGAAACCACACAGACACTGAGAGAATGTGAGTCAGTCAAGGGTGGACTCAAACACAGGCCCCTGGCACTGTGAGTCAGCAGTGCTAACCACTGAGCTGCTGTGCCACTCCATTTCTTTCATTATGATCCAGTGCAACAACCAAAAGCCATTCTCTAGGAAATTAAATGTTAAGGAAATAAATACTGCTGAAAACAAACTTAAGTTTATCTCACTAACTCTAACCATCTCATAGTCACATGATGTTTACCTACATTCATAAGAAGACTTACCCTACAGTTGTCTCCTGTGTCTCAGTGGGTAGAACACATGCTTCTAAGCCAGAAGTTTAAGGAATCCCTGAGACTTGAACACATAGCCTTTACTGACCTACAGTGCAGCACCAAGGCAGTGCTGTGTTGTCAGAGAAACTGAAAAATTGATTTGCCTGGGAGAGTGCAATCCAGATTTACCGAATGATATGTGGCCTCCCAAGAATTAGATCATAAGACCATAAGACATAGGAGTGGAAGTAAGGCCATTCGGCCCATCGAGTCCACTCCGCCATTTAATCATGGCTGATGGGCATTTCAATTCCACCTCCCTGCACTCTCCCCCTAGGCCTTGATTCCTTGTGAAATCAAGAATTTATTGATCTCTGCCTTGAAGACATTTAACGTCCCGGCCTCCACTGCGCTCCGTGGCAATGAAATCCACAGGCCCACCTCTCTCTGGCTGAAGAAATGTTTCCTCATTTCCATTTTAAATATTCCCCCTTGAATTCTAATGCTGTGCCTGCCTAATGGAAACAACTTCCCAGCGTCCACCCTTTCTAAGCCATACATTATCTTGTAAGTTTCCATTAGATCTCCCCTCAACCTTCTAAACTCTAATGAATACAATCCCAGGATCCTTAGCCATTCATCATACGTTAAACCTACTATTCCAGGGATCATCCAAATGAATCTCTGCTGGACACGCTCCAGTGCCAGTATGTCCTTCCAGAGGTGTGGGCCCAAAATTGGACACAGTGTTCTAAATGGGGCCTAACTAGAGCTTTATAAAGTCTCAGAAGCACATCGCTGCTTTTATATCCAACCCTCTTGAGACAAACGACAACATTACATTCGCTTTCGTAATCATGGACTCTACCTGCAAGTTAACCTTTAGAGAATCCTGGACCAACACTCCCAGATCCCTTTGTACTTCAGCTTTGCGAATTTTCTCACCGTTTAGAAAATAGTCCATGCCTTTGTTCTTTTTTCCAAAGTGCAAAACCTCGCATTTGCTCACGTTGAATTTCATCAGCCATTTCCTGGACCACTCTCCTAAACTGTCTAAATCTTTCTGCAGCTTCCCCACCTCCTCAGTACTACCTGCCTGTCCACCTATCTTCATATCATCGGCAAACTTTGCCAGAATGCCCCCAGACCCTTCATCCAGATCATTAATATATAAAGAGAACAGCTGCGGCCCCAACACTGAACCCTGCGGGACACCACTTGTCACTGGTTGCCTTTCCGAAAAAGAGCCTTTTATCCCAACTCTCTGCCTTCTGTCAGACAGCCAGTGCTCAATCCAAGCCATTAGATCACCTCGAACACCATGGGCCCTCATGGCCACCATGAGGAGAGATTGCATGAAGTAGCGCTGTATTCCCTGGAACTTAGAAGCTTGAAAGGTGATTTGATTGGAGCTCACATAATATTGAGAGGAGCAGAATGTGAAGAGATTTATTTTTTGCAGATTTGAGAGCCTTGGGTCATGAAACATTGCCTGAAAATTAAAGCAATTTCTTAGTTAAACCTAAGTAACACTTCACCACACAAAAGGATTTGAAACTATTTCACATCAATGACAATCGACGTGGGATCAATTGTTAATTCTAAATCTGAGACTGACTGAATTTTGATAACGCAAGATATTAAGGCAAAGTCGGGCATACAGAGTTAGGTTGCGTATCAGACATGAACTCATTGAATAGTGAAACAGTTCAAGCTTTATGCCAGTGCTCCTGGTTACTGTCCTTTGGATGGGCCAGTAAACTGAGATCCTGTCTGTTCTTTCAGGTAGATGGATCATATCCTGCAATACTGCTTTCAAAAAGAGAAGGGTTGTTCTTCCTGATGTCTTATCCCTGAACAAAGATCACCAAAATCATTACCTCTCTGTTTGTACGTGTTGGCTGTGCACATATTTAGCTGTTGCACATCATATCTTCAACAATGGTAAATCAGGAGTCATAGCCCACAAGACACCATAGGTATCTCCCCCTTTAATGAGAGACACTGGCTCTATATAGCTTCAGAGCCATGACTCCACAGGCATGGAGTAAGGTGAGGGTGCAGGGCCTTGGTGAATTACTGCTAAAGGAATTGAAAGCACGCTGTTGGCTTTAGCTCAACTATGATTATAATCTAAAAGCATTTCAGCAGCTGAAAAACTCCGGGCTGTCCTGAAGTCATGAAAGGTGCTATATAAATGCAAGTGCTTCTTTTTTAAAAAAATAATTTAATATAAATTTCAATAACTCAGCTTCCTATATCTTCAGGATCTGCACTGTTGCATCTTTATACGATCAATGCATGTAAGGCAGGATTTTGCTCTCAATGTTGCTAGACTTTGCGTAAGCTTGCATTATCTGGAAAGTTGGATGACACCTCTGTCTCCAATTGATTTTAAGTGAAGAAAGCTGAAGATAGCTGTTGTCATACATCAGTCAACTTCTGGTCTTATCCTGTCAAACATACATGCACTTATTACAACCAAATTTATGACAAAGGCAGCATAGCCTTCCATAAAAGCCAATGAGGCAATAACAGCAGATTATCTTTGAGAGGCAGACGAATATCACAGTGATAATTGTCCCATTTGTTAGGACATCTCCCTCGATGCTACCTCACTGTGTGTATTTGCATCGCAGTAACCATGGGGATTATAAGAAAGTCAGTTGGGGTGTTGAAGTTTGTTCACACATTGCCCAGGAAACAATACAACTCAGCAAAAAATCTCAGTGAAAAGCCAAAGATATTTATTCAATAACTGTGCCTATTATGAAAAGGAGATCAGCAAAATACCTTCCTGTTGTAGCAGCATCAAGCTTTACAGGCTTCAATTATTCAGAAGTCACTTCATTATAATGAGGTTGTGCATTTTCTGCCACTAAATTCCTACTTTGCTGTGCCATCTATGGTGCTCTATCCAAACCATTGCATAATTCAATTTCATTTTAACGTTTTTTTGTAAATCTGTCATAGTGAGGGTACGTTTTTATGTTTTTCTAATACCAAATATAAGATATAGGTACTAAATTATTCTAGAGCAGTAAGACTGTGCTAATTTTTGGGTCTGTAGCTTATTAAAGTGTAGAGATGGCCTTTAGTAGAGTAATGTGCTCTTCCTGTCAGATGTGGGAGATTAGGGAGTGTTTCTTGGAGGGCCAAAGGGCCTGTTCCTGTGCAGTAATTTTCTTTTCTTTGTTTCCATTTTCCTGACTATTTTGTTTGCAAGTATGTTCACTTGCTAATCCTATCATATTGTGTGGATCAGTTGTAGAGGCAGTTCGAGGCAATGAGGATTTTACAGGACACTGTGATGGATGACAGTTTCACGAAGGTAGAAAAACCGCAGGTACAGTCGGATAATGAAATGTGAGGCTGGATGAACACAGCAGGCCCAGCAGCATCTCAGGAGCACAAAAGCTGACGTTTCGGGCCTAGACCCTTCATCAGAAAGGGGGATGGGGAGAGGGAACTGGAATAAATAGGGAGAGAGGGGGAGGCGGACCGAAGATGGAGAGAAAAGAAGATAGGTGGAGAGAGTATAGGTGGGGAGGGAGGGAGGGGATAGGTCAGTCCAGGGAAGACGGACAGGTCAAGGAGGTGGGATGAGGTTAGTAGGTAGGAAATGGAGGTGCGGCTTGGGGTGGGAGGAAGGGATGGGTGAGAGGAAGAACAGGCTAGGGAGGCAGAGACAGGCTGGGCTGGCTTTGGGATGCAGTGGGTGGAGGGGAAGAGCTGGGCTGGTTGTGTGGTGCAGTGGGGGGAGGGGATGAACTGGGCTGATTTTGGGATGCGGTGGGGGAAGGGGAGATTTTGAAACTGGTGAAGTCCACATTGATACCATTAGGCTGCAGGGTTCCCAAGTGGAATATGAGTTGCTGTTCCTGCAACCTTCGGGTGGCATCATTGTGGCACTGCAGGAGGCCCATGATGGACATGTCATCTAAAGAATGGGAGGGGGAGTGGAAATGGTTTGCGACTGGGAGGTGCAGTTGTTTATTGCAAACCGAGCGGAGGTGTTCTGCAAAGTGGTCCCCAAGCCTCCGCTTGGTTTCCCCAATGTAGAGGAAGCCACACCGGGTACAGTGGATGCAGTATACCACATTGGCAGATGTGCAGGTGAACCTCTGCTTAATATGGAAAGTCATCTTGGGGCCTGGGATAGGGGTGAGGGGGGAGGTGTGGGGGCAAGTGTAGCATTTCCTGCGCTTGCAGGGGAAGGTGCCGGGTGTGGTGGGGTTGGATAGATGGTTTGCCTCCAGGAAAGGTATAAGAGGGAGGTGTTGCTGCAGGACTCTTCTGTGGCTAATCCCATCTCGAACAAGTATTCTGTTCTGGAAAATGTAGGGGGTGATGGATTTTCAAGGGAATGTAGCACTGATGGCCAGGTTTCTGGGACCGAGACTGGTTCTGTGTAATAAAGAGTAAGCCAGTTTCTAAGTGATTGATTGTGACTGGGGACTTGCTAGTCAGGAGCACTGCCAGATATTTCTGCGGCCAACAATGAAACCTCAAGGTGGTGAGTTGCCTCTCTGGTGTCAGGATCAAGAATATCTTAGAGAGGGAGAGGGAGGGGTACACATTGGCACCAACAACGTAGAAAAGGAAAGGACAATGTTCTGAAAAGAAAGTGTAGGAAACGAAGCAGGAGGTTAAAAACAAGATCTTTGAGGATAGTAATATCTGCATTACTCCCTGTGCCACAAGCGAGTGAGGGTAGGAATAGAAGGATAGAGCAGGTGAATGCGTGGCTGAGGAGCTGGTGCATGGGAGAAGGATTCACATTTTTTCGATCATTGGAATCTCTTCTGGAGTAGAAGTGACCTGTATAAAGAAGATTGCATCTGAATTGGAAGGGGACCAATATCCTGGCAGGAAGATTTGCTGGAGCTACTCAGGAGGCTTTAAACTAGGGAAGAACAGGACTGAAAGCTTAATGTTCCAGGGGATAGATGCATAGGAAGGAGGGTGGGGCAAGAAAGGAGGGGGATATGATGTTTTTGGTCAGGGACAACCCTGTGGGAAGGATATGCCAGGGAGTATGTCTCGTGAAGTTATTTGGGTAGATATGAGAAAGAGGAAAGGGATGATCACCTTAATTGGATTGTACTGTAGACCCTACTAGACAGCAGGAAATTGAGAAGCAAATTTGTAAAGAGGTCTCAGATATCTGTAGTCTTGGAGTTGCAATGGTAAGGGATTTTAACTTAGACTGGGACTGCCATAGTGTTAAGGGCCTGGATAGAGCGGAATTTAAGTGTGGCCATGAAAATTTTCATACTCAGTATGTGGATGTACCTACTAGAGAATGAGCAAAACTTTACCTTCTCTTGGGAAATAAGACAAGGCAGGTGCCTGAGATATCAGTGGGGGAGCACTCTGGGGCTAGTGACCATAATTCTATTAGTTTTAAAATAGTGATGGAAAAGGACAGACCAGATCTAAAAGTTAAAGTGCTAAATTGGTGTAAGGCTAATTTTGATAGGATTAGGCATGAACTTTCAAAAGCTGATTGGGAGAGACATTTTGCAGGTAAAGGGGTGGTTGGAAAGTGGGAGGCCTTAAATATGAGATAACAAGAGTCCAGAGATGGAATGTTCCTGTTAGTGTGAAGGGCAAGGCTAGTAGGTGTAAGGCAAGGCTGAATGACTAGAGAAATTGAGTCTCTGGTCAAGAAAAAGAAGGCAGCATATGTCAGGTATAGACAGCTGAGATTGAGTGAATCCTAGAAGAGTATAAGAGCATAGAACGTAGAACATAGAACATTACAGCACAGTACAGGCCCTTCGGCCCTCGATGTTGTGCCGGCCTGTCATACTGATTTCAAGCCCATCTAACCTACACTATTCCATGTACGTCCATATGCTTGTCCAATGACGACTTAAATGTACCTAAAGTTGGCGAAACTACTACCGTTGCAGGCAAAGCATTCCATTCCCTTACTACTCTCTGAGTAACGAAACTACCTCTGACATCTGTCTGATATCTTTCACCCCTCAATTTAAAGCTATGGCCCCTCATGCTCACCGTCATCATCCTAGGAAAACGGCTCTCCCTATCCACCCTATCTAACCCTCTGATTATTTTATATGTTTCAATTAAGTCACCTCTCAACCGTCTTCTTTCTAATGAAAACAGCCTCAAGTCCCTCAGCCTTTCCTTGTAAGACCTTCCCTCCATACCAGGCAACATCCTAGTCAATCTCCTCTGCACCCTTTCCAAAGTTTCCACATCCTTCTTATAATGCGGTGACCAGAACTGTACACAATACTCCAAGTGCGGCCGCACCAGAGTTTTGTACAGCTGCAACATAACCTCTTGGTTCCGGAACTCAATCCCTCTATTAATAAAAGCTAAAACACTGTATGCCTTCTTAACAGCCCTGTCAACCTGGGTGACAACTTTCAAGGATCTGTGTACATGGACACCGAGATTTCTCTGCTCATCTACACTACTAAGAATCTCATCATTAGCCCAGTACTTTGCCTTCTGGTTACTCCTACCAAAGTGCATCACCTCACACTTGTCTGCATTAAACTCCATTTGCCACCTCTCAGCCCAGCTCTGCAGGTTATCTATGTCTCCCTGCAACCTACAGATTCCTTCGTCACTATCCACAACTCCACCGACCTTAGTGCCGACTGCAAATTTACTAACCCATCCTTCTACGCCCTCATCCAGGTCATTTATAAAAATGACAAACAGCAGTGGATCCAACACCGACCCTTGTGGTACACCACTAGTAACTGGTCTCCAGGATGAACATTTCCCATCAACTACCACCTTTCTTTCAGCAAGCCAATTTCCGATCCAAATTGCTATCTCTCCCACAATTCCATTCCTCCGTATTTTGTACAATAGCCTATTGTGGGGAACCTTATTGAACGCCTTGCTGAAATCCATCTCCACCACATCAACTGCTTTACCCTCATCCACCTGTTTGGTCACCTTCACAAAGAACTCAATAAGGTTTGTGAGGTACGACCTACCCTTCACAAAACCGTGTTGACTATCCCTAATCAATTTATTCTTTTCTAGATGATTATAAATTCTATCCCTTATAACCTTTTCCAACACTTTACCAACAACTGAGGTAAAGCTCACTGGTCGATAATTACCAGGGTTGTCTCTACTCCCTTCTTGAACAGGGGAACCACATTTGCTATCCTCCAGTCATCTGGCACTATTCCTGTAGACAATGACGAGTTAAAGATCAATGCCAAAGACTCGGCAATCTCGTCCCTGCCTTCCCAGAGGATCCTAGGATAAATCCCATCTGGCCCAGGGGACTTATCTATCTTCACCCTCTGTAGGATTTCTAATACCACTTCCTTGTGAACCTCAATCCCACCTAGTCTAGTAGCCTGTATCTCAGTACCACCTAGTCTAGTAGCCTGTATCTCAGCAGTAGGAATATACTAAAAAGCAAAATCAGGAGGGCAAAAGGGGACATAAGCTAGCTGTGGCAAATAGGGTTAAGGAGAATCCAAAGGGATTCTACAAATCAGGTGTATCCTAGACTTTGTGGGAAGCTAGGAAAGTGATTGTTTAGCTCCTTTGCTGAGATATTTGTATCATTGATAGCTAAGGATGAGATGCCAGAAGACTGGAAGGTGGCTAATGTGGTGGTAGGATAAAGCAAGGGATCTATAGGTCGGTGAGCCTGATGTCAGTGGTGGGCAAGTGTTGGAGAGGATTCTGAGGGACAGGATTTACATGTTGGAAAGGCAAGGACTGATCAGGGATGGTCAACATGGCTTTCTGCCTCGGAAATCATGTCTCAGTAATTTGATTGAACTTTTTGAAGAAGTGGCAAAGCAGATTGGTGAAGGCAGAGTGATGGACATTGTGTATATGGACATCAGCAAGGCATTAGACAGTTAGATACAAAATAGGCCTGAAGGTAGGAGATAGACGGTGATGGCCTGTGACTAACGCTGCTGCAAGGATTGCTGCTGGGTCCTCTGTTTTTTGTCATGTATTTAGATGACTTGGATGTGAACATAGGAGGTATGGTTAGTAAGTTTGCAGATGACACCAAAGTTGGAGGTATAGTGGACAGCGAAGAAGGTTACCTCAGAGTACAACAGGATCTTGATCAAATAGGCCAATGGACCAAGGAGTGGCAGATATGTTTGAGGAGTTGCATTTTGGAAAGGCAAATCAGGGCAGGACATATACACTTAATAGTAAGATCCTGAGGACTATTGCTGAACAAATAGTCCTGGGGGGCAGGTTCATAGTTCCTTGAAAGTAGAGTCACAGGTAGACAGGATAGTGAAGAAAGCATTCGGTACACTTGCTTTTTTTGGCTACTGCATTGATGTAGGATAACAAAGTGTGGAGCTGGATGAACACAGCAGGCCAAGCAGCATCTCAGGAGCACTAAAGCTGACATTTCGGGCCTACACTCTTCATCAGAGAGCACTGATGTAGGAGTTGGGAGGTAATGTTGCAGCTGTACGGGACAACGTTTAGGCCACTGTTGGAATACTGCATGTCCTGTTCTGGTCTCCCTGCTACAGGAATGAGGCTATGAGACTTGAAAGGGTGCAAAAATGATTTACAAGGATATTGCCAGTGTTGGAGGGTTTGAGCTATAGGGAGAGCCTGAATAGTCTGGGGCTATTTTCCCTGGAGCAGCAGAGGCTGAGGGGTGACCTTGCAGATGTTTATAAAATCATGAGGGGCCTGAATAGGGTGAATATCCAGTGTTTTTCTCGGGGTAGGGAAGTTCAAAACTTGAGGCCATAGGTTTAAGGAGAGAGGGAAAAGATTTAAAATGGACATAGGGAGCAGCTTTTTCATGCAGTGCATATCTGGAGTGATCTGCCAGAGGGAGTGGTGGAGGCTGGTACAATTATAACCTTTTAAAAAGCATCTAGATGGGTCCATGAATAGGAAGGATTTAGAGGGATATGGGCCAAATGCTGGCAAATGGGACTAGCTTAATTTAGGATATCTGACAAGTGAGAATGAGTTGAACTAAAAGGTCTGTTTCTGTGTTGCATATCTTTAAAACTCCATGACTCTATGTTCATATTATTAGGCTCCAGCTGTAATAGTCCCAGTTTTTAATCATTGCTGGTTTTAAGAAGAAGATTTGATTGTGATTTCCTGCAGCCCTCTCTAATTTCAAACTACAAAGACCCACCGCGCAAAAAATAACTTGTTCCAGCTTTGAAGCTGGGGTAATTCCTTCCATTCTCTGTCTTGGTCCATGTTTCAGTTCTTAGCCATGTACCCTCCTCCAACTGGTGGGGGAGATGTAAGTCAGCCACCCGCCTTGGAATTGTCTCTTTGCTCCTCTTGAACTAGCAACTGGGTGCCTCAAAACAGCCCAGCGCCATTCTCCCACTGGTTTATGGCATCCAGTTTTCACTCAGTCATCATTTATCATTGGCAGTCCCTTGCAGACCAAAATGATTCCCTTCCACCCTCAGGCTGAGACTGTAGGTCACTGTACAGACCAATGCAGCTACTGCAGGCTCTGTTAGATTTGGGGCAGAAGATGGTCATTGGGAAGGGGTGGGTGCGTTGTCGGTGTGTTAGTGCACTCTTTTCTCGACACCTTCCCTGATGCTCTTCCTCCATTTTGGATGGTCTTGGGCCAGTGATTCCTGGGTATCTGTGAGAATGCTGCACTTCACCAGTGAGGCCTTGAGGGCAAAACTGAAACACTTCCTGTGTCCACCTGGGGCTCACCTGCTGTTTCGAAGCTGGGAGTCGGGCACCTGCTTGGGGAATCTTGCGTCAATCATGTAGACGATGTGCCCAGCCCATCGTAGCTGGTCAGAGGTGGTCAGTGCCTCGATACTGGGG
This sequence comes from Stegostoma tigrinum, assembly GCF_030684315.1. Lineage (NCBI taxonomy): Eukaryota > Metazoa > Chordata > Chondrichthyes > Orectolobiformes > Stegostomatidae > Stegostoma > Stegostoma tigrinum. The sequence goes on along the minus strand of NC_081384.1, from coordinate 6,500,772 downwards.
ATACTGGCCTGTTTGGGAATGTTGGTGCATCCTTCTTCCCAGCAAATCTGCAGCATCTGGTGCAGTTAACATTGGTGGTACTGCTCCAATGCCTAGATGTGTCTGCAGTACAGAGTCCATGTCTCAGAGCCATATAGGAGGGATCACTGCAACCCTTTCACTCAGTACCTCCCTAATAGCACAGTGCAAACAGAAAACTCCGTGGTTGTGAATGCATGTGGCTTCACTAATATGGAAATTGCAGAGGTCAGTGAAACCAGTTAGACTAGCATAGTATTTGTGGTGTTTTATTTTATCCCATGATTTATATTTTAAAAATTGAGTGAAGAACATACAAGGGTCAAGTGGGGAAATATAGAATCATAAAATTATTAGATCCTGGAAGGAGGCCATTTGGCCCATCATGTCTATGTCAGCTCTCCAAATGAGCAATTGACCTAGTGCCACTGTCTGCACCTTCTCCTGGTAATCCTGCAGGTTCTTCTTTCTCAGGTGATAATCCAATTCCGTCCTGAATGGAAACTGTCTGCAGTGCATCCCTAGGCAGCACAATTCAGATTGTCATCGTTCACTATGTGCAATAGTTTATCCTCATGCCTCAGCTTACAGGGTTTGACAAAACTAATGGCAATGCACTGTTTCAAATTCTTTCTCTGGTTTAATTAAACTAGAGACTAGCAGATGAACACCCTGAACTAATCTCTGAGCGAAAACACAAATTAAACAATGTGATTTCACAGCGATAACTGTAAATATTAAAGTGAGTCGACACACTGTGTACTTTCAAACCTGGGACCAGCACAGATGGAGCTCTTGAAAAGTCTCCTTGAACCCTTGCCTTTAAGAGTGATGCAAGCATTAGTCAGGAATGGTTTGCTGGGCTCATTTGGTGTTACTGCAAGAAGATTATAGGTTCATATCCCGCTGTAGCACTTTCCCAAGCCTGATACTTGAAACCCAATGCAGTACTAATGGAAAGCTACAATGTTTGAGGTGATGGCCTTTGAATAATTTGTCAAAACAAGGTTTGGGGGTTTAATTGAAGGGAAAATAAAACTGACAATACTCTTATCTTAGCCTTAGCTTTGAGTCTTCCTGGAAGAGCACCACAGCAATAATGTTGGATGATTACTTGGATAAAAATACTGTGCAATGACAAGGGGAAAAGACAGAAGGTTGACATGAGGTATGGAACTAGTGCAGGCACAATGGGCCAAATGGACTTCCTCAACGCTGTAACACTCCCACAACAGGCTGTGGAGGCCAGGTCACTGAGTATATTTAAGGCTGAGTTGGATAGATTCTTGATTATCAAGGGGATCAAGGGTTATGGGGAGATAGTGGGAGAATGAGGTGAGGAATTTATCAGCCATGAATGAATGGTGGAACAGACTTGATGGGCCAAATGGCCTAATTTCTGCTCATATGCCTTATGGCCTATGGTCTTAACAATTTTGTGATTCTGTGATGACAAAGTGGAACTCGGTGCACTATCTCTGTGTGGCAATCCTCAAAGGGTTAATAGTCTGTATTAGAAACTATATGTTCTCTCACACATGAAAATTATTCCTCTTTCTCTCACAACTGAAGTACCATGTAAGCAAAGACCAGATGTGGTCACACAATAAATTCCAGTAATTATTAAACAACTTTTGTTTTCCAGCACATTTATATACTCTTAATCTGACACATTAAAAAAAGACATGTTATCTCGTCCCTTTCATAGTCTCTGAATGCCTTTGTTTTGAAGCAGGCGTTGCTGTAACTTGACAAGCACAATGGCCCATTTGCACAAGCAAGGTCCACCAAATGGAAACATGATGATGACCAGATAATCTGTTTTCAGAGAATGAAACAGAAAATGCTGGAGAAGTTAAACACGTTTGGCAGCACTTCTGGAGACAATCAGAGTTAACATACTCGTAGAATTCCACAGGGATCTGTATTGGGAGCACGGCTATTCATATTATCATAGAATCCGTACAGTGTGGAAACAGGCCATTCAGCCCAACAGGTCCACAATGCACCTCTGAAGAGCATCCCACTCAGACCCATCCCCATACCTTACATTTCCCAAAGCTAATCCACCTACGTTATATACTCCTGGACACTACGGACAATTTAGCACGACCAATCCACCTAACCTGCGCATCTTTGGACTGTGGGAGGAAACTGGAGCACCTGGAGGCCCATGACGACATGGGGAGAATGTACAAACTCCACACAGTTGCCAAAGCTGGAATCAAACCCAGATCCCTGGTTCTGTGAGGCAGCGGTGCTAACCACTGAGCCACCGTGCTACCCATGTGCAGCACGTTAATGACCTGGACGAAGGAACTGAGAGCATTGTTGCTAGGTTTTTGAAAATGGCACAAAGATAGGTGGTTGTATAGGTAGTGTTGAAGGGACAGCGAGTCTGCAGAACTTGGACAGGGGAGTGGGTAAAGAAATGTAGATGGAATACGGTGTGGGAAAATCTGAAGTTTTGCACCTTGGTGGGAAGAACAGAGATGTAGACTATTTTCTAAATGGGGAAGTGCTTTGGAAATCTGAAGACAAAAGGAGTTTCGGCTTGGGGACCGCTTTGTGGAACACCTATGCTCGGTTCGCACTAAACAACTCCACCTCTCAGTCGCGAACATTTCTACTCCCCCTCCCATTCCTTGGACAACATGTCCATCATGGGCCTCCTGCAGTGCCACAATGATATCACCCGAAGGTTGCAGGAACAGCAACTCATATTCCGCTTGGGAACCCTGCAGCCCAATGGTATCAATGTGGACTTCACCAGCTTCAAAATCTCCCCTCCCCAACTGCATCCCAAAACCAGTCCAGCTTGTCCCTGCCCCCCTAACCTGTCTGTCCTTTCTCCCACCTATCCACTCCTCCCACCTCAAGCACCACCCTATCTCCTACTACAAGCCTCATCCCGCCCCCTTGACCTGTCCGTCCTCCCTGGACTGATCTATCCCCTCCCTACCTCCCCACCTACACTCACCTTTACTGGCTCCACCTCTTTCACCTGTCTGTCTCTTCTCCAACTATCTTCTCCTCTATCCATCTTATATCTGCCTCTCCGTCTCTCTCTCTTTATTCCAGAACACCATCCCCCATTTCTGAAGAAGTGTCTAGGTCTGGAAGGCCAGCCTTCCTTTCCTGCTCCTCTGAAGCTGTTTGGCCTGCTGTGTTCATCCAGCTCTACACCTCGTTACCAATTGAAGACGAAAGGACTTGGGAGTCTCAATTCAGGATTCTCTTAAGGTTAACAGGCAGGTTCAGTTGGCAGTCAGGAAGATAAATGCAATGTTAACATTCATTTCAAGAGGGCTAAAAAACAAGAGCAGAGAGGTATTGCTGAGTCTAAACTCAATGGAGTTTAGAGGATGAGGGAGGAATCTCATTAAACTTTCAGAATATTGAGAGGCCTGGATACAATAGATGAAAAGATGTTTCCTTGAGTAAGAGAGACTCGAACCCAAGGCACAGCCTCAGAGTGAAGGGACAGGCCTTTCAAACTTTTGTGAAGAGGAATTTCTTCAGCCAGAAGATGATGAATCTGTAGGACTGATTGCCACAGAGGGCTGTGGAGGCCAAGTCATTGAGTGTATTTAAGACAGAGATGGATAGGTTCTTGATGGGTAAAGGGATCAAGGCAGGAGAATGGGGCTTAGAAACCTATCAGCCAGGATGGAATTGCAGATCAAACTCAATGTGCCAAATGGCATCATTCTCCTGCAATGACTTATGGTCAAGGGGTAATTAGGTGTGGTCAAAACAAATCAAACATGTACTTTGTATCAAGTTTCACTATCGAGAATATAAGTGGCATTCCAGAAATGGAAGGATGGCAGGAACTCAAAGAAAATTACTTAAAACCAATGGCTCAAGAGAGAGTTGATATTTTCATTCCAATTTTCATGGGAAGGTCCTGTTAGGTTAAAAACAGCAGATATAACAGGCCAGTTGGCTTAACATCTGTCATAGGAAACAGGAGCTATTCTTACAGACATTGTAGTAGTTGAGAGATAATCTGACAGAGTCATCCATGATTTTTTCTCAGTCTGTCAAACTAGGCACTGAGGATTCCTGATATGACAGCCACAGTGGGTACCTGGTAACTCTAGGTCACCACTTGGTCACCAACATCTCAGGACACACTCCATGGGGAGTGACCGCATGCGCGCCAGGCCACGGATGTTGGCTTTGGACGTGTGCCAGCATCTTCCAATCCACATACAGCCCACTCGTACAATGTAATGCTGCATTTCTCATTGAAACCCTATGCAGCAGGGACAGGGTTACAGCTCACAGACCAGACCAGATCTGCATGCTTGCTCTCCGACAGCACGCCTTTTGCTCTCCTGGATGCTCACAGCATCTCTGTTTTGTCTTGACCTTTAGCACTTGGCACCCTTAGCCAGCTTTAAAGGCCAATAATATTTCTGACATGCCTTGCTATTTAGTGCAGATATGACGCCAGGCAGCTTGTCATGGTCAGTTGAGGGTAGACGTCTAGCAGTAAGGTCAATCTCATACCCAGCGTCATGTCCTTTATTCAGTAACAGGATGAGGGCATCACTGGCTAGACTAGCATTTATTTCCCAAGGGCCATTCAGAGACAGCACATTGCTGTGAATCTGGAGTCACATGTAGGCCAGACCAGGTAAGGAAGGCAGTTTCCTTCCCCAAACTACATGAGTGAACCAGGCTGGCTTTCCCCCCAACAATTGACAATGGATTCATGCTCATCATTAGATCCTTAATTTCAGATTTTCTTTTCGAATTCTAATTCCACCATCTGCTGCGCTGGGATTCGAACCCAGGTGTCCAGAATGTTATCTGGGTCTCTGTGTTAACGGTCCAGCAATAATACCACTAGGCCATTGCCTCCCCATTAAGCTTCTGTGCCAACAGCTTACACAGCAAACACACTGCATGAGTTTCATCCAAATGGCTATGTTTCATAGAGAAAGGGGAGGAGTCCCCAGTCATATCAAGGAGACAGCCTTCAGTCAGGAGTGGCGTCTGATTACAGTATAGAATCCCTACATTGTGGAAAGAGGCCATTCAGCTTATCGAGTCTGCGCTGATCCTCTGAAGAGCATCCCAACCAGACCCACATCCCCTACCATAGCCCTGAAACCCCACATTTAGCACGGCCAATCCACCTAGCCTGCACATCTTCGGACTGTGGGAGGAAATCAGAGCACCCGGAGGAAGCCCAGGCAGACACGGGGAGAATGTGCAAACTCCACACAGACAAGTCACCCGGGGCTGGAATTGAACCCAAGCCCCTGGCACTGTGTGGCAGCAGTGCCAACCACTGAGTCACCATGCCAGTAAGCCCAGGGCTGTGCACAGTACCAGTTCAGGAGCTTGGATACAGTCTGTGAGTCATGTGGGGAGATCAGAGCCAGATCATCTCCTTGTAGAGAATGAGGAGACAAAGGTCGGCGCTATGCCACTCTTTCAGCCGTGTTGTAGGCTACTTTCTCCTGTAACAGAAGAATGAGAGGGATTGAGTGACACCAATGTTCCTGCAGAATGCAGGAAGGTGGGGAGGTGCCCTGACTAGGAGGCACAGAGGCCAGGCAGGGTAAATGAAGTGGGGAGGGAGGTGTTTGGATGGGTGCGACTGAGGGAGGATGTTACAGGCAATGGTGAGAGTGTCAAAGTATGAGCCTTGGCAGAAGGTGGATGCTGTACCAGAGATAGAGTGTGAGGTAGCAGAGTGAAGACACTCGCATTTATTCTGGAGGAGTAGAGAAGGTCATTGACCTTCCTTTGACATGATTGCATGTATCACTTGACGGTTGAAACCACACTGATCTGGGCGCTGGCAGGATCTAGTGTCCTAGCTTCCTCTCGTATTCCTAGTGAAAGAAAATGTCATTCCTCCACAGCATACCATCCACAAGGACATCTGGTCCCTGCCCACACAGCATGGTGCCAATTCCCCCCTTGTCTGCCATGTCTGGGGCAAATATCATAAACCTTGCACTGCAGCTCTAGACTGACAGGGCTTTGTTCAGTTACACAATGGCTTTTTAAAGATGGCACTGGCACAAGGGATCCCAGGATGCCCTGGCTGTGGCAAGTGGGAGAGGCAGGCTAGCATCAGATGAGAGAGTGCCCTGGCTGGTAGTTAATGAGATGAGCTTAGAAGCACTGCATGATAAACCTCAGTGGGCCTTCCGTGAAATTTGACAAAATCACACCAAACTATGGGAAGATTCAGCCCAAGGAGCCATGATCGAACAGCAGAGCAGACTCAAAGAGCTGAATGGCCTAATTCTGCTCCTATATCTTATGCCTTCTGGAAACTTTTCTAAATCTCTCTGAGTTTCTGGGCTGTTTGGAATTCTGTTCCTCAAAAAAAATGGAAACTTAATCTTTGAGTATTTTTAAGACAGAGGTAGACGGATTCATGTTGAGCAAATGGATGAATGGTGAGATTGCGGAACAATCAGGTCAGTCACAATCTGATGGAACATAGGAACAGGATAGAGAGGCCGAATGGGCTTCTCCTTCAGTTCCAAAGGAGTGACACTGGACTTGAAATGTTCAGTCTCAGTCAGATTTTCAATCAGTAAGGGAAGCAAGATTTATGGGGAAAAGGCAGGAGAATGAAGTTAAGGATTATCAAATCAGCCATGATTCGATGGGCTGAATGGCCTACTTCTGTTCCTACGTCTTGTTAAATGACAGAAGAAATAAAGCAGGAAAGCCTCATCATAATGTTTATCAAAAATTAATATACTATGATAACATTTAAATTAAGATTTGCTCCCTTGTTATTTTGGGATATTGCCATATCTAGTTATTAGGCCCTGGTTTAACAATTTGATTTTATCCCCACAATATCCAAAAGGGGGCAGACAAGGCCTTCTAGATTGACCTGAAATTGGTGACAGTAAATCAATTGCCCGGTTCGGAACTATTCCACTGTTATTCCATTGGCCTATCTGAATTGATCTTGGTAACCAACAACGCTATGAAAGAAATGACTGCCTACAGGTTTGGAGAATTATGTGTTGCTCCTTACTTCTACTCTTTTTAAATTAATATTTAGACGCCCTCTTGTAGGGCACTGGAACAAAATGTTATGAGGTCAATGGAAACTAGTGTTTTAGACCATAAACCTTAAGGTGTAGAAGCAGAAGTAGACCATTCAGCCCATCGAGACTCCAGCTTCATTCAATGAGATCTGATGATCTTCAGATCCACTTTCCTGCCTTTTCTGTTAATTCTTTTGCTGAATAAAGATCTGTTTCCCTCAGCCTTGAAACATATTAATGACCCAACCTTGACAGACAGCAGCAGGAGAGAATTCCGTAGAGTCAGTACTTTTTTCTCCTGTGGCACCTGGTGTGAGATACTTTCCATTCGGATACTCCCTGTCTACTCACCACGGCAGTGTATTTAACTATTGATCGACAATAGCTAAGTGAACGGACATTGCTTGAAGAGATGTCACCAGAGGCCCAGGTTAATTCTCTGGGGCCATGGGTTTATCTCATGTGCTGGTAGAATTTAAACTCACTAAGAGACCTGGAATGTAAAACTCATCTCAGTAACAGTGAGTGTAAAGTTGTCACCAGTTGTATAAACCTGAGATAACAAGGTGTAGGGCTGGATGAACACAGCAGGCCAAGCAGCATTGGAGGAGCAGGAGAGCTGACGTTTTGGGCCTAGACCCTTCTTCAGAAATGAAGAATTCAGGTCTAGACCTGAAACATCAGCCTTCCTGCTCCTCTGATGCTGCTTGGCCTGCTGTGTTCATCCAGCTCTACACCTTGTTATCTCAGATTCTCCAGCATCTGCAGTTCGTGCTATCTCTGTTGTATAAACCTACCTGCTTCACGAACACCCTTTCAAGAAGGAAATCTGCCGTCTCTACCCAGTCTGGCCTACGTGTGACTCCAAACCCACAGCAATGTGTTTGACTCTTCACTGACCCCACTCTCGCACACCTCGAGCCACTTGGGTCAAGAACAGTTAGTGATGGATGGAAAGGAGACAAAATCCAGTTTTGATAAAAGGATAAGTAACATTTGAAGTGCGCTGGGTGAAGAAAGAAAGGGAAAGCCTTCCAGTTAAGTAGTACCTTTAGATGTCTCAAAGTGCCTTAGAATCAATGTGGTGTTTTAAAGTGCGACCACAGTTGTAATATAGAAAAGATGGCTGCCAATTTACACATTGCAAATTCCCACAGCAGCAATCTGATAGAAGACTAGACGATCTTGTTTTTTTTTGGTTGAGTTGATTTAGAGATGAATATTGGCCAGGACTCCAGGGAGATCTACTCTGCTGCTCTTCAAAACACAAGCTTTATTACAATCACTCAGAGTTCAGACAGCACTTCGTTTAGCGATTGTTTTTTTGAAAGACTACACTTCTGGCCCTGCCGGGAGCATCAACTTTGATTTTTATCTTTCAGTTTTGGAGATGGACTTGAATCTCTAACTTTCTGACTCAGAGGTGAGTGCGAGCCACTTCTGACACAAACCTACACTCGTTGATATTTTAAAACAAACTGTTTTCATTAACACAGCCAAAATACATTCAACGACCTGTTGCATCACTGGGAGATTAACCAGAATAAAGTGAAAACTGAAAAACCTGCGAATGCTGTAAATCAGAAACAAAAACAGAAGTTGCTGGAAAATCTCAGCAGGTCTGGCAGCATCTGTGAAGAGAAATCACAGTTAACGTTTCAGGTCCAGTGGCCCTTTGTCAGAACTGTTTGCTGAAGAAGGGCCACTCAACCCGAAACATTAACTCTGATTTATCTCCACAGATGCTGCCTGAGCTGCTGAGCTTTTCCAGCAATTTCTGTTTTTGTTTCAGAATGGAGTGAATGTTAGTGTGCCTTTTAGTTGGATCTCTTCAGACAGACAAAAACCAGGTATGAAGCAGTTTTATCATTTGGTGAAGTGACATGATGTGATTCTTATCTTGGAGACTTTCTGACTGTAGGGTCTACTGGAAACTAAGACTTTTTAAAAATTCACTCATAAAATGTGGGTGCAGCTGGCTGGTCAGCATTTATTGCCTGTCCCTATTTGATCCTTGACAAGGTGGGGATGAGCTGCCTTCTTGATCCACAGCAGCCCATGTGCTGTGGGTTGACCCACAATGATCTTAGGGAGGGAAGTCCAGGATTTTGACTCAGTGACAGTGAAGGAACAACAATATATTTTCAAGTCACTGAGTGACTTGGGAGGGAACTTGCAGGTGATGGTGTTCTTGGAGAAGCATTTGGGCATTGTGAACATTTGAGCCATCCCAAATCATCATTTGATTTTTGAGAGGTCTTGATGAATATGTAGAAATGGATTATATGCCAGCTGTATACATGTAAGTAGTGGAGCTGCACTGATGGTTTAATGGAGAAAAATACTACTGTTTTTGAACCACATACAACCAGAATGATTGTACTGAAATAGCTGAACTTGGACAGAGTACTGGAAGGGGTTAATATACATCTCGTTTCCAGATGTTAGAGAGGAGAAATTGGCAAATAGGCTTTTTTAAAGTTATTCTTGGAATGTGAGAGTCATGGGAAAGACCAGCATTTGCTGCCCATCCCTAATTGCCCTGCAGAGAGTCCTTCCCAAACACATGAAGACTGACCTTACAGAGGTTTATAAAACCATGAGACAGAGATAATAGCCAAAGTGTTTTCCACATGTAGGGGAGTCCAAAACTACAGAGCACAGGTTTCAGTTGAGAGGGGAGAGATTTTAAAGAGACCAAAGGGGCAACTTTTACACACAGAGCATGTTGCGAGTGTGGAATGAGCTTCAAGAGGAAGCGGTAAAGGCGCGTAGAGTTATATAATATGGCAGGTACATAAACATTAGAGGGATATGGGCAGGCAAATGGGACTAGTATAGTTTGGAAAAACTGGTCGGCATGGAAGAGTTGGACCAAAGGGTTTGTTTTCGTGCTGCATGGGTCTATGACAGTCTGAAAATTCCCTTTGAATATGGCTTGGTGTTATTAGGAATTAACCCAACTGGTTATAAGAACAGCTAACTTATCTGAAGTAGCTTTGGTTAGGAACCAATGAAGAAATTACTGTTCACTAATTACAAGCAAAATTGTGACTCTGTTCCTTCCCCCAAATCCCCCTGCCAATGGCAAAATAGTGTGTTTATAATGCTTTGGATCACTCAGATATTGGATATGGTCTGAAAGGTCTTGTGGTTTCAGAATTTGTCAATATAACCTGGGAGAACATTGGAGGAGAAAGATTCAAGGACCACATTGGGGATCTTGGGACTATTTATGTCAAAATCACACCATTTCTCACTTTGTAGCATCTCTGCGCTGTTTGATTATTGATTGTTAATGGAAGGGTTAACAGCTGAGTCAAAGCTTGCTGTTGATAGGCTAAACCTTGGAAAATGGTCATTGTGAGGCAATGTTGATGTAGAGGGGAGAAAGCGACACAGAAATTGATACACTCTAGGTTCTGTGCCATGGCTGATAATACTGCCTTGCACGGTTGTCAAGGAAACACCATCAATATGATGTTGTTCTGGGAGAAGTGCCTGTCAGAGCTGTCTTTGGGATGCAGCTCATGTTTGCAGTGGGCGGGTTGCTGTCTCTGTCAGGAGACAGGAGCAAAATTAGATGCTAATAGTTTAATTGTATTAAGTTTTTGGTGACAGCTGAGAGCATCATTGAAACAGACTGATGAACTGACACCAAGGCCTCTCTTCTTGAGAAAGACCTGTTCTGAGAAATTACAGTCGACCCTTGCCCCCACTCCTGCCTGTCCAAATTTACTCCTTTCCTTATCATAACTCTATCACCCTTCAGACTTTGGACTTCAAAATGTTTGTGAACGTCTTGCTGCTGTGTTCTATTTTTGTCCCAAAGCTGTAGAATTTTCTTCTGCTTCTGAGGAACAGAGGAGAGATATTGTTGATGGAATATGTAAAAAAAAAGACGCAAAATTGTAGTAGATTGGTACTAAAATTTAAAATGGTTTGTTACTGCTTACTAAACATTATATCTGCCTTCTTCTATTTGTGGGGATTAGTGCTGGCAAGGCTATAGACCCTCAGTATCTGGGTTCCTCCAGTGGTTATCTGATGGTGACTACTTTTAAGATCGATCTGGAGTCCCTGGAAGTTCAATTGTTTCCATGACCCTGCTTTAAGCAAGCACAGGAGAAATGTTCATGGAACAATCTAATTCATTCTCTTTATAAAATTAAAGGTGGGAAAAGTAGGCTGCTCGACTGATAGACAGCAACGGTCCATTTATCCAACAAGGAGCCTGTTTGCTGTGTGATTGGCTAAAATAAAGATCTGTGATACCATCATCCAATCAAATAATATCCCAGAATGTTTTTTCAGAAAAACCTGATATTCATTTTAGATGCCACTCTGCCCATTTCATCAAAAAATGCACACAGGAGCTGCTGTGCGAGAGCAGTAGCGCGTATGTTGTGATAAAGCAATTTTGTTTTATTCACTCATTGGATGTGGCCATTGCTGGATGGCCTAGCATGTTTTTACCTGTCCCTGTTTTTGAGAAGGTGCCTTCCTGATCCACCTCGTTCAACTGAGAGATGCCAGAGAAGTTCTTCTAAAAGCAATTTACTGGCTTAAGAACATTCATCCACAGAATACAAGCCTCTGAGCGAAACCTTGCAACTTTGCCTTGACCCAGAGCTGGGTTCATTTTAATACTGGGGCAAAATCCCAATGTGTTGGCATCAACTTAATCCTGAATGAATTGATCGAAAGAACATTGCCTTAAGGAGAGTCATTTCTATTAAACAAGAATCTTGACAAAACCTAAGGAAAAATTGATACAACATTCTTTAAGATGCTCCTTAAAACCTACCTATTGAACCAAGCATGTAGTCACTTGCCCTAATACCCTTATGGCTGGCAGCATATTTTCATCGATAATGCTCTCTAGAGGCAGTTCGTTCTTTTCACTAAGTTAAAGGTGCTAGATTTGGGAAAGGTGGTGCCTTAGGGGTAATTTCATGGGACTAGTAATCCAGAGAGCTATGTTACTGCTATAGGGTCAAGGATCCAAAATTCAATTTAAATTCAATTAATAAATATGGAACTGAAAGCTAGTCTCTGTGATGATGCTCATTAAACATCTATTCATCACAATCACAGCAAAATACTGGAGATCTGAAATAAGAAGTGAAAGTGCTAGAAAAACTCAGCAGGTCTGGCAGCTGGAAAGAGAAACATTTGAGTCCAATATGATTCTTTTTTGGGACATCTATTCATCATAAAAGTTCGTCAGGCTCACTAAAGTCCTTCAGGGAAAGAAATCTACCGCCATTAATTGGTCCAGTCTACACGTGACTCCAAACCAACAGCAATGTGGATGAGAGGGCATGGTGGAGAGCTGGATGAACACAGCAGGCCAAGCTGTGTTCTAGACCCGAAACGTCAGCCTTCTTGCTCCTCTGCTGCTTGGCCTGCTGTGTTCATCCAGCTCTACACCATGTTGTCTCAGTAATGTGGATGATTCTGAACTGCCCTCCACAATGGCATAGCAAACCACTCAGTACAAGGGCAAAGAGGGCTGAGCAATATATGCTGGCCTTACCAATGATGCCCATGCAAGAATAAAGAAATAATGTATATAAGTATCATCGTAGAATATTGATATTGTAGTGGGATGGAACTCCCAGTCTCTCACTCCTTTTACCATTTTACCCCTTCAGACTTGTACAGTCGCCTATTATACACGTCTGTGGTATCAGTGGGTGATTAGTAGCTGTGCAGCTGTGACCCAGGAAGGAGTCAGCACCTCTTGGCAAAGGAATGAGGGGAATGGAAATTAGTCAGTTTAGAAAAATACAAAAATTTCAAAGAGTGAGAGTGAAACGTGAGAAGGGGAAGGTTTAAAAGGGACCTAAAGACACCCTTTTCGCATAGAGGGTGTGGTGTGTGTATGGAATGAGCTGCCAGAGGAAGTGATGGAGGCTATTACAATTACAACACTTAAAAGGCATCTGGATGGGTACACACATAGGAAGGGTTTAGAGCAATATGGGCCAAAAACTGACAAATGAAACTAGATTAATTTAGCATATCCAGTCTGCACGGACAAGTTGCACAGAAGATGCTGTACATCTGCATAACTCTACGACTCTAGTCCTTTGTCGTGGTGGAAGAAGCTGGTCTTAGTGTAACATTTTCTTTGGTGTGTCTCTGGGAGACGGTGCTACCTGCAGTCAATGTTTTATGGAGCTCTGATATACTGTTTTTATATAATCATATTTCACCCTCTGTTCCTGATGAATATTTATAGAACTAGAAGAAGTTTAAAAAGGTTTGAAAGTTTCATTTAAACTTACAAGCAGTGCTCTGTAAATTCTTGTACGACAGTGTTAGTGTTGGATGGCAAAAGAAGGTGCTAGTCGTATAATTATTCTGTGCCATCTGTCAAAATGCAAACAGTTTCCTTAGGCACTGGACATGCAGTTAATATGAAATCACAAGAGCAAAATATACAAACGCTGGAAGTCAGAAATAAAAACCAAAAATTCTCAGCAGGTGAGGCAGCATCTGTGGAGAGAAAAACAGTGAACAAATCTGCTCCTTGATGGGGCTGACTTGGAGTGGGTAGACACCGAGTTAGAGAGGGTCGTGGCATCCCTGAATATCATCACCTATCTTATCTGCACCAGCATTGTGTTCTCACAACCAATTTAGACCATTAAGTGGCTATTCAAGGACCAGTAAAGGGCTTCAGCCTGCCACTGCTGGGATTAAAGCAACCACAGAGCCTTTAACAATGCAGCATTCTTGATAGCTATGACCTCGTAGGCAGGCGGTCAGATGGTGCTTATACCAGGGACTGGACATCAGGCTGGGGGCTGGGGGGTGGGGGTGGAGCAAAGGCTGTGTTCCTCTTGGGACCAAATTCTATGGCCACGTTTCTGACCTCCATCTCCCCTCACTCCAATTTGAGAAAGTCCATCTTCCCCACGCTCTCATCACTTATCGTCGTCCTGGGTCCACCACAATTCTGCCACTTCATGGGCGCTCTTCCACCAACAGCCCCAGCCCTTTCTGGAGTGCAAGTGCTGCTGGCTTCTGATTGGCTGTCACTGGGCGGGACCTCCAAACCTAAGGTCTTGATTTCTGGTGGCCCTGTAGCTGCCTGAGTGATTTGTGATTGAAGGGGCCTTCTCTAGAGAAGTTGGCTTGGGTCTCTAGCACCCATCTAGCCAGCTGGCAAGACCATCCCCACCCACCTGGATACCTTAGCAAGATTGTCCACTAACATTTCAAACCTGTGACCTTTTGTGGGAATAGTTCTGAAGGCAAGTCACCAATCTAAAAGATAGACTGTTCTTCTCTTTCCACAGGGACAGGATTTTTTAATGAATTTTGAAAGGCAAAGAGTGATCATGGATAGGCTTTGTGTGTGGGGAAATCATGTCTCATGAACTTGATTCAGTTTTTTGAAGAAGTGATGGAAAGGATTGATCAAGGCAGAGTGTTGGATGTTGTCTATATGGGTTCAGCAAGGCATTCAACACTATTCCACATGGTAGACTGGTTAACAAGGTTAGATCACATGGAATACAGGGAGAACTAGCCACTTAGATATAAAATTGGTTCAAAGGTTGAAGACAGGGTGGTGGTGGAGGGTTGCTTTTCAGACTGGAGTCCTGTGACCAGTGGTGTGCCATAAGGATCGGTGCTGGGTCGGCTGCTTTTTGTATTTATATAAATGATATCGAGTTTTGAGAAGATTTGTAGCTCAGGTTGAGGTTCTGGATGTGAGTTTGCTCGCTGAGCTGGAAGGTTAGTTTTCAGACGTTTCGTCACCATTCTAGGTAACATCATCAGTGAGCCTCCGAAGCGCTGGTGTTATGTCCCACTTTCTATTTATCTGGTTAGGTTTCCTTGGGTTGGTGATGTCATTTCCTGTTCTTTTTCTCAGGGGATGGTAGATTGGCTCCAAGTCAATGTATTTGTTGATGGAATTCCGGTTGGAATGCCATGCTTCTAGGAATTCTCGTGCATGTCTCTGCTTGGCTTGTCCTAGGATGGATGTGTTGTCCCAATCAAAGTGGTGTCCTTCCTTATCTGTACGTAAGGATACGAGTGATAGTGGGTCATGTCGTTTTGTGGCTAGTTGATGTTCATGTATCCTGGTGGCTAGCTTTCTGCCTGTTTGTCCAATGTAGTGTTTGTCACAGTTCTTGCAAGGTATTTTGTAGATGACTGTGACAAACACTACATTGGACAAACTGGCAGGAAGCTAGCCACCAGGATACATGAACATCAACTAGCCACAAAACGACATGACCCACTATCACTCGTATCCTTACGTACAGATAAGGAAGGACACCACTTTGATTGGGACAACACATCCATCCTAGGACAAGCCAAGCAGAGACATGCACGAGAATTCCTAGAAGCATGGCATTCCAACCGGAATCCCATCAACAAACACATTTGACTTGGAGCCAATCTACCATCCCCTGAGAAAAAGAACAGGAAATGACATCACCAACCCAAGGAAACCTAACCAGATAAATAGAAAGCGGGACATAACACCAGCGCTTCGTCGGAGGCTCACTGATGATGTTACCTAGAATGGTGACGAAACGTCTGAAAACTAACCTTCCAGCTCAGCGAGCAAACTCCCATCCAGAATGTAAATGATATGGATGTGAACATAGCAGGTATGGTTAATAAGTTTGCAGAGGACACCAAACTTGGTGGTGTAGTGGACAGTGAAGAAGGTTACCTCAGAATACAACGGGATTTCAATCAGATGGGCCTGAAGGAGTTTAATCTAGATAAATGTGAAGTGCTACATTTTTGGAAAGGCAAATCAGGGCAGGACTTATACACTTAATGATAAGGTCCTGAGGAGTCTTGCTAATAAAGAGACCTTGGATTACAGGTTCATAGTTCCTTGAAAGTGGAGTTGCAGGGATACAGTGTAGTGAAGAGGGTGTTTGGTATGCTTGGCTTTATTGGTCAGTACATTGAGTAAAGGAGTTGGGAGGTCATGTTACAGCTGTACAGGACATTGGTGAGTCCACTATTGAAATACAGCGTTCAACTCTGGTTTCCCTGCAGTAGGAACTATCTTGTGAAACTTGAGACGGTTCAGAAATGATTTACAGGGATGTTGCCAGTGTTGGGGGGTTTGAGCTATAGGGAAAGGCTGAATAGGCTGGGGCTATTTTCCCTGAAGTGTCAGAAGCTGAGCGGTGACCTTACAGAAATTTTTAAATTCAAGAAGGGCATGGATATGGTGAATATTCAGGTCTTTTCCCCAGGGTAAGTGAATCCCAGACTAGAGGGCGTAGGTTTAAGGTGAGAGGGAAAAGATTTAAAAGGGACCTGGTGGTGAACATTTTCACGCAGAGGGTGGTGCGTGTATGGAACAAGCTGCCAGAGGAAGTGTTGGAGGCTGGCACAATTACAACATTTAAAAGGCACCTGGATGGCTATATGAATAGGAAAGGTTTAGAGGGATGTGGGCCAAATGCTGGCAAATGGGACTAGATTTACATGGGATATCTGGTCAACGAGGATGCGTTGAACCGAAGGGTCTGCATCCGTACTGTACCTCTCTCTAACTCTATGACCCTAACATTTATCATGGGGAAACAAATTCATCATTGTCCATCACCAACAGAAGATCACGCTGAGGTTCAAACACAGCACCTACTGATGCCTGATCAGAGCACAGAATTGAACAAGACAAGATGAAAAATCCAGGAGGTCCATCTGGCAAGTTCTAAAATTAGAAAAGTGCCTTGTATCCTTTCTTAGATCACACAGATCATGTTCTTGGCCAAACCTTGATCCAGTCGTCTCTGAAAATGTTGACATTATTCATCTTCAGCAGCTTGCAGGTCAATCTGTTTTATGTGGTGACTACCCTCCTGCATGTGGGATATATATGTAAGACTATATATAGTAATCCTAAATGGACCATTACCTCATCCACCGTTTCTCTTCTTTTTCACTTTTCTTTCATGCTGTGTTGTGTTTTTAATAGGATTTGCTTCTTATTTGAGTTTATTGGTTGCATTTCGATGAGACTTGATAAGAACTCATGAGTTCCCAGGATAACATTGGTGTTAATACATTAAAGCCCTTTTCCCCACATCACTGTGGCTTAAATCACCGAATATAGGAGAGGCATATTGATGCACAGTTTGCAATGATTTTTTTTCTGACAACTTAGTGCTTAGCCTCTTCCTAACTCTCAGGAGCTATCACAATTTGTCCCCACTTCTGGTCATTAAACAAACACACAATGCTGACAATTTTCTTCAGCCTGGTTAGTATTATTTTTGACAAGTTCATTGCTCGCGGGGCTGTAGATTTAGGCCTGTATAAAGCTGCAAGCCTGCTTTCTCTTTTATTTGCTCATAAAATGTTTTATCTTTGTTCTGTTGTATTGGACCAGGTAATTAAATGCTGCGAGGAATATGGATGGTTGTGGAGCTGCTGGGTCTAAGAAATGTCATGATCGATGATGAGTAATGGGGAAATTTTGGAAATCTGTCTAGTGCAGGATAAGGTGTAATTGTAACAATATTCTTCCCTCCCTTTTGTTTCCTGCCTTCATTAAGCACATGCACATGCCAGTGTACTGTCTACATGGATGCATAATAAATGCAGAAGGCACTATGGACATATTGTATATTAGATGTTCCCAAGAGTCACTCCAGGAAAGGTAGGGAGAACATTAGAAGGGGACTATTGGATTAAAAAAAACTGCATGTCTGTACAATAAATCAAAGACTTGACTGTTAAGAGGGCAGTTATGATATAATTTACGTCATGGAATGGCTCATTAAAATTCAAATGTGCCTGCAGAGTTTGTGAATTATGTCTCTGCACACTTCCGGAATAATTGATGTAACTCTTTTTCAGAGTGATCGATCTATTTATACAGCATCACCGCGTACTCACTTCAGGTCCTCGGATGTTCATGTATGTGCGGCACGAATAGACAATTATTTATTTTGCTTTTCCTCTCCTACAACAGCTTCCATTGGTCTCGCATGTACAAGGCAGCCTGATGGCTCCTTTGCTGATGAGATGCAGCAACAGTCTAGTGAGGTATTTAATCAAAGTATGGGCGATGTTTATTGCAGGCCACGCTACTGACAACATCTTTGCACAACATTTCACTGAGAATGGAGACAATTGGTTTCTATCTGGTTGATTTATTATTGCTGTTTCGAGGGTGCTCCCTCTTGTATTCCATCACGTCATATCACAAGGGGCACCATTTTGTTTCAGGTCAGGTAACAAGAAAAGGGCTACTTTTGTGGACTCTGGATTAATGAGGGTTAATGTTTGAGGGTTGACTTACCCATTCTTGATTTGGGCCTAATTCTTGCCTTTCCTAAGTATGCTTGAGAAGGTGTTGAAATGCCTCCTCCTGGGACCACTGGCATTGGGACGATGAACCTCCAGAATTTTGACACAGATGGATGAAGGAACGAGGATATATGTCCAAATTAAAGGCAAGCTTGGAGGCAGTGGTGCTCCCATGTGCCCATGCAGCTCATCCTCCTAGTTTATAATGTAGTCATAGTCATAGAGTCATACAGCATCGAAAGAGACCCTTCGGCCCAACCCGTCCAGACTGAACATAATCCCAAACTAAACCAGCCCCATCTGCCTGCTCCTGGCCCATATCCCTGCAAACTCTTCCTTTTCATATATCCGTCCAAGTGTCTTATTTTACCCACATCCAACACTCCCTCAGGATGTTCATTCCACGTGCGAACCACCCTCTGTGTAACAAATTTGCCTCTTAAATCTCTCTCCTCTCATCTTAA
Source organism: Stegostoma tigrinum (assembly GCF_030684315.1). NCBI lineage: Eukaryota > Metazoa > Chordata > Chondrichthyes > Orectolobiformes > Stegostomatidae > Stegostoma > Stegostoma tigrinum. The sequence goes on along the minus strand of NC_081384.1, from coordinate 6,481,940 downwards.
TGTGCCCCCTAGTGTTGAAATTACCCATTTTAGGGAAAACAGAAATACCAGTAACTTTATCTTATCTTTGTTCATTTGAATAATTGGTCCTCATGTGGCTTGGTGCTGTCCTTTGTTTATATAATGGACCTATGAAGTCCCTTGACACATTTCATTAATACAATACAATTGAATTGAGCACAGGAACAGGCCCTTCAGCCCACCAAGCCTGTGCTGATTCCTAATCCTTATTTAGACTCTAGTTATTGCCCATGCACAGTTTCTATCCCTCCGTTCACCTCCAGTTCATTTGCCTATCAAGATGTACCTTAAACATTGCCAACATGCCTGCTTCCACCACTTCCATTGGCAGCGCTTTCCAAGCACCCACCACCCTCTGGGTGAAAGATTTTCACCGCACCTCTCCCCTAAACTTTCCCACACTCTCCTTGAACCTGTGCCCTCGTGTAGTTGAATTCTTCACCTTGGGGAAAATGTTTCTGATCCCATCCTGCAGCCTCACAGCGCCAGGGACCCGAATTCGATTCCACTCTCGGCAACTGTTTGTGTGGAGTTTGCACATTCTCACTGTCTGAGTGGGTTTCCTCCGGGTGCTCCGGTTTCCTCCCACAGCCCAAAGCTGTGCAGGCTGGGAGGAACGGCCATGCTAAATTGCCCATAATGTTCAGGGATGTGTGGGCTATAGGGTGATGGGTCTGGGTGGGATGCTCCAAGGGGCAGTGTGGACTTGTTGGGCCAAAGGGCCTGTTTCCACACTGTAGGGAATCTAATCTAAGCTAATCTATCTCTGCCTCTCATAATTTTGTAGATCTTTATCAGGTGGCCCCACTGCCTCCATTTTTCCAATGAAGACAATCCAAGTTTATCCAAACTCTCCTCATAACTAAAACCCTCCAGGCCAGGCAACATCCTAGTAAACCTCCTCTGCACCCTCTCTAAAATATCCACATCCTTCTGATAGTGTGACGACCAGAACTGCACGCAATATTCCAAATGTGGCCGAGCTAAAATTTTAACAAAACTTGTCAACTTTTATATTTGATGCCCTAGTTGATGAAAGCAAGCATACTGTATGCCTTCTTGACCACCCTATCTGCCAGCTAAAGGTGCCACACAAATATAACTTGTTGTTGTAGCGGTCATGCGTTCTGCCGTTGAATCTTTGCTGAATTGCTGCTGTATTGCCAATTCTTTGCAAAACAATTTCTTCCATTGCCTTTCTTGGAGAAAATTAAACAAAACAATGTCTTGTTAAAGGAGCTACTTATTTCACAGAGCACAGGTAGGGTTGCCAATTCCCATTAGAATAATCTCTGAACGTTTCATTACGTGACCTCTGTTGTCTGCCACAGTAAACAGCTTTCCCCAGTCACCAATGCCCTTTCAACCAATGAAAAAAATTCAGAAAATGAAAATAAATAACACTCTTTCGTTAAGGATTCTGTGACTTGTCTTCTTGCTCTTCTCACACCAACATTCAGGAGGTTTAACTTTGGAGTATCTACATCAATTCCTGGAGACCAGTACTGATGAGCTGGTGAAATAAAATGGAAAGGGCTAGAGAGAGATACAAGAGTTAACATTTTAATTCCAATATGATGCTTCATCAGAAGTCTGTTTTGATTTCAGATCTCCAGCATCTGCTGGGCTTTGTTTTTACTGAGGAGCTTGTGACATCCTGAGTGTGTTGGCATAGTGCACATCTGTGCTCAGGCTTGGGGAGTTTCCAGAAAGCATGTTGGTGAAGGATAGAACAGGAGCGAATCTTTACATTTTCTGTATTTTATTTACAGAGTTATACATGACAAGCCTACACCTCCTGATCCATAAACCACAACTTCAGCCTATGCCTATTTGCAGAGCCTTCAAGTGACACTGCCTATCGCAGTAATTGCATACCTCCTGCATATAATTATACAATTAATAGGCAATTAATGAAATCTAATGTAAAATCAACAGCTTTTCAACTCCTTCCAGAGAGAGGTGACTTTTCTTTATTTCGAAAAGTGCAAATGATTTAACAGAGCGGCAGGACATAGCTTTTTGTGAGTTGGAAGCAGATGGTATTGCAATCATGACCTGTTTGAATCACCATGTTAATAATTAATCCACACCGTGCAGTGTAAAAATAGGCCACTTTTTAGAAGTATTTTACAGATTTCCATTTGGCCAGCTGGAATCCAGCTGTGAGAGGACTCAGTTGCTTTCTATCACATCCTAAGTTTCTAATCCTGAGCCTGGGAAAATGGGACAGATACTACCTAGCCCTCCCATTTTACCCCTTTTGTAAACTTGAGGTCTTGGATATTAGGCAAGCATCTAGAGGAATTTTGAATTGGAGAATCCCTGCAGTGTGAGGGCAGGCCATTCAGACACTCCAAAGAGCATCCCGCCCAGACCTATACACCCTGCTTCCCCCCCCCACGCCCCCAATACCCTATCCAAGTAACCCTGCCTCTCCTAAGTCTAATCCACCTAGCCTGTGTATCCCTGGACACTATGGGCAATTTAGCATGGCCAATCCATCCTACCTGTGCATCTTTGGATTGTGGAGGAAACTGGACCACCTGGTGGAAACCCACGCAGACATGGGGAGAATGTGCAAATTCCACACAGACAGTCACCCAAGGGTAGAATTGAGCCTGGGTCCCTGGCGCTGTGAGGCAGCAGTGCTAACCACAGAGCCACCGTGTTGTGAATGTTTAAAAATTCTCATGAAATCCCCTCTACCTCCTGCCTACTATGTAATTATGCTTCTGTGGAAAACAGTCAAGGCCAAAACATTGTATTGTTTCAAGAAGGAGTCGCACTTTGTGCTGAAGGGATCAAAGATTATGGGAACACTGGACTGAGTTGGCTGATCAGCCGTGATCATATTGAATACAGGAATGGACTCAAAGGGCTGAATGGCCTACTCCTGCTCCTATTTCCAATGTTACAAACTCTCTGAAATTGCCACATTGCTGCAATTTTCATTCTCCCAACAGTTCTGGCTGTGTCTTCAGCTGCTTGGGGTCCCAGACTCTGGAATTCCCTCTCCTCTGCTCGTCTACCTCTCGGAAACCTGCCCCAACCAGCCAGCTTTAGTGGCTTGGCTTCAAACTCTGTTTGGCGTTTGACCCCGTGAAGTGCCTTGGGTCAAATTAAGTGTCCATGCAAGTTGGTGCAGCAGGATGAGCAAAGTCAGACTGTCGTCCATACACAGTCTAGCACTGGCTGCAAGGATGGCATTGCAGGGGGTGGTGACACCAGGGCAAAAGGTTATTGCCCAGTTCCTCTTGTTTGCCGATGTAATACAATGGCCATTGTCTGTACTCTGAAACATGATGCTGCTCTGAGCTTCAGTGATCACCGCTCAGCTCTAGCATGCAACTTTACAGCCTGTTCCTGTGCCTGTTGTACAAGCTACTTTCCACATCGCCTCCTCCCTCCAGCCACCTGACCCTTACCCCAGGTGCTTGCTGCCCGAAAGCATGTAGAAGGTGGGACCATATGTAATAAAATGTAGTTTAACACATGGGGAAGGGATAATGATAAAAATTTGCGTGGTATCTGAATAATGAGGCTTTGTGAACCAATTTGGTTGTGTTGCAGGATTAGCTGGTATCTTGCAGTAGACCAGCAGCCTGTTATTCAGTGCACGCACTTCCTTTGGAAAAGCAGCACATCACAGAGAAGGAGAGAGATAATGGGAACTGCAGATGCTGGAGATTCCAAGATAATAAAATGTGAGGCTGGATGAACACAGCAGGCCACATCACAGAGAAGCATGTGGCACTTAATGACTTTTACGCTTGGTGGCTGATTACTCGTTCTTGCTACAAGTCACATCAGCCCAGCTCTCAGGCTGTAGCCAGCCTGGCTGAAGGAGGGCCTGAAGCTAGATGTTGTAGTGGAGTGTTTCATTCTCCTTGTTTTGTTGCTCACTTGGATTGATTTGAATGGTAATCATTTTAATGGAATGCCTCTCCCACATCCCTCCAGCTGGGGGCGTTCTTCCCTTAGTTGTAAACACTAGGTCCGTCAGTGGGTGTCCAAGGAGGGTGTAACCTGGTCTTTGCTCTGTTTGTTTTCACCCAAAGGAAATTCCACAGTTTGTTTGTCAATCCTCCAGGGATTACACACAACACGTGAATTAGGAGCAGGAGCAGGCCACTCAGCCCCTCGGATCTGCTGTAGCGTTCAATAAGATCACAGCTGATCTGATTATTCCACATTCCTGCCTCCCCCCAATAATCTTTCACCCCTTGATTCTCCAAAATTGTTGTGGGTTCCTCAGGAATTAAAGATTAATTCTTCCATGTAACTTCTTTCAGGTCTATAACCCTCTGGGGTCATGTTAGATTTCCCATCCTGGCCTCTCACAATTGCGATTTTAATCGCTTTGCATACGTTCTCGTTTTGAGCTGCTTGGGCCCCAAATTCTAGATTCACTTCCCGAACCTCATCAATTTTTCACCTCCTCTCTGCTGAAAACCTACCTCTTTGACCGGACATTTGGTGATCTGACCCACTATCTCCTTGCTTGCCATGTCAATTTCACATGATTACATACCTGCAAAGCATCTTGAGACATTACACTTCTTGAAAGGTGCTACAGAAATGGAAGTTGCCACGAGCAACTAATTAGAGAAAAAACATTTGGGCATAAAACATGCAGCTTTCCAAGGAAATTTTCATTGATTAATCCTGAATTTTGTTACAATGCAAATATTGAATTGTTGGTGGTGACGAAGGGTCACCAAGAGCCGAAATGTTAACACTGATTCCTCTTCACTGACGTTGTCACATTTGCTGAGCTTTTCCAGCAATTTCTGTTTTTATATTGGATTGTTGGTTGTGGGGAGGACCGTTGTGAGACTCTGGGCTGGGAAGTTGAAACAAGGAAAGTCACGTGATATAACTTCCAGAATTATTGCTGGTCGAATTTGACACACATCGAACGGGAGCAAACTTCAGGTCATATTCCACATGTGCCGCAAATGTACCTTGCCCAGGTAACCCTGTATTTGTGAAAACTGAAAGAACAGCAGATTCTTTGAATCCGACACAAAAGTAGTAATTGCTGAAAAAAACTCAGCAGGCCTGGCTGTGTCAGTGGAGAGAAATCAGAGTTAACATTCTGAGGAAGGGTTACTCAATCCAAAATACTAACTCTGATTTCTCTCCACTGACCCTGCTAGACCTGCTGAGCTTTCTCTGCGTTTGTGAATTGTGGGCTTCAGGGGAAGCTGGAGTTCTTTGCGTTAAGCAGAAACATTTAGCATTAACATGGAGCGGATAAGGTTCTTTAGTAGTTGAAAATAAGTGCACAGCATTGTGAATCTGAGAGCAAATCCTGGTGAATTACAATGCCACACAATAAAATAAACATACAACGCCTATTCTCTGAAGCTCATTCATCTGTTGGGTCATTGCTTTAATGTAACTCTGCAAAAAAAAATCTTGTATTGCAATGTGATAATTTTAGTATTTAGATTGCTGAGTTTGAGAGAATCCCTCCAGTGTGGAAACAGGCCCTTCGGCCCAACAAGTCCACACTGACCCTTGGAGCATCCCACCCAGACCCATCCCCTTATAATCCACCTAAGCTACGCATCCCTGACCACTACGGGCAATTTTGCATGGCTAATCCACCTAGACTATACATCTTTGGACTGTGAGAGGAAACCAAGGCAAACCCTCACAGACAGAGGGAGAATGTGCAAACTCTACACAGACAGTTGCCTAAGGGTGGAATCGAACCCAGGTCCCTGGTGCTGTGAGGCTGCAGTGCTAACCACTGAGCCACCGTGCCACCCCATATCCAACAGGTTTGTTCGTTCAGTTGTATGTCAGTAGTACCAGCGACGGTTGTCTGTTGGTTGTGTTGCAATGGTCACGGGAGTGGTGTCTATTTAGGGTGGGAAGGTTAGTTGAGGTTGGACTACAATGACTTACAGATTTCTCACAACCACATCAGCTGTGATCATACTGAATGGTGGAGCAGGCTCAAGGCGTTGAATGGTCCACTCCCACTCGTAAATCCTGTTTTTCTAGCAGCTAAAGCTCAGGCTTGGGTGTTTTGTTTTTAATTTTTGTACCCACCAAGATGAAGGCAGGTCTGCATAATAAACTATTCCCATTCTGGTGATCCACTGTCGCAGTCAATCTGTGGTCATCTTGACTTTAAGCCTGCAAGATACAAAGGCTAGACTGGCCACATGCACTGGGGAGCCCTTATGAATTATTGGGAGCACTGTAACCCCAGCAGGGGGCAGCACACAGCCTGAGTCCCTTTGATAGTGTCACAAGGGCCAAGTGCCAACCTTTCGGAGTAGGGTCTGGCAGAGAACCATTTTACACAGAGAATGGTTTGTGAGTAGAATGAGCTTCTAGAGGGAGTGGTGCATGTGGGTACAGCTACCATGTTTAAAGATCGTTGGATAAGTGCATGAATAGGGAAGGTTTGGAGGGAATATGGGCCAAGCACAGGCAGGTGGGACTAATTTCAATTTTGGATTACGGTCAGCATGAACAGTAGGACCGCAGGGTCTGTTTCCATGCTGTGTGACTCTATTTGAAGTCAATTGGCGGTGTCCTGAAGTGTTCCTTAGGAAGATAAAGGCAAAAATAATTTATGAAATTGAAAAGCAAAACAACAGTTCCAATATAGTACCAAAAAGAAACACTGCTGATTAAAGCAGCACTCAGAGTATTCACATCACAGTCCTTGTCTGTAACACCTCGATGTGTTTGAGCTTTTTGTGACTTCATATGGACTGGAAATACAGATTGCTTCTTCCTGGAGCTATTATTATACCTGAGTTTAAACATTGTCAGCTTTGAGTGACCTCTTCAGGTGTTTATCCCAACAATCTGGTCTGAGACTGTTACTAATTCTTTACTGTACAATAATGTGGTTCCACAGTATCCTTCCCTCTCAGAGCACTGGTCTACACATGCATTGTCATCAAAGAATTTCAAAAGACCGCCCAAGATCAAAGTCAACATCAAGTAAAACAGTTTCTCTAAGAGTTGGATATTGAAATAACTGCATACAGGCCCGTATCCCTACACCTAATCACCCTTTATTTACTGTGCACAGTACGCAGCTGTGGCCAGCTTGGAGTCAGTCCCCTGAACTGAGGAGATTCTAAATCCTCTGTTTCTATTGGTCAGCCAGGGCTTCCTGATTGGCCCAGGTTAACAATGCCAATCAAGGACCTCGTGGTCAACAAGGTCCACCTGGTTCCAATCACTACTGGTGTTTTCTTTAACCTTTTAAACAAAAACTCCTCCTGACATTCTTAGCTCATGTTTGTTTGCCTTGTTGAGTTGTTAAACCAAAGCAGTTGTATCCACAACCCATTTTTTCTAAAGCTCGGCCTTTAAAACTGTTTTGAGAGAAATCACCATGTCTAAGAAATATTTATGAGTTAATTATTAACTATGCACATGGAAAACTGACAAATCGCTTACTTAAAGCCCAAAAACAGTAACTTATAATAAACCATATTAAAAGTACATAAATTATATATCAGACTGCTTTGATCTTTAAAGGCAATTTACACTTACATAATTTTGGTCTATTTTATTTTATCTTCATTTATCTTCATTTTATCTTCGTTTCAATTGCTTAATAGACTTTAGTTTTATTGTTAAAACCAGATTTGCAGCATTGTGTGTTGGTGTTTCAGTGGAAGGCCACCTAGTTAAAACGAAAAAAAAAGTTATCAAGCCAGATTTCTGTCTGGGATCTGTCCAGAAACAACATCAGCTGGGCTCATAACAAAGGGAGCAACCGACATTCATACTGCATGTCCTTTTTAGGCCATACTCAAGGTTTCTAGAAATTTAAACATTGAGGGACATAGGGACAGTGCAACAAGATGGCTTTGGGGTAGAAGGTCAGCCATGATCTAGTTGAATGGTATGGTTTGCTCAAAGGGCCGAATGGCCTACTCCTGATCCTTTTTCCAATATTTCAATGATGCTGGAGTAATTAAAATTAGAGTTTTAAATAGTGCTCTGGATTGTAACAGATAAGATACACACTCGTGTATTCTAGTCCTCACAATATTAACTATACCCAAGGTCAGATAAACACATGCAGTCGTACAATTAAATATCTGTGTTGTGCTTCATCAAATGATATTAGCCCCAATACTGGATTTATGTGGCAGAACTGCATATTTGGCAGAAGATTAGGAATACTCCCAACATAGTCCCTCTCTGCAATGCCTAGCTTGTAGTTCAGCCCATTCAGCAATGTCACTTGTTTGTGGGTCAATGGTCCAAGGAGCAGCTGATGGGGTCTAATTTGGATGTGTGATGTTGCATTTTGGAAAGGCAAACCAGGGAAGGACTTTTACACAGTAAATGGTAGGGCCCTGGGGAGTGTTGCTGAACAGAGACCTAGGGGTACAGGTGCACAGTTCCTTGAAAGAGGAGTTGCAGGTAGATAGGGCGGTGAAAAATGATGTTTGGCACTTTAGCCTTCATTGGCCAGAACATTGCATATAGAGTTGGGACATCATTTTGCAGTTGTACAGGACGTTGATGAGGCCAGTTTTAGAGTACTGTGTACAGTTCTCGTTGCCCTTTTATAGGAGGGGTGCCTTTGAACTTGAGAGGGTACATAAAAGATTTACAAGGATGTTGCCAGGGTTGGAGGGTTTGATCTATAAGGAGAGGCTGAATAGGCCGGGGCTATTTTCTCTGGAGCATTGGAGCTGAGGGGTGACCTTATAGAGGTCTTTACAAAATCATGAGGGGCGTGGATAGGGCAAATTGCCAAGGTCTTTTTCCCAGGGTTGGGGAGACCTAAAGTAGAGGGCATAGGTTTAAGGTGACAGGGGCAAGATTTAAAAGGGCCTGAAGGGCACCTTTTCATGCAGAGAGCTGTGCAAGTATGGAACGAACTGCCAGGGGAAGTAGTAGAGTCAGGTAAAATTACAACATTTAACAGGCATATGGATGGGTATATGAATAGGAAGGGTTTAGTGGTATATGGGTCAAATACTGGTTAATGGGACTAGATCAGGTTGGGATGTCTGATCTGTACGGATGAGTTGGACTGAAGGGTCCATTTCCATGCTGTGTGACTCTATGACAGTAGGTTCAGGACAAGCCAGGGCCCCTGCACAGCACCCTCCATCACCATGGCCTCAGTATAAACCCCTTCTGTGCTTGTGGGAGGGAGGAGAGAAACAATGCTACACCTTCCTGAGGAGTTTACAGGCTAAGTGGTGGATTAATCACCTTACAGTCAGCAAATAAGGAGGACATTGCATTTGCTAAAGAAATAAAAATAGTACAGCTGGTTCATAGGCGCTATGATCCCTAGTTGATCAGGGGATTGAAATAACCTTAAACCCTTCGGAATTCAAACTTTTCCCTGGAACACAACTAAAACAATCCACTGCCAATATTGGATTATTCCCTTTTAGCCGTACGCTTTACTGTGTGATATATAATTATTTAGTGTCATGAGACTGAAAGCAGTGCTTCCTAAACATACCCCTAAGACATTCAAATCCTTTACAATAATTTGAGAATGTCTATTCCTGTTGATATTCAGCTAGAGAGCTCTGTCATTCTGGAGAAAAAATTGAGAGAAGATATAATTCGGTATCAACCAAATAGACCTTTGACGTCACAACTAAACTGAAAGTAATGTGGACACAGAATAACTCTTTGTTTAGGTGTTCAGCTCAGTTGGCTGAGTGGGTGATTTGAAATATCGAGTAATACTAGCAGTATAGGTTCCATTCCTGTACTGATGTGATTACTATGAAGGACTCTCCTTCTCGACCTCTCCCTTCACTTGAGAAATGGGGACCCTCAGGTTAAACCACCACAAGCAGTCTCTTTCTTGAGAGACAGTGGCACTGTGGTGCAGTAGGATTAATAGTGATCTTACCCTCATTTAATTTAGATCTTGAACTCTGAGCAGAAGGGTCCAGGTTGACAGTGAGCAGCCATGAAACCAGACAGTGAATTGGAAAAGCATTGCCTTGCCCAACACCAGAAGTCCGACAAAGCAAGAACACATTTCAAAAGGAGCTGCATAAATATTTGATGAGAAATGGATTTGTTACCAAGATTACAGATGGAGATGTTCCAATATGAGATAATGGATTCTATGTTGCTCTAGAGAAAGGGGAACAGTTGCCTAGAACTCAGCAAACCATGGCCGAGCAGTAAAAGTACAAATGTGGATGGATATTTTAGTGTTTTTCTGGGGAAAGTGGAGAGATCACGGAGCATATAGAACAAATAAAATGGATTAGAGTAGATGGTATGATGGGGTTGTTTGAATTGAGTCTGTATATGGGTTTTTTTTATAATTGAGTGCACAAGGTAAAAGCCTATAATGTCATACAGAATGAAGAGAGTGAAAACTAAATCTAGCATGGAGGCAATGCCACAGAATCTTTTATATCCATTCAAGGCAGCAGATGGGGCTGTGGTTTGAGTTATCATCCCAAAGGCAGTTCTTCCAAGTAATGTAGCATGCTCTCAATTTGACATTAGGTGTTGTTCAACTCTCTGAAGTGGGATTGGAGCCTATAGTTTCCTGTTCTGAGGTACAGCCACAGCCACTTACAGATTACTATAGGAACAGAAAATGGGATATTGGAAGAGCTGAAGTTTCTTGATGCCACAATATGAACTAGAATTGTGCATTGTACAATGAGTCTCGATAGATTCTTAGGGAGTTTAACAGGGTTAAAACTGAGAATCTTTCCCCTTGAGAGAGAGTCTTGGAACAGAAGGCAAAATCTTCATCAGGGTCTAGGCCCGAAACATCAACTTTCCTGCTCCTCTGATGCTGCTTGGCCTGCTGTGTTCATACAGCTCCATACCTTGTTGTCTCAGATTCTCCAGCATCTGCACTTCCCATTATCTCTGATGCCTTAATCAACCTCTGTTTCTGCTGTGTTCTAAGTTATCCTCTCAAAGAGATCTATGTAACCATTCAGCTTTGATGTAATGATTGAAACAGTGACAATTTCTTTACTAGATGATACTTTTTAGATTTTATTTTGCTCTTATAATTTCAAGCACCTCGACATGGAATTTTAGCAATGCGTAGTTCAAAGGCCTCTATTCCCACTCTCAGATCTTGTATTGTCCAAGTTTCTCATGTGTGTGAGAAAGTGGACAGCCTGCAGCTTCTTACCAACATTTTCCTAGTTACAAGCTTCAGTTTTCTTGCTCTTCACAGATTCTTCCTCTTTTCAAAGTTACTTTTAGCTATCTCAGTCATTGATGCCAACTGTTGTAATATCTTATTATTAAGGCAGGATGGCAAGTATCATTTAGTAATATTTCTGTGGATGGCCTTGGGACTTTTAAAACTATTTTTTGTTCACAGGACGAGGGCATCACCAGCTAGGCCACCATTTATTGCCCATCCCTAATTGCCCCAAGGGCAGTTAAGAGTCAATCTCATTGCTGTGGGTCTGGAGTCACTTGGAGCCAGACCAGGTAAGGATGGCAGTTTCCTTTCTTGAAGGACATTAGTGAACCAGCAGGAACAGCAACTCACATTCCGCTTGAGAACCCTGCAGCCATATGGTATCAATGTGGACTTCACCAGTTTCAAAATCTCCCCTTCCCCAACTGCATCCCTAAACCAGCCCAGTTCGTCCCCTCCCCCCACTGCACCACACAACCAGCCCAGCTCTTCCCCTCCACCCACTGCATCCCAAAACCAGTCCAACCTGTCTCTGCCTCCCTAACCTGTTCTTCCTCTCACCCATCCCTTCCTCCCACCCCAAGCTGCACCCCCATCTACCTACTAACCTCATCCCACCTCCTTGACCTGTCCGTCTTCCCTGGACTGACCTATCCCCTCCCTACCTCCCCACCTATACTCTCTCCATCTATCTTCTTTTCTCTCCATCTTCAGTCCGCCTCCCCCTCTCTCCCTATTTATTCCAGAACCCTCACCCCATCCCCCTCTCTGATGAAGGGTCTAGGCCCGAAACGTCAGCTTTTGTGCTCCTGAGATGCTGCTTGGCCTGCTGTGTTCATCCAGCCTCACATTTTATTGTAGTGAACCAGATGGGTTTTTCCAATAATGGATTCATGGTCATCTTTAGACCCTTAATTGAAGATTTTTTTTATTGAATTCAAATTCCATCATCTGCTGTGGTGGGATTTGAACCCTGCTCCCCAGAAAGTTATCTGGGTCTCTGGATTAACAGTGCAGCAATATTATGAATAGACCATCATCTTCTCCCTTTTTATCAAGTTAAAGGCACTAAATAAATGTAAGTTTTGATTAGTTACATTTTGTCACCCAGTCTCATCAGGCAGTTGGTCTAAAGTGAGTGAGGATGCCAGAAAAGTTGCCTTATTTCTGCAGGCATTACTTCGAGCTGCTTCAGAGGATCATGTGTCAACTTCTGTGCTGCATCAATTTTACATCAAAGCAAAGCAAACTCTCAGCTTTTCAAAGGTTAATGTTGAGATCAGACTTGATGCTTCTCCGTTTTGCTTAAACCATTGGATAACCCAACAAAGGGTCTGTAGCCTGACCTGTGGCAGGTCAAACCAATGAAATGAAAAGGTTAGAATCATCAGGAAATAGTAAACAGGACTGGGGTCTTCATTCTGGAAGCACAAAGGCTGAGTGAGGGGGACCTGATAGAGTTGACGCAATGAAAATTTTTTTACTTATTACTTGGGGGGAGGGAGGGCAAGGGGCTGAAATGAAGTGCCATGGTAGTCATAAATAAAATAGTGAGTTCATCAGAAACTTATTCAGCAGTTCGAATGTGGAAAGTGCAATTACAAGAAGAGTCTGGGGGGAATTAACTGGATAAACACAAGATGGTGAAAGCTGGAGGGGGATCTGTAAATTCACCATGAGATTAAAAACTGCTGGGAGTACGCTCCTAAGGAGCAGAAACAGCAATGTGCAGCAGTTCGGATAATGTCCTGTTTCTGCATATCCTGCAAAATTCTGTGTGAATTAAACCAAATTCAGTGTTGCTGAAATACCCCTCACTCAAAATGTATCAGAAAGATGTGGAGTAATCTGACTGAGAGAGTTGAAGAATCAAAGCTGCTTTGGTTCTCTGGAATGATGCAGAGATCAGGCAGTAAAGAGATAAGCATCAAGAGGCTTAGTATTGGAAATACACAAGGGTTCTTCCAACGCAAAACTGAACAGTGAGGGTGGGAACAATGATTTCAGTAAAAAATGGGGCTTAATTTGAGCATCTAAGGATGCAAGGAGATGGGGGAAGAGGGCATTTTCTCTCTCACTGACTTACTCTATGAGTCAACACAAGCAGTGACCATTTGGCCCATCATTACTGGCTGTTTGATCAAGTTATTCAATAAATTCTATGCCCCACGCTGCATTCCCTGTTGAATGCTATTGTAGCATTTGCCTCCATCAGCCTATCATAGTCCAGTCCATGAACGTTCTCTGTGAAAAACATGCCTCCTCTCACACCAAGATCCTTTGGAAATTAACTTAATGTTATCATCCCTGGATGTGCCTTCTGCCATTGGAAACTCCTGTCTCCTTCTATATTCCACCAAAATGATTAATGATTTTAAGCATTTCAATTAAATATCTTCTTCACCTTCCTGGCTCCAACAACAACCCCAACTATTGCTATCTCTTCACGGTCCATCGTACATGATACCTTTCTCTTACACACCCTCTCTGAGGCCTTCCCAATTGGCTAGGAGCTCATTCCTCCTTCCTTTCTTTCTGAGATTTCTAAGACCGAATCCAAGTCTGACTCCCTGCATTTTCAATCAAGAGCCCACGTCAAGAGCTAAGGAAAAGGTGACCATGGTAACTTGCCAAGAGGAGAAGGGCAGTTTGAGCTGTGGCCAAGCTTCTCTTTCAAAGAGATGGATCTGAGAAGCCATCATTTCTGACCTGAAAGCATTGAGCCATCTGCTTTGTTCTGGGCTGCAATTCATTATCAAAAGAGTGGCCAACTCCTGTGAAAAGATTTTCAGGCCTAAAAACTGCTGCCCTGTTACAGTGCGCAATGGGTTTGATCAACCCTGTCTGTTTGAGCAGGGAAATACAGTGTTGATGTTGCCAATGTGATCTAGAATCTAGAATTACAAAGCACAGAAGGAGATTATTTGGTTCGTCATTCACATGCCAGCCTTTTGAAAGAGTTCCCAATTAGTCCCACATTCCCTGTTCTTTCCCCATGGTCCTGCAAATATTTTTCCTTCAAGTATTTATCCAATTCATTTTCAAAAGCTGGTTTTGATCTCCCTTCTCAATGTACATTTCTGAATTTTGAAAAATGCTGTGTCAATTTTGTGCTGTCATGTCATCTCTGCTTCTTTTTTTATCAATTGCCTTAAATCTATGACGTCTGGTAACTGACCCTTTTGACACATAGAACAATTGAAGAGATTTTTTTTCAATTAAAACTAATTGTATCATCTTTATCCAACTTCCCCTTTTACGTTCTTGATTTTAAATATCTATGTCCCATCACTCTGTGTAACTGAAGTCCCACATTCAGCGTTGGGTTTACACTTTAAATCTTCTGCTATTAAATCAAGCCAGCTATGTGGAAATTTTGGCTTAACGACATTCACAGATATTTTTAAGAAAGAATACAGTGACTTAATGGATCTGAGGATTATATCAAAAGAAAAGCTTTGTTATTCACAGCAGGAAAGTTGCATTCAGCTATTTATATCAAGGTTCGCTCAGTACAGTCAGATGTACTACCTGGAGCTGAAACATAACATGCACGTAGAAGAAAATCAAACTAACTCTTAAGATAAAGAGGCCAAGGTTAGTCCTCTCAGCATCTTAGTGTACAGCTCTGAAACATTGACAGCTTACAGATATCATGAGAGGAAGCTTCGCAACTTTCACCTTTGATTGATGTGGCACATTCTAGGTATTTCCACGAGAGAATGAAATAGTGAAGGCAGCATTCTTCTCCAGTACAAAACTCCCAAGTAAGGTGGCTCTCATCAAGTGGAGGTGAGCCCCTCTTGCTTGGACATATTTGCATAATAGAAGGCAAACACACATCGAAGGATTTTCCGGGTAGTGAGGTGATCCAAGCCAGAAGACCAGTATAACACCCAAACTCCCCTTCAAGGATACTTGGAAATGTAATATAAAGGCCCTAAATATTGACTGTTGCAGCTTATAGATGTTGGCTGGAGCGTAGTGACAATCCGTTACTACAGCAACAGCATCCAATACCAACAATGACAACTCTACACAACACCTGACAACCATATGACCTGCCTCACTTTTGGCAAAACCTGCCTCTCGCGGACTGCTTTCTTCTGTCATCAACAGGGGTGCATCTGTATAAACTTAGCCCCATTCTCCCCCACCCTTGTCAGACTGGATTGGCTGAGTATCCACCACAGCTGGAAGGATGTAGATTTCCAACAACAAAACAACTGGCATCTCAGCTCTAGTTTTGCTGTTCCTAAATTCAAGGAAATGCAGACAGCAGTGTGTTTGAGCGTGGAAAAAATATTTTGCATCTAAGACAGAATGTCCTAGAATACTCAGCCTCTGTGCAGAGAGAGATTTTAGATCACATTTAGACATTTCATTGGAATTGAATGTTGTTAGAGGTTTAACAAATTTTTGAAGTAAATGCTGATTTTGAGAAAGAATAGGTTTGAGAGAAAACAAAAGGGAAGTTTGTTGATAGATTGAGGTTGAGAATAATGAAACAGCAAAGAACATGCGAATAGCAAAAGGCCATCCAGCATGTTGTATTGTTTAGCTAGGTCATGGCTGATCTGTATCTTAACTCCATTGACTTGCCTTGCCTCTGTATCTGGTACAGAACAAGACTCAAACAATCTCCTTTATGGAATTTTCAAATCAACTCACTAACAAACGGAAGATGGTGCAAGGAAGAATCATATCATAGAATCCCTTCAGTGTAGAAACAAGCCATTCAGTCCATCAAGTCCACACCAACCCTCTGAAGAGCAAACCACCCAGACCCACACCCCCACCCTATCCCTGTAACCCTGCTTTTCCTATGGCTAATCCACCTAGCCTTCACATCTCTGCGGGCAGTTTAGAATGTCCAATCCACCTCGCCTGCAGATTTTTGGAATGTGGGAGGAAACCCATGCAGACACTGGGAGAATGTACAAATTCTACATAACAGTTGCCTGAGGGTGGAATCAAACCCAGGATCTTGGCACTATGAGTCAACAGTGCTAACCACTGAGCCACCATGCTGACACTCACCTGAAGTGGGTGATAATAGGGCAATAGCAGAACAAAACAGACAGATGATTCCAGGAGATGTTGAAACACTTAAAGCATGATTTGGACAGGTTTGGCGATCACTCGGTCCCAACATTCATCAGGATTGTGGTGGAATATTCATCAACTACTAGGGGTGAAGGCACCATCCCATCCTGTAGCCAGGTCAGGTTGCCTCCAGATCATTAATATTATTAACACATAGACTAAAAGAAACTCACTGAATCTTGCATTCCCTCCACTTCTCCAGTTTTTCTCTATGATTGGTGAAGCATTTAAAAACAAGGTTGAGTACTTTTAAATCCTTCAGGAGATGCTTTCAACAACACAGTTGTGTAAGCCCAGAATCCAGAAATCATGAATTTTCCATTAACTTAAATAAAAACAAAAAATACTGACTTATTCACTTGATGGTAAGGTCCTGGGGAGTGATGCTAAACAAAGAGACCTTGGGGTACAGGTTCATAGTTCCTTGAAAGTGGATTCATAGGTTGATAGGATAGTGAAAAAAAGGCTTTTGGTAATCTTTATTGGTCAGCCCATCGAATATAGGAGTTGGTAGGTCATGTTGTCGGGGTTGGAGGGTTTTAGTTATAAAGTGAGGGTTAATAGGCTGAGGCCATTTTCCCTGGAGTGTTGGAGGCTGAGTGGTGACCTTCTAGAGGTTTATAAAGTCATGAGGGGCATGGATAGGGTGAATAGCCAAGGTCTTTTCCCCAGTGTAGATGAGTCCAAAACTAGAGAGCATAGGTTTAAGGTGAGAGGGAAAGATTTAAAAGGGACCTAAGGGGCAACTTTTCCACGCAGAGGGTGATGTGTGTATGGAAAAGCTGACAGAGGAAGTGGTAGAGGCTGGTACAATTATAACATTTAGAAGGCACCTGGCTGGATACATGAGTCAGAAGGGCTTAGAGAGATATGGGTCAAATGCTGACAAATGAGACTAGATTAATTTAGGATATCTGGTCAACATGGACGAGTTGGACCAAAGGTTCTGTTTCCATTGCTGTACAACTCTATGACTCTAGGTCTGGCGGCAGCTGTGGAGAGAGAAACAGAGTTAATGTTTTGAGTCTCATATGACTTCTTCAGAAATTTGATCAACAGATTGCCCCAGAATTTGGTGCTCATTAATTGTGAAGAAACTATTGTTGTTTTCACAAACTGTATATTTTAGCCCATATTTGACAGGATCTCGGCATCAACAAACTGCTGTTTCTGCAAAACAGAAAGTTTGCTCTTGCACTGCAGCACAGGATGAATTGACAGACTGTCACTGTTCCACTTCATATCCTGCAATCAGTTCAGTTGTCAACTGAAAAAAAAACTTTCACAGCATTTTAATGACGATAACATCTGGTTCCCAGTACAAGCCTTCAGTGCATTCATGTTTATCCATCGGGCGATACACCAAAAAATAATTGTAAACAACAAAGGTGTGTTTCTGTAATTGAAGGCCAGCACAGATTTGTTGAGGGTAAATCAGGTCTCACTAATCACATTGAGGTTTTCAGTGAGGTAGCACAAAGAGTTAACGGGGGCAAATAAAAACTGAAAGAACTGCAGATGCTGTAAATCAGGAACAAAAACAGAAATTACTGGAAAAGCTCAGCAGAAATAGCAGCATCTGTGAAGAAAAAAATCAGTTAATGTTTCATGTCAAGTAATTAAAATTCTCCAAAATACTCCACAGGAGTCTCATTCTAAATTTTCTGTAGTGATGTCAGGAATGGAGAATGTTTTAGGTTACAATATTTAAACAGATATTTCAGGCCACTATCAGATATGCTGGTTTTCAGCTGTCACCTTATCAGGTGGATGTAGAAAATCCCGTGATGCTATTTGAAGAATAAACACAAGAGTTCTCTCGGAGCAGAATGAGGCCTTTCAGTTCATCAAACCTGTAACGTCACTCTTGGAGTTATCAAATAATCTCATATGTTCCCTATAGACTCGCAAACTTTCCACTTTCAACTAATATATCCAATTTTGCTTTGAAAGTTAGAACAGAGATATTCCTTCGACCAAACTTGTCCCAGTTCAGTGGCTTGGTGCTAAATTTTGTGTGACAACTCTCCTATGTCATCTCTTACAATGTTTTCTATGCTAAAGGTGTTATGTAAATTCAAGTTATTACAATTGAAATAAATTTGCTTCTGCCTGTTCTTTTAGGCAGTGTATTCTAGAGTATTAACAACTCACTGCATTTGAAATTCTTCTCTCTGGTTCTTTTGCCAACTGCTTCAAATCTATGTCATCTAGTTATTGATCTCCCTGCCAGTGTAAACAGTTCCTCCCTGTATGCTCTATCAAAATATTTCATAATTTTGGAGCATAATTTCTATTTCTCCTGGTGTCCTGGGCCAACATTCATCCATCAGCCAAGAACACTGGAGCAGATGATCCAGTCATTATCTCACTGTTATTAGTTAGACCTGGCAGTGTACAATGAGGCCATTGTGTCTCCAACATTATAATAGTGCTTACTTTAGGAAAGTGGCATGAAGTGCTTTTGAACATCTTGAGGTGAAAAAAGGTGAATCTAAATGCAAACCCTCCCTTTAATTCCATCTTACACAGTTATTATTTTGCCATCTGTACTTTAACAGAGCTAATGGATGCAATCTAAGTATGGCTTCGAAAGGAGAAAATATACTCTCGCTTTGTTCAATATAGTCTTCTTTTAAGTGTTATTTATTGGTGCTTTCCAAAATAGTGAATTAATCTCCCTTTTCCAATGTACACAATCAGAATTAATTTTTCAATTATTGTTTTTCTCCATTTGCTTTTCCTTTGAAAAATAAGGCAAGTTATTTCCCTTTTTCTTTCTCCTGCATCTCATTTCCTTTCTTATGGCTTCTGTCCCATTGATTGCAGGGGAAGATAATCATTAACCTTTCCCAATGTTGCTGATGTAATTGCTCATCCCTCTCACCCTTGCCTTCATCAAGTAGCTATTTTTAATCAACTTTTTCAGCTGCAGAGCAGGAACCTGGATATTCTGGGCCAGAGGTGGCAACACTACCACTGTGTCACAGGACCCTGAAAGCCTCCTGCACGTACCTCAATGGATATTAGCCTGTGCTGTTGATTGGCCAAAAATCGGTTGTTTAGGATAACTGCTACCAATAAAAATCCAACTTTTGTAGACTTATTCTCAATTGTGATATAAATTGAGGGAGAGAAGTAGGTGATTGGACGAATGTAGAAGTGCATAGTTGTAGAGAGGGGTGAACTAAAGAGTTGATAGATTAGTTCAGAAAATAAAAGCAAAGTGCTGCAGATTTAAAATAAAGCAGCAAAAGCTGAAGAATCTCAGATGGTCTAGCAGCATCTGTGAAGAGTAAAACAGAGTTAACATTGCTTCTTCAAAAGCAAAATTCTTCAAATTTCTGAAGAAGATTTAAAATGTTAACTCTGACTTTCTCTCAGCACAGGTGCTGCCAGACCTGTTGAGTTTCTCTTGCTGTTTTTATTAGGAAAGAAAATACTTAATTCTTTCAAAAAGAGATGTACATAGCTTAAGGATACAGGAACAGGAAGAGGACATCCAGTTCCCCTGAGTCTATTTCACTATTCAAGAAGACCACAGCCAATTCATTGTCCACCTGTTGATCTTCCATTTCATTGAACATTCTTGGATGGCAACTATCAATCCCAAATTTAAACTGATTGATTTTAGATTGGTGAGTATCTGGTGAGCCAACAGACAAGGAAGGTACAAGATTCAGTGTCCAAGTTTCTACAGCATGAAGCCATCTCTGGTAGGGCTTAGGTTGAGTACCTTGGTATCTAGAGATTGCAAAGGGAAGATTAATTCAGGTGCCTTTCCCTGATAGCCATTTTACATGTGTGAGTGATGACTGCTGGTGAGAGAAATAACTTCTGTCCTGATTTAAGAGCCTGTCAACCAAACTTCAATCCCATAAAAAGATATCCCCCTTCTTGGAGTGACTGAAAGCCATAGAACTGAAGCAGGCATGGCTGGAGCAGATATAACAAAAGAGGGGAGCAAGAAAGAGATGAAAGTTGGGGATAAATGGGCAGTGAATTTCAATTATTTGATAAACTGGTATGTTGTATAATGAGTAGCAATGATGGATTCAGGTTGGGGAGGGGTGTTATGCGGAAGGAGGTGGTGTGGTGGGAGGGCCTGTAGAAATGGAATTCCCACAGAGAAAGGAGGACAAAGGGAATGGATGGAGAATACAAAAGGTAAAAATAAAGAGACTGAATTTAACTCCCTTAACATGATATTCATATTTCAGGAATAAACCCAATTCTACTGCTCTCAGAGATAAAAGGCAGTACAGATGCTGGAGAATCTGAGATAACAAGGTGTAGAGCTGGATGAACACCAGGCCAAGCAGCATCAGACGAGCAGGAAGGCTGACGTTTCAGGTCTAGACCCTTTTCTGAAGAAGGGTCTAGACCTGAAACGTCAGCTTTCCTGTTCCTCTGATGTCGCTTGGCCTGCTGTGTTCATCCAGCTTCACACCTTGTTATCTGTACTGATCTCGATTAGTTTTGTCATTGTTTGTAAATGTCAATAAAATCACAGTGATGTTCATTGCCTGAGGTAACTGACATTTGCCTGGACCTGTTGACCAGCTGAAGGTTGAAGCTATATAGCGCCCAATACAATATCAAACCTGTGCGAAATGGGCTCCTGAAAGTAAAGGTGAAGGACTTCCTCATGTCACACACATTTTATGCTCAGTTACCCCAACGTATACTCTCATTTATGTCTTAATGTGCTTTTTGCGCAGCATAATGGTTCCTGAACATCTACACACTGACAGTTTACTGGCCATGCAAAGGAAAATGTACAGCAAAAGTCAGATGCTTTAAAATTATTACATGCAGAGGAAGGAGTAGTAGGTGCAAAGCATGTTCTTAAACAATTATCAGATTTAGAGATAATGGGAACTGCAGATGCTGGAGAATCTAAGATAATAAAGTGTGAAGCTGGATGAACACAGCAGGCTAAGCAGCATCTCAGGAGCACAAAAGCTGACGTTTCAGGTCTAGACCCTTGCATCAGATTCAGTGAATGTGATCGAGTAGCTGGCTGCACAGCAGCATTGTCTCTCTGTATGTCTCAAACATCCTACCTGACTGACAGGGCTGTTGCTATTAATGATGTAGATTGTTACTAGTGTGGCACATTGTACAACTGGCACACCTCCCATCAAACTCACTGTCTACTTGTTGCTGCACACTTCATTGCACAAAGTATGAATCGATGTTTAAAGGGGCAATGTTCCATCATGGCCTTTTCTGGATTATGCGGTTAGATTGTCAACTCTTATTGGCTGTGCTTATCACCAACCTGCTCACTTTCAGTCACCCAATCTTTCCCTCACCCAATTGGAATTTTTTAAAAAAATCACTTTTAAACATAGGCTTAGATTGCCTAGTCTCTGAGGTCCAACCAGACAGTCAATTTACTAACCTAGTGTATTATTCAGGAAATGTTATGCAGAAAGTTCCTACTCTGACTCTGGGGTAGTGATAGAACACTGACATTGAGCTCCCTTAGTCAACCATTTTAAGCCCTGACCACATCCCTGAACTCCCTGCTATCTCAGACCAAGCCTTACTAAGGCCTTGATCAGATCTGACTACCCTGCCGTCCCCAGCCCAGCCTGACTTGCTCATGACCAATTCTGTTCCATTGATGCCTCCAAGAGTCATTGGTGATTATTTGGGTAGACATGGTGTGCAGTGAAATGAGAAAATGACAGCAGATTAGCACGAGTTAATACAAGTGGTGCATGTAAGATGGGTTGAATGGCCTCTTTCTGTGGCCGTAACAATTCTGTGACAACCTCTAATGGCCCAACTGCCAGCAATCAGCATATCTCTACCTCAGTCACCTAACCACTTTCCACCCGACCCTGTTGCCACCCTATCCATGTGCCACCCCATTACATATGCAACAAACTCAATCTTGTTAACTGCAAGAGACTCTTCCAGTTTAACAGGAAGTGGTTTCCTTTGAGCTAAGTATAATCGCTAGACTATCAACCCAGAAAACTTGGTGGAGTTCTGGATACCTGTGTTCAAATCCTGCTACAGCAGATGGTGGAATTTGAATTGAATTTTTTTAAAAGTCTGGAATTAAGGGTCTAATGATAACTATGGATCCATTGTTGATTGTTGATTGTTGGCAAGATGCATCTTGGGAAAAGAAAATACCATGCTTACCAGGTCTGGACTACATGTGTCTCCAGAACCACAGCAATGAGGTTGCTTATTAAACCGCCCTCTGGGTAATTAGGGATGGGCGATAAATGCTGACCTAGCCAGTGATGCTCTCATCCCATGAATGAATTTTAAGGAAGTATGTAACAAGGTCATCCAGGACCTTATAGAATCTGAGTTCCTTGATTGAGGCTATTAATCTGGTTCAATCAGAGACCCCTGACTGACAGATAAGCATAGGAATGTCAGAGGCTCTGTTCACTCTGAGAGTTGAATCAGTGTTAAGGACTCTCCATGTGTAAATAAAGGGTGACTTGGTGATGGGATACTGGCCTCTGTGGAGTTATTTTAGTGGCGATGAGATAAAACCATGCCCCAGAAGGAATTTGCTGGTGACAATCATCTTTAAGTTGGAGGTAAACATTTCTATCATTGTTAACAAAATGTGGAAATGGATGAACACAGCATCTTAGGAGCACAAAAGCTGAATTCATCCAGCTCCACGCTTTGTTATCTCGGATTCTCCAGCATCTGCAGTTCCCATTATCTCTGATTTCTATCATTGTTGCTTTTGGGAAACTTGATTTTGATTCTACTCTTGAAGACTGGGGCAAGTATGTAGAAAGAATGTTATTTTTTCCCAACAAATTACATTGGGGAAGAGGAAAACAAATGAGAATTTTTTTTTCCAGACAGCTTGTAGACATGCAGCTTTTTCAGTTATTAGGAACCTAACATTGGCTGACACACCAGATACTAAAACCTTTTGAGAGTTGACGGATTTAGCCAAGGGAAATATATGACTCCGAGTTTTGGTCAAATCTGCGATGCTATCAGTTCTACTCGGACTTTAATAAAATCTTTGACAAGGTTCTGCATGGTAGACTAATTAGTAAAGTTAGATCTCATGGGGTTCAGGGCAAGCTTGTCGGTTGGATACAAAATTGCTTAATGACAAGAGAGTGGTGGTGGAGGGTTGTTTTTTGGACTGAAGGCCTATGACCAGGAGTTCCATCGGGATTGGTGCTGTGTTCACTTTTGTTTGTCACTTATACAAATGATTTAGATGAGAATATAGAGGGCATGGTGAATAAGTTTATAGATAACATCAAAATTGTTGGTATAGCAGACGGTGAAAAAGGTTATCTTAGATTATAAAGAGATCTTGATCAATTGGGTCAATCGACTGGGGGGTGGCAGATGGATAAATGTGATGCATTGCATTTTGGTAAGACAAACAATGATAGGGATTATACAATTAAAAGTAGGTATTGCCATAGAACAGAGGGACGTAAGGGTCCAGGTACATAATTCTTTGAAGAATAACAGATAACAGACCACCATTTACCAGCAGGGAATTTGAGTATTTCCTAAAGTTGAATTGTATTCAACATAAGAACAGCTCCTTATCATCTGTCTTTCAATGATTTGGCAGAAAGAGCAGTCTAAGTTTTGAAGGCAGGCTAACAGAAACAGCCTACAGCTTCACTCAATATCAAATTGTCCTAGTTCCTAGTTGACTTTAGGACCATCTCTCAGGAGAATGCAGGGATAACTCCAGCAGGGTTGTTGATGAGGAGAAGAATCCGCACCAGGTGAAATATGATCTACCTGGACCTGGGGGCAGGGTGAAGTGGCATAAAAGGGAGAGAGAGCATTTAGTCCAAGGGATGAAATTTGGTGCAGGAACCACAGGAATGGCCCTGCATGGGTAAGAGGTATGGTCGACATGAGGTCAGGCCCAGTGACATCTTAAGTTCAGGCAGGTGCAATGGTCCTGAACAATCACGTAGACCATATGAAAATCACAGACCTGTGCAGCAGCAGAACGTGACCTGCTCCTCGACTGCCTTTCCTCTGTTCTAGAAACCATGGGTTCTCCCTCTCCATCAAGCATTGAAGATATCTCTGAATCTGAGATGGACATGGCAGAAGTCACTGCCTCAATACCTATGCAGCCTGGACAAAAGAAAGCATTTTGGGAGAAATTCAGAGTGCAAGTGGTGAGCTATTATGTGTAACACACCACCAGGCAGAGTTTAAGGAACCTGAGCTGGTGCTGAAACACCCCAGGAGGCATCTCCAGAAAAAAATAAACCGGCCTACATCCTTAAACTCGGAGGGTTGTAATGAGGTTAGCCAGGCGGCCCTCATAGAATGAGTTCCCTAACTGGGGCTGTTGACCTGGTCCAGTCAGGGAGCCCGGGCTGACAGATAAGAACAGGAATGTCAGACGTTCTGCTCACTCTTAGAGCTGCCTCTGAGAGAACTGCAACAGTGTCAATGACTCTCCACGTGTAAATAAAATGTGATTTTTAGTGACAGGATACCAGTCTCTGAAGTTATTTCAACATATTGGCAATTGGTTAGAGGTTAAATTGATGTAGAATTATAGGGTCCCTAAATTGTGGAAGTTCGCCATTTGGCCCATAGAGTCCATATTGACCGATTGAAGGGCATCCTACGCAGACACACCCCTCCACCCCCCACCCTATACCCACAACCCTGCACTTCCCACAGCTAATCCACCTAACCTGTACATCTTTTGATTATGGGAGGAAACCAGAACACCAGGGGGAAACCCACACAGACACAGGGAGAACATGCAAACTCCACACACAGTCAGTTGTTGATGGAATTGAACTGAGGTTCCTGGCGCTAGGAGGCAGCAGTGCTAACCATACTGCCCAATTGATTTGATATTGTGACAGAGATTGAGAGGACCAGGTGTTAGGGCTTCATTCTTTTTGTGATTCTCAACTGTTCACCCCACAAGACCATTTGATACCATCATAGCGGTTGGTACATATAACATTCCTCAATAATAACTCTTTCAAACTCATGTACAACATCTCTTCCAAAACCAGTTTTCATGATTGATAACATACATCTATTTAGACCATTCCATTTATCAGTGCCTCATCTCCATCACCAGGTCTCTGACGTTACAGTTTCAGAATCCAGTTTCACAGTTCTCTGAGAATGGAATTAGACTTCTCTCTTTTTGGACTTGGATGTTTGGGAGTTTACTGATTCGACGACCTTTATCACAAAATCTCTTCCTAACAGTGTAACATCCCTTTTTAAATAGGAGAATTTTTAATCTCTTGGATGTTCTTCACAAGTGATGGCTTCCCTGATGGGACAGACAACTTCTTCCTTTGCCCTATCCTCAATCTCCGAAACAACAAGCATTATCTTCCTTGCAAGGCCTTGAATTGTTGGACATTGGCCGTTCCTTCTCAGTGGTGGCTTCCACTGAGTTACATGCACCACATCTTCATTCTGTGCCTTCAGAGCTTTATCCACCTGTGGATTTGTACAGAGGATTGTCAACTTTTTATTTCAAATACTGATTGGTTCGGGCTTTCTCATCCATCTTCAGTAATTTCATCATTGAATCCACTTTCTGCTAGTTGAGGATAGCTTCTGGCATGGAGAGATCTGTACTATAGCTACAAAGCATGCTTCCTGGGAAGAAAAGGAACTCAATTATTATACTTGAATTGGACTTTTTCTGACCATTATGTCAGAAGTGAATCTTTCCTGGCTGTTTGATTACTAGGCTGTATAGCACTCTGAGTTATACCAGCTTTTGATTTCAGTCGGCTCAAGCAGTTATTTTTTTTATTAGCTTTTGTATTGCTTGTTGCTCTTTGCAAACCTTGTTGCTCCTTGCAGTCTGAGCTGTCTTCATGTTTTGATTGAAGTTGTTCATTGACTGGCAGCTCTTTAACTTTATAAGTTGAATTCTTTCTGCCATTGAGCTCAACATGTGTTTTCCTGTCAAGACAGAATTCTTAATTGCAAAGTACATGTAGGTTTTCTACAATTTGGCTTTGCTTCTATTGGGCAGTTGCTTGTAGCATGCTTTTAACCTTAAGTGCTATTCCTCCTGGGCTATTTTCTTAACGATGACTCTGATAACATCATGACACTCATCTAACTTGAAATTCATGAGATGACCATTGAATTAAATGACATCTTTCCAAAATGTAAGATCTGGATCATCAATTGTCCCTAAGTACACTTTTTGGATTTTTCTTTTGTTGTAGACTGATTTAATTTGTAACCTTTTATGTGTGGATAGCTATTTGATTTTGTAGAATCCTTACAGTGTGGAAGCAGGCCATTTGAACCATCGAGTCCACACTGATGCTCTGAAGAGCATTTCACCCCGACCCACCCCTTACCCTATCCCTGCATTTCCCATCCTAGACACTATGGGTAATTCAGAATAGCCAATCCATCTCACCTGCACATCTTTGGACTGTGGGAGGAAACCGGAGCACCTGGGGAAAACAAACAGAGGGAGAATGTGCAAACTCCACACAGTCTGAGGCTGGAATTGAACCCAGGTCCCTGGTGCCATGAAGCAGCAGTGCTAACCACTGAGCCACTGTGCTGCCCATAATTGTTTTTCAGAAACTATGTCCACAATTCACGTATTTTCTGAAAGTAACCTGTTGTGAGACAGAAAAAGAATTAACTTTTGAAAATTGGGCAGTGTCTGTGCCTGTGGATTTTCATTGCCCTGTCACATGGACAAGATCTTTCAATGTCTAGTGCCTGTCCCACTCACTGTATTGGATTGTGTTCTTTATGGTTTTGTAGGAATTGAATGGAATCTGCTGATCTCCTCATAAAGATTGATCTTCTCTGCTTGGTAATGATCTGTATTTCTTCATCATCTGAAAGCCTTTCTCTAGAGTTAGGTCTTCTGTAGATTTGAGATAAATCTGACAAAGTCTCACCAGTAATCTAGCACAATTGTGTCTCTTACGAATTCTGAATTGAAATCGCCAGAGTCACGTTTCTCCACTACTCTGCAGGGAACGATCTAGAATTATGATTTAATCGGTTTAACTCAATTTTCAATTTTATTTAATTATGACTTCTCTAGAAGGATCTAGAAGGAACTGGCCTCCTGGTCAAACTAAGAGTCTCTTATAGTTTACAAGATATAATCTATTGCATGTAAAAACTAGTTGCAGGCTACCTTGATATGGTAGATTTTGTAAGAGATTTTGAAAAGGACCAGATATTTCAGCTCACTCTCTCGAGATTCAAAACTTCCCTACCCATAAGTCCATGTGACATCGCCATGGTTACTGGGCCTTATGGAATTCCTCAGAACTAACCCTTTCAGACCCATTTTGCACATGATTTGCTGTTTTAAGATTTGCTATAGACTCATTTACACGTAGAATAATTGAATGAACTACTGATGGATGTTTAGGCAGTGTAGAGAATTTACTATAGAGTAACCATGGGCAGATTATGATCCAGTTGGTTAGAATGCATCACTCTTCCTTCCCGTTTTCTTCCCTGTTCTCCTTCAGTTTTCCCTGATCTGTAGATGTCTTCCAGACTCGATCATTATCTATCTCTCCTCTTCATTCAGGAGGTTGTGTGTTCAATCCCATCCCAGAGGTATGGTCACATAACCTACCCTGATACTTAGTCCAGTGACAGAGTTGAGCTGCTAGAGATTCCATATCTCACACAGCTTCATGATACCCAGTAGCATTTTACAGCAAATTAAGTGTGTGATCACTGGTCCTCTTTGGGTTGTAACTGGTGAAGCGCAACAGAGATCAGTGCTGGGGCCTCAAATATTTATAATCAACGTATCAGTATATCAGTAACCTGGATATGGTGAGCAAATGTATGATAACTGGATTTGCTGAAAACCACCAGGATAAGAAACTTAAGTCTCAGGAGGTGGTATAGAAGCTACAGCAAGATATAGAGAGATTAACTGAGTGGGCTAAAAATTGTCAGCTGGAGTATAATGTGTAAAAATGTGAACTTGATAGAACAGCAGTGCTCTATTTAAGTGGAGAGAGATTGCAGAATTTAGGGTTACAAAGGGGATCTGGGTTTCCAGGCACATGTACCACAAAAGGTGATTTTGCAGGAAATGTTCCCTCTAAGCTAAGATAATAAAGTGTGGAGCTGGATGAACACAGCAGGCCAAGCAGCATCTCAGGAGCATAAAAGCTGACGTTTCAGGCCTAGACCCTTCATCAGAAAAGGGGGATGGGGAGACAGTTCTGAAATAAATAGGGAGAGAGGGGGAGGCGGACTGATGATGGATAGAGGAGAAGATAGGTGGGGAGGAGAGTAGGGATGGGGAGGTAGGGAGGGGATAGGTCAGCCCGGGGATGAACAGGTCAAGGGGGCGGGATGAGGTTAGTAGGTGGGAAATGGAGGTGAGGCTTGAGGTGGGAGGAGGGAATAGGTGAGAGGAAGAACAGGTCTGATCACAATTTTCCCTCTAAGCTGTATGGTTCAGAGGATCTAGCCACTGCCCATTCACACTAATAGGCTCCTGGTTCCAGATGCTGCTGTCACTTTGGAGGTCTGTGCAGTGGCAGGAAAACTGAGAGGTGATTCAAATTTCAGGCACAGCAAGTGATCAGGAAAGCCATTCAAAAATTAGTGTTCATTGTAAGGAAAATGGAATCTAGGAGGAGAGAATTTTTGTTGCACCTTATAGACCCTTGGTGAGATCATTTCCGGAGGACCGCAGAATTTTGGTTTCCTTATTTGAAAAATAATATAGTTGCTTTGGAAGCAGTTCAGAGGCAATTGTTCAACTCATTCCTGGGGCAAAGGGCTTATCTTGTGGAAAAAGCCTTCAGCCTTTAACCACTGGAGTTTAACAGAATGAAACCTCTTGAGGGAAATGACTGGAATTTAGGGGGACACAGTCTAAGACTAAAAAATTCTCTGTTCTAAGAAGAGATGAGTACATTCTTTTTTCCAAATGATACATTAGTCAGTGGAATTTTCTTCCTCAGAAAACAGTTGACGTTAAATTTATTAAAGATTGAACTAGCTAGTCAAGAGTTGTGGGGAAGGATGGTAGGTCAGTTGAGTTGAGGTTATAATCAGATTGGCCATGACTTTATTGGATGGCAGAACAGACTCAAAAGTGCTGAATAGCCTACTTCTGTTCCTGAGTCCGATGATCTGCTGAAATGTATCGCTAGTTTGTGCACGGTAAACTCCCTTAGACAGCATTGAGATCAGTAACTAATTCACCTGTTTCTGATGAGTTGGGCCAAGGGATAAATGCTGACCAGGACACAGCCCCGCTCTCTTCAGTCACTGCTAAGGGATCTTTTTAAGTCCATTTCAGAGGAGAGACAGGACCTTGATTTAGTGCCTTGGCTGTTTATTTTATACTGACAGTGACAAGGCTGTGAGCTAAGATAAATAAGCCACTTCTCAAATCCCACGCAAGTGGGATCCTTTCTATTGACAAGGTCCATTTTTAATTAGCTCTTTGCACCATAGAATTGACTATCCTCTTTTGTGAAGTTCACTTCTGATGCCTCGTAACCACAAACACTGAGAGGTGGATAGTCCATTGACTTGATTTTTACCTCGGAAAGATGATTGATTGATTTGTGAGAGGAACTTTCAGATTTTGTCCCATTGTCACAGGAACAACCACCATTCCTTTCAGCTGAATCTCATTGCCAACAAATCATTGAGACCAATGTCACTGCAGAATAATGAATGTAGGGATTCTTGCTATTTACACTTGTCCCAGGCTTGCATTTTTGACGGTTTTTTTGCTGTATGTTGCTAGCTCTTCTCTAGTCTAAGCTTTGCTTTTGCAGAGCTCCATGTTATTCTGCTGTGTGATGCTGGTAGCCTCTTATTTGTATACAGCTGAGGTTGTTAATTTATATATGTGTTTGTGTGTATGTTGACTGGAGCCCCTCGGGCCTGGTTTATGTATGGCTTATGTACAGTGAAGATTTAATGCAGCTATGTTTGTGCTGGAGATGGGCATAACCTCCCAAGCCACGGCAGGCTCCCAAACAATTGTCCTCTGTCTGCACTTTAAACGTGGAGCCAAAACTCCCTAACTAACTCACCCTGGATCCTACACATATTGTGCACCATTGAGCTAATGCAGAGCAAATCTTTACCTAAGCTATCCTAGACATTTGGACTTTCTAAGATCCTTAAATTTCACTTCTCCCTGTTACACATGCCCAACTCAAGGAGCAGACAATATTTGAAGCTCCGAGTACAACAGACAGAGCTGTGGTCATCACTGTACGAGTTACTGTAAGATCTGGACTCTAAACCTCACCAAAGTGCAAGAGATACACATTTGAAAAGCTTGAGGTTGAACAAAGGTCCAGACTTTACAGAAAAAAAATGCTTCCTCTTGAGCTGGTGCTTTTCGACTCCCGAGCGTCTGTGCCTTGCGGATTTCACTGGGGTAAATTGAAACAGTGTGCTAGAATGAGTCCTCAGCATTCCCAGCAACGTTTGTGTTGTACGGACACTAAATAGCTGCCAGCTATTTGAACTGAAAAATTATTGAAAGTGAGAGTGATCTAAATAATAAACTTGTTTGCTCTGTTCTAGATGGGTTTGGGTCAATTAGAGGAGTTGGTCATTTGTATTTGCAGAAGTGTTTCCTGTCGATATTTATACTTATCAGCTGCTTGAGAAATTAATAAATGTAATTTCCTAACTGTTCCTAATTTGTTGAATGTGGTGAGCTGCTGGCCGCATGGGGAAGGATAAAGAAATGCAACAATATGGCGCGAGGAAGGACTGACAAGGTGAAAATGGGAATAACAACACATTCAGCCAGATATAGACCCACTGCCCAAAGCATCATTGAAGTTACTCACTGCGAGCTGGCCAAGCAAACTATTTATGTTCCCTCAGACAAATGCCCTATTTGATTGGGAAAGAATAGTAATCCCATTCTCTATCTTCACCTCCTTCCTCTTTTACTGTTCGTGAATGAAATGCAGAAAATAAATTGGCTTCCCCTCCATTCTAAACCACTTCATTATGTATCACATTTTTTGTAAAACTGTCTATTGCCACTTCAATTAATAACCAGAAACATACACGATACATGAGTAAGCTGCCAGATCTTAAAACAAAGTCAGTAATTTTGAAGAATTTTTTATATTGTAAATTTCACCTGTTTAGGTACATAAGATCTGAGATACCATCGGACTGAAATTTTACATGCAGGTTATAAATAAAGGTTTTTCTATCACATTGGCTACCATCAGGCAATGATAGGATCAGACCATTCACTCCCTTAAGTCTGTTCTCGCATTCAGTGAGCCCATGGCTAATCTGCATATTTGCGCCATTCATTCTCCTTAGTTCAAATCCCTAAATACCCTTGCCTTATTAAACATTAACAAACTCAATTTTGACAATTGACTCCCAAGCTCTGCAAGTTTTTGGGAGGGAGAGTTCCAATTTTAGCTGACCTTTTGAGTCGGGAGGTGTGTACTGACATCACTGCTGAACTGCCCAATCTAATTTTTAGTCTAATTTTTAGTTAATGACAGCTTATTCTCAGCCTAATTCACCCTGCCCCGTCCAACACACACACCAGAGAAAATAGCCTCTGTTGATCTGACCACTCATTAAATCAAACCTTCACATCCCTAGTCTTCAGGGATGTGTAGCTTACTTGGGTTCTAGGGGGATGGGTCAGTGTGAACTGGTAGGGCTGAAGGGCCTGTTTCCACACTATAGGGATTCTATGATCGATGATAACCTTAGGACTAAAAAGGTCTTTCTATTGTAACTACCTGTGCCACCTGTGGTTAGATACTATATTGTGTGGTAATGAATTCCACAAAGCAGGAAGTTCCAGATTCAATTCTGCGAGTCACTGGTCTCACAGAAAGGGACAGTGGTGATAGTGTTATAATTAGTGTCAGTTCCTATGGTTTTGATGGACTAGGATTAGACTGGATTTCAAGATCATTGTCCATCGGCCACATCCACAGTTGACCAAGATGACTTGGATAGAACAGTATCCCAAATCCCACAACTCCTCACTGGAAGGCAGTCCAAGGGAATGATTTAACAGAAGAAAACATCAAAGTAGTATTGACCTTGGTTGGACAACTCCGCAAATGGAGAAGTGAAGAAGTGTTGTTCAGTGGGTGTTATTGGCTTCCAATCATTAGGCAATGGCACATATTCTTCTCATTACTCCATGACCATAGAACATAGAACAGTACAGCACAGTACAGGCCCTTTGGCCCATGATGTTGGGTTGACCTATTATCCTACTCTAAAGTCAATCTACCATGTATACTCTACATTTTACTATCATCCTTGTGCCTATCCAAGACTTGAATGTCCATAATGTATCTGACGAATGTGGACTATTTGTTCCCCACCAGAATACCACCATGGTTCACAACTCTAAATCAGATAAAGCCAATGCTGCTCATTCTATTTGCACATGTTCCTGAAAGTTTCATTATGTGATCCCATTCCACCAATTTCCAGCCCCCACTCTCCTATATTTGGTCACACCCATCTTCTCAGGTCAATTGTAAATTGAACACTTTTTGTTATCCATTTGGATGATTCAACCAGCCAACAAATAGCTAAATGTCCCACCTTCGGCATTATCTAACTAATAAACAACGCTGAAAGCAAAGGAAAACAACATACAGGGTTTTTTCAGAGCGCCTATGGCTTTTCTCCTCTGTTTACTCACAGTGGTATCCTGGAGATTAATCATTAATTCCTAAAAATTTCAGTAATTATAGCAGATACAGACTAAGGCATGAGAACAACTTATAAATTTTTATCCAAAGTGCAGGATAAACAAATTGTGAATATATTTTTATGACATAAATGTATATTCTAAGTTCTTTCCTTATATTTCTTTGCATTCTGTTTTATTCGCTCTATCCCTCACTTAACATACTCAAGATTTCTTCATGTATTAGAACACAAGCCTTCCTCATTCTAAGTCATATTTAAATTTATTTTAGCCCCTTCATCAAATTTCATTATTAGTTTTTCAGGTTGTACACTAGCTAGGTGCGTTGTATCCTCATCAGCTAAAAGGACACAGGAATAATCCATTCAGCCTCTCGAAACCATCTGCTGTTCAATTTAGTCATTTTTGATCTTTATCTTAATTCCATTTACCTGCCTTGATTCCATATGATGTGCTTAATGAAAACCTCTCAGTCTAACTTCAATCATAGAATCCCTACAGTGCAGGTGTTGGCCATTTTCAGCCCATCGAGTCTGCACTGACGATCTGAAGAGCAGACCACCCAGATCAACACGCCCACTATCTGTAACCCTGCATTTCCCATGGCTAACCCCATGCCTCTGAAATTGCAACGAGAACTAAAAGAAAAATACTGTAGATATAGCCATAGATTCATGTGGGACCTATGGCCCAATTTGTCCATGCCTACCAGGCTTCCCAAACTAAATTAGTCCCACTTGTCTGTTTGGCCCATATTCCTCTTAAACTTTTCGTATACCTGTCCAAATGTCTTTTAATTGTAGTAACTGTACTTGCATCTACCATTTTCTCTGGCAGTTCATTCTAAAAAATGAGCTACCCTCTGTACGAAAAGGTTCCCCCTCAGGTCCCTTTTAAATCTCTCTCCTGCCACCTTAAATCTGTTCCCTCTAGTTTTAGACTACCTCACCCCAGGGAAAAGAACTTTATCTGTACCCCTCATTTCTAAATAAATCTCTATAAGGTCACCCCTCAGCCTCTTATGCTGCAGGGAAAGAAGTCCCAGAATACCCAATCTCTCCTTATAACTCAAACCCTCCAGTCCCGACAACGTCCTTATAAATCTTTTCTGCACCCTTTCCAATGTAATAATATCCTGGATGGTCGAAATCTGAAAATAAAATGAGAGCTTGCTGGAGTGAACCTGGCAGCATTGATGGGGAGAGAAGCAGAATTAGCTTCTCAGATCAATGACCTTTCATCAGCAGCCTTTGAGAGAATTAGGCCAGGAAAATATACATATCGCAACATTTATCTTTCTATCTCTCAGCAAAACACTTGCTGCTAATCATGAATACATCTGTTGACTTCTCCCTGTACAAGCTCACTGCTATGAGCATGGAGAGGAGTTATAAAAATAGGAGCAATATTTGTAAGCATTTATTCAAAAGATTGGAAGAGTGTTTGTTTAGTTTGCGACACCTTTGCCCCATACTTATTGTAAAATTTGTTTGAGAGGCGTCAACAGCCCTTAGCTCGAATATCATTTGGTGACCTCAATTAGCCAGTAAAATAAAAAAAACTGAAGAGATTGAAAAACTGATATGGAAACAGGAAGTGCTGGGGGCAACTCAGCAGGTCTTGCAACATTTGTGAAGGGAGAAACTGAGCCAATGTTTTGAACTGAAGTTGGCAACGAGAGGCCAGTAAATGTCTTCCACACAAGAGAGCTGCGGTCACTTCCATTCAAGTATTTTAGTCCAATGGTATGATTTGGGGCCCAGGCCAGTCAACAATCAGGTTGATTTCTGAACAGTAATTTCACTGATTTCCATTAGCGATCCAGGCTTTGTAACAGGACCCCTCATTCCTGGCTGCGTCCCTCTCACATACATATAGAATAATGCGACTGAATCGTGTCACCACTTTTAGCACAGTGTTGGTTTTTCCAACTGAGGTGAATCTATTAATATGTGACTCATTGGTTAATTGCCATTTCTCGCTACCTGATTCTCATCCTCTCAACCAAGCCATAATTTTTGACCACAACATAATCTTTTGAACAATTTGGATGTGTCAATGCTTTTGCCTCCTTATTAACGTAAGATCATTGGCCATGAACTGTTGAAGCAGACGTAGGCCATTCAGCCCATCAAGCCTGCTCCACCATTCATTGAGATCATAGCAGATCTGATTATCCTTAACTCTACATTTCTGACCTTTCCCCCTTATGTCTTGTTGTCCTTACTGATTAAAAATGTACTTAACAAGGCAATTTCAACAGTCCTACATGGTAAAGAATTCCACAAATTCACAACCCTCTAAGAGAAGAATTTCTTCTTCATCTTTGTCTTAAATGTGGAATCCCTTATTCAGAGATTATGCCCTCTATCCTAGACTCTCCCACAAAGGGAATGACCTTTCCAAATGTACCCTGTCAAGTCTTCTAAGAATCTTCTATGTATGAATAAAGCAATCTCTTCATTCTTTTATGATCCAACCTTAAACTGCTCAACCTCTCCTCATAAGACAGTCCCTCCATACTTGGTATCAGCCAAGTGAACCTCCTCTAGACTCCCTCCAAAGCCTTTCCTTGTATAAGGATGCCAAAAAAGTTCACAGTATTCTAGCTATGTTCTAACTAGTGTCAAGTATAGTTTTAGCAAAACCTCCCTACTTTTATATTCAATTCCCTTTTGAAATAAAGGCCAACATTCTATTTGCCTTCACTATTGCCCGCTGAACATGGATGTTAGCTTTTTGTGACTCATGGTAGCTTTCTGCAGTCTTTCTCCATTTCAATAATATTCACCTACTCTATTCTTCCTGCCAAGATGTGTAACCTTGCATTCCACTGTGTTGTATTCCATGTGATGCAACCAGCTTTTATCACCATCCTCTGTCTCCTGCCATGAAGGCAATTTTGGATCCAGTTTGCCAAGTTACCCAGGTTCCCATGTGCTTTTACCTTCTTTATCAGTTTCCCATGTGAGACCTAATCAAAGGCTTTGTTAAAATCCATACAATCTACAACAACTATACTACCATCATCTATACACTTGGTCACCTCTTTGATAAATTTGAGCAGATTTATTAGGCATGACATCCCTCTGACAAAGCCATGCTGTCTATCTATAACCAAACCTTGCCTGTCTAAATGGGGATTAATTCTCACCCTCAAAATTTTCTCCAATAGCTTCCTTACCCACTGAGATGAGACTCACCAGTCTGTTATTCCCTGATCTAGCTTTACCCTTGTCTTCTACTAGTTAGCTAATTCTCTATTCATGCTAATATACTCCCTCTAACACCATGGGCTCTTCTGTTATTAAGAAGCCTAATGCACCTCCTTTTCTACTTGCCATTGTGAATGCATATTTCTAACATATTTGCCTAGATTTAAATTCACATATAGGTCTATGTTATGATATAATTTCAAATAAAACATTGAAATCATCACAAAGGCCCCTCTTGCATGGTTTCTCCATCTTGTACCCAGTTCTTTATTTAACAATTCATATTTTTTTGCTTTATGCAGACCTCCTCCCAACCCCCACCTTGTCCCGTGTCTCTTACACCTCTGACAAACTGTCACTTGTCACGTGTGAGTCTACACATTGAGCATTGACGGGCCATTTGAATCATGAAATTCAGTCAGATTCTGTCATCATTGAATATCAGTTCCAGCAATGGGTCATGGAAATCCTCTGGGAGGTGGAGCTTCAGTTGATTTCTCACCTGGCCACAAGCCACTTTTCTTTGCACAGGACCATTTGAGGTTGACTGTTGCCAACATTGCTAATCCCCCACTGAGATTCAAAGCTGAGGTAGACCCGGTTCGTTCTACAGCAAATCACTTCCCCACCAAGGGAGCCATTTTATGCCTTGGAAACATAAAAACAAAGAAAATAGGTGCAGGAGTAGGCCATTCAGCCCTTTGACCCTACTCCTCCATTCAAAATGATCATGGCTGCATATCCAACTCAGCACCTTGTTCCCACTCTGTCCCCATTACCTGTGATCCCTTTTGCTTTAATAGCTATATCTAATTCCTACTTGAAAACATTCAATATGGAAACCACTTTTGGTCAGAGAATTCCACAGGTTCACCACTCTCTGAGTGAAGAAATTCTGCTTTATCTCAGTCCTAAATGGCCTACCCTGTATTCTTAGATTGTGGTCCCTAAATCTGGAGTCCCTGGTGGTCAGGAACATCTGTCCTGCATTTATACTGTCCAGTAGGTGTCTGTGCAGTCCCCCCTCATTCTTCTAAACCCCAATGACATAGTACTAACTGATCCAGAGTATCTTCGTGCATCAGTCTTGCCATTTCACGAGCCAGTCTAATAAAACTTGCACTCCGTCCGCCACTAGGGCATCCTTTCTCAGGTAAGGAGACCAAAACTGCACACAATAATCCACTGAAGTCTCGCTGAGGCTTTGCACAATTACAGCAAGACATCTCTGTTCCTGTACGCCAATCCTCTCACTGGTATGCTATCCTTATACCATGTGCTTTTCTCACCGCCTACTGCATCTGCATGTTTATTCTCAATGGCAGGTGTACGCAGATAGCCAGATCTTGGCGCACTATCTTATTCCCCGCACCACCCCCTCCCCCCACCCCCCGCTTTCTCAATCTACCAGCATTCAAGAAAATAGCCTGGCTTCTTGTTTTTGCTACCAAAGAAGCTAAACTCACATTTATCCACATTATACGTCATCTGCTATGCATTTGTCCACACATTCAGCCTGTCCAAATTACACTGATGCATCTCTGCATCCTCCTCACTGCTCACCTTCCCACCTAGCTTTGTGTCATCTGCAAACTTGGAGATGTTACGTTTATTTCCCTCATCTAAACTGTGAATGTTATTTTGAACAGCTGCGGCCTAAGCACTGATCCCTGTGCTATCCCAATAGTCACTGGCAGCCGCTTGAAAAAAAAATCCCAATCGCACTTTCCTGTCTGCCACCCTGATCTCTTTCCATGTCAGTACACTGCCCCCAATCCCATACACTTTCATTTTATCTGTTAGTCTCTTTATATAGGACATTCTCAAAAGCCTTCTTGCGGTTCAAGTAAATCACATCCATTGGCTCCATCTTATTAATTCTAATTGTGACCTTCTCAAAAAATTCCAGTAACTTTGGAAAGGCATAACATTCCTTTCATAAATCCATGTTGGCTTTGTCTGATTTTATGACTTAACCAATCCATTATTAATTAGCTTACACAGTTGATTCATGAGCAACATAGGTCAGATGTTTGTGTACTGGAGTTGGATGAAACATAAATTTGGGGGATGTAGCACACACTCTAACTAATCTTCCAATATCTCCCGTTAACTTGCTAACTAATGCTGGTTTGCCTTGTGTTCCTGTGGGAAAGGGGGCTACAAGTGGGAAAACATGAACTCCCTGGATTCAGTGAAGGCTATTGCCCAGTTAGTATAGCTTCTGGTGCCGTTTTACCTGCAGGGTACCTAGGGAAGGTGACTCTGCAA
Organism: Stegostoma tigrinum; assembly: GCF_030684315.1. Taxonomy (NCBI): domain Eukaryota; kingdom Metazoa; phylum Chordata; class Chondrichthyes; order Orectolobiformes; family Stegostomatidae; genus Stegostoma; species Stegostoma tigrinum. Next base: position 6,443,470 of record NC_081384.1, on the reverse strand, counting down.
GTTCAGCAAGAACAGTCCATGCAGCTCCCTCATTCTATTAATAAAATACAGTCTGAAAGCTAAGTAATGCTGTCAAAATTCACTAATTCAAAAGTGTCTGTGAAAGAATTAGGCAGAAAGAAGGAGAGTTCTAATACTAATGATGCTAAGTTTTTGGAGTGCGTCTCTATTTTTCTTAAAAGAATGTTCCTCCATAGTGATAGACAACCAAAGCTTAAAGACAACTCTGAATGATTAATCCTGTTCAGAGATAGACTATTGAATGAAGAATCTTAATCTGATGAAAGTTGGTGACAATTTTACAGTCTAGGAATGTGACAACATAACAGCAGTTAATTTTCATTGTTTATGATGGACCCGCTGCAAATTGGTACAATAGCCAGTAGAATAGGTGGAACATTACACCACTGATGCTGTGTCAGGAAAGTTCAGTCACTCATGTAAAAGAATTCTCAGTTCCACCCAATCACCATCAGCCTCGATCACTCCACTCATTCATTACCGGGCTTTTCTCACTTGTGTAAGACTCCAGTAATTCACCATCACCACTGCGATGTCCTTGTATTCATTTAGCAGCTACTTGGTCAAGCAACGTGCTGGCACCACCCAAGTCACTGGCACAAACTGTCACTGTCTGCCTTACCCCATAGAAACGTGCCTCCTGCCTGCTGAGCCACAGAGCAGCATTGCTATTGGAAGTTGCGAAGGAGTATGTGACCCCCTCGCCCACTTACCTGGCTGGAGCACATGGAACAGAGGTGAGTGGTTACAACTGGAGGGTGAGGTGGTGGACTGAAGAATCCAAGGTGGACAATTGTTCCCAGAAATAAAACACAGAGTTAAAAGGGTAATTCAGTTTTCTGAGGAAAAAGGTGCAGTGCTTCTTGACAAGCATTTCTTCTCAAGGAATACAGGACTCCATTCTCGGTTCTCTTTTGGAGCTGTGAGCTTGTAGGAATTGCAAACATGAAATGTGTGTGCATAGCATGGAGAAAATAGAATGTACTTTGGAGTTTCCTTCAGTGTGAAGATGTTATTGCTGTGTCAATAGGAACTGGGATGCAGGATTAAATACCGTTTAGGTCTGGTATCCTAAACTTGCATGGTTTGTTAGCAATGCTGCACCTGAGTCACTTCAGACATCCACCTGTTCTAAGAAACTGAAGGAGTCCGAGGGAAGCTTAGAGATTCAGGGATTTTCTAAGTTACAAAACAGGGAGTCATAGTATTTTTCATTCCTTAATAAAAAGATTAAGAAGGGACAGGGTTATTGAAGTACTGAGAGCACTGGATAATACAAATGTTAGTTGGTTATTTAATTTGGACAGAACTAGAGGAAGTGAGGCTAAAATTAATGAGGCTCAAAAATGATTCAAATAATTCAATACTTTTCCCCCTCATTAAGCAATGCACATGCTGAGTAGACTCTCATTAAAAAAGTTAATGCTGTTACTGTTGGCACAGTGTCTTGGAGCCCAGCTGGAATACTGTCTCCCCAATGTGTAAATGCTATGACAGAGCCTGCAACTAGAACTGCATTCTCACCTAAACAGCAGCATTAGTGCCCTGCCTTGTTTCGCTGTCAGATGTAACACAGTTGATAGTGCGCCCATATGTGAGTCAGAGGTTGTGAGTCTAAGTCCCACTCCCAGAATGACACACTAAGATCAAGGCCAATGCTCCAGAACAGCTCAGAGCAAACTCAGAGGGGCTGCCTTTTAGATGTGGTAATGAATCCAAGGTCCTGTCTGTCATCTTTGGTGGATGTAAAAGATCATATAATTGGTGTCCAGCCAGCATTTATCCCTGTCTGTAGAATTCTTTGCCACAGGAAAATGTGGAGACCAAGTCATTGACGACTTTCAAGAAGATGTGGACATAGATGTAGGCATAGTGTAGTCATGTCTCACTAACATGCTTGAGTTTTTGAGGATGTGACAAAGATGATCGATGAGGGTAGGGTAGTGGATGTTGTCTATATGGACTTCAGTAAGGCTGTTGACAAGGCCCCTCATGGCAGGCTGATACAGAAGGTAAAATCGCATGAGGTTAGAGGTGAGCTTGCAAGATGGATAAAAAACTGGCTCAGTCATAGAAGACAGAGGGTAGCAGTGGAAGGATGCATTTCTGAATGGAGGACTGTGACTAGTGGTGTTCCTCAGGGGTCAGAGTTAGGACCTTTGTTGTTTGTAATATTTGAATGATTTGGAGGAGAATGTAACTGGTCTGATTAATAAGTTTGCCGATGACACAATGTTTGGTGGAATTGTGGATAGCGATGGGGACCATTAAAGGATACAGCTGGATACGGATTGGTTGGTGACTTGGGCAAAGGGATAGCAGATGGAGTTTGATCCAGAAAAATGTGAGGTAATGCATTTTGAAAGGTCTAATCCAGATGGAAAATATACAGTAAAAGGAAGAACCCTTAAGAGTACTGATAGGCAGAGGGATCTGGGTATACAGATACACAGGTCACTGAAAGCAGTAACACAGTTAGAAAAGGTAGTCAATAAGGCATATGGCATGCTTGTCTTCATCCACCAGAGCATTGAGTTTAAAAATTGGCAGGTAATGGTGCAGCTTTGTAAAACCTTAGTTAGGCCACATTTGGAATATTGTGTTCAATTCAGGTAGACACACTACCAGAAGGATGTGAAGATAATAAAATGTGAGGCTGGATGAACACAGCAGGCCAAGCAGCATCTCAGGAGCACAAAAGCTGACGTTTCGGGCCTAGACCCTTCATTTTATTATCTTGGAATCTCCAGCATCTGCAGTTCCCATTATCTCTCACCAGAAGGATGTGAGTGACTTTGGAGAGGGAACAGAAAAGATTTACCAGGATGTTGCCTGGTATGGAGGACATTAGCTATAAGGAGAGGTTGAAGAAACTTGGGTTGTTCTTACTGAAACAACAGAGGTTGAGGGGTGACATGATAGAGGTCTACAAGATTATGAAGGGTGTGGATAGTCAGTAGCTTTTTCCCAGGGAGGAAGAGTCAGTTACTAGGGGACATAGGTTGAAAGTGGGAGGGGCAAGGTTTAAAGGTGATGTATGAGGCAAGCTTTTTACACAGAGGGTGGTGTGTGCCTGGAACCCGCTGTTGGGGGAGGTAGTGGAAGCAGGTACAATAGTGAGTTTTAAAGGGCCTCTTGATAAATATATGAACAGGATGGGGATAGAGGGACATGGTTCCTGGAAGGGTAGGGGGTTTTAGTTGTGATGGGCAGCATGTTGGTACAGGCTTGGAGGGCCAAAGGGCCCGTTCCTGTGCTGTAATTTTCTTTGTTCTTTGCTCATTGTTCTTCGGTTCTTAACAGATCAAGTGGGAATAGGGTACTGAGTTGGAAGGTCAGACAAGATCATGTTGAATGGTGGACTAGCCTTGAAGGGCTGAATGGCCTACTCCTGCTCCTAATTTCTACACTTCTATGTATCTGTAAATCAACATCATAACAGTAGCTTTTTTGATCTTTACCACAATGCTGTAATTTTCGTGCAATAAGCAGAGGGAATATTCTGTATGTGCATAAATTTTGTGTTCTGCGCTGAACCAGTGATCGTGTTTCAGAAGTACTTCATTGGCTGTAAAAGTCTCTGAAATGTCTGGTGTTTTTGAGATTTACTATATAATAACAAGCCTTATCATTTCCTTTCTAAGCCCTGTTATGTGCCTGACAATAATTGGATCCAATAGCACATTGCAGAGAACCTTAAATTACTCTAAAAGAAGGCAAGACATTATAATTTCTTTATTTAACCTACTTTTCTATTCAATCTGTTCAGACAGTGTTATTACACACCCCTGAAGCATGTGGGACTTGAACGCAGGCCTCCTAGTACATGGGTATCGATACTATCACTGTACCCCAACGGTGCCCCAAGACACAACTTTTTTTTTAAATGTCACCACTTTTCTAATCAACTCGTGTGGTAATGTTATTACATACCCCTGGGCTAGGTGAAACTTGAACCTGGGGTTGCAAGTCAACAGGTAGGGACACTACTATTGCATCACAAGAGGGCCTTAAATGAAGTGATATAGACGGACAAACATTAGTACACTCATAATTAGTGGGGATCATATCTTTTTTAGCCTGAATTTCTAATCAACCTGTTCAGAGACGTAATTACACACCTCTGGAGCAGGGGGATCTTGAACCCAGACCTCTCAGTCTAGGGGTAGGGATACTACCACTGTGCCACAGGAGGGTCCCTAAGACAAAGCTTTTTCTTTAATTTCACTATTTTTCTAATCAACACATTCAGAGACGTTATGATACACCTTTGGAGTAGTTGGGACTTGAACTTAGGCCTCTCAGTTCAGGGGTAGGGACTGTTACTTTGCATTACAAGAGGCCCTTTAAGGCAAAACTTTATAGTCCAAATTGGTTGCACCTTGTCTCTTAACGTAACAATCACAAATCTGGTTCAGATGCTCATGCTGCAGTGAAAGGTTTGTGCTATATCACTTTTTAAAATCAGTCTTCTTTGATGTAATATGTATTTAAAACAAAAAAGTGGAATTAAGAGTTTAATGATAACCATGAATCCATTGTTGATTGTGGGAGAAACCCATCTAGTTCGCCAATGTCCTTTAGGGAAGGAAACTGCCATCCTTACCTGGTCCAGCCTACATGTGACTCCAGACCCACAGCAACGTGGTTGGCTCTTAACTACCTGCAGGGCAATTAGGGATGGGCAATAAATGCTGCCTGGCCAGTGACACCCTCATCCCATGCATTGTTAAAAAACAGACCTCTATGACCATTAGGTCCTAAGGTAGGACTTGAACCTCAAACTTCTGGCCCAGAGGCAGAGACACTTCTTGAGGCCCCGTATTTTACAGAATTAACCTGGGTCTCTCGATTACTCATCCAGTGACATTCTTTAACTCCAATTCCATAACTACGAATGGTTACAGGTGAGACACATACAGATGATAGAGTTTAAGGGCTGTTTTATGGCACAGTGGCAGTGTCCCGAATGTGTCTCTGAACAAGTTGATTAGAAAAATAGGTCGATAATAAAAAAAAAATCTAATGCACTGCTGAGGAGCCAAGGATCTGTGGACACCAATTCAGCTGATTCAATGGTAGAACTGGATTGTTACTGACTCCACCCAATGTGCTTTGTTATCAGGAACTGTAACAATGGGTGATGTTCTCACTCTCTAACCAACATTGAATTCTCATTGGATCCAATGGACGTGGTTTATGATGCAGTTCTGTCAGCTCATCAGTTGTATTGTAGCATTTACAGAAGTCCAATTTCAATCCATGTAGGCTTCACCTCCTCACCTCACCTTGTAGTGATATGGTGTGTACATTGAGGCATGTGCACACACTTGTGCCAGTGCTTGAGAACATGTGTGTGCCTCTGTGTGTCTGTGCATGTGTGTGCATTCACTGTGTGCAGTAGGTGAGTACCTTCACAGTGGGGGCAACAATGTAAAGGAGAGGCAGGCGAGAGAAATTCCTCACAAGTATGCTATGAATGCTCCTCGATTTGATGCTGAGTTACCTGATTACTTTGAAGAGTTAAAGGTTTTGAATCATGCACGTTTGGTTTAAATACTTAATGGCCAACAGTACTGATCTTGTTCTTCCGGCAATCATTATTCTCGTGATTTGTACAAAAAGAGTGTTAAAAAATGCAATATTCTACTTTATTTTTCTTAAAATGATAAAGGGATGTTGAACATAAAGTTAGTCATTGGTGAACAGAGGAAAGAACACAATAAAATATCTAGAGAAGTAGATACTGTCAAGTCTTCAGAGCAAGATAACATTGTGTTATATTTCTGCATTTGCTACCTCTAAATCTGGCTGTTTCCACTGATTTCCTGACCAACTTCTTATCTTCCACCATCTGTGAATTTGATTTCATTCAAATGCTGTTGTCCTAACTTATAACTAATTCTCTTCACTCATCACCTCTGTTCTCGCTGACCTAGAGTAGCTCCTGGCCCAGCAATGTTTCAGTTTCAAAATTTGTATCCTTGTATTAAAATCCATCTACAGCCTTGCACCTCCCTATCCTTATTACACCCAACAGCCCTTCCTAGTTCTCTGCACTTTTCCTAGTCTGGCTTCTTGCACATTCCCAATATAAATGCTCCACCATGGAAAGCCATACTGTCTACTTTGAAATCCTGGGATTCACTGAATAGTCTAAAATTGCTTATGCTACATTTCTGTGGATTTGTATACACTCATCACAAGGTTCTAATGCTGTTCTCTTCCCAAGTCATTTATTTCTAGGGAGTAATGTTCGAAACTGCATACTATCAAAAATCAGACCCAGACCATTGTTAAATAGCTTATCGGCCAGGCTTGACCCATGTACTATATTTGGAAGGATTACAATTATATATTCACCAAGACTTTGTAGCCAAATAGAAGACAAATTGAATACACTTATTGTTACTCATGTGTAAATTGTCCATCAATTTGTGATTTGGAAGAGATACATCATGAATTCCGAATTGCCGAAAAATGCAGGACAGAATTCAAAGGCTCTGATCAGCTCCTGTAGGCACAGTATTGATGTGGTTGGGTGTAGTTCAGTTTCTGGCAAGTGCTATCGAGTAGAATGTTATTGGTGTGAGGTTTGATTCTGGTCATCCTGTTGAGTGCCAAGAGGATGAAGTTAGGGTCTCTCTTTTTGGAAATGGTCATTACCTGATACATTTTTGACATGAATGTTTTTTGCTACGAATCAGCTCAAGCCTGGATATTGTCCTGGAGTTGTGACATGGATTGATCAAAGTTAGAGGGAATGTCATTAATGAAGCTGCTGAAGATCATTGTCTCTAGGACAGAGCACTGAGGAACACTAATGGCCTGGGGCTTGGGTGGTTGTCCTCCAACATCTACAACCATCTTTGCTTGTGCCAGATTTCATTCCACTGCGTTTTTTCTTTTCCCCTTGATTCTCAATTTTAGTACTGCTTCATGGGGCTTAGTCAATGAAATGCTGTCTTGATATCAAAGGCAGTCACTCCTGGTTCACCTCTAGAATCCAGCATTGCCTGTAATGAACCTCTTCTGAGCATCAAACGAGTTAGGTTGATAAGGGAGACTGTTAATCACATTGTTCACCAGTATCTAGATGCTCTGTCGCACTTTGCTGTGTTGTTATTACACTTCCTGCAAAGAGAGAAAAATATGCCATTATTGGCACGAGCTCTGAGAAATTCCTGGGTAATATTTGCAGAATGAAACTACTGAACAATTCATTTTTATTCCATAAAAAAACTAATTTGTAAAATGTAAGTATAAACCAACTGTTTTTGAGTCTGTCTCAGTTGGAAATGTCACACTTCATTAAGATGAAAGGGAATGGAGAGATATTTTTCACGCTGGCTTCTCAAACCTTGCGCAGCAGCCAGGGGTTTATAATGCAGAGGGAAACCGTTCCCTCTGCTTAACCTCAGCATGTTCTTGAAAGTGTTTTAATAAACCCTTTCCCTGAAGCCAAATTCAATGCCAGGCTTTAAAAGCATTTTTACTTTCGTACTTTGCAAAAGTAAAGTCAAATTAAAATTAATCAATGAAAACAACAAGAATTTGAATTCTTGATGAGGCTAAACACCCCAAAGTACTTTGCCTCCTTCAATTCTGCACAGAATTGTTGTTCAATTAGCCTCTTGTAATGTAAGAAAAATAAGAACTTGGAAATAAGAGCAGGATTAGGCCTTACAACTCTTCAAAACTGCTCAAGGTTATGGCTGATCCTCACCATCTACTCCAGTCTCCTTTCTACCCATAACACTTCGATCTCTAAGTACCCAAAAGGTCTATCAGACTCAGTCTGCAGTACACTCAATGACTCAGGATCCACAGCTCTTTATGGTAGAGAATTCCAAAGATTCATATTCCTCAAAGTGGAGGAATTTCTCTTCAGCTTAGTATGAAATAGCTGATCCCTGATCCTGAGGTTCTGTAGATAGATAGAATCCCTACAGTGTAGAAACAGGCCCTTTGGCTCAACAAGTCCACAAGGACCTTTGGAGAATCCACCCAGAACCATCGCCCCATAACCCACACACCCCTGAACACTACGGGCAATTTAGTGTAGCCAACCTACCTCGCCTGCACATCTTTGGACTGTGGGAGGAAACCGGAGCACCCGGAGGAAACCCACACAGACACGGGGAGAATGTGCACTGAAGCCAGAGATGGACAGTTTGTGAAATAACACCACAGAGGCCAAATCCTGTCACCAAGTCACCCTTCATTTACACATGGAGAGTCCTTGACACTGATCCAGCTCTCTGAGCAAGCAGAACCTCTGACACTCCTGTTTATATCTGTCAGCCAGGGCTCCCTGATTGGACCAGGTTAACAGCCCTAATCAGGGAACTTATTCTATGATGTCCATCTGGCTGACCTCGTTAAGTCACTATAACTTGGGTGAAATTTTAGGTTCAGAAGAATACCGTTCAGACTTTAAGTTACTTGATCCAAATTTACATTCCTTTTAGGCTAAAATTCAGCCCTCTGACTGTAGCTCTGGTTTTGCAGACAGTGGAAATAATGTCCCAGAATCCATCTTGTGGAGGCCTCTATGAATCTAGTGGTTGAAGGTGATCACCTCTTAGATCTCTTTACGTGTGTCATCGGGGCAGCTAGCCAAAGAGGCATGGGCCAAGCAGCCGATTCTGCACACCCTCTCAGAGGACAGAGAGATGGAGAACTTTGACAGGGAGGTGGAATTCCAATTTTTTTTTAGAACTGTGCAGCACTGCCAGGATTGCCAATTGTGGAGCAATTTAAGGAATTACATTTTTGTTTGCACATTAACAGGATGAGGGTGTCAATGAGAGGGCAGCATTTATTGCCATCCCTAATTGCCCAGAGGGCACTTCAGAGTCAACCACATTGCTATGGGTCTGGAGTCACATGTAGGCCAGACCGGGTAAGGATGGCAGTTTCCTTTCTTAGAGGATATGAGTGAACCGGATGGGTTTTTCCGACACTCAACAGGATGGTCACCACTAGATTCTTAATTCCTGATTTTTTTAAAAATTGAATTCAAATTCCACCATCTGCCATGGCAGGATTCAAACCTGGGTCCCCAGAATGTTATCTGGGTCTCTGGATTAACAGCCCAGTAATAATACCACTTGACCAACACCTCCCTTGATTCACACGAGACCAGAATTGGAGGAACAAAGCTGGCAGCATCTCCGGAGAGTGACAGTGTTAACATTTTGAGTCCAATATTACTCTTCTTCAGAAACAGGGCATTCTTCTTCTTAAGAAGAGTATACTGGACTCATAACATTAACTCTGTCTCTCTCCATTGATGCTGCCAGACCCTCTGAGTTTCTCCAGCATGCTCCAAATTTTGTTTCAGAGTTCCAGCACCAACAGTACTTTACTTGCATCTCTGCTGCACCTGGTCTAGGAGTTGCTCTTTGGAAGCAGTCATTTTGTAAATGTCCCATTCTTAATAGTGACATCTGTAAGAAGTAGTGAGTGAAGACTTGCTAATGATTTCATGTGGGAGGAGAAATTCAGCTGTGCAGGGCTGTTTCAGCAGATTGCACTGTGACTAGCCTTTCTTTTTATACCGTTTTATTTTTATGCTCCGTAAGGTGTAAAGTCTGTTTCCTGAATTCAGTCATCATGACTCTTACGTACGACGGAGTTCAATTTCATGAATGGTAACACCTGTTGGCTTTTAAAGATTGGCTTTCATTGATACTCAAATCAAAATGTCCCTTCCTCTCAACACCTTCTTGCAGTTGTTCCTTCTCTCAGTGACTAAGCTGGTGTGTTAACTTGGCTTACTGTCACATATTGACCACTGTCTGGCATTCAGACAGCTGAACATTACTGACAAGTAATGCTATCAACACCAAGATTCCAAATGGTGTGTGTGAGAGTGAGCGAGAGATGGGAGATAAGGACGGAAATGGATAAACAACGGGAAGGAATTTAGAAACATTTAAAACTAACTCTTTGAAAGTAGGCAAGAGTGCTGTGGGTCTGTGCCAGTGAATTCCTGCACAGAACCTGGCCCCTGTTTAGTAACACACAGAGGTTTAACCGTGATCACCCGGCCAAAGAGGAAAAAGACATCAGCTACACAAGATAGCATTTCCTTGTGGGAAATTGTGAGTAGCTTTTGTGGATTTATTTGCCTCAAAGATTGAGACTATCCAAGCAATTCCTTCAAGCATTCCCCCTGTCTTTCTGCCCCATTGCCACCCACCTCCCTCTTCAACCATGAGTCTCTTTGAAGCTCCTTTCTCATCCTGTATCCTGTTCCCAAACCCCAGCTCCCCGCTGACAGCCCCTCCTGCATTTCCCCTCCACACCCACACCACTTGATGATCTGTCCTCTCTGCACTGCTCACCAATGCCATTTGTGGCTCATTTTGTTAAGGTTTTATAAACACCTTTTCAAATTTCTATTCACCCCTCCATCCACCATCCAAATTATGACTCTGCTCCCCCGCCCCGTTCCTTGTTAGACCATTCAGGTCCTTTGATATGAAATGGCCCTGTAAACTTGCACTCCCATTCCTCAATTCACTCTTTGTACTATTTCAGTTTAGTTTCTTTGCTGTCCCGTCACATTGAACACACTCAGGCCAAAGTCCCCCAGAAAACAGTCTGTGCTGGGGCGATCCCACTTTAGCATCCCTTCTCTATCATGATATTTTGACAGCATTCACCATGAGCACTCAAGCCATCTTCCTCTGCCTCTTCCCCTACCTTACTCCTGTGGTCCATCAGAGTGATCCAGCCCCGGTACGGATCTTTCTGTGCTGTACAATGCTAATATTAACATAGAATGAAGGCATTGGCATTAATATGGTCAACATTGGGAAAGTACCCAGAAGTGATAGGTCTAGTGTCAGTATGTCTGGTCAGCTAATATACAGAGACAATATCACCAAGACCAGGAACTAAGTTTTTGTTTATGTCTAAACCCTATCAACAGCTGTTTGTATCCCTTTCTGCTACATGATCTTTTTCCAACAATGTTCTTTATTTCAATGATGTATAACGTTTCATTCCATATATGTTAAAAGTTACTCCCAGTTACAATTATCATTAGTTTAGAAGAGTTATTTGGGTGAAACATGTAACATGGTGGGTTTTATTTTGGTTTGAGCCACTGGGTACACCATGTCAGAGTGACTTCAGTTGATACCATTTCCCCAGTGACTGCCCCAGGCTTTAGTGCATCCCTCAGCTCACATTCCTTGACCTTAGAATGGTCCCAGTGCCAGTCTGAAACACTTGGTTGTGGACAACGTCTGGAACTGGAAGACCAGCAAGGTTCAGGTAGTGCACCTTTCACTGTGCTGATGGTCGTTCAGTCACAGTTGATGTCTACCTCATTGCATTACCCTGGCAACAGTCCATACAGTAAAGTTCTGTGGTGGGGAGTTGCACAGGACAAGAACCATTGTAACCCACTCCAGACCATATTTGCGAAGAGCATGTTTCAGAAGGGGGTGGATGACATTCCCCTTCCAATCTCACCACCTCAAGGATAACTTGCAGATGGAGTGACACTCCACTCCAATCCTGAAAGTTGGTAGTGAGCTCCATCAATGGCCACTCTTCAGTATTGTCTTAGCATTCCACCTCAATAAGATAACGTTGGCAATCAGGGACCATGTTGGATTGGTCTATGTTTATGCTTGGCAAGATATTGCAGTGACTTGCCATTGTCCCCTACAACATGTCTGAACAGGACGCTCTCCCACTCTTACCACCTGCATTGGAAGGATTTACAGACTGGGAACTAATTAGCTTGGCAATATCAAAAACCCATCTTCCATGGCCACAAACTGGTGCTGTGGGATTTGCACCTGACACTTCTTGCCTGGAGGCAGGGATATTATCACTGCACCAGAAGACCTCCACACCTCAACAATCACCAGGAAATAAAAAACACCCAGTGCTATTTTGCTCGTTAATGAGCTTGATAGAGCGGGAGAGTTAAGATTAGTACGAGGGCAAATTATTGAAGTATACCAAAAGAAAATGAATTTTGGTTCCAGCTACTGAATAAGTTATGTAAACGAGCATTGGATAACACAAATTAATTCAGTGGCCTCTGTTCCCACATGTATCATATAGATATGGATTCAGGTGGCTGTATTTTAGGCTAGAGAAACATATGAAGCAACCTTTCAGTCCTTGTTGCCCTTCAAACTCACCAAAACCTTTTTTGTAGTGTGCGTGCATGACGTACTTTGACATTTTGAACTAATGCGATGCTACTTGAAATGTAAAATTGTACAAAGCAGTTGCAGCTAAATGATAACCAATGACTTGTCTTTCAAAAATGAATTATTCCAAATGGTATTGTATAAAGATGTGAGTGATTTTCGTAATTGTGCAGTTATTATTGAGTGGATATGTCGGGGCTGTTAAGGAGGATGAGTATTTGAGATCTGGAAACTGCGATCATCTTGGAATAACGAGCTGGATTCTGCTTGACTCCCAGCTTGCTTCATCTCACAAATGGTGGATGAGACATTAACTGTTAAGGCTTCAATCTCTGGACTTACTGACCCAAACCTCTGTGTCTATCTCTCCTTTCTCAAGGAGCTCCTTAAACATTTACCGTGCTTTAGCAACCGAGTCTTTGTGCAGTTGTCCTCCTTTTGAGTGAGTAATTTGTATCCAATTACATCTAATGAACACTACAGCATGGTTAACCACATTGAAAATGCTACATAAACACAAATTGTTATTTTTGGCAGCAACGATGGTATTCTGGATGGAAAAGAATAAGCAGGCCAAAGTTTTTTTTTGTGGAATCATACTTTGTATTTCAATCAACATATAAGACCATACATGGTAGGATTGGACCAGACCATTCAGCCCATCTGAGTCTGCTCTGCTATTCTTTGAGATCAAGGCTGATCTGTTAATACCCAACTCTGCTTTCCTATAATCTTTGATTACCTTACTGAATAAAAACCTGTATATCTCAGCCTTGAATAAAATTAATTACCTACCCTTGACTTTCTTTGCAGTAAAGGATTCCACAGAATCACAACCCTCTGAGAGAAGAAATTCCTCATCATCTCTGTTTTAAATAAACAATCACTTATTCTAAGATTATACCCTTTGGTCCTAGACTCTCCCACAAGGGAAAACAACCCTTCTGCATCTACCCAGTCAAGCCCCCCTAAGGAGCTTGTTCAATTCAATAATGTCACCTCTCATTCTTCTAAACTGAAATGAGTACAGGCCCAACCTATTCAATTGCTCCTCATATGAAAGTCCCTCCATATCTGGAATTAACTGGGTGAACTTTCTCTGGACTACCTTAAAATACCAGTAGACCTTTCCTGGGTCCAAAATGTTCACAGTGTTCTAGATGTGGTTCAACTTATGGCTTGTATAGTTTTACAAGACTTCCCTCTCCCTTTAAAATAAAAGCTAACATTCCATTGCCTTCCCTGATACCTGCTGAACCTGTGTGTTAGCTTTGTTCGATTCGTGGATGAAGCATCCCAAATCCCCTGTCCTGTAGCTTTCTGCAGTCTCACTCTATTTAAATAATATTAAGCTCCTCTATTCTTCATGCCAAAGTGCAGAACCTCACATTTTCTCATGTTATATTCTATCTGCCAACCTTATGTTCAGTCACTTAACCAGTCCATATCCCTCTGCAGGCACTTTGTGTCATCCTTACCTTTTGCCTTCCTATCTAATTTTGTGTCATCTGCAGATTTGGCTGTTCATTTTCCTTATTAAAGCCATGAATGTATACCGCAAATAATTGCGGCTCCAGCACTGAACCCTTTGGCATTTCACTGGTTACAGGTTACCATCCTGAATTATCTCACCTCCCCCCACCCCAACCCTCACCTTATCCCAATTTTCTGTCTTCCACAATTTAGCCAATCTTCTACCCATGCCTTGACACCACTGGCTGTTATTAAAAAGCCAACATCTGGAAATCCATGTACATTACATGTACTGGTTGCTATTTAGTTATGCTGCTTGTTACTCCTTCAAAGTATTCTAGAAAATTTGTCTGGCATGATTTCCACTTCATGAGTCCATGTTGAGTCTGCTTAATGATATTATATATTTGGGTGGCACGGTGGCTCAGTGGTTAGCACTGCAGCCTCACAGCGCCAGGGACCCAGGTTCAATTCCAGCCTTGGGTAACTGTCTGTGCGGAGTTTACACATTCTCCTCGTGTATCCATGGGTTTCCTCCGAGTGCTCCAGTTTCCTCCCACAGTCCAAAGATGTACAGGCTAAGTGGATCGGCCATGCTAAATTGCCCGTAGTGTTCAGGGGTGTGTGGGTTATGGGGGATGGGTCTGGGTGGGATGCTTCAAGGGGCAGTGTGGACTTGCTGGACCGAAGGGCCTGTTTCCACACTGTAGGGAATCTAATCTAATCTGCAATTACATCCTTTACAATCGATTTTAATATTTTCCCAATAACAGATGTTCAATAAACTGGTGTATAGTTACCTTTTTTTGTTTCTTTCACTTTTTGAATAAGATTGTTACATTGGCAGTTTTCCAATCCTTCAGGGCATTTCCAGAATCTAAGGATTCTTGGAAGATTACTACCAGTGCATCTATTATCTCTGTAGCTACATATTTGGCGTTCCTAGGTGACAACCCATCTGGTCAAGTGCACGCATCACTTTTACCCCGATTATTTTTCCCTGGTACCATTTACCATCATGGTTGTTTGGTATTTATTGATTATTTTATACTTTTGTAATGCTATTAGTGTCTTCTGTTGTAAAAACAATGTCAAGTATTTATTCAACTCCTCTGCCATTTCCTGGTTCCCCATCATTGTTTGCCCAGCCTCATTCTCTAAGGTTCCCATGAGAATTTTGACTTCTCTCTTCCTCTTTATGCATTTGAAGAAGCTCTTGCTCTCAATCTTGATATTACATGAAAGATTATTCTCAAACATTATTTTCTCCCTCTTTATTATTTTTTAGTCATCTTTTGTTGGAGTCAATATCTTCCCAATCCCTAATCATCGCTACACTGTATTTCTTCCTTCAATTTTCTTTCAATATTTTCTGATCAAGTTACAAGATGTTGTTACATACCTCTGGAGCAGGTGGGACTTGAGCTTGGGCATCCTGGCCCAGAGGTAGGGCACTACCACTGCACCACAATAGCTCTCTCTTTCAACTTGATGCTATCTCTAACATCCCCGGTAAGCCATGGTCAGGCTATCCCTCCCTATAATCCCTCTTTCTCACTCAGATAAATCCTTGTTGTGAATCATGAATTATTTTCTTAGGTATCTGTCATTGTTCCTCAACTATCTTTGCTGCTGAACTACTTTCCCAGTCCTTTCCAGGAACGCTACCATCATCCCCTTACAATTACTCTTATTTAAGTTCAGCACAGTTGTTTCTGACCAAAATTTCTCACTCTCAAACTGAATGCTAAATTCTACACTCTTAAGGTCACAGAGTCCATGAAGGTCAGCCATGATCTTATTGACTGGCAGAACAGGCTCGAGGGACCAGATGGCCTGCACCTGCTTCTATTTCTTATGTTGTTATGTTACCTTAGGGATGTTTTACCCTGAGATTATTTATTAAACCTGCCTCATTACACATTATTGCCTGTCCCCTTGCATATCAGCAACTGTACGAATTGCTTAATCTCATTAATGGCTGGATTACATTTATGGACACCATAACGATGAATATGTTTTTGTGATGTACAGTTAACCAATAGGCAAGTGATTACTTTGAAACAATGTTAGTTTATCTGTGAATTCCATACGATTTGTCTGCAAATATGAACTTGTACCAAATGCATAAAGAAAGCAAACAATTTATACAAAATATAGCCTTGCATTCACTGTCTGAGAATTGAAAGCAGCTATCTGGGAGAAGCAATAAAATCAGAGGGTGGTTGTCAACAGTCCTTTATTCCACAACACAGATTGCACTGTCCCTATTAGGAGAGGGAAGGGAAGATGGCTCACAGTAATAGTCTTATTAAGAATACTCCTTTCACTGTCAGAGAGCACAGTAGCTAGCACATATTATCAGATCACTCTGAGAAAATCATTGTCTCCCTTTTACTTCTCTGGGCTATCACTCTTTAACCATTTATGGATACAGTGCCACACTTCTCCATAGTCATTGTGGGAGGTTTTAATCTGTTAATAAGTATGCTGCCAAGCAATTAGTTGCGATCAGAGAAAAGATGCAGCTTCACTTTTTTCATCAATAGTCTGATTTTGCTGGTAATTAGAGAACCATTGTTCTAGCTGTTAACCCTTTCAGCAGAATTGGTGGTGCTCAGTAATTCAAATGCTTATGGATCTGATCTCCAAGCCTGCACAATCTCTACGGTCAGAAATACCTTCCTCAATGGGCGATTATTGAAGATCATACAATAATTATAAGATAATGCGTATCTCTCAATCATCACCACTGTCACAACCCTCAGGCATGCTCACCACACAGAATCATAGAATCCCTACAGTGTGGAGTTCACACTGACCCTTCAAAAAGCATCACAGCCAGACCCAGCAATGCCCCCCCCCTACCCCATCCCTGCATTTCCCACGACCACTCTACCTAGCCTGCACATCCCATGACACTAGGGGCAATTTCCCACGGCCAGTCTGCCTAACCAACACATCTTTGGACTGTGGGAGGAAACCAGAGCGCAATGAGGAAACCCACACAGATGCGGGGAGAATGTGCAAACTCCACACAGACAGTCACCTGAGGGTGGAATAGGGTCCCTGGTGCTGTGAGGTAGAAGTGCTAACCAATAAGCCACTGTGCTGCCTCATGGTCAATGAGCTGCTGATAAATATAATTTGTATGTCTCCTTTTCATTTCTCATGATTCAATTTAAAGCAGACCTGTGGTTCTTGTTTAAACAGCTTAAGTTTAGTTAATACTGAAAGCTTCTTAGGGACAAAGGGATAAAGTTATGAATAAGAAACAAGAAGATATCGAGATTAAAATACGTAAGACAAAAAGAATAATTTTACGTGAAGAAAATGTCAATAAATCTCTTTGATATATAACTGTGGCCGATGCTGAAGTTCCTTGATGCTAAAGGCTTTTGTTATTCTTCCAAGGGAATGTGGGTATCTTTGGTGAAGCCAGCACTTAGTGCCCATCCCTAATTACCCAACAGAATGTAGTTGTCAGCTGCATTCTTGAACCTTTCCAGTCCTGTTTGGATAGAAATTTCAGGATTTTCATCCAGCGACTGCGACAAAACAATAACAAAGTTCCAGGTTCGGATTTGCAGGGGATCTTGCAGATAGTGGTGTTCCCTTGCATCTTCTGCCCTTATCCTTCTGGCTAGTAGAAGCAACCGGTTTGGAAGGTTGTCAAAAGAATGTTGGTGAGTTGTTGCAATGCATCGTGTAGACAGTACACACTGCTTCCCTTGTGCATCTGTCGTGAAGGGTAAAGGTGGTGAATAGAGTAGCAATCATTCAGGCTGCTTGTCTTGAATAGTATTGAGTTTGCTGAGTTTCACTTGAAGCTACGTCCATCAGATAAGTGAATAGTATTCCATCACAGTTCTAAGTTGCGCCGATACTGACACAGGGGAGATAGGATGTGAGTTACTTATTGTGGAATTCCTAGCCCGTGACCTGCTCTTGTAGCCACAATATTTATATGGCTGGTTCAGTCCAGGTTCTGGTCAATGGTAATCCCCAGGATATTGATTGTAAGGACAATCAGTGATTACATTGGCAATTTCATTGAATGTCAAGGAGACATGGCTATATTTTCTGCTGTTTGAGATGGTCATTGCCAGGCATGTGTGTGCGTTGCAAATTTTACTTATTGCTATCACCCCAAACCTGGATATTATCTAGGTTTTGCTGAATATAGGCACAGTATCTGAGGAGTCATGAATGGTGCTGAACATTATGCAATCATCAGTGAATATTTCCAAAACCTTTATGATAAAGGAAAGGTCATTGATGCAGCAACTGAAATGATTGGGCCAGGTCAGGTCATCACCCTGATGCACTCCAGCAGGGATGTTCTGAAGCTGAGATGACTGACCTCCAACAACTATGACCATCTTCCTATGTGCCAGGTATTGTTCTAATCAACAGAGAGTTTTCCTTCTGATCCCCATTGATTCCAGATTTGCTAGGTCTTCTTGATTCCACAATTTAACAGACTTTAATTGATAATTGTTGATAATGCATGGACCAGGTTTGAATAATTATCAAGAATTGCTATCCATTTTAAATAAACAAGACGGCAGCTGCAGGAAAACCTGATGAACTCTTGTAATATAACTCTACTCTTTAAAATTCAAATGGCCTTGCAAATTACATCTTTACACATACACATGCACATGCACGCACATGCACACACGAACATGCATGCGCACATGTACACGTATACTCAGGAAAAAAAACCACATGGGCTGAGGAAAGACTGGGAAGGTAATTCTGTGGCCACTAGTCATAGGCTTTTCTGAGATGGTCCTAGTGTAGGTCAAACTGCTGATCTTGATCTTCCTTCTCCAGATGTTTTCATTTATTTTCACGAGGTACAGCGTGACTAGATCTCACATATAAAGATCAATAAATTAAGAGTCACAGCTTAAGCAACTAGAAAGGGAAGATAAACTGCCTACCTTCACACTTGAGATGTTCCTAGATCAGATCAAAAACAGCTTCTCTTCCTTCAGAAGTCCAACACTTTCTGCTAAAACATTCACACCCCCAAGCTGTTTGGCTGCCTGTGAGCCAATCATATAGATGTTGGCATGCAGAAGATTGTTGTCATCGAGAATGGTAACTAGTCACAGAGCAATTATAGTACATTCACTTTGCTCATGCAAATCTTTAATACAGATTGTAAATAATTGTAGCCTCAGCGCTGATCCCTGTAACACTCCATTCGTCACAGGGTTACCTCAAGAAAATGCCCCTTTATCCCAACTGTCAGTTTTCTATTAGTTGGGCCAGTCCTCTATCCATGCTGACGTATTGCTTCCAGCACCATGAATTTGCTCTTATGAAGTTGAATAATGTGTGGTATCTTATCAAGTGCCTTCTGAAAATCAGAAGGGAGTCAGAAGTTTTGGGGTTAAGCAGGAAAATAGATTTGAGGCTATAATCAGTTCAACCATGATACTATTGAAAGGGGCAAGTGGACAGCACCTGCTATTATTATCTTTATTTGCATGTCAGCCACTTGGGATATTTTCCTATCATAAAGGCGCTTTATAAATTTGGCTGTTGTGGATAGTTCTGTACACAAGATGCTGTTCTTCAGAATAAATCATACATCAAGCACTTTGGGGGAAAAAGGCTGTGAATTATACCACGGTGAGTCTGTCTGCTTGTCCTCCTCAGGCCTGGGTGTTTCACACAGAGTGCTGATGTGTTGTCACATCTTGTTTTCTCTATGGTTTAAGTCTAGCATCATTCCTTCCTGAACATGATGCACAAGGAGCTTGGTCTTGATCAGATGGTTTAAGTTAAAGGTGCACTCAGATGCAATTCAACAAAATTTTTTAATTCTAAGCAATAAATAATAGGTTGAATCAGCCTGAAATCAGGGCCTAAGGCAGTGGGTGAAAATTTAACAGATGTACTTATCCCAATGAGATGATGAGTTCACCAGACACATTTACGTGTTTTATACCAGTGATTCTCTCAGGTTCACCAGTTACCCAAGTGATATTTGTGCCTCCTTTGATCTGGAGTGCCTACTTTCTGTGAATGTAAACAATCACATGACGCAGGGATCATAATGCAGGTATTTAACTAAACAGAGCAAAACTTGTATTAATGCCACACCTCTTATGAGCTCAGGAGATCTCAATGCATTCTCCCGTCAATGAAGGCTTTTTTTGAAGTATAGTCACTGTTGTAATGTCCCTGTTAGAATTTGCCATGTGGCATTACGTGATTCTGCTCTCCTTTGAAAAGAGTACTGAACACGTACTCTCACTAAACTGATACACAGGCTCTTGAACTAACAAATGGTTTTATGATGAATAATGATGAGTGTAGTACAGTGAAGCTCACCTTGATGTACTCCTCTCAGTATACACAATAATAAAATCAAGACTTGCTTTCTCACTAAATTTAGTCTTCAAACGATAAAGAATTTACAGCTGTAATTCAGTTCTTCCTGCAAATCTGGCACTAAGCTTGAAAAGAACATATTGATGGCAGAAACAGTACAATACTAACTGTAGCCTGACCTTCAAATAAACCAGAATTTAAATCCGACCTCCTACTGAAGTTTTACAGAAATCAATGGCTCTGTCTCTTCAAATTAAGAGCATAACAATAACAAGGTGTATAAAGATAGGACCTTTTAACATAGCCATTTTAGAAGAACTTTAACAAACAAAATTTAATTCTGAGCCAAAAAAGTCCCGAAGAACTGCAGATGCTGGAAATCAGAAATTGCTGGGAAAACTTTCCCAGTAATTTCTGTTTTAATTCTGAGCCGCAAGTGATATATCAAGATGGGTGACCAAAGCCTTCATCAGGTTTTTAAGAAAAGTCATGCGGACAGGCGAGTCCAGACCACTGGGGAGTCCAGCAGAAGTCTTTGTGAGTCCTGCCTTAATTGGCCTCAACATGAGCAGCAATTGGATCTGACAGTCAGCCTCTGGATCCATGAACAGGAGAGTTAAATTAAATAACGTTCCCATGCTTACTGCTATTCAATTATTTCTTCTGGTTCTTATGTGGATTTGGAACCCTGGCAGACATGTTACCCAATGTAAAGATGCGCATGTGTTGAGAGCCTATGAGTTCAAATTTCACCATGAGAATTTGAGTTCTTTCCGTTTTAAGAAAGCAGCTGGCATTATAATAAGTGATCGTTGAGTTGTGAGACTGCTGTGAAAGCCCAACTGACTTTTGTGGTTGGTTGGCTTGCCAAGCTGGTTTGTTGTTCCGCAGACATTTCGTTACCCTGCTTGGTGACATCCTCAGTGCGGCGTCCGTTGAAGCGTTGGCGTGTTTTCCCGCCTGATTTTTTAACTCTGGGGTCCATTGAGATGGTTCGCCTCACTTCCGGGCTTCCTTCGTAGTGGAACGTATATGGGGTTGAGCTCAATGTGTTTATTAATAGCATGCTTCGTGGAGTGCCATGCTTCCAGGAATTCTCGTGCTTGTCTCTGCCGAGCCTGTCCCAGGATCTTGGTGTTGTCCCAGTCGAAGAGGTGGTTCTCCTTGTCCATGTGGATTGAGATGAGTGAGTATTGGCTGTGTCTTTTTGTAGCCCTTTGGTGTTCGTGTACTCTTGTTGTTAGCTTCCTTCCTGGTTGTGTGTTTCTCACAGTCTCTGCAGGAGATCTTGTAGATGACATTGGTTCTGTCCATGGCGGGGAGTGGGTCTTTAGTCACTTGTCATAGGGTTGATGTGGGTTTGTGTGCCACTCTGATGCCCAGCGGTCGTAGAAGTCTTGTGGTGAGCTCTGACATGTTCCTGATGTAGGGTAGTATGATGAATGTGTCAGGACGTGTAGAATCTTTCTGATGCGGTTCCTGTAGGCATCTCCTGACCCAGTTCTTTGGATATCCATTACTCTCGAACACTCTTCTATCATTGTGGCACACAAAACCCACATCAACCCTACAACAAGTGCGCACCTGAACTAAAGACACACTCCCCACCATGGACAGGACCAATGTCATCTATAAGATCCCCTGCAGAGACTGCGAGAAACGCTACATCGGACAAACAGGAAGGAAGCTAACAACAAGAGAACATGAACACCAAAGGGCTACAAAAAGACACGACCAACACACTCTCTTCTCAATCCACATGGACAAGGAGAACCACCACTTCAACTGGGACAACAGCAAGATCCTGGGACAGGCTCGGCAGAGACAAGCACGAGAATTCCTGGAAGCATGGCACTCCACAAAGCAGGCTATCAATAAACACATTGAACTCGACCCCATATACGTTCCACTACGAAGGAAACCCAGAAGTGAGGCAATCCATCACCTCAGAGTTTAAAAACCAGGCAGGAAAACACACAGACACTTCATCAGAGGCTGCACTGAGGATGTTACCCAGCACGGTAACGAAATGTCTGCGGAACAACAAACCAGCTCAGTGAGCCAACCAACCTCAACACCCACAACCCGAGCTACAAATCTACTCCAAAACCTTAGGTACCAACTGATTCTCTACTATTTTTTAAGGAATAAAAACCATCTCCTCTTACCTTGTACAGTCCATAAGCTAAAGCATAATATTAAGGCTGACTTATAACTTCTCTTTGAAGTGTTGTTTCCCAGAATCCTACAGCAACACACCAGGATATTTTGTGATGCCAGCAGCCTATGCCAAGTCTTTGAAAAAGCTAATCAATCAGTCTCATTTTCCTGCACTTCCCAGTTGCCCTGCCAGTTTTCTTCCCCAGTAGCAAGCCATTCAGTTGAATCAAACCATTGCCAGCTATGCCCTCAACTCCCAAAGTCTCAGCACAATTAGGGAAGGACAACAAATGCTATGCCTTGCCAGGAATGTATCCATCTCAGGAATTACAATTTTGCAACTCCAGCAAGTGCTCAACAGCTTCAGGGGAAGAAGGAGAAGGAATGAGCTGATGATGCCAGTGCAGATGGAATGGTGTGTTTCAATGACAATGTTCTCCAGTCACCTGCCACCTTTCTTATGAAAATGGAATCAGAAAATCTCGAGCTGTATACTGCGCTGGAGGGGCCTCAATCTATCTGTATTATCACTGTGAGAGCATCCATCATATTTCACACATTAATGCCACAAGCATTAAAAAGAGAGAATGAAAGGCAGATGCTTCACTCTGAGGTCAATTTCAGGCTAATTGCTGTTGTGAGTGAAGTGCACAGATTTAGCCTGCAGTCAGAAACTTACAAGAAACTGGCATTCTGAAAACTTCCATCACCAACTATTTGGCAGCAGTGAGTCTTTGCTGCAGTGATGCCTTAAAGGAATAGTTCTTGGAGAGAACTGGTGATGATGTAACCACAGCCCTGCTGTTCTTGGGCTTTTTGACATTGCAGGCTGTGAGGAGTGGGCTGATGTTGGTGCACAGAATTAATGAGTTGCTATCAGAGATAATGGGGACTGCAGATGCTGGAGATTCCAAGATAATAAAATGTGAGGCTGGATGAACACAGCAGGCCAAGCAGCATCTCAGGAGCACAAAAGCTGACGTTTCGGGCCTAGACCCTTCATCAGAGAGGGGGATCGGGGGAGGGAACTGGAATAAATAGGGAGAGAGGGGGAGGCGGACCGAAGATGGAGAGTAAAGAAGATAGGTGGAGAGAGTGTAGGTGGGGAGGTAGGGAGGGGATAGGACAGTCCAGGGAAGACGGACAGGTCAAGGAGGTGGGATGAGGTTAGTAGGTAGCGGGGGGTGCGGCTTGGGGTGGGAGGAAGGGATGGGTGAGAGGAAGAACCGGTTAGGGAGGCAGAGACAGGTTGGACTGGTTTTGGGATGCAGTGGGTGGGGGGGGAAGAGCTGGGCTGGTTGTGTGGTGCAGTGGGGGGAGGGGACGAACTGGGCTGGTTGAGGGATGCAGTAGGGGAAGGGGAGATTTTGAAACTGGTGAAGTCCACATTGATACCATATGGCTGCAGGGTTCCCAGGCGGAATATGAGTTGCTGTTCCTGCAACCTTCGGGTGGCATCATTGTGGCAGTGCAGGAGGCCCATGATGGACATGTCATCAAGAGAATGGGAGGGGGAGTGGAAATGGTTTGCGACTGGGAGGTGCAGTTGTTTTTTGCGAACTGAGCGGAGGTGTTCTGCAAAGCGGTCCCCAAGCCTCCGCTTGGTTTCCCCAATGTAGAGAAAGCCGCACCGGGTACAGTGGATGCAGTATACCACATTGGTAGATGTGCAGGTGAACCTCTGCTTAATGTGGAATGTCATTTTGGGGCCTGGGATGGGGGTGAGGGAGGAGGTGTGGGGACAAGTGTAGCATTTCCTGCGGTTGCAGGGGAAGGTGCCGGGTGTGGTGGGGTTGGAGGGCAGTGTGGAGCGAACAAGGGAGTCGCGGAGAGAGTGGTCTCTCCGGAAAGCAGACAGGGGAGGGGATGGAAAAATGTAATGAGTTGCTATAGTCGGTTCTGTAGATTATATGCACCATCATCACAATACCGCTTGGTGGGGCAGTTGGAACAGAGTCAGGGAACGGGGATCAAATGAACTGTTGTTTCCAAGGTGCTTTTCAAATATTAAAGCAGCTTCAGCCATCCAGTCCAGTCTATTTCAGCACATGGATAGAATGTGTTCGACAAGGTACCTCTCAAAAGGTTAAGTCATTAAAAACAGCCACAATGCTGGAGGTAGTATGTTGACATGGAGAGAGAATTGGCTCGTGGACAGTAAACAGTAAGGGGGATAAAGCATTCTTTTTTCAAATTGGGAATGTGTGACCAATGGGCTTCCACAGGAATCAGTGCTAGGACCACAACAGTTTCCAATATATATTAATGACTCGGAGGAAGGAAGTGAATGCACCATAGCCAACTTGTAGATGACACAGAAATAGGTGTGAGGTATATGCACAGTTGACAGATAGGTTAAATATATGGGTAAAAAGTTGGCAAACAGGGTATAATGTGGAAAAATGTTCTTTTTGGAAGAGAGGATGAAAGTATTATTTAAATGGAGAAAAACTGCAGAAAGCTGCAACACAAACTGACTTGGGATTATCTGTATACAAAACACAAGAGCTAGCACACGGGCAGCAGGTAATCGGAAAGCTATGAGAATGTTGGCCCTTATTTCCAAGGCGTTGGAGTGTAAGAGTAGGGAAGTCCTGCTCAACTGTAGAAGGTGCCAGTGAGACCAAACCAGTGAGCAGTTTTGGTCTCTTCATTTAACAGGAGGTAGTTTAGAGTAGGTTCACTAGGAAGATCCCTGGCAAGGAGAGAATGTCTTACGAGCAAAGGCTAAATCAGTTGGGAAGCTACTCATGGGAATTTAGAATAATGAGAAGTGATCTCATTGAAACATATCAGATTCTTAAGGGGCTTGACAAGGTAAATACTGAGAGGATGTTTCCCTCATGGGAGAGTCTCAGGCCAGAGGGCATTGTCTCAGAATAAAGGGGCAACAATTTAAGTCTGAGATGAGGAGGAATTTCTTCTCTTAAAGGCTCGTGAATCTTGCAACAGAGAGCTGTAGGGGCAGAGTCCTTGTGTATATTTAAGGTATCATTCAGGAAATCAAATGTTACAGGGAAAATGCAGAAAAGTGGATGTGAGGAATGTTGGATAACAAAGTGTAGAGCTGGATGAACAATGCAGGCCAAACAGCATCTTAAAAACAGGAATGTTGGATCAGCCACAATCCTATTATGAAGGGTGGAGCAGTCTCAAGGATCTGAAAGGCCTACTCCTGTTTCTATTTCTCACGGTCTTATGGTCTGCATTGGCTCTCCAAGTGAGCATCATGCCTTAATGCTGTCCTCCTGCCCTTCCGCTATAACTCCAAATATTGTTTCTATCCAAATAATCACTTACTCTGTCTCCATCGAGCTGGCCTCCACCACCGTTCCAGACCCAAACTACCCGTTGAATGGAAATGTATCTTTGTACATCACGTTTGCTTCTTTCGTAAATCATTTTAAATCTATGCTGTCTCATCTTTGATCCATGTCCAAGCAGGGACAGTTCCTCCCTGCCTACTCTGTCCAGACTACTCAAGATTTTGAAATCAAATCTGCTCTTTGTCTTCTCCTCTCCAAGAAAAACTGTCATAACTTCACAAATCCAGAATCAATGTTTTTCAGCCCTGCAATCATTCTTAAAAACCACTTTTACACTTTTCAATGTGTCAAATCTTTCCTGAATCCTGGTGTCTACTCCAGCTGCAGTCTAATTAGCGGCTACTATAGGTCCTGCTTATCCTCTCGCCCCCAATATTCTATACCAGTATTGATAAAGCCTAGGACACTGTGTACTTATTTAAATGTTCTTTCCATTTGTCCTGCACACCATTTAGAGTAGAGCCATTATTTTATACTGTTTTTTGCCAAACTGTATCACCTCACACTTCTCCAGACTAAGATTCATTTACCACCTCCCTGCCCGGTCTAATATGACAATGCTCTTTCGAAGTTCTACGTTCTCTTCCACCCAGTTTATAATAGTTCGGTTTTTGTCCATTCACAAACTTGCAATTGTCCTCTGCACACCAAGATCTAGATCATTTACACATTTGTAGATGTTTTCCTAATCTGATGGTAATACACACCTCTGGAGCAGGTGAGACTTGAACCTGGGCCTTCTGGCTCAGAATTAGAGACACTATCAGTGTGTCACAACATCCTTCCAGTTTCGTTTTGTACAACGGGCATGTGAATAGGAAGAACATGAATAATCTCACATAGGATTTACAGCTCAAAGACTTTAATCTATCAGTTTGAGACATATTTCAGTCTTGGGTCCAGAGATGATTAGATGGTTCATGAACCTACTGTGACTTGATCCACTGACCACTGCAGCAAAATTACAAACAGCTCCAAGCTGTCCGACTCCTATGATGCTGCTTGGCCTGCTGTGTTCATCCAGCTCTATACCTTGTTATCTCCAATTCATTGTCTCCAGGTTTTGACAAAAAAAACACTTCAGACCACTCTTTATGCTGAGATCTAGCTGTATAATGTGAGACAGGTCTTGATGACTATCATCACGCACTGGACAAAAATGACTCCCATGTGTCACAGCCCATTGACGTGGAAAATGGATTGGAAAGGCTCAGGATATTCATGTCATGATCATCTTTGTTTCCATCCCGAACTGTGAATGGAAAGGCATCTGAATTCAAAAAGTGACTGCTACCAGGCCTGTCAATGGCAGAAGTAAAAGAAGAAGTAAAGTCTGGGCAGCATTTGGTGTACACCAATGTGCAAAATGTTAATGAATCCAGAATGCCATTTCGAGGAATTAGATTTCCAACACCTTCAGTTCATATTGAAACAAATCAGAGACATGCAGAAATGTGACCAGGAGGGGAGAGCTCAAACTGAAGTCTCTGATCATGGTGGTCCCTGTGCCAATTTTAGATGTTGGATATATGGCGTTTGAAACACACTCCATAATCACCCATTCCTGCACTGTGCGTTATTTTCAAAAGAGAGGAGCAATAAATACTTTTTGGAGCATTACTCCAGAGAGAGCCACTGCGATCACAAAAGACAGGGCAGGATTTGAGGAGAAATAATTACTTGAAGGACCTTTCTCTCAAAGCGCTTACCCTCAAGGACACATTGACTATGCCAAGGTTGACAAGGAGCCATTTCAAAAAGAAAATGACCTTTAAACCTCAAAATAGCTTCTCATCAATTCGAAAAAAATCACATCAGACAGGAAATTCCAACAGTTTGTTCCAGTCAGGGATGGACAGGTTCTTTAAAATTCAAAGGATCAAAATCTCTTTATTAATCCATTGTTTATAGGTGCTGTGAGAAAGAGTAGAAGAATTTACTAGCTGTGCTTAGAAAACGGTGTAAGACATTGTCAGAATATTTGAAAATGCTGCGCACAATAAATCTAAGGTGGAGTTCTGGTTAGGTTCTGGTAGAGAATTTTTTTATTAGCACTGTTCCACTCACAGCAATGAAGTGATTTCCACCAAAAAAAAACTTGAGAGCCGCACAGGTCAATTATAAAATATTAAAAGATTTTGATTGGGTAGACACAGAAAATATCTTTCTTTAGTGGACTTAACTGGAACGAGAAACACCGAGAAACGCAGCAACATAAAAAGTAGGGGTAGGAGTGGGCCATTCGGCCCCTTGAACCTGTTTCACCATTCAATATGATCATGACTGATTATCCAACTTAGTGCCCTCTCCCTGCTTTCACCCCATAACCTTTGATACATTTAATCCTAAGAACTATACCTAGCTTCTTCCTGAAAATGTTCAATGTTTTGATCTCAATTACTTCCTGTAACAAAGATTTCCACAGGTTCATCACTCTCTGGGTGAAGGAATTTGTTCCATCTCAGCCCTAAATGGTCTACTCTGTATCCTTGGACCGTGACTGAGAGGACTGAGAGTAGTGTAACATTAAGCCTTGTCCATGTGGAAAGTGACAGCAGGAGACATCTTTCCACACAATGGACCATAGAAATTTTGAATACTGCCCAAAAGAAGCCTAGACCGTTGGAGTTTTCAAAACTGAGATCAACAGATTTGTGTTTGTGGAGTGTGGAGGCATAGGGAGCGTCTCCTGTTCACTTCCTTTCACTGTCACCTGCCATCTTGTATGCATTGGCTCTGACTCAGTAAATAGCACTTTCACCTCTGAGTCAGAGAATCGTGGGTTCAAGTCACGCTCCAGATTCAGTAAGTACATCATGACACATACGTGTTACTCTGTTGAATGTGCCACCATTCAAATCAGACTTTAAACTGAGCTCTCATGAGCCTACTGTGACTTGATCCACTGACCACTGCAGCAAAATTACAAACAGCTCCAAGCTGTCCGACTCCTATGATGCTGCTTGGCCTGCTGTGTTCATCCAGCTCTATACTTTGTTATCTCCAATTCATGTTCTTCCTATTCACATGCCCATTGTACAAAACGAAACTGGAAGGATGTTGTGACACACTGATAGTGTCTCTAATTCTGAGCCAGAAGGCCCAGGTTCAAGTCTCACCTGCTCCAGAGGTGTGTATTACCATCAGATTAGGAAAATATCTACAAATGTGTAAATGATCTAGATCTTGGTGTGCGGAGGACAATTGCAAGTTTGTGAATACAAAATATCCCATTACAATCTTTTGGAGAACAGTAGTGCAGATGACCCAATATCCTGTCCACTATAAATCACCAAAATCAGTTATTGAGTACGTATCACATTACTCTTTGTTGGAACTTGCTGTAAGCAAATTGGCTGCTACATTTCCTATATAACAGCAGTGACTACATTCCAAATGTGTTGCACTAGATTTGAAGCTCTTTGAAATATCCTGGATCTGTTTTATGATGGTTTTTTAGAGCATTTTCGATGCATTATCTTACTAATGAGAGCTTGCTGGATTCTGAGGTCTTTTCAAGGTCACAGTTTATTTACATTATAGTAACGATGCAGATATTTTCTAATTACACGTTTCTGGAGTGGGTGGGACTTTAGCCCAGGTCTCCTGGTTGAGAACTGTTTAAACTTCAACTTACCGTAAGGTCCACACTGTTTTGTTTCCACGGTCTCCTCATTGGCAACCTGTTACATTATTACTGACATAATTTCCTATTTCATATTTGAGTATTAACCCTTTACTCTAAACTGTGGTCCTGAATGTCGAAGTATTATAAGATCATACAGAACAGAAGAGGCACTTTGGCCCATCGACCCAGCACTGCCCAAACTACTCAAGACCCATACCCTTGAATGTTATGACATTTCAGGTGCTCATCCTAGTACTTTTTAAAGGTTGTGAGGCTTTCCCACATGGACCACCCTCCCCGACAGTGCATTCCAGACCCCCATCATCCTCTAATGTTCATTTGTTATTGACCTTTCAACCAAGAGAAACAGCTTCTTTCTATCCACCCTGTCCATGCTCCTCATAACCTTATAAACCTCAAACAGACCATCTCTCAGCCTTCTCTGCTCTAAGGGTAACAACCCGGTCTTATCCAGGCTATCTTCATTAATAAACTGGTCCATGTCAGACAGCATCCTGGTGAATGTCCTCTGCAATCCTCCAGTGTAATCACTTTCTCCTACAGTGTGAGTGCCCAGAACTGCATTCCAGCTGTGGCACAGCTCCAATATCTTCCTGCTCTTACAATCTGTGCCACAACAGATAAAGGCAAGTGTCCCCTATGCCTTCTTAACTACAGAACAAAGGAGATCCAGTAGACATGATGTATTTGGATTCCCAGAAGGCCTTTGACAAGGTGCCACACCAGGAAGACAAATTTTTAGGGGTAAGGTATTAGCAATACCAGTAGAGGATTTGCTGACTGGAGAAGACAGAGAATAGGGATAAAGGGGTCATTTTTGGAATGGTAGCCATGACTAGTGGAATTCTGCTTGGATTCATGTTGGAACTGCGACTATTCGCATTATACATTAACCATCTGGATGAAAGAACTGAAGGCCTTGTTGTTAAAGTTGCAGAGAAACAAAGATCAGTAGAGGGGTCCGTAGTGGTGAGGAAGCAAGGAGGCTGCAGAAGGTCTTGTGCATGCTAGGTGAGTGGTCAAAGAACTGGCAGATGGAATACAATGTGGGAACACGTGAGGTTATGTACTTTTGTAGGTAGAAAAGGGGTGTAGACTATTTACTAAATGGGGAAAACTTCAGAAATCTGAAGCACAAAGGGACTTGGAAGTTCTATTTCAGGATTGTCTTAAGGTTAAGGTGCAGGTTCAATTGACAGTTAGGAAGGCAAATTCAATGTTAGCATTCATTCCTAAAGGGCTAGAATACAGGAATAGAGATGGACTGCTGGTAAGGCTCTGGTCAGACTGCATTTGGAATACTGTGAGCAATTTTGGGCCCCATACCCAAGGGAGGATGTATTAGCCTTGAGGGTTTATGAGAATGATCCCAAGGAAGAAGAGCTTGTCATTTGAGGAGCAGTTGAGGATTCTGGATGGGAGGGGAATCTCTTTGAAGCTTGTATAATGTTGAAAGGCCTGGATTGGGTGAACATGGAGAAAACGTTTCCATGAGTAGGAGAGACTAGGATCTGAGATGTGAAGGGACAACCCTTCAGGACTCAGATGAAGAGGAATTTCTTCAGCCAGAGAGGGTGGTTATTAGAAAGCGGGACATTACTCCAGCGCTTCGTCGAAGGCTCACTGATGATGTTACCTAGAATGGTGATGAAACGTCTGAAAACTAACCTTCCAGCTCAGCGAACAAACTCACAAAAAAAACTCGCTAGGGTGGTTAATCTATGGAACTCATTGCTGTGAAATGTTGTGGAGGCTAAGTCATTGAGTGTAGTGAGGACAGAGATTTGTTTGATTCTTGATTGATAACGGGATCAGGGATAATGGGGGGAAGACAGGACAATGGGGTTGAGAAACACATTGGCCATGTTCAAATGGTAGATCAGATTTGTTGGACCAAATGGCCTAATTCTGCTCCTATTGTCTTATTGTCTTATTAACATGCCCTGCCACCTTTAGCGAATTGTGGGCAAATACACCAAGGTTCCTCTGTCCCTCTGAGCTTCTTAGTGCCTTGTCATTCATTGAGTTCTCCCTTTCCATGTTACTTCTTCTAAGGTGATACAGCTCTGGGTCCACCTAACAGTTCACATTCCCACCTAACAGCTCACATTCCCACCAAGTTTTGTGTAATCTACAAACTTACAGTTATTATATTTTGTTCCCTTATCTAAGTCAATAATGTAAATTGTAAATAGCTGGCTTCCAAGCCCTGATCTCTGCAGTAACTCACTAGTTTTTTGAAGTCATACATGGGATGAGGGGAATTGCTGGCTAGGCAGCATTTATTGCCCATCCCTAAATGCCTAGAGGGCAGTTAAGAGTCAACCACATTGCTGTGGGTCTGGAGTCACATTTAGGGCAGACCAGGCAAGGATGACAGATTTCCTTCCTCAAAAGACATTAGTGAACCAGGTGGGTTTTTCCGACAATTGACAATGTTGTCAGAGTTATCATTAGAATCTTTTAATTCCAGATATTTACTGAATTTAGTTCTACCGTGTGCCATCTGCCCATTTCCAGAAATATTACCTGGGTCTCTTGATTAACAATCTAACAATATACCACTAGACCATTGCTTCCCAGTCACTGGCTGTTCCTTGGAAAAGGATCCATTAATTCCTACTCTGTTTCCTGTCTGCCAACTAGTTCTCTATCCATGTCAGTATGCTATCATATGAGCTTTAGTTTTACGTATTAATCTCTTAGATGGGACCTTTCAAAAGCCTTCTGAAAGTTCAAGTGAACCACATCTATTGAATGCCCCTTATCAACTCTACTTTTTACATCCTCAATGGATTCCTGTAGATTTTTCAAGCATAATTTCCCTTTTGTAAATCTGTGCTGACTCTATCTGATTGTGAGCTAACAAGGTGTGGAGCTGGATGAACACAGCAGGCCAAGCAACATCTTAGGAGCAGGAAAGTTGACATTTTGGGCCTAGGCCTGCTACCTGATTGTGACACTGTTTTCCAAGTTCTCTGCTATTATATCTTTTATCATGGACTCTACCATTAGCCCCCATTACTGACATCAGACTAACTGATCTGTAATTCCCTATTTTCTCTCTACATCCTTTTTTCACACGGAGGGATCACATTAACTACCCACTGATTGATAGAGTCTGTAGAATCTTATAAATATGAGTTCTTCCTTTTTGAGTTCGATTGTTCTACATTGGAAGCAAACTGGAAGCAATTCAGTTAAAATCTCCTTCACGAAAGATATTGCTGTCTTCTGCAGATTACCTATTGTCTGCCTGCTGTTCCATTAAAGCTATCCCATTGGGAATCGGTAGAACGTTGAGGAAAACCAACCGGAGCATCACTGAGTTACATGTTAAATATAATGATGCTTTACTGACTTTGCCAAAAATTGAAGAAAAGACATTAATATTTAAGGAGGATTTTGTCAAAGACTTAGCCAGTACTACAATTCACATGGTTAATTGTAGTACTGAGCCTAGCAGGAGGGATTAAAATCATGCAATTGTCTGAAAGAAGAGGTGCATTGATAGGGAGCGATTAACCACTGCTGTACCTTTTTTTTTACTGGCAGTTAACACATAAACTTAGAGGTTTATAAAATCATGAGGGGCACATATAAGGCGAAAGGCTCGTTTCTTTTCCCTAGGGTGGGACAATTTCCAGGCAAGAGGGCATATTTTTAGGGTGAGACAACAAAGATTCTTTAAAAAGACACGAGGGA
Source organism: Stegostoma tigrinum (assembly GCF_030684315.1). Classification (NCBI taxonomy): domain Eukaryota; kingdom Metazoa; phylum Chordata; class Chondrichthyes; order Orectolobiformes; family Stegostomatidae; genus Stegostoma; species Stegostoma tigrinum. The sequence continues at coordinate 6,410,600 of NC_081384.1, read as the reverse complement.
CAACTTTTTTACGCAGAGCGATTTGTGTTTGCACGAACATCCGGAGGAAGTGGTGGATGAGCTTACAGTTACAATGTTTAAAAGGCATTTGGATAAGTACAAGAATAGGAAATATTTGGAGGGATATGGGCCAAGCGCAGGCAGGTGAGACTAGTTTAGTTTGGGATTAAGGTCGACATGGACTGGTTGGACTGAAGGGTCTGTTTCTGTGCTGTGTGACTCTTTGAGTCTGTGCTAGTGATGCTCCAGTTGGTTTTCCCCAACGTTCTACCGAGACCCAATCATTCAAGAGAGGAGCAAATGCGTTTCAAACCGGAAGCAGACTGGAAAGTGACAGACATAATGGGAACTGCAGATGCTGGAGAATCCGAGATAACAAAGTGTGAAGCTGGATGAACACAGCAGGCCAAGCAGCATCTCAGGAGCACAAAAGCTGACGTTTCGGGCCTAGACCCTTCATCAGAGAGGGGGATGGGGAGAGGGAACTGGAATAAATGGGGAGAGAGGGGGAGGCGGACCGAAGATGGAGAGAAAAGAAGATAGGTGGAGAGAGTGTAGGTGGGGAGGTAGGGAGGGGATAGGTCAGTCCAGGGAAGACGGACAGGTCAAGGAGGCAGGATGAGGTGGTAGGTAGGAAATGGAGGTGCGGCTTGAGGTGGGAGGAAGGGATGGGTGAGAGGAAGAACCGGTTAGGGAAGCGGAGACAGGCTGGACTGGTTTTGGAATGCAGTGGGGGGAGGGGCTGCACCTCCATTTCCTACCTACCACCTCATCCCACCTCCTTGACCTGTCCGTCTTCCCTGGACTGACCTATCCCCTCCCTACCTCCTCACCTATACTCTCCTCTCTACCTATCTTCTTTTCTCCTGAGATGCTGCTTGGCCTGCTGTGTTCATCCAGCTCCACACTTTGTTATCTTGGAAAGTGACCGAGTTTTGTTTGAGAATGTGTTGAACACTTGAAACATACTTCAGGTGAAATATGTTACACATCCTGAGGGTGAAGAAGGCGTTGTATAAACTCACATTCTTTCTTTTCTCACCTCCATTTTTGCCCTCTGCAGGTTTAGAAGCTGGGAAGTTGTTGTTGAGGTTTGGAGAGTACAACCCCCCAAGCCCCTGTGATCCTTCAGTTCTGACCTTTTGCATATCCCTATTGTCCACCTCTCCATGGTAGCCATCAGCTGAAACCTTTTTCCTTCTTTTAAGACACCCTTTGAAACCTACCTCTTCCTTGTGTAGGTCCCCAGGTAGCCTTCCTGTAAGTTGACTTGGGATGATCCTCTATGTTAAAGGTGCCATATAAATGCAAGTTTTTGTTGTGGAGTAGGGCTGTGGGGGAAAAGGAAGTGGTGGTCAGAAAACTAGCCAAGAAAAATACACGCCAACCGCAGTGATCAATAAGATCTTGTCGGACTCACTCCTGTAGAAAAACCTGAGAGACAAAGGGCATCCATTCTCCAAGATATTTCTAAGTTGGTCTTTAATAACCTCAGACAAGCTCATCTGTCAGGTATAACCACTGTCCTGTCACAGAACGGAAAATGGTTCTGGCGACTGACCCAACACGTTCTTTCCCCCAACCCTGCTCCCACCTCACCCAGTGATTGATGTTGATCTTCCCAGAGAGGTCTCAGATGGTACACAACCAAATATTTTGGAGTTCCTTCTCAACTGTATCATGTCCGGTAACTGATGATGCATGGTTGTCTCAATAGCTCCCACAGGTATGAGCACTCAAGCCTTACATGCTCCTACAGCGAGTTGTGGTGCTCAGCTTGAAGATGTGATCTAGTCTGAGGTTCCCGTGTGGTACTGAGGGAGTGCTGCATTGTTGGATGGCCCAGCGCGCAGAATAGGTATTAAAGCAAGACATGAGATAATATTCTCTTGGTCTATTGGAAAGCATCCCAGTGTCCCTCAATCAAAAGGATTGGCTACTCATAACAATGTGAATTGTCAAGAACACCTTGTGTAGCAACAATAGCTACATTTTATAAGTAGCTCATGGATTTACAAGATGCTAACTTTGGCTCAGTGGTCAGCACACTAGCCTCAGAATCAGAAAATTGTGAATTTATGAAAATTCCCACTGCAGAGACATGAACACTTCCAGTGACAGTGCTGCACTGTTAGAGGTGTTGCCTTTCAGATGAAACTGCAAAACTGTCAGGTGGGAAGGAAATATCCCACAGCGATATTTTGATAAAGTGCAATGGAATTTTTTCCAGTGTCTGAAACAGTTATCTCTCAACCAATGTCATTAAAACAAATGATCAGTCCAATGTTGATTTGTTGTTTGTGCAAGTTTGCTGGTGGTAAATTGGTTGCTGCATTATAAGAGTGCCACATTTTCAAAAATATTCCTCTTTGACTTTATCTAGTTGCCTGGATGAGTTCAGCTCCAACAACACTCAAGAAACTTGACACCATCCAGAACAAACCACTTTGCTTAATCAGTGCTACAACCAGCATCATTAACATTCACTCTGTCCATTGCCGTGGCACAGTGGCAGCAGTGCATACCAACTGTAAGACACACTGCAAGTTCTCACCAAACCTCCTTCAACCATACTTTCCAGACTTGCAGCCTGTACCATGGAGAATGACAAGGGGAAACAAATTCATGGGAGCATCACCACCTGCAATTCCCCCTCCAAGTCGCACATCATTCAGACTTAGAAATATGCCTATGCCACTGGGTCAAACCCTGGAACTCCCTCCCAAATCACATCCCACACCACACAAACTGCAGCAGCTCACCGCCACCTTTTCCAGGACAACTAGGGACAGGAAACGAAAGATGCCAGCCCATGATGCTCGCAGCCCATGAACAACTAAAATAAAAGTGCTTTTGTATGTCCCAAGGCTTAAAGCTACAGGTAAACCAATGTACAATATCATCAAAATTAACTGGAATCCTTCCAAATTTTTAACCCAGAATATTGGAAAGGGCAACAGGAAAGATGGAGATAGGTGGATAAGTCTTGGCTATATTTAGACAGCTGTTTTTACCTCATTTTGATGATTTATTTTCCTCTTCCTTTTTATCCACTTTCACTGCCAGCTGTGCTATCATATGCCTTTCCACATCCTTCTTAAAAAGCACAACACCAGAAATCTATCCACACCTGATGATTAGTGTTTTGTCTTTGCAAAAGAACAATGTTCCTGCAATCAATAATCCAAACTCAAATATATTTCCTCATGAAAGATCCATGATAAATGCAAAGAGTACAACTGTCTTCCAATTGATGGTTTGGGCAAAAAAACAAATGTCAGACCTTACAGAAAGTAATTACCTGTGCAGACACAAGGCCTGAATTTTAACCTGTTCACATCCCCAGAACATGTACTGGAGCATGTTACTGCCATCTTTCATGTGGGGAAGCTCAAGAAGCAGAGACGGTTCAGAGGAAGATTTGAAAGTAGTGTTCAAAATTTATGAATATGATCAAAGAATCTCTACAGTGTGGAAGCAAGCCATTGGGCCAATTGACTTCTCACTGACTCTCCAAAGAACATCCCACCCAGACCTATCCCATCCCCATAACCCTGCATTTCCCATGGCTAACCCACTTTGCCTGCAAACTATGGGCAGTTTAGCATGGCAACTCTGCCTAGCCTGTACATCTTTGGGCTGTGGGAAGAAACTGGAGCACCCAGAGAAAACCCACACAGGCATGGGGAGAATGTGCTAACTCCACATTGACAGTCACCCAAGGGTGGAATTGAACCCAGGCCCCTGGTGCTATAAGGCAGCAGTGCTAACCACTGAGCCACTGTGCCACCTCCAAAGATACTGTTTCCACTGGCAGTAAGGTGGTTTACTGTTATACACAAATTCAAGATGATTAATAATATTGCAGAAAGCAATTAATGTGTTTTTTTTCAGAATAGTGAGTTGTTAAGATACAGAATGTGCTGCCAGAAAATGTGATGGGAGGAGATTCAACAGTCGCTTTCGAAAGGGGTTTGGATAAATACCTTAAAAGGACACAATTGCAAGGAAAGTACAGGGTGTGGAACAAATTAGAGAAGACACTTTCAAAAGACCAAAATGTCCACAGCATCTTCTGTGTCGTGTGAACCCATAAAATGGAAGATTTTCAGAGAACCTTGTAATTCCAGGCTGTGATTAGTCCCAGGTGCTAGCATTGGAGTCTGAATGAGCTTTATTGAGATGGGGCTTTAAAATCTGGACATTTTTTCTTCTTTTTAGATCTGTTTCTTTTATTTCTGCTGATTTTTTAAAAAAAATTCTTGCTTTTATAACCAAGATGGTGTCAGGGAATAGCGATTTTGTACAGACTTCACCATACTCCTGTATTCCTGTACTCGAGTATCTGTGACAATAAAATCTAATTCTAATTCCAGTTTTACTCTCTCTGATGAAGATTAATGAATTAATATTGGGAAATGGTGGGGGGGCGTGGACGCTGGCACAGTTGTAATGCCACTGCACAAGTACTTTTGCAGCCCAGGGTAATGCTGTGGGACATGTGTTCAAATCTCGCTGAGGCAGCAGCAGTTTAATGTCTGTGAATGAATGTTGGATTACAAAATAAATGACAACTGTTGTCAATGTCATAGAGACCTGACTGGTTCCCCAATCTGTTTAAGGAGGGGAATTTGTTATCCTCGTCTGATCTGATCTGGGTCTACGTGTGACAGCAATGTGGCCGACTCTCAGCTGCCCTCTGAAATAGCCGAGCAATCCAGCCAGTTCAGGGGCAATTAGGGACAGGTAACAAATACTGTCCTTGTCTCGGACTCTCACGTCCCATAACAGAATGAAGGATAAAACCACCCAGAATGCTTTGGAATGAGAGTTTGCATCCCTGAGAGTTACACACACAATAAAACTCTGTTTGAGTACTACAATTAGTATGATCCACCCTGCAGCCCCAAACAGGTACCAGGCATGAGAAGATCATGGAAATGGCAGCAGCAAGAAATTAGAGGTAACTCAATTCCCAACGCCATCATTCCTGGATTTCAGCAGGTTCTATATCCTGATAATCGAACTGAAGAGATGCTGTGGGCGCAGTAGTAGGGAATAATTCTTTCATTTCAAATTCTATTCATTTCCATGGCCGCTGCGATTGTAGCCCTGAGGGATTTGTTTGACATTCATTTGACATAGCACATCCTAATGTGTCCTCTCAGACAGCAATGTTCTGACTCCCATGCATTCCAATAAGCTCAATGTCAGCAATCTGCTTGGATTGACAACATAGACTTCTAAATACTTCAAGGTCTCTCACTTTGAAATATTAACCAAATTATTTCTCCTCCAATAGGAAAAGACATGAATGATTTTTGCATTTGTTTGACTCCTTCTAAGTTAAAACCCAAAAGAACTGCAGATGCTGTACAGAAGGAACAAAACCAAAGTTGCTGGAAAAGCTCAGCAGGTCGGGCAGCATCTGTGAAGGAGAAAACTGAGTTGTGAGGAAGGATCACCAGACCCAAAACATTAACTCTGTTTTCTCCTTCACAGATGCTGCCAGAACTGCTGAGCTTTTCCAGCTACTTCTGTTTTTGTTCCCCTAAGTTATCCGTGTCCTGGTGTGCCAGGTCCTGGTTCTTTTAAAGCTCATCGCTCCCGAGGTGACTCATAGCACAACCCAGCTCAGAGGCAGGAGATTGCGGACCCATTCCAAAGGCTTCAGCACAAGTTCAGGAGGAGGTGACAGACATTGTCTCCTGACCTCATTACAGCCTCGGTTCAAACACGGACAAGCGAGCTGAATTCCAGATGTGCGGTGAGAGTGGCGGCACTTGATATCAAAGCTGCATTTGACTGAGTGCGGCACCAAGGAGCCTGAGCAAACCTGGAATCAATGGGGATCGGGGGCAAACGTGGTGGTTGGAGTCATACCTGACATACGGGAAGATGGCTGTGGTTGTGACAGGTCAATCATCTCAGCTCCAGGACATCTCTGCAGGAGTTCCTCAGGGTATTGTCCTAGGCCCAACCATCTTCAGCTGCTTCATCAATGACCTTCCCTCCATCATAAGCTCAGAAGTGGGGATGTTCGCCGATGATTGCACAATGTTCAGCACCATGCGTGACTCCTCAGATACTGAAGCAGTCCACGTTCACATGCAATAAGTTCTGGACCATATCCAGGCTTGGGATGACAAGTGGGAAATGACATTCACGCCCCACAAGCACCAGGCAATGACCATCACCAATAAGAGACAACCTAACCACGGTCCCTTGACATTCAATGGTGTTACCATCACTGAATCCCTCACTATCAGCATCCTAGGGGTTACTATTGACCAGAAACTCAGCTGGAATCACCACATGAACAGAGTGGTTACAAGACCAAGCCAGAAGCTAGGAATACTGCAGCGAATAACTCACCTCCTGACTTCCCAAAGCCTCTCCACCACCTACATGGCACAACTGAGGAGCGTGATGGAATATTCCCCACTTGCCTGGATGGGTGCAGCCCCAACAACACTCAAGAAGCTTGACACCATCCAGGATAAAGCAGCCTGCTTGATTGGCACTACATCCACAAACATTCACTCCCTCCACCACTGATGCTTAGTAGCGGCAGTGTGTACCATCTACAAGATGCATTGAGGAAATTCACCAAAGATCCTCAGACAGCACCTTCCAGACCCACGACCACATCCATCCAGAAGGACAAGGGCAGCAGATACATGGGAACACTACCACCTCCAAGTTCCCCTCCAAATCACTCACCATCCCGACTTGGAAATATATCACCAATACTTCACTGCCACTGGGTCAAAATCTTGAAATTCCTTCTCTGAAAGCATTGTGGGTCAACCTACAGCAGGGGCACTGCAGCAGTTCAAGAAGGAAGTGGGGAGTATTCTATCACGCTCCTGACTTCTCAAGTGCAACTAGAGATGGACAAAAAAGTGCTGGCCAGACAGTGACACCCACATTCCACAAATGGATGGAAAAAAAACACCCAGGCAATGAGCTCAGGATCTGGGTTCGATTCCTGCCATGGCAGACGGTGGAATTTGCACTAAGAGTCTAATGATGACACTGAAACCATTGTCAATCATTGTAAAAACCATCTGGTTCACCTCCTACCATTTAAGGGAGGAAACTGCCATCTTTACCTGGCTTGGCCTTTATGTGACTCCAGCCCAAAGTGTTTTACTCTTAATTGCCCTCTGGACAATTAATGCTAGCCTAGCCCATGAATGAATAAAAGCTTCTAAAAGACTCTAGGCTAGTTGGTGTTATGTTGGTGAAGGTGCTGCTTCTCAGGTGAGCAAGGACTCAGCTCCACTCTCACATTGACATGAACTGTCCCACAGCATCATTCTGTAGATCAAGACTGAAAACATCTGCTTATTATCATGTTATGGGAGCTTTCTGCATGCAAATTGGCTCTCATGTGACCTTCACTACAACAATGTCCACACTTCAATAGCCTCCAATTGGCTGACATTCGGAAAGGACTTATGGAAACACAAAGCTTTCTTAAAGGGGACACCACAGCTGGGAGCCAGTGAACCTTGCTTCAACCAATCAAATGTGCAATTCCCCACATCAAAGTGAGAATAAGAACTGCCAATGCTGGAGTCTTAGATAACACAGTGTGGAGCTGGGGGAGCACAGCAGGCCAGGCAGCATCAAAGGAACAGGAAAGCTAACATTTCAGACCTGCAACATCAGCTTTCCTAGTCCTCTGATACTGCCTGGCCTGCTGCGTTCCTCTAGCTCCACACTGTACTGTCAAGGTGAGAACAGCTTTTTCCAGCAGGCAGGAGAGCAGAGTTTTTAAAAAAGCTATTCTTTGTGCCTGTAAGATTCAGGCGTTTGGTCTCATCTACACACTCTCTGGTCTTCAATTGCACAGTGTCACTGAGGCACAGGAGGAGGCCATTTGGTTCATGCCAGTAAAAACTGGATTCGGTGAAAGGCTGGGGAAGGGGACCAGACTTCAAGCAGGAAGCTCCTAATCACCAATTAAGTCTGGATCATTGAGTTAGACCCTCAGGTAGTAGTAGGATACCCCACAGGGTGGTGAGGTTACAGGAGCATTATTGGGAGATTTAGACACAAGTGCAGAATTGGAGGATCATTTTGCACCTGGGTGAGGGCTGTGTTAGGGCTTGATGGTGAAACCAATATGGGATTTTCATCTTCAGGGAGTCATCACAAGGACAGAAACCCAAATAGGGCAGTGTTGAAGGTTCATTGGACACAGGTGTGGAGATGAGGATTGGCTAAGCAGGCTGTCAGCAGTATGCAAGTGGATGGAGGGCCTGTAAATATAATGGGATTGATTAAAATGAATTATTATTAGAACTACACTAGACAAGGCATTTGACACCTTAAAATATTACTAAGAGCAAGAGGAGGCTGTTCATTTGTGCCTGCTGCAGGAAAACAGGGAGTTGCGGAATATGGGAGATGAGGAGAGCAAAACTGCTCCAAAATGGCCCTGCATTTCATTACAACCACTGGAGTGGTGTGCAAGGGATGGCAGGGTCCAGTGGTTGCATGAATATGAGTAAAACAAAGGAAGCACCTGCATTTATACAGAACCTAACATAACCTCTGGAAATCCCAATGCATCCTACATCCAAACAAATGCTCTGTCATTTGGAGGAAAAGGTTCAGGGATAGTAGTCAGAGGGAATTGAGATGGAGATTGAAATCACAGGAATGGTTCATTATTGAGTGTGGGGACTAAGTGAAGGAAGGCCAGGATTTATCTTGCTGAGAGACTTGGAGCAGGGCTCGGGGGATCAGTATTAGAGAGCAAGAATTTTAAAAGGAGCTTTGAGACAAAGTGAGAAAGTGAAAGGAGGACGATAGAGTTAAGGGGGGAACAATGCTTTTACTGTCTTCCTTTCACTGTCATGCTGTCCCCAGAGGTGGACCAGTAATATTCTATCAAAAGGTTTGCAAACTTACTGGGAAAGACCTGGTCTCCTGGTACAATGAGCGGCTTTCTATGTGACAGCATATCCTCAAAAGGCACTGAGATGTTGTCACGTTGGGATTCTGGAAGACAACAGGGATGTGTGTTTGCGCACGTGTGTGTGCGCATGTGTGTGTGTGTGTGTGTGTGTGTGTGTGTGTGTGTGTGGTGTGTGTGTGTGTGTGTGTGTGTGTGTGTGTGTGTGTGTGCGCGCGCATGTGTGTGTGTGTGTGGGGCACATGTGTATGCACGTGGGCACGTGTGTGTGTGCGTGTGTGGGGCACGTGTGTGTGTGTGTGCGCGCGTGTGTGGGGCATGCGCGCGCGTGTGTGTGTGTGTGTGTGTGTGTGGGGGGGGGCACGTGTGTGTGTATGTGTGTGTGTGTGGGGCACGTGTGTGTGTGAGGTGGGTGTGTATGTGATTGTGTGTGTGGCACGTGTGTGTGTGTGTGTGTGTGTGTGTGTGTGTGGCACGTGTGTGTGTGTGTGTGTGTGTGTGGCATGTGTGTGTGTGGAACGTGTGTGTATGTGTGTGTGTGTGTGTGTGGGGCACGTGTGTGTATGTGTGCTTGCATGTCTGAACCTCACTCTGTGACTTCTGCCTCTTTCTTCAAAGTCTTTACCTTATGGTATTCACTGTTGAGACTGGTGTGTAAAGGGGGATTGCTCAGGAGAGGTGGCCTACAATTGCAGAAATTCAACACAATGCTCACCAGTGACTTTAGGGAGTTAAGTGAGGTTAAGGAGAGATTTCACAGAGATGTTCAACGAGATTGAGGGGCTTTGGCAGAGTAAGTAGAACAAGGATCAGTGACTAGAGGACACTGATTATTGGGAGAGATTTAGAGGGAAGATGAGGATAAATATTTGTAAGCAACAAGTCGCTATTTGGAATTAAAAAGCAGAAATCGCTGGAAAAGCTTGGCAGGTCTGGCGGCATCTGTGGAGAGAAATCAGAGTTAACGTTTTGGGTCCAATGACCCTTCCTCTAAACTGGGTTCCAGCATCGACAGATGCTTCCAGACTTGCTGAGCTTTTCCAGCAATTTCTGTGTTTTATTTCTGATTAACAGCATCCGCAGTTCTTTTGGTGCTGTTTGAAATAGACTGGCTGAAAGTTGGTGGAAGCAGGCTTAATAATTACTTAGAAAAGGAAATTAGGTGACGGTTTGCAAAGGGAAAAAAAATCTACAGGCTCTGGAAAAAGCACAAGGAGAGCTGGAATAATTGGATATTTCTTCCATAGAGCCAGTACAGATGAAGGGTTGAATAAACCCCTCCACAGCTACTTCATCCTATGACTCTAGGTTTTTCTCATCTCTTGAAAGAGAATTGCCCAGATCAGTGGTATAGCTCAGAGCTCACAGCTATCCGCCTCTACTGAATGCTCCTAATCCAACGGGTCTGCTTCACTCAGGAAGCCAACTCCACATCTGTATCAGTTTCCAACCAACAAATGTGAACAAAAGCTTATGGGACTTTGGTCAAGGCAGCAGTGTCTGGAAGTAAACACTGTTGCTTTGTAATGCAGGGGAATTTAACAAAGGGTGCAAAGAACAGCCACAGGACAAGTATCAGCCTCGATCAGGACACAACCCAGAGCATTCCTTTAGTCAGCACACTGTGCCTCACACAGTGCTGAATGTAAAGAATTGGAAATGCAACAAGGGCACCTTTATAGCACACACTTGGACAAAATGATCTTCCAGGCTTTCAGCGTAACACAATCTCAGTGGAGCAGAGGGCGTGCTTGGAAACTGAAAAACTATTATTAAACCCAAGTAACAGCTCCCTCTGCTTAGAGACTATATACAAACGCTTTTTGATAAAGGAAACTGATGTCCATTATTATCTGCTGGTGCATTTATGTTACAGTTAGGCATTTGGAGGCAGCACATTCATGAAAACGAGGCAGTAGTCATACATGAGGACCTGCCTGGTTGGGTGAGTTCTGATGATCTGGACATCAGCAGATTTCACTGTTTATACCTGCTTGAAGTTTGCAGAAAATCCAAACAGGACACAGATTCCATCATCGAAACAGTAAACCCTTCATCAGGACAGGACAAGACCTGAGCCACTCTGTAAAGAGAGATTAAATTTCTGTTGGTGATTTGCCACCTCTGACAACCCAGTAGCATTTGAACCATGTTGATTTTGGGTATTTGCAATCGCATTACTTCATATAAGCAGTCGATGGTTTGTAGAGTCTTTTCTGATGGTTTATTGAGTTTGTTAAGAAGCAACATTATAGAAATGATCCATTATTTAGTTAGAAAAAGAAATGTCCAACAGCACTTACTCTTGAATTCTAGACTTTTTTCAATCCCAATTTTGACTGGTCCACTGCTAGTCATCCCTGCCTTTAGGTGTTCTGTTTTCATTTCATGGGATGTGCACATATTTGGTAAGGAATTGCTGTGCCATTTCAGAGAATCAACTCCATTGCTGTGGATCTAGAGTCACATTCAGGCCCAAACCAATTTAGGACAGCCCTTCCCTAATAAATATTAATGAACCTGGTGGGTTTTTATGAGAAACAATGAATGTTTCATCATCACTATTACTGAAATAATTTCCACCACCTACCGTAGCGGGATTTGAAATATATCCTTAAGATACTAATTATAATATAAAATGCTGGAGAAAGTTTCTGGACAAGTTTTTCAGTGACTCTTTGTCGCTGGGCTCAAAACTTGGATTTTCTCCGCACACGTGCTGCCAGACCTGCGGAGTGTCTCCAGCACATTCTATTCTTTCTTCAGTTCTCCAGTGTCCACCGTTCTTTGCTCTATTCCTAAGACACTATCCTGGGCCTCTGGCTTTCTAGTCCAGGGACAATACAACCACACCAGGACCTTAGATAACAGCGTGAAGCTGGATGAACACAGCAGGCCAAGCAGCATCTCAGGAGCACAAAAGCAGATGAAGGGTCTAGGCCCAAAATGTCAGCTTTTGTGGTCCTAAGATGCTGCTTGGCCGGCTGTGTTCATCCAGCTTCACACTTTGTTATCTCGGATTCTCCAGAATCTGCAGTTCCCATTATCTCTGATCACACCAGTACCTTTCCTGAGATTTGGAATTTCATCCCGAAATCTCTCTTTCCTTTTTTTAAAACTTTGCAGTGACCAAGTCTCAGCCTGTCTATGCTCTTAAGATGCTGCTTGGCCTGCTGTGTTCATCCAGCTCCACACTTATCTCGGATTCTTCGGCATCTGCAGATCCCATTAACCCTAATATCTCCTGACATGTCTTTCTGAGATATATTTGTTTCCTAACATTTTTGTGAAGTGCAGACTCAGATAAGGAAAGCGATGACAGTTAGGTAGGGAGACTCACCAGAACCCCAATACCAGGATGATACAGTGGTTCTGAGTCTAAGTATGTCACTAGGGAGCCCAATGGGGCAAACCTTTGGCAATGGCCTTCTCAATATCCTCGCCTGTGTTGAGTCACAAAGAGGTGACAGGTGCTGAAGTGTCTGACTTGCCAATCCCTTGTGATGGCCCAGGGGTTCCCAAGATTAGAAATTTCCCAGACAAACTGAGAAAAGCCCAGGAGAAAACAAAAATCGCAGCAGCAATGAAAATGTTTTTGAATTCTTTTGTTTTTAGTTATTTAGAGTAACAGGGACGGGGAACGTGCAGTCTGACTGTCAAAAAACTGTTGGGTAAGGAAAATAATCCCTATCGACTTACCCTGTCAAGCACATTCTCGATGGAAAGATCAAGTGTCCAATGAATGGGAGTGTGAGTGGGATTGTTGGAGCCTCGATGTCACTTCATGATGCCACCGGGAAGGTCTCCCTTTGGGGTTCATAGCCCTAACACCGTAAGGACAGCTTTAACCATTTTAAAGGCAGGAGCAGGAGGGTAACAGGGGATTTCAGAAAAATCGTTTAAACCCAGAGCATTGTGAGTATCTGGAACTCACAGCCTGAAAGAAGCAGGAATCTGCAAGTCCTTCAGGAACTATTCAGAGGAGCACTTAAAAGATAACAGCATACAAGGCTATAAGCCAAGTGTTGGAAAATGGGATTGGGATAAATAAATGTTCAAAGACTGCGTGGATATGATGGGTCAAAGGGCCTCTTTCCATGCTCTAAGAACTTTATAATCCATGTAACAGGATGTAGAGAACAGGTAGAAGAAGTATAAGACGATGCCAAGAGATTTCTGCAGTCAAGGGGAAATATGTTGTCAGGGAGGTGATTGTGAATGGGATATTCGATGACAGCCAATGGACTGAGGAATATTGTCAACCTCATTGTATTAGTTGTTTTTCCTAAATGGGTCTGAGCTCTGAGTAAGTGTTGGCCAGGGCCATGGCACTTAACAAGACCCTACATGTTCATTTATTTTCAGGGGTCCTGTTGAGTTATTGATTGCACGCTGAGCAAACCTTTTCAAGCAGAGTATAAATCTAGCACTGTAGCAAACGAGCACATGGATTTATTATTCCCAAGATAAAGGATTTCTTGTTGATCTCAGGATGCATTTTAGCAGTACTGCTCCCTACTGGTCAATGCATGCATCATTGTACCATACCAGCTGCCTGGATCAGAGAGTCCATGGTCCCTCTGAAGAAAGTCTTCTTTCAGACTGAAAAGCAAACCCTTCCCCATTTGCACTGATTCCTGAATCACCAAGGAAAAGGCTTCAATAGGAGGCCATTCATCCCCTTCAGCTGGTTGTTTCCACATCAATCAGATCGTGGCTAATGTAATCTTGATTACCACACACTCATCTTGGTTGTATATCCCTGCCTGCCAAGATCAATCCAGTTCCAAAATAAGGAATTGACTGCAGCTTTTTGGGGGAAGGGAGTTCCAGAGGGTCACTGTGCTTTGTGTGAAGTAGTACTGACATCATCCCTCAATGGTCTACCACTAATTTGGATGTTATGTTACTCACCTTGCTCCATTGGATATGTTGGGGTGGCTAAAGTTCCCAGTGCTGAGTCACAGCTTCACCATTCAGGCTCAACTCCACAAACTGAAGCAGAAAACCAAGCCATCATTTCAGTGCAGTGCTGAGGGAGTGCCACACAGTTGGAGGATCAGTGCTGAGGGAGTGCCGCACTGTCGGAGGGTCAGTGCTGAGGAAGTGCTGCACTGTCAGAGGGTCAGCGCTGATGGAGTGCCGCACTGTTGGAGGGTCAGTGCTGTGGGAGTGCCGCACTGTCAGAGGGTCAATGCTGAGGGAGCGCCGCACTTTTGGAGGGTGAGTGCTGAGGGAGCGCCGCACTGTTGGATGCTCAGCGCTGAGGGAGTGCCGCACTATTGGAAGGTCAGTGCTGAGGAACTGCCGCACTGTCAAAGGCTCAGTGCTGAGGGAGTGCCGCACTGTCGGAGGGTCAGCGCTGATGGAGTGCCACACTGTTGGAGGGTCAGTGCTGAGGGAGCACTGCACTGTCAGAGCATCAGCACTGAGGGAGTGCCGCACTGTTGGAGGCTCAGCACTGAGGGAGTGCCGCACTGTTGGAGGCTCAATGCTGAGGCAGTGCTGCACTGTCAGAGGGTCAGCACTGAGGCAATGCTGCGTTGTCAGAGGGTCAGTGCTGAGGGAGTGCCGCACTGTCAGAGGGTCAGTACTGTGGGAGTGCCGCACTGTCAGAGGGATAGCGCTGAGGGAATACTGTGCTTTCAGAGAGTCAGTACTGAGTGAGTGCTGCATTGACAGAGGGTCAGCGCTGAGGAACGTCAGAGGTCAAAACTGTGGAAGGGTCACCAGACCTGAAACGTTAACTCTGTTTTGTCCTTCACAGATGCTGCCAGACCTGCTGAGTTTTTTCCAGCAACTTCTGTTTTTGTTCCTGATTGACAGCATCCGCAGTTCTTTCGGTTTCTCCAGGAAGTTTACAGTGCTCTAGCTGAAGCCTCTAACACATTTTAAAATCCCAACTTTGGCAGCTGTGCCTTCAACTTTCTGGCCCCTAAGCTTTCATCCCAAAATTTCTCCATGTCTCTCCCGCTCCATTCAGTTGAGGCGGTCCTTATTATTTCCCCTTTTAAACAAGCGTTGGATCACTTGTCCTAATATCTACATAGTTTAGTGTGACATTTATTCTGAGAATGCTGCTGTGAAGTCACATTGGACCAATCCCAGTGATGAAGGTATCACGTAAATGCGAGTTTTTCTTGTTGTTCATTGAGCATTAACCTTGTGCTCTTTTGGATCTCCAATTTGCATAGTGTTCGAGTGACAGTGTCCCAGATTTCCCAAGGCTTTGCGTGCCCTTCATTTTCTTATTTTACAGACTAAATCCTTGGTGCTTTTGTATTTTTAACATTTCAAAATGGTTTAAGTGCCAATTTATGCAAGTGACATAATTGAGCCTGGCTAATTAATACAGAAAGGAATATCTGGTGGCCAGCGATGAATTGGTTTCAATTCCAACATTGTTTCAATCACCTTTCCAAATCTAAGGAGAAAGCTTTTTAATATTTCACCACAAATATGGACCAGGCATTCTCGAGCCTGGGCTTTGACTGAAATTACTTTGATGTTTTTCTCCACTGGGATCAATCAAACTATTAACTGTAAATTTATTCAACATCACATACACTGACCTCTCCCCTTGCTCCCTCATTCTTAAATGTTAATGAAATCAGGGAGTAGCAAGTTATATTGGGAAGAGACTTTTAAATTCTTTTCTAATTTTTAGATCACAAAAACCAGAAATTTATGCTGAACTTATAATTCATTCTACCTGACCTGGGGGATTGTGTCTAAATTTGGGAATCTTGCTTTAGAACAGCTGGTTAAGTCCTTAGGAAGGCTGACATCAGATTTACCAGAATGGTGTGGTATTTTCCTACATGGCTATTACAGGCTGTTTGTGGCATTTGCCAAACCCACTGCTACATGGTACTGGGTAAGGGTTGTTGGGGGTTGTTTGCTGTCACCAATCCTTCATAACAAAGTGTGAGGCTGGATGAACACAGCAGGCCAAGCAGCATCTCAGGAGCACAAAAGCTGACGTTTCGGGCCCAGGCCCTTCATCAGATCCTTCTTTGTTTTGGGCCTCTGTTATTTATTCACAGGCTGGCCAGGCAGCATTTATTGCCCATCCCTAATTGCCCAGAGGGCAGTTAAGAGTCATCCACATTGTTGTGGGTCTGGAGTCACATGTAGGCCAGACCAGGTAAGGATGGCAGTTTCCTTCCCTGAAGGTCACTAGTGAACCAGATGGGTTTTTTCTAACAATTGACAGTGGATTCATGGTCATCATTAGATTGTTAATTCCAGACATTATTGAGTTCATTCTGCTGTGGCGGGATTTGAACCCAGGCCCTCAGAACATTTTCTGAATCAGCAGCCCAGTGATAATACCATTTGGCGATCGCCTCCCCCTATCTAGCGATTAGTGGCGGAGGACACACCACTGTCTGTACAAAAGAGGCTGGTGTTAGCTCACAGAAAGGCACATTGCATGGTAAGGTCACCGTAATCCCAGAGGGCTACTCTCTCATTAGAGAGAGACAAAATTGGTGGTGGTTTAACCTGAGGGTCACCCTCCCTCAGGAGACAGAGGGGGAGGGTCAAACTTGACAAGGAGGGTCCTTCATAGTAACCTCAGTTGGTGTAGGAATTGAACTCATACTGTTGGAATGAATTCTGCTCCGCAAACTATCTGTCCAACCAGCTGAGCCCCCATTAATTGGTGTAAGCAATAAGTACAACTACATTTGGCCATCATCATGACTCGGACTTTAGGGAGCTGGTACAGATCCACCTCCTCTCTCCAAACTCTACAGTTAAATGCCTGCAGACTGTGTGTGACATCAGCAGTATGGGCGGAGTCAATGTGAAATGGATATTAACCCCATCAGAACCATAGAATCATACAGAATTGTACATAAGAGGGTCTTCAGCCCATTGATTCTCTACCACCAAACATATACTACAACTTACACTGGTTCTATTTTCCCACACTAGGCCCATAGCCTTAAGTGTTCACTTCAAGTCCACATCCAAGTACTTTTCAAAGGTTATGAGGTTTCCAATCTCACTGCCCTCCCAGGTTGTGCATTCCAGGCCTATGCTAACCTCAGAGTGAAACAACTCTCCCTCAAAAGTCTTATAAACCTCCGGCCTTTCACTTTAAAATGCTGCCCCCTAGTTATTGACCTTTGGCTAAGGGTCTACTTTATATAACAAATGGTACTCGGGATGACGGAGAGGCCAGAGAAACCATATTGTTCTCCTTAGATCAGCAATCCTTAAAGGAGGTGACCTATCGGAGATCTCGAAAGTTATGAGGGATTTTTATAGAATAAGTAAGGAGAAACTGTCTCCTGGCCAACAGGGAGGTCAGTGATCTTCCTGTAAGAAACGAGAGGAGGAAAGTTTCACTTATGCAGTGAGGTGTTAAGAACTGATATCTACAACTTGAAGTGATGGTGGTAGCAGATCCTAAAGGAAATTAGATGTCCGCTTGAAAAGGACCTATTTGCGGAGTTGGTGGGAAAGAGGGAAGAATGTGGGATTAACTGGATAGCTTTTTTATAAAGAGCTGGCACAGACTTTGTGGGTCGAATGGCCTCTATCTGCGCTGTTGGGTTCTATCATTCAGTGCAACATTTTTTTTGTTGTGAACTTAGGCAACACTTACGAGTTCAACCTGCTGGAGGAATTGTGAGAGTAAATTTGTTGCCTCATGTTAGATTACTTGCTCCTTAAAGCTAGGCTCCTCCTACAGAAGATCAGCTCGACTGTGCAGAGAGGTTGCAAGGGCCCACACCCAACTCAGGGACTCAAACTCCAACTGTCACTGACTTGATCAGGATGGCCCCAGTTTTGTTTCCAACTTCACATTGTACTGTGCAGTAAGAAGGGGATGGAACCCCAGGCCCTCCCAACCCATCACCCCCACAACCCCACTGCATCCAACAAGAGGCTGACATGTAGGCCCCACTCCCATCACTGATACCGATATATTTAGCACAGAATAAAGGTCAGGCCTATAACCACTGCAACTCAGTGACAAGGAGCCTCTGCACGTGCTGAATTTAAATCTTGGAGTTACTTCTTTATTACTCTCATTTCTACATCTTTCTGTGCCCTTGGAACTCTAGCTGTTCACAAAAATTGATATCTGTTCTTGCGTTGTGGGTGTTAACGGTATGGACCATGTTTGTTGCATGTAGTGCTCAGCAGAACCTTACAAACATGCGGCCTCCACCATCTACATAGAACATAGAACATTACAACATAGTTCCAGCCCTTCAGCCCTCGATGTTGTACCGACCTGTCATACCGATCTCAAGCCCATCTAACCTACACTATTCCATGTACGTCCATATGCTTGTCCAATGACGACTTAAATGTACCTAAAGTTGGTGAATCTACTACCGTTGCAGGCAAAGCATTCCATTCCCTTACTACTCTCTGAGTAAAGAAACTACCTCTGACATCTGTCCTATATCTTTCACCCCTCAACTTAAAGCTATGCCCCCTCGTGCTCGCCGTCACCATCCTCGGAAAAAGGCTCTCCCTATCCACCCTATCTAACCCTCTGATTATCTTATATGTCTCAATTAAGTCACCTCTTAACCTTCTTCTCTCTAACAAAAACAGCCTCAAGTCCCTCAGCCTTTCTTCGTAAAACCTTCCCCCCCATACCAGGCAACATCCTGGTAAATCTCCTCTGCACCCTTTCCAAAGCTTCCACATCCTACTTATAATGCAGTGACCAGAACTGTACGCAATACTCCAAGTGCGGCTGCACCAGAGTTTTGTACAGGGACAAGATGCCTAGGAACACCACAACCTGCGAGCTCTCCTCTAAGCCACCTGTCAGACATATCGGTCATTCCCAGATAATAAAATGTGAGGCTGGATGAACACAGCAGGCCAAGCAGCATCTCAGGAGCACAAAAGCTGACGTTTCGGGCCTAGACCCTTCATCAGAGAGGGGGATGGGGGGAGGGAACTGGAATAAATAGGGAGAGAGGGGGAGGCGGACCGAGGATGGAGAGTAAAGAAGATAGGTGGAGAGAGTGTAGGTGGGGAGGTAGGGAGGGGATAGGTCAGTCCAGGGAAGACGGACAGGTCAAGGAGGTGGGATGAGGTTAGTAGGTGGCGGGGGGTGCGGCTTGGGGTGGGAGGAAGGGATGGGTGAGAGGAAGAACCGGTTAGGGAGGCAGAGACAGGTTGGACTGGTTTTGGGATGCAGTGGGTGGGGGGGAAGAGCTGGGCTGGTTGTGTGGTGCAGTGGGGGGAGGGGACGAACTGGGCTGGTTGAGGGATGCAGTAGGGGAAGGAGAGATTTTGAAACTGGTGAAGTCCACATTGATACCATATGGCTGCAGGGTTCCCAGGCGGAATATGAGTTGCTGTTCCTGCAACCTTCGGGTGGCATCATTGTGGCAGTGCAGGAGGCCCATGATGGACATGTCATCAAGAGAATGGGAGGGGGAGTGGAAATGGTTTGCGACTGGGAGGTGCAGTTGTTTTTTGCGAACTGAGCGGAGGTGTTCTGCAAAGCGGTCCCCAAGCCTCCGCTTGGTTTCCCCAATGTAGAGGAAGCCGCACCGGGTACAGTGGATGCAGTATGCCACATTGGCAGATGTGCAGGTGAACCTCTGCTTGATGTGGAATGTCATTTTGGGGCCTGGGATGGGGGTGAGGGAGGAGGTGTGGGGACAAGTGTAGCATTTCCTGCGGTTGCAGGGGAAGGTGCCGGTTGTGGTGGGGTTGGAGGGCAGTGTGGAGTGAACAAGGGAGTCACGGAGAGAGTGGTCTCTCCGGAAAGCAGACAGGGGAGGGGATGGAAAAATGTCTTGGGTGGTGGGGTCGGATTGTAAATGGCGGAAGTGTCGGAGGATAATGCGTTGTATCCGGAGGTTGGTAGGGTGGTGTGTGAGAACGAGGGGGATCCTCTTGGGGCGGTTGTGGTGGGGGCGGGGTGTGGGGGATGTGTCGCGGGAAATGCGGGAGACGCGGTCAAGGGCGTTCTCGATCACCGTGGGGGGAAAGTTGCGGTCCTTAAAGAACTTGGACATCTGGGATGTGCGGGAGTGGAATGTCTTGTCGTGGGAGCAGATGCGGCGGAGGCGGAGGAATTGGGAATAGGGGATGGAATTTTTGCAGGAGGGTGGG
Source organism: Stegostoma tigrinum (assembly GCF_030684315.1). NCBI lineage: Eukaryota > Metazoa > Chordata > Chondrichthyes > Orectolobiformes > Stegostomatidae > Stegostoma > Stegostoma tigrinum. Next base: position 6,390,565 of record NC_081384.1, on the reverse strand, counting down.
TGGGAGGAGGTGTATTCTAGGTAGCTGTGGGAGTCGGTGGGCTTGAAATGGACATCAGTTACAAGCTGGTTGCCTGAGATGGAGACTGAGAGGTCCAGGAAGGTGAGGGATGTGCTGGAGATGGCCCAGGTGAACTGAAGGTTGGGGTGGAAGGTGTTGGTGAAGTGGATGAACTGTTCGAGCTCCTCTGGGGAGCAAGAGGCGGCGCCGATACAGTCATCAATGTACCGGAGGAAGAGGTGGGGTTTGGGGCCTGTGTAGGTGCGGAAGAGGGACTGTTCCACGTAACCTACAAAGAGGCAGGCATAGCTGGGGCCCATGCGGGTGCCCATGGCCACCCCCTTAGTCATTCCCTCCCTGTTGCTGGGTCGGTCCTGGAAATCCATCCCCAAAAGCAACGTGGGTGGACCAACACCTCAAGGACCTTGAGAGGGCAGCTTATCACCACCTCCTCAAGGACAACAAAGGATGGTCAATAAATACCAGCAAAGCCCACATCCCATGAACAACTATAATAAAAATGTTGCCCAAAGCAGGTTTTAGTGAAGCTGGTTCTTCCTCAACTAACTTTTTAAATAAAGCTGCATTGCTAATTGTCAACCACAAAATTAAAAGCTGTAACAAGCCTGACCAACTGAACGTTACCAGCGTTATATTTTTTGTGTAAGAATCAACCACATGAAAGAAGGTACATGAAGACGAGACAAGGCAAGGACGGTAGATTTTTTTCCTTTGAAGATATTATTGAAACTTACTGGATTTTTTGATCACTCGCTGTTTCATCAATCACACATCCCATTGAATTTACATTTTCAATTTGTCATTTGCAGGGTTCAAACTCACATTTTCTGGATTACCAGTGTTAGTACTGCCGCAACCACCACTCTCCTCACTGTTTCTCCGAATCGTTGTGCAGAGATAGCAAAATGTAAAGGGAGCACAGCAGAGGAAGGAGGCAATGCAGTCTGGAACATTTCCTAAACTTGTCATGCAATAGCAGCATAGATAAAATGGCAGAGATTTCAGAAGAATCACAGGAAGGCAGCTTGGTTTTGAATGAGAGAGAGAGATGCAGAGAGAGACTGCTTCACTATTCTCAGCTAATTGGCCCTTTCCCCTCAGGAAACCTAAGGCATAAAGCAGCCGAAAAGCAAAAGGAGAAAGTAAAATGATGAAGGTCAGAGTTGAATTAAGAGGATAGCCTCAGGAGATGGAATACAAGTAGTTAGGGCACTGTAGACCTCCCAGTTGCCTATTAAAACATTCAGGACCCTTACATGAGGCTGTGTGCTACTTGCTGTTAGACATGCTCTTGTATTTTTTTATTTCAAAAAATTATTCCTAAAAATCTCTATATATAAATGCATTGACACAAAAGCAGTTCATTTTTGCACCATTGCATATCAAGTAAACACAAAAATCATTGGAGTTTGTCTATCCACAAAACCAAAGACTTCTCTTGCACATATAATACTTATATTTATATATATTTGACACAACAGGAGGGTCCAATTGCTGAGCAGACCCCCATTTACCTTCAGCAGAAAGATCTCAAATGGTGGTCTTTCCCCACTGTGCCTTGGGGGCAGCTGCCCCAAGTTTTACTGCATCCCTCAGCACATGGCCCTGGACCTTGGAACGTGCCATTCTGCAACACTCAGCCAGGGCCAACTCCTTGTTCTGAAAAACCAACAGGTTTCGGGCGGACCAGAGTGTCTTTCACCAAATTGATGGCCCTCCAGGCACAGTTGATGTTTGCCTCAGTGTGCGTCCCGAGGAACAGACCGTAGAGCAAAGACTCCCACATTATGGAACTGCTCGGGATGAGCCTTGACAAAAACCACTCCAAACTTCTTTTGCAAAGGCACATTCCAGAAGGAGATGTGTGACAGTCTCGACCCCACCACAGCCACTTCGAGGGCAGCGCACGGTGGCACAAGCTGACCGGGTGTACATAAAGGGTCTCTCACCACCAGCCAAGCGATGCCATGGTGCTTGTTGGAAAGTTCTGGCAATGAGGCATTCTGCCAAATGACTTTGACAGTCTGCTCAGGGAACCACGTGACAGGATCCACCCTCTCCCTTTCCCACAGGGTCTCAAGGATGCCACATGCTGACCACTTCCTGATGGACATGTACTTATGTACTGATACGCTGTTCAAACATCTCCGATCCAGCTTAGTGGTGAAAACAGAGCTGTTTTGGTTCTGTAATTCTTCCAATCTCTCACCACCGCTGTATGATCAAAGAGTCTGCTGCCAGTCACTGTGCTGTAAACAAGCTTCTCAAGGTGAACTACATGTCTCGGTGATATTAAAAGCTTTGTATTGAATCTTATGATCTGTAATTTTCACTTAAATCAGATCCCTCAAATCACTGACCTTCTCCAGTCCCTAAGACCTGTTTGATCTCATGACTGGTGACTAACTGGATCATGGAGATTGGACTGGAGCAAGCACCCTGTTATGTTTTCACTTTGGAGTCATGTCCCTTTGAGAGATCAACATATAAATGATCCAAGTACTTGGACAATGTCACATGATCCCCAAGCTGTCTGCTATGCAGCTCTCTAGGCACAGGGTGGGTCTGGCGCCTCCTCTACTGTTTCTTTAGCTGTAAATAAAACACAGTCTAAGGTAAACAGAGTCGACATCCCTTACTTATGTTACATTTCGGTAACACATACCAGTATCAGTTATCTTGGAATCTCCAGCATCTGCAGTTCCCATTATCTCTCTCTCTCTCTCCAGTATCAGTTCCCTTTCTTTTAGCTTTACTTGCTACATTTTCTGGCACCTTCTCCTCTCTCTCCTCACCTCATCCCAGTGGGACCGTCTGTTCTTTCCAGTCTGGCAGTTAGACATGCCTCTGTTCTGCCATTCTTATATTCTGATCACTTAATCTGAACAATCAACATCTTTTTTCCCCCAGCACTCTATACCATCTCGCACGCCACCCCCACTCCCAATTGTCACATAAATGCTGCCCAAACAACACTGCACCCCAGATAACAAAGTGTGGGGCTGGATGAACACAGCAGGCCAAGCAGCATCTCAGGAGCACAAAAGCTGACGTTTCGGGCCTAAACCCTTCATCAGAGAGGGTCTAGGCCCAAAACGTCAGCTTTTGTGCTACTGAGATGCTGCTTGTCCTGCTGTGTTCATCCAGCTCCGCACTTTGTCATCTTGGATTCTCTAGCATCTGCAGTTCCCACTATCTATGAACACTGCACCCCAGCTCTGATGAAGAGTCATATAGACTTAAAACATTCACTTGCTCCCTCTCTCTCTCTATCTCTCTTTCTCTCCATGCCTGACCTGCTGTGATCCCCAGCATTGGCTGTTTTCTGTATCCCATCCAATGGGTCTATGTGACTTTTCTTAAAATTCATTCATGGGATGAGGACATCGCTGGCCAGGCCAGCAATTATTACCCATCCCTAATTGCACAGTCAGCAGATAAGGGTCAGCTCCATTGTTATGGGTCTGGAGTCACATGTAGGCCCGAACAGGCAACTGATTCACAATAAACATTTGGCTCAGCCCATCCCACGAAGACCATGCCATGCCTTACTGCCCCCAGTCTGACCTCATGTGAGTCAGTCCCTGCTCTGGGCCCCACCAATTGCCCGAGACTTGTTTCCTGCTCCCTGTTAGTCCCAGACCTGAAACTCCACAAGTCTCTGAGCCCAGGGACTTTGTATTGGGCATTTATACAGAAGCAGAGAGACAGGAGCTATTGATCAAGACTGTGACCAACAAGTGGTACTCAATATCTTTAAACTTATTTTATGATCATGAAATAGGACGAGGCGATATTAATAAAAAAATATCATTGCTAATTAACACAGGGAAGGCTGAATTGCAGCTTTAATCTATTTCTATTTGGAAGGGATGATTCTGTTTACTTTTTCTTGGTTCAATAGATCCCACCTTAAACATTCATTTCTTCCTGACAGCATCCATGTCTGTGGCTCTATAGCTCAGTCATAGGCTCAGTAACTTGTCATTCTCCTGGGATAGAACCCAATTCAGTAATCTTCCCCTGTGTCTTTCAGAACTCAATTTTCTCAAGCAGTTGCTGCAGTGATCCTTACCCTGCTGAATATTCAACAAATTCACCCTTCATTGGAGCATGTGCACTCACCATTGCCCCAGTGTCAATTTGAATTTTGGGCTCGGAAATAGATTTACCAGGTTCCTGATGGTTGCTTGCTCAGTTAATGCTATCAGCCAGCATCCATTCCTACCTCCCCTCCCCTTCTCAACTCCCCTCCCCTCAGCTTATCACCCCTTTCTGTGCATCTTTCCTCCAAATGCCAATCATTGGAGGGATGAGAGAAAAGGCTTCAGCAAAGGAAATCTTCCTTGCTGTGTTTGTAGTGCTGTTGGCAGTGAGAATGCTCCCCAGTTGATGTGCCACTTTGTTTCGGGAATGATCCCACACCATTTTCCTTGCTGATGACTCCAGGTTCAAAGCTAGAATCCGTGTGGAGATAGTGCTGTGCTGATAGGGATGTCATCGTTCGCAAGGGACTAAAACCATAGCTCCATCCAAGCTCTCAATTGGATTTGAATGGTTCGATGATAAAGGTGAAAAGCTGGGGGGGGGGGGCGGTGGGGGCTCCCCCCAGTTTCCTGACCAAGGTTTAACTCCCAACCACTAAAGAAAAGAAAACCTAATTACCTGATGCTTGGTTTTGTTGCTGTTGCTGGATCTTACTCTGCACACTCGATTGGCTGCTTTGAGCTCAGTGATCTCCTCAGGTGCTGTAACAATACAAGGTAATCCTCAGTTTAAAATTATTCTGTGATTTCATCGACGCAGTTTTAGGGATGAAGGAACTGAATTGGTGGTTTAGCTTCTATTTACATTGTGGTGATCCTCAGTCCATGTGTCAGCCTGATTTAAAGTTTATTATGATGCCACTGAAGTTGAATAGTTTGCCAACAACAACTTGCAACATTGGATCTGTTGCAGAGTAGCCAACTGATCCTTCCAGAGCCAGGAGTGGTATAGAAACGAGAGGGACGCATATTGTTACTATGTTCCGATGATATGAACACCCCTCCCAGTTTTTGTTCTTTATTGAAAACCTCCAGGTATAGTTCACATTACTCAGGTATCAGAAGTCTGCTTTATTCATTTTTTGAGGTTGATCGACATACCAACCAGACCCAACTCCTTCCCCTCCCATTCACCTAGAAAGGAGAAATTCAGAGTATCTCCTTCATTCCAAGCTCTGCTGTTTCCATTTGCATCTAACACTGAGTCCATTCACCCATTACCCTTGTGCACACTCATTATTATTGGCCCACAACCCAGCAATGTCTCACATTTTGACTGTTCTGTCCTCATTTTCAAATTGATCCCTGGGCCTCGTCCATTTGCTCTGTCCCTCTCCGTAACTTCCTCCTGCTATCATCCTTTGAGATCTCTGCACACCAAAAATTAACATTTCCACCTCCTACCTACTATCCTCCAGCATCAAGAAAATAAGCAGACTTAGGAATGGCAGAGATGCCCCAACTCTGATATATCCCAATCCAAATGAGAAAATTCCAAACTCAGTGCATTAACGCATTCCAAATGTATCTGACACTAACTTAGTTTAGCAATCCGCTCCATGCTTTGTTTCTGATACTAGTGTGACTGTGAAATCCATTCCATGCTTTGCATTTGGCATGTTTCTCCATGTTTTGCATCTGACCTTAGCCGCAGTCTGAAACTTCAGTTTTGATCCAGAGATAGGAGCAAAGGGAATGTGTGTTCAAACATTTTGAATGTTTGATGTGAGAAAGCCTCAGCAAGCCAGTGGCTCAGGTTGTGCTATGAGGTCTGTTTAAGCAATAAATCTGGATGGTTTGCCCGTATGCACCAATGGTAACTGAGTGATAATTTGTGATAGCAGTGAGCCATGGCACCTTGCTGTTTTAACAATTTGTTGCGGGATTGAGGTGGGATGGGGCATCTAGGAAGGGGAAGGCAGAGTACAGAATCAGGCCAAACAAAGTCAGTACATCAAGTGCCAATGGGCATGACCTTTCGGAGCTTTCTCACTTCAACTCACCCAGATATTCTACCAAACAGAAGGGGAGGTGGGTGGCAAATTCGGGCAGAGACTCCCCAACTCCCCTCAATGTCACCACTAATTCTGTCATTTTTGGACGCCATCTTCCATGTTTTCTTCTGCTTTGAGTTCATGTTTTGGGTGTATTAAATTTCATACCTTTTTCTGTCTTCCATAGATTTCTCCATGACTCCTCTGAAACTTGGATCATACAAGTACAAAACCACCTATAACCACCCACCTGTTACACAAGGTATTTCTCAATCCGGAGGGGATCTCACTCCACTGCATTCTCTCTCTCTCTGTCTCTTTTTCTCTCTTTAGTTTGAAGGGGTTACTTTGTGCATTTGGGAAGTGAGGTCTGAAACAAGTGGAGAGTTTCGAGCAGGTCCCAATCCGAAGTGCTGCTTCCACCGGTGCTATCATGGCAACAATGGTTCAATGACAACTTCCGCAAAACAAAATCCACTTCCTTGGCTCCAGCCCGGCAACAGGATGGTGGGATTATGGTATGATGATCAAAGTCAGGGATGACACACCAGGCATGGAGCAGAATCTAGGAATCGGCTATGCCCAGTGAGCCACTAGGGAAAGGGGAGAGCAGGGAGACCTATAGCTGAGGGGAAGGCAGTAAGATGCAAAGGATGAATATCTTACAATAATGACAAGTAAGAGCTTCACACTGTAGCACATAAGTAAATGCCATGTGTTATGTTGTGGCCCAACATTCATTAAAACCCCAACTTTCCTATTGACTGCAGATAAGGCACGTGTCTAGATTATCCATAAACAATAATGTGACTTTCTTCTTCTGAAGAAGAATAAAATATGATTCCCAGGATTAGCCAGACAATGCCCACCGGACAGCCGAGGAACCCTTTCCATCTGAGGTAACGAAGTGTGGAGTTGGATGAACACAGCAGGCCAAGCAGCATCAGAGGACCAGGGAAGCTTGACGCTTCAGGCCTAGACCCTTCTTCAGAAATGAATTTTTTGAAGAAGGGTCTAGGCCTGAAGCGTCAAGCTTCCCTGGTCCTCTGATGCTGCTTGGCCTGCTGTGTTCATCCAGCTCTACATGTTGTTATCTCAGATTCTCCAGCATCTGCAGTTCCTGCTATCTTTGAAACTCTTTCCATCTGTTGTCCACATGACTGATAGCAGCCCATTACCTGGCAGCAATGCCTTCTGTAGCCCTATAATCTACCAATCCTGCCACCTGAGCTGAGTGTTAAAATAGTATCAGAGATAATGGGAACTGCAGATGCTGGAGATTCCAAGATAATAAAATGTGAGGCTGGATGAACACAGCAGGCCAAGCAGCATCTCAGGAGCACAAAAGCTGACGTTTCGGGCCTAGACCCTTCATCAGAGAGCTCTCTGATGAAGGGTCTAGGCCCGAAACGTCAGCTTTTGTGCTCCTGAGATGCTGCTTGGCCTGCTGTGTTCATCCAGCCTCACATTTTATTAACCTGAGCTGAGTGCTCACATGACAAAGTGCCTGTGGGCTTTTGGCCATAACAATGAAACCTTTATCATAGCGAAATGTCCTAAGGTGCTTCAGGAGTGTTATCAAGCGCAATGCAATACCGAGTCAGATAGGGAAACATGAAATGATAGATTTTAAGAAGTTCCTACAGTTGGATTAAGCATTTGCTAAAAATCACTTTCACAGCCACATCTCCTTCCTTAGCAACTGTATCAGGCTCCACAGGAATTCCAACTAAATTTCCATTCACCACCAGAAACAAAGCCTTTGTCTCTTATACTGGGTCTCAACACCATCTGCCCGCTTAATCCTGCTCTCCCTGTCAGAAATCTAAACAAAAAATCAATTCTCCAACACCTTTCAGAACTGAAGACCAGTTGTACCCCTTTTATAGAAAGTCATAGAGATACAGTACAGAAAAAGTTCATCCCATCAAGCCTTTGCTGGTTTAAAAAAGGTGGCTAAGAATTTTAATCCCATTTTCCAGCACTTGACCTTTAGCCTTATGAACTTTGGCATTGCAAGTGTATAAGTACATCTTAAATGTTATGAAGATCATACTGGAGTTGAAAGTGTAACTCTGTTTCTCTCTCCATAGATGTTGCCAGTCCTACTGAGTTTCTCCTGCAGTTTCTGCATTTCTTTCAGCTTATAGGGAGCATCTTAAACAAGGAAAGAGAGACAAGGATGTGGAATGGATAAGGCAGGGAATTTCAGAGCTGCAGCCTGGACTGCTGAAGCGCAGTCACTCTTAGAAATTGACCGTAGTCAAGCGGGCAAGATTTGGAGGCAACATGGAAACCATAGAGGGTAAAATAGGACTGGAGGAAACTACATAATCAGGGAGGAGTGAAGGTGAGGAGAGATCTGAAAAGATAATGAGAATTCTAAAATTGAGGCATTACTTGATTGTGAAGCAATGTAGGTGAGTGAATAAAGGATAAAGTCACTGAAAGTTTTTTCTTAAATGGGAATTTTCTTTGAGCCTGCTGGTAGTTTAAAGCTTAATGTGAAAAGGTAAGAAAAGTCTTTAATTCTCTGAGTAGATAAGTTTCCTTCAACAGAAAAGCACCTTGAATATTACCTTCCTTCTCAGTAAGTAACTTACAGAAAGCTATAGGCCTGGCTTTATCTCACAAAAGTTAATAAAGGTGTCTCAGCACAGAAAGAGGCCATTCAGCCGGACTGTCCTACACTGTTGTTTGTGCTCCCCTTGGCCCTGTCCCACTCTAACACCCACTCTTCGAACCTTAACCCTATTAGCTTATTATCCGCACTGCCCTCATATTGTGGATGTTGGGAACCCAAAATGCCCAATGAGATTTTTAGCCAATCTCCTTGAATTGTAGCCATTGTGTCAATGCTGAAAATTGAGCAGCCAGTTTGCACACAGCAAACTCCCACAAAAAGCAAATGATTTGTGATCAGATCAAGTGTTTTAGTGATGCTGGTTAGAGGGCTATGGCGGGTCACTTTTCCCCAGAGAGAACATCCCTGCTGTTCTTCAAAACCTGGCACTGAGATGACAGGTGGCAAGCTCAGTTTAACTTCAAATCCAACAGACAGCACCGCTAATGCTGTCACATTCCATCAGCATTCCAATGAAAGTGTCAGCGAGGATTTTGTGCTCAATTTGCCTGAGGCCACCCAAACCCATAGACTTGGAGGTATGTGCGATACAGAGAATACCACAGAATGATGATAGCCCTACAATTTTTCTCTGTTGCACTCGTCCATTTTGGGTATAATTCTCTTCATGTAATCAGCACAGAGGGTCACAAATCAGAGGGTAAATTGAGTTTTGTACAAATTGGGTCCCCACAATCTTTTGCGCTAATTTTAAAAACATTGCACAAGAACCTGGCCCTACGGCAGGAAGTATTAATTTCCACGTTCTGTTAACCTGTGCTTGTTTGCTGAACTTCATGCAATCTCCAAAAATTAAGCTAGAACTTTGAAGCTTCAAGATATAAATAGGTTGAGTTTGAATGGTTTTGGAAAGCATTAGTTTTTAATTATTTAAGGAGCCCACCGCTGTACCCCAATCTGACTAGCAAATAGCTTTGTATGCTTTTTAAGTTCATTTTCAGTAAAGTAACTCATAAACAACTCATGTACATTGGACTATAATGCATATTCATTCTGATAAACCAATTTTTAAACTGCAGTAGTCAACATTTACCAAGTCACTACATTTATCAAAGGATATTTTTTAAACAATATTCTTTTATCCAAAAAATTTTTAAATTTAAATTGCTGTCTGATTCTGGTGCTACATGCATTAGGCAATATGCAATGAATTGGCTGCAATTTTTAAAAAAATCCATTTCATATGATGCTTAAATCTCCCAAGAAATACAGCGAAGTATTGCAGTGCTGTAAAAACAAAACCTTCATGTTTGGATTATTGACACAGTTGTAATTTGATTTATACAGGCTTCTTCATGTTAAATTCTGAGTAAATATTAAGGAAACTGTTGGCGTAGCATCAGTCACTTCTGTCCAACCTACAGTTACCACAGATTAGTTAAAGTGTGAATATCACCTCTCTACCTGTTCACCCAACCACAGGAAGAACCATTATCTCCGGAGAGGAGCTCTGTTGTTAAGACTGGAAAATAATTAATATTCTGTCTCTGAGTTCCTACCTGACTGGAGTACTAATGGGCTTCTGAATGCCTTTCGGTCTTGCTACAGATTACAGCTGCATTGTGCAGGGTATGAAAAGCCTGGCCACTTCTGCAGTAAACAAAATGTTTATGTTAGCATAAATATTAATGCTTTAAATTTTAACAAACCATTTCTACATTGTCAGACAGCAGCTTCTATTTGATTGATCTGGGAATAAGAAATGTACAGAACACAAGATCAAAAACATGATGTGAGGGATTAAGCACAGCTACTCCTTCAAAGAATCAGTACAGCAACAGCAGGCTGAATGGCCTCCTGCTATGTTTTGTTGATTCTAAACAGAACTTTCAAATTGAATATATGATGAAGGGGAATATTTATAGGGAAGGAGCAGAGAAGTGGAAATAAACAAATAGATCATTCAAACAGCAAGTATAGGCATGATGGCCCAAATAACCTCCCCTGTATTAGTCAATGACTCTAAAACATTCCTTCAATCGGGAATACTTATAATTGCTTCTCAACTGTCAACCTTCCCTCTTGCTGTGTTGGAATCCAAATTTGGTGTCACCTGACTCAATATGTTTTGTCTCCCATTTTCATCTTACATTTTAATGCAGTAAAAGCCTGGCAGCATATGTGCCCTGTGTCGAAACTGTTCCACACTTATCACGAGGCTGATTCATAACAGCCTTGAATTTCTCTTTCTTTCCCAGGACTGACGTTCTGCACTTGCATGATGAGTAGCAAAATCCATCTATAAATAGAGAGAAAAGCAGTGTAGACTGTCTCATATCAGAGAGCAGGACAATTGACACAGGGTAATAAAATGATCATTCAATGGAAGGCTGACCCTAAACCATGAAAGAGAATTAAGTACTTTACAGGGATCAACCGAACACCTTGATTTAAATTACAGGCTTGGCTTATTGTGCCACCTGTAATTTTTAAAAATCTATATCATGGTATCAATCAGGTACAATCACCGTTGATGATTGTAAGGAAAGCTGAAACTATATTTATTAAATAGTTTGTGATATTAATGCAGAATAACTGGATCACATGATTCTCCATTGAATTTAAGAAGGGAATACATTTAAGTTTAACTTTCCTAAGATAGTTAGTTTGGATTCGTAGGCCTGTCTGTTTGTTTGGACACCCTTTCATATTCTATATCTAAATGATTCACATGGAAATAATGACTTATTTTCCAAGACTGACTTTCTAGTAACAAAAGGGAGAGCACAGATTTAAAGTCAATGGTATAGAGGTTGGTGGGGAGTTGAGGAGAAATATTTCTCCCTTGAAGGTAGTGTGCGTTCAGAACTGACTGCCTGAAGGTTAATAGAGGGAGAAAGTCTCGTAACGTTTAAAATAAAACATGATGCACACTCAAATCACAGAGCTACAGACCAAGAGCTGGGATAGACTGGATCATTGCTGTTCAGTCAACAAGCACATGATGGGCTGAAATGCTTCCTGGTTTGTGAAGAGTATTCATGCTGTGAAATAGAACACCTTCAATTTAAAGACAGCTAGAGTTCAATTGCATGTTGGGTTTCACTCCTGTGACACTGTACCTTTGCTCCAATCTCAGCAAATCATTTCACACCACACCAACAAGCCATTTCTTCCACCTTTAGGGCTGGTTGGCATTGCCAGTTAATGCAGTAATCACACTCCTCAGCTGCAATATTCAAGCCAGGGCGACTAGATTTTCCTTAGACTTGCTGTTTGTCTCTGATTTAGAAACCTGGCGCACGTCTTCAGCAAACACCAGGTGCAGGTAATGTAGATGAGGAACTAACTCAAGTCTAACACATGAAAACCTTGCGTTGCTTACAGGGAAAAGTAATTGCAGTGATTTCCCGTTGTACTTCCTCCTGGTGAATCACCTAACCCCAAAAATGACTGCAGGGTCACACACCCATCTGACATGGTCTCTTCTGGGCATCAGTGTAGAATACAGAGTCAGTGCCTCCATCTCCCCTCCTGGGGGACGCTGGGAGTGGGCTTCAAGCCCAACCCTTCTGGTTCAGAGGCAGAAAAGCCACCACTGTGATAAAAACTGAATTCCCAACAGTAATTCATTGCAGCGTCTAAGGAGACCATTCAGGCCATGGACTCCTTCACAGACCTCAATGGAGTCAGTCCCATCATAAATATATGCATGTTATAAAAACATGAGCAGACTATTTAGCCCCTCGAGCTATTTTATGCTTCATTTAGAACTTTGACCATACATACCTGGCTCGTTTCCATAACCTGAAATATTTGAGCCAAGCAAACATCCATCAACCTCAGACCTGAACTATTTAAGTGACCCACTTTTTTGGGGGGAGACAGTCACACATTTCCACCGTCCTCTGTGCGATAACCTTCCTGAGTGACTGAGCCTGAAATATTGACAGAACAATCCAAGGCAGGATCGAAGTGATGTTCCTGCTGCTGTGTGGTGTTGTCTGACCTGTGCGTCAGGCTGTCTCATCCGACACTGTCTTTGCTCCTGCGTTCAATGTTTGTGGATCCGATCCCATCCATAACACAAGCATCTGTCTTGACTGTACAAAAATGAGAAAGTACTGCAATAGGTAAAAGGTTGAGGTCAGGGCACCTTCTGTCTGACCAGGTGATCTTAAAGATCCTCTTTAAGCAGACTGAGAAACTGCTCAGCCCAGCATCCATCTCTGACAGTGATTAATCAGTCCTTGACCTTGTAACTGCATGTGAGAATACAGCAAATTCACTGCTTTCTTTATTTGCCTAACAGGTATTGCACCCCAAAGTAGTTCACATTGTGGGACATTTTCAGACTTACTGAGAAAGGTTGAGGTGCTGTATAAAAGCAAGCTTCATGATAGAGTGCAAGGATGATCATTGTGGCATAAGGAACGGGGAAGAATAGGGAAGAGATATTCACCTCATATTGTTCTATTATGGAGTCATCGAGGTCGACAATCCAGAATAAGGCAGTTTGGCCCATCGATGCTGTACTGATCAAAAACAAGCACCTAACAATTCTAATTCCATTTTCCAACATTTGGCCCTTAGCCTAGTATTGTGTTGTGGTGGCTTGCAGTTGGGGTTAGTCACTAAAAATTGGCTCAGCAAATGCACATCCTCCTCCTCATTCTGTCGCACTCTCAAACTCACTCTTGGCCATTTGCAGAGGTTTGGGAGTGGCATAGCTAAGTCAGAGTTGCACCTTGGGCTCATTCCACACGGTATTCACTTCCAGCACCTTTTTTGTTTCAGTCAGAGAGGTTTTATTTTCTAACTTATTAGGTCCAGATGTCCTGCTTCACGGTCATGATCTTAGCAGAGCTGCAGGGAACTTGTCATCAGACGAACCCCGAAAGTGGTTTCTGAGATTTGCACCGTCTTCAGAATCCAGGCAGAGAGGAGACCTTCACTTGTTTGACCCTAATTATCAAGCGCTGATTGATGTCAACAGTGAAACAGGGCAGTTAGAGGATGGAAATCCATTGAAACAGTGGATTCCTGACCTTGACTTCTCCTGTGCTAGGGGCAGGTGGAAATCAGACAGACATGTGGTCGCCTCAACATTTTATCAATAAGTCTGAAAACAGGGATCTGGTTCACAGGCAATGTTCAGTGCCCTTCAATGGACCAGATTTGGCACCAATATGATGCTCAGCGTAACCCATCCACATTCACCAACTAGACTAGCAAACAAAAGGAAGCCATTGGGGATTCTAACAGCAAACACACCTTCTGTTTCTTTTGGGTGATAAGTGAGGTTGTGGTCATGTGAACTATAGAATGGAGCTTGTGTTTCAATGACAATGGAGGTGTTAGCAGGATAATGGTAATATTATTGGCCTTGTAACCCAGAACCCTGCTCTAGTGATAAGGCAGCATGATGGCACAGTGGCTCAGTGGTTAACACTGCTGCCTCACATTACCAGGGACCAGGATTTGATTCCAGCCTTACTGGAGTTTCTGCAATTTCCCCGCATTTCCCACAGTCCAAAGATGTGCAGGTTAGGTGGATTAGCCATGCTAAATTGCCCTCTAGTGTGCAGACTAGGTGAATTAGCCATGGGAAATGCAGAGTTACAGGGATGGGGAGTGTTATTCTGGGTGGGATGCTCTTTGGAGGGTCAGTGCAGACTTGATGGGCTGAATGGCCTCTATCTGCACTGTAGGGATTCTATTATTGTAGCTTAAGCTGGACAAGCTTCCTCTGTTAGTAATCATTAGTTTAAGATAGTTTTAAGTTCTCAGGATGTGTAATTTCACTGGAGAGGCCGGTATTCTGTTGTCCAACCCTAACTGCCCCGATGACTCGCAGGAGCATTTGCACTGAGGAGATAAAAATCTACCGTGTTGCTGTCAGACTGTTGTCACATGTAGGGTTCACCATGACAGCCTTCCTTTTGAAAGCCATTAGTAGTTCAGATGGACGTTAAAGACAGATCTTGGTCAAAATCCCGGGACTCCCTCCCTAATAGCGTTGTGGGCAAACGTCCATCTGAAAGGCCAGAAGGCAACTCCCCAACACCTTCTCAAAACCACACAGCCACTTTTACTTCATGAGGCAAGATTTGTTATTTATTTTCGGATTAAAGTGTTTCTGAAACTAACTTCAAACTCTCAATTTGTCTTGTGGGTGATGTTTAAGCTTGTGTTTTGTGGATCGTTAGCTCATGAGCAGAGCCACTAAACCGGCCGACCCTCTGTCCCTCATTAGGGTTGTCAACAAAATTACACTTCTCAAACTACCGTTTCCCAACGTTTGTCCTTTCTGTGGACTCTGGTCTCCGCGGCTCACTGACACAATTAATGATTAAAATTTACAGTGAATTTTACATCAGGAGGAAGAGCCGAGTTCAGAACTCAAGCCATTATCCCACCTCAGTCTACAAGTGATTTGATGTTAATTAGAACATAGAACATTACAGCACAGTACAGGCCCTTCGGCCCTCGATGTTGTGCCAATCTGTCAAATTCTAATCATGGTTAAGGAAAGATTTGATGCTGTGGCGGTCAACGCTGTTGAGCTGCTGGTTTCATCCCTGTTTAATGTTGCTCAGATGACTGCATAGCTCACTAGGAAACCGCAGCCAGCCCAGAGCAGAATTCTGGAAGATATCCTGGTATGTAGGAGGCCAAGGTCATTCAAACAAACAGATTAGTGACCCCCTGAAGGACTGTGTGGTGAATAGCTTTTCTTGCTCACACATCTCCAGTCTGTACAAAACTAATAATTTCTCCTCCGTCACGATAGTCGCTGCTCTGATCTCTGAATCAGAACGATATGGTTGAACCCCTATTCCTGAGACTGGAGCACAAAATCCAAGCAGACATTCCTAGTGTTGAGAGAGGGCTGTGCTGGCAGTGGAGTCATCTTTTAGATGAGATGTCAAACTAAGGCCTGTCTGCTCTGTTAAACAGATATAAAAGCTCCCATTGTTCTGTTTTAAAGTTAAGTAAGGCATTATCTTCCCAGTGTCCTGGCCAATGTTTATACTTCAGCCCAGATCCCTTAGGAAACTAATTCACTGACCATCATCACATTGCTGTTGTGAGAATTTACTTTGCAAAACCATGTTCTGGTGTGTATTACGGACCAGACCAGACCCCCTCAAAATATTTTAAGAAGGTACTGTAGATCTTAACTTTCTCTTATTTTAAAGGCAGATGTGAAGTGCACGTTCCAGATCCAATGTGATTTGTGAAACTACTCAATGTTAAGTAAAGCAATTTATTTAAACACGAGAATTAAAACGTAAACAAATGTAAAAAGAATTTACAATAACTTAACTATTGGAAAACTTAACTGAATACAGATACGGTACCAATTACTAATGAACTTTTCCAAAATAGTAACAGCCCATTAACACAGCCCGTGGCAAAATGACGAATTCAAA
Organism: Stegostoma tigrinum; assembly: GCF_030684315.1. Lineage (NCBI taxonomy): Eukaryota > Metazoa > Chordata > Chondrichthyes > Orectolobiformes > Stegostomatidae > Stegostoma > Stegostoma tigrinum. The sequence continues at coordinate 6,374,484 of NC_081384.1, read as the reverse complement.
CACAGATTCTTACAGAGATAGCAGGAACTGCAGATGCTGGAGAATCCGAGGTAACGAGGCGTAGAGCTGGATGAACACAGGAGGCCAAGCAGCATCTTAGGAGCAGGAAAACTGACGTTTCGGGCCTAGACCCTTCATCAGATGAGAATCTTTAATTGCACTTCTTGTGGGCCAAGAAGTTACTCCAATCATTCAGTTTAGGTGTTAGCCTGATTTTCAGCCTCTCCTGCTGCACTAATCCATAGCCTTGGAATTCTCTCCCTACACCTTTTTGACATGTTTTAATACTCCCTTAAACTTACAACAGTAACTGAGCTTTTGGCCACCTATCCTAAAATGTGTGTATTACATTATCAGTCATGTGAAGATTCTTGGGATGTTTTGCTATGTTGAAGGCACTATATAAATGCAAGTCATTGCTATAGTCCATCCTCTTCAATAGACAAGATCTATTTTTGGGCAGAAGTTCATGCTTGGAAGGTTAGTGACAACCAGTTTAGCGGTTGCTTCCCTGCACAGTCTAGGGTGACCATTCCCAATCACAGAATCTTCACCCACAGCATTATACCTTTTATCGGCATCTTATTTGCTTTGCGTTGCTGATTTCTGAAGATGATGAAGTGGGAGGGGATTGAAGAACTGGGTGTGGGGGAGCAGGTTGTGGTGCGAGGTGGATCTGATCACATTAATGATCAGGCAGAATAAATCCTCATTCGTCACTGAGCAAATGAATGATTCCAGTCACACCGAGTTGGGAGCATCATTAATCTGTCTTCAATCTGTCTGAGCATTTCTTAATGCAGTCAGGAGTGTGTGGGTCAGATCTTCTCCATAATCAGTTTCCAGATCCACTGAGACAGCCCTTTGAAATTCTGTAAATTCCAATGTAGAAATCCTAGAGATGGTTGCACTTTGAGGATTTCATTATTCACTAAATTCTCATGTGCTTGACAGAGCAGCTGATATCAGGTCAGTGTTCCTCCACATGGCGTTCTGCAGATGTAGGGAGCTTTTACCATGGAGTGTCAGAGCACAGAGGGGTGACCAGTTGCCCTGTGACACCAGGAGAAATAGAATATTCTAGAAACGCAGCAGGTCTACCAACGGAAAAGCACCTGACCAGTTGCTGGTAACAGAGCAACAAAGAACCTGTGGACTATCAGGATTTTCCAAAGTTGTTCAAGCCAATAAATTACATTTTGAAACCTAGGGACAGCTGTCGTGTGGGACTGTCAGCAACTAATGTGCGAGCTTCCCCACTCACAATTTAATGATGTTTTCATGCTGTTTTTGTGTTTGGTTCATTCATGGGACATCGCTGCCCAACATTTATTACCCACCCCTAATTGCCCAGCGTCCACCATGTTGCTCTGGGTCTGGAGGTCTCCCTCCCTGAAGGGCATTAGTGAACACCCCTACCTGCAAGTTCCCCTCCAAATGCCTCACCATCCTGACTTGGAAATATTTCGTCGTTCCTTCACCATCGCTGGGTCACAATCCTGGAATTCTCGCCCGAAGAATATTGTGAATCTACCTACAGCAGTGGGTTACAGCGGATCAAGAAGGCAGCGGACCGTCACCTTCTCACGGGCAACCAGGGACAGGCAATGAATGCTGGCTCATCCAGCGATAGCCACATCCCACAAAATGAATGAATTTAAAGAAATTCTTGCTGACCACGAGACTCTTCCCGTTCGACCAGGAAGTGGTTTTCCTCTCCCGAACAGACCCTGTTGTGCCCAACAGCTAAACACCATGATCAGCAGCAGAGTTAGCCTGTTCAGCAACAGTCAGCTGGAAATTAAATAGGGAAATGTCCTCACCCATTGTGCAGTGAAAAGATTGAACTCCTTACTACAGGATGTCGCTGAGGTGATTAGCATAGATACATTCAGTGGGTGTTTAGCAAGTGAATGAAGAAAGAGGGGGACAGTTCGGTGAAGGAAGATCAGAGGAGACTTGAGTGGACCAAAAATGCCAACATGGACATGCCAAATGGCTAACAGGGGCCAGCATGGTGGCAAAGTGGTTGGCACTGCTGCCTCACGGCACCTGAGACCCTGGTTAGATTCCACCCTTGGGGGGGTGATTGTTTGTGTGGAGTTTGCTCATTCTTGTTGCATCTGTGGGTGTTTCCTCCCACAGCCCAAAGATGAGCAGTTTAGGTGGATTGGCCGTGCTAAATCGCATCATAGAGTTCAGGGCCTGGGATGGAGGTGATGGGGGTGGTGCAGGGGCAGGTGTGGGACCTCCTGCGGTTGCAGGGAAAAGTACTGGGGATGGTGGGGCTAGTGGAGAGTGTGGAACGGACAAAGGAGTCACGGAGAGAGCAGTCCCTCAGGAAGGCAGATAAGGCTGGGGAGGGAAATATATCCTTGGTAGTGGGGCCAGATTGCAGGTGGCGGAAATGGTGGAGAGGCCCCAAGAAACCCTTCCACATTAAACAGATGTTCACCTGCACACTTGCTAATGTGGTATATTGTATCCGTTGTTCCCAATCTGGCTTCCTCTACATCAGGGAGACCAAGCGGAGGCTTGGGGACCACTTGTAGACACCTACACTGGGTTCGTGACAGACAACACCGCCTCCCAGTCGCAAGCCATTTCCACTCCCTCTCCCACTCCTTGGACAACATGTCCATCCTGGGCCTCCTCCAGTGCCACAATGATGCCACCCAAAGGCTGCAGGAGCAGCACATCATATTCTGCTTGGGAGCCCTGCAGCCTAATGGTATCAATGTGGTCTTCACCAGCTTCAAAATCTCCCCTCCCCCGACCACATCCCAAGACCAACCCAGCTCTTCCCCGCCTCCTTGACCTGTCTGTCTTTTCTCCCACCTATCCACTCCTTCCACCTCACTGAGCAACCCCCACCCCCACTCCCTACCTACTAGCCTCATCCCTGCCTCCTTGACCTGCCCATCTTTCCTCCCACCTACGCACCCCTCCCTCCTCTCTGACCAACCCCCATCTCAACTCCCTACCTACACTCACCTTTACTGGCTTCATCCCCGCTGTCTTCTCTCCACCTATCTGCTCCTCTATCCACCTTTTGTCACCGCCTCTCCCTCTCTCTATTTATTTCAAAGCCCTCTTCCCCTCCCCCATTTGTGAAGAAGGGCCCCGGCCCAAAACGTCAGCTTTCCTGCTCCTCTGATGCTGTCTGGCCTGCTGTGTTCATCCAGCTCTATACCTTGATATCTCAGACTCCAGCATCGGCAGTTCCTACTATCTCCATAGAGTTCAGGGATGTGCAGGCTAGGTGGGGTAGTCATGGCAAATGCAGAGTCTCAAGGATGGGGTAGGGTCTGGATGAGATGCACATCAGAGGGCTGGTATAGGCTCAATGGGCCGAACTGAACTGTGGGATTCTATGGAGTGATTGAGCTGGTCTGTTCCACTGCTGCATATTCTGTATAATACATGCAAAGAGATAATGATCAACTTCCCCATTTGAGAGGTACATTATTAATTGTCACACCCTGTATCATGTTGGTTCAGACAATGGATTGAATATGGAGCATTAAAGAATTTCACAGTTGCAGGAATTCCCTGATGGCTCAGCAACTCACTGAAGCACAGGCAGTGTACGAGTGAAGGCTTTAGTATGTAGCCTAAACCCCCTGTGCTGAGAATTGTCTGCGTCTCCCGCAGTGCATTGCATCCTCACTAAACTGACTGTAAGCTGATGTAACCCATTCAGGCAAGACGGACACATTTTGAGAGACAGACAGCCTTGAGATTTGCAGTCCCAATCCAACTGTGCTAAAGTATTTGAGTTAACACTGAGCTAGCTCAAGGAGTCAACAACATTGTAAGATTCACAAAATGACACAAGTCAAGAAAAATATTCCCAGCCTCCCAGCGCTGAGTTGCAAGAAACTGGAAACGAACGTATCAGTAATAAAACACCAAGATAAGAAGAATGAAAAATCAATTGCAATCTGTTTCTCTTATTGAATTGAATATTGATTCCATATCTCTACAATCCGTTAAGCTGTGCATGATGGAGACAGGGAATTAATATGCATTTCATCACGATGAATTTGACAGTACACAGAGATTTTACAAAGAAATTGGCGTCTTTCAGATGAGACGTTAAACCAAGGGCTTCATCTGCCCCCGAGTATAATAGATACCACTGCCCTGTTTCAAAGAAAAGCGTTAGTGTTCTCCCCTGTGTCTCAGCAACACTTAGTCCTCAACTAATATCACCTTTTTAAAATATTTATTCTATGTTGGAATCTGTATGAACTGAAACAACAGTCAGTGCAGCATCAGCCAGAGTTTCTCACCCCAGAAGATTTTGGATACAGAAAGTTGAAAGGAAATAGGTGCCTGACTTACTGATGGGTGTTGAGTAGAAAGCTGTGGGCAAAGGGAAATGCAGTAAGGACTGCTCAATGGAACGTACTATGCCTGAAATCTGGCCGGGGAACCTAACCTGTTTGGACGAGGCTGTTTATAGGAGCTTACTGTGCATAAATCGGCTGCCATTTTCTTACATTACAACAATGACTTCCTTTCAGAAACACTCCGTTGGCTGTTAAGTGTCATGGGACATACTGAGGTGTTAAAGATACTTTGGAATTCTTTTCTTGCTTCATAATGATACTGCTGGTGAAGCAACTCGGGAGCGACTCAGGGATGAAATAGAATTTGTTTCATCGCTTTCACAATCACACCACTAGATCCTTTACAGCCACTTAGAGAGAGGCGATTGCCTAGTGGTAGTATCACTAGACTATTAATCAAGAAACTCAGTCAAGCTTCTGAATCCTGCCATGTCAGATGGTGGAGTTTAAATTTAATTTTAAAAAATCTGGAATTAAGAATCTACTGATGACCATGAAAGTATTGTCAATCATCAAAACAAGAACCCAAGTGTTTCACTGAAGAAGGGTCCCACTCCAAAACGTCGACTTTCCTGCTCCTCTGATGTTGCCTGGCCAGCACCCACTGTGTTACCATCTGGTTCACTAATGTCTTTGAGGGAATGAAATCTGCCATCCTCACCTGGTCTGGCCTACATGTGACTCCAGACCCACAGTAATGTGGTTGACTCTGAACTGCCCTCTGAAATGGCCGAGCAAGCCACTCAGCTCAAGGGTTTCTAGGGACGGGCAATAACTCAGCCAGTAGCAGAGATAATGGGAATTGCAGATGCTGGAGAATCCGAGAAACAAAGTGTGTAGCTGGATGAACACAGCAGGCCAAGCAGCATGTTAGGAGCACAAAAGCTGATGTTTCAGGCCCGAAACGTCAGCTTTTGTGCTCCTGAGATGCTGCTTGGCCTGCTGTGTTCATCCAGCCCCACACTTTGTTAACTCAGCCAGTAACAGCCATGTCCCATGAGTGAATTAACAAAAAAACTCATGATGGACAAAGGATCCTGGCTTTAACATTTCAATCCAAAGATCACAGATCCAACGTTACAGCACTTCAGAAAATGTTTGCCTAGATTTGATATTCAAATCTCTGGCGTGGTGCTTAAAATCATGACCTTCTGACTCAGAGGTGAGAATGTCAAAATTGACACCTTAAGGATAAATATAATTCTGTCATAAATGTAGCATAAGGCGATCTCTGAGTGTCTGACAGTTATGAATGTAGATTTGTGAAACAGATTGACATATTTCTAACACCTTATGATGACTTCATTATGTCTATAATTCTCAGCTGAATCTCTGAATGTTGATAGGTGCTATCACCACAGTCTGGAAAGCAGACTTTTTTGAAAAGGGGTTGATTTTCATTTATCGCGAGCTTATGCACAGGAACAAATATCTTTGAAAATAATCAGTATAGTTTGCCAGATATTTCCATCTGTAAAGTTTCCTGAACTGTGATGTGTGTGTAACATTCCTTCAGGATTACAGAAAGGCTCACTCTCAATATTGGGATGATCAATTTGGAAAGGATCTGTTAGCTTCAGGTAGATCCCAAGGGACATAGTTGTGTTGTTTAGTGGACTGAATATCACAAAATGTTGAGATTTTCCAGAAGAGGATAATAATATTTCTGAACAATTGCAGTTGAAGGACTGACATTCCTCCACTACTCCAAACTTCTTCCAAACTCCAGTGAATATAGTCTGAGCTATTGGGCAGGCATTGACCCAGTGGTTTTATTGCTAAACTATTAATCCAGAAACTCAGCTAATGTTCTGGGGGCCAAGATTCAAATCTCACTGTGGCATTTGAATTCAATAATAATCTAGAATTAAGGGTCTGATGATGACCAACAAGCCATTGTCAATTGTCAGAAAAAACCAGCTAGTTTGCTCTTTAGGGAAGGAAATCTGTCATCCTTACCTGGTCTGGCCTACATGTGCCTCCAGACCCATAGCAACATGATTGACTCTTAACTACCCCCTGGGCAATGAGGGATGGGCAATAAATGCTGGCCCAGCCAACGACAGCTTCATCCTATTTCTCTTCATACATCAGTCCTACTATCACAGGAAACAGTCTGATAAACCGTTGTTGAACTTCTTCCAGATCCAGAGCATCTTTCTTCTCGAGGAGATAGCAGCCTTGGCTCAGCAGTAGGAGCTTCAGGTTTTTTTTTAGAGTTCTGTTGGCCTTTGAACCCAAAAAAGCAAACCTGTTTCATGACTTATTCCTTGTGAAAATGAGCATGTCAATCCAATGGCAAGCACCCGGGTCAATAGTGTCATGGGGCATGATGTTTTGATAATCTGGAATCATTCCATGAAGATAGGTGCCTGTCAGACAGAGATCAAGGCAGCTCTTGTTGCTCGCCCTCCTGGTGTATTAAAGACTGTAGGGATGAAATTCTCCATGGACACTGGACACTTGCATCAGAGAGGATATGATTCCCTGCAGAGAGACAGGCCAGCATTGAACACAGGAGGTGTGAAGAATGGAGGAATTCCTGGAATTTCACTAGATGACCTTTGGGAATCAGAAAAGTTCATACAAACAAGGGAGATTAGATGGATGAGATCATAGGAACTACAGATGCTGGAGAATCCGAGATAACAAGGTATAGTGCTGGATGAACACAGCAGGCCAAGCAGCTTCATAGGAGCAGGAAATGATGAAGGGTCTAGGCCCAAAAGTGCAGCCTTCCTGCTCCTATGATGTAGATTAGATGGATGGATGGGTGTAGCAAAGTGCATGTGACATTTAGAGGCAGAATGACCTTTTTTTTCCCATGAGTTCCTCTGTTCTCCTGATTGCTGATGTGATTAGTAAGAACTAATTCATAAACTGAGAAGCAAAGAGAGAGGCCATTCAGCCATTCTCCAGGAAGCTGCATGTTAGAGTACAAGGGGAGGGAAGTGATGCTGAACTTGAACAGGACACTTGTTAGACCCCAGCTGAAAGTCTCCACAGTGGTCGTGGGCTCCGCATTATAGGAGAGACGTGTATATATTGGAGAGAGTGCAGAGACGATTGACAGGGATGGTTCCAGGGATGAGAAACTTCACCAATGGGGTAAGATTAATGAAGTTGGGACTGTTCTCCTTGGAGAGAAAAAGGCTGAGGGGAGGTCCAGAGAGATTTTCAAAATCATGAGCAGGCTGAACAGAGTAAACAGGGAGATGCTGTTCCTCATGAATGAGAAAAAGGACGAGACACCGTTGATTTAAAGTGATGTGCAAACAAAGCGAGGGTGATATGAGAAAAAAGTCTCTTCACTCAGTGAGTGGATAGCACTACCTGTGAGTGTGGTGGGGGCAGGGTTAAGTGAGGCATTCACAAGGGCATTGGATGGTTATTTGGATAGAAATGGTGAAATAGAGAAAAGGCTGAGGATTGGCACTGGGTAATGGAACTGGGGTGGGCACAATGGGCCAACGGGCTTTCTTCTGTGTCATAACAATTTTGTGATTGCATGGCGCTGTATGGTTGGAAAGTACCAATCGGACTTTAGGTGCTGCAAAGGGGCCATACAGTTAGAATATTTGGCCACAAACAACAAAGATTGACAGAGTGACACATCTTTGGCCCATCATCTTTGTGTAGTTTATTTTGACAAAGTTTGTCCTTGCTGTTTCAACATAGCCCCGCAAATTAACTTTCCTTTCATGTGTGTTTCAAAAGAACATGCAAAGGGACTATGAGATGAAGTGTCAATTTCAACACTAAGGAGATGCAAACTTGATTTGTTTTGAAGGTTTTATGAATGTTTGCATGAATGTTGTTGAGTGATTTCAACAAGGGACAGGAATATGTTACAACAAAGCTTTCCTTTCAAGATCATCAAACAAAGGTAAACATTTGTGCGGAGAACAATCTGCTCAAGAACACTGTGTTACTTCGAATACAACGTTGCATCTGACTGAATCTTCTCTTTCCCAACATGTTTTGGCTGCTCCCTCAGCTCCAGTCAAGAGACGGGGACAGAAAATAAGAAGCAAGGACATCAAACTGAAGAAAATCTAGATAAGGGGCAACTTGCAAAGATTTGCTCCTTGCATCCCCAGTCACCGCCCCCCCATCGATGTTCAATGCAGACTATCATAATTCAGTTATGCTGATTGCCAGTGATCAAAGTAAAGGATATGGGGGAAGATTCTATTTGACCATTCTGGGCAATTTGAGGCTGGATATCATGTGATTAAAAGCCCAAGAGATGGATTCAGCTAGATTTGAAGCTGTTGTTGGCAAGATCCTATCACTGCTGCCTTTTTCTATTATGTTTGGCATGGACTGCTTGGACCAAACAGTCTGTTTCTGTGCTGTATGACTCTATGACTCTATGTTTTAGGTTTATTGTAGAAGTACTTTGTGATTCTGAAAGCATTAACAATCAACAGTACGAGAGAGAGGTAATTTGATGTAATGCTCAATGGGATCTAGGCTCAACTAAATTTTGCACCAATGTACAGGAGGGCAGAATAACTTAAACAAAACCATGTGCACATCTCGGTGTCGCTCTTTCTCACATTTATCTCCAGACCTGTATCAGTGAGAGCTAGAGCTGTAATGGGGATGCTGTCAGTCAAGTAGGATTCTGGCTTCGCAGTCTGCATCTTATCACGGTCCAGCAGAGGCAGCTTCCTTGTACTAAGAAAAGAATCCTACGGCACAGAAAGAGGCCATCCAGCCCACCCTGTCTGTGCTAGCTCTTCAAAAGAGCTGATTACAGCCTGTTCCCTGAGCCTTTTTCCCAGTTTCCTGTAAAATGCCAACTGCATTCCCAATTACTTTTACAAAGAGTTTGAGTCCAGTTCCAGTATCCTTCAGTGCACTGTAAATCATTACTACTTGAGTGAAAAAAATTCTCATGATTTCACCTTCTGTCAACTATTTAAACATTTCGAGCTTTGGTTGGTGATCCTTTAACTTGAGGAATCAATTTCTCTCCACTCACCATGTTGAAACCTCTGCATCACTTTGAATATCATTGTTAGGTCACACGTTAACTCTGTCTTCTTTGACTTGAGAACGAGGAACAGAAGGAGAAAATTCAGCCCCGAACAGCCTATTTAATATGGTTGTGATTGATCTCATCTCAGTTTCAACACCACTTTCCTGCCTTCTCCCCACAACCTTTCAACCCATTACTGGTTAAAAGTCTGGCTGTCTCCTCCTTAAATGTATTCAGTATCCCGGTTCCACAGCACCCTAGGGTAGGGAATTCCACAAAATCATTACCCTTTGAGAGAAATAATTCTTTGTCCTCTGTTTTAAATGCACCGGTCCTGAGCCTAAACCTACACCCTCTCATTCTCAATTGCCTCATAAGGGGAAACACCCTCTCTGTCCACCTTGCCAACCCCCTTAAGCATTTTATATATCTCAGTCAGATCTCCTCTTACTGACATAATCTGTACTGAGTATAGGTCTACACACCTCAATCTGTCCTCATAAGAGAAGCTTTTCATCTCTGAAATTCATCTGTGAACCTCCTCTGAGCTGCCTCCAATGCAGTTAATTTTCTCCACAAGTACAGGGACCAAAACTATTTGCAGTCCTCCATTTTCCTGCTTCTTTAGTCTCTTGTCATAACAGTAGTCTCTCAGCACAGGGATCATCCTAGTAAACATTTCAAGTACACTTTCTAAAGCCTTTATGCCCTTCCTAAAGTGTCATGCCCTGAATAGGACACAATACACATGTGAAGCCTTAACAAGTGACCTATAAAGATGTTATCCTTCTTTGTTTTATTCTCTAGCTGTTCAGTGAGTAAAAATCCCTGATGCAAACAGAGTCATTTGTAACTATGAAATGGCTTTTTTGATTAGATTCCCTACAGTGTGGAAACAGGCCCTTCGGCCCAACAAGTCCACACTGCCCCCTGAAGCATCCCACCCAGACCCATCCCCCTATAACCCACACACCCCTGAACACTACGGGCAATTTAGCATGGCTGATCCACCTAGCCTGCACATCTTTGGACTGTGGGAGGAAACTGGAGCACCCGGAGGAAACCCACGCAGACACGGGGAGAATGTGCAAACTCCACACAGACAGTCACCCGAGGCTGGAATCGAACTCGGGTCCCTGGCGCTGTGAGGCTGCAGTGCTGACCAGGATACAGGCCAACAAATGTAATCTTGTTGGTTTGCTCATTCTCCTGTCTACATGACAGCTTGCTGAGTTTTTCCAGCAATTTCTGTTTGTATGATTTTCTGGCATACGCAGTTTTTTGGTTTATGATTCACGAGAAATTACCTTTCCTGTAGAGTCCTGACAATGAGGAATTATTTGCTATCAGAAACAGTTCAGACCCAAAACAAATTGGTGCTTTTAAGGGGAATCTAGCTAAAGCATAACAGGTTTATTTGAAAACACAAGCTTTCATAGCCCTGCTCCTTCCTCAGATGTTAGTGAAGTCGTATCAGACACAGAATTTATGTCAAAGCAATCAACGGGTCACACCACTGATGAAGATATACTAAACAAACCTAAGATGCTGTTAAATCTTTAATCACTTAGAAGATTTTAATTGATTAATATATATGTGTAAATCCCTGAATTCCTTTCAAGTCACTGCCCTGAGAGAAGTAAAGGTTTATCAGTGTAAAGAAGAGGTGACCTTTCTAGATCAGGCAATGCATGTTAGGGTGTGAGGCCTTGTTTAGAATCTGTTTGTGTTTTAGTTTGGAGTCATTTTGGTTTTACTGCTAAAGCAGCACCTGAACTAACGCCTGAAGAAGGAGTGGTCCTCCGAAAGCTTGTGTTTTCAAATAAAACTGTTGAACCATAACCTGGTGCCTGACCTTGTCCACCGCAGTTCAACGCCCGCACCTCCACATCATAGCTAAGGCACAAGAGTGAGAAAGGAATGGAGGGACGGAAGTTAATATGATGAAATTCGGAGGGATCAGAGGATAATTGTATAAAACATGATGCCAGCTTGAATCATTTGGGCCAAATAGCCTGCCCTCTGTGCAGTAAATACTGGCCAAATGAAATGAGCTTTGGTTTAATTCAGCATTGTGTAATTATACTTCTGTCCAGCAGATGGAGCTTAGCTTTTTGTTTATCCATGCATAACATGTAGGCATCCCATGGCTGAGCCAATATATATTGCCTGTCCCTAATTGCCCCACAGAAGGTGGTGATAAGTTGCTGTTTTAACCCTTGCTGTCCATTTGGATCAGCAGGCAGTGAATTTAATCAACAGTGAAAAAACAGCAATCTACTGCAGTTCCAAGCCAGAATGGAAAGATCCAGGGATAGTAGGAACTGCAGATGTTGGAGAAGCTGAGCTAACAAGGTGTCGAGCTGGATAAACACAGCAGGCCAAGCAGCATCATAGCAGCGAGAAAATTTTCAGAAGAAGGGTCTAGGCCTGAAGCGTCAGCCTTCCTGCTCCTCTGATGCTGCTTAGCCTGCTGTGTTCATCCAGCTCTACACCTTGTTATCTTGGAAAGATCCAGGGCCTGGATTATCCAATGAATAGAGAGTTGTTATTCCAGTGACAGTGGGAGTTGTATGTAGTGACCCTGTGGAATCCCCATTGTAACAGACTCTGAAGGGATCGCCCGGGAAATTAAAGATTCTACCCCATTTAAATCAGAAAAGATGGAATGTTCTGTTTAAGTTAAGTAAATAGCTATTCAGGAAAGGTTAACTGTTAAATACATTGTCAAATCCTGAACAGCTATTTAATTGAACACACCTCCCCTTCCCCATATTTACCTCACAGGCCCATCTACACCTCCTTCCCCACCCCGATCCTTCATCAGCTCCGGATCCAACTCCCAGCCCCACCTCATGCACCACCCCTTAACCCTTTTATGCCTGGGAACTGGCCTCCCTTCACGTTCTCCACCCTCCTCCCCTCCCCCACTGTATTGTTCTCCTACTCTAGGCCCAAGCACGTCTGCAACACCAACCACACTGCCCCCACTCCCCTCTCCCACCTACCCCATAATATGTTTTGGTCTTAACCACTTCCTGTGGCAGAAAGCGCCACAGGGTCCCCACTCTCCGGGTGAACAAATTTCTCCTCATCTCAGTCCCAAATAGCCCATCCCGTATCCTTAAACTGTGACCCCTGGTTGTGGACTTCCTGGTCATTGGCAACAAACCTCCAGTATTTACCCTGTCGAGTCCTGTTAGAATGTTATAGATTTCTGTGAAATTCCTCTCTTTCTTTTATACCTCCGTGAATACAGTCCCAATTGAGTCAGCCTCTCTTTATTCATCATTTCCCGTGCATCCCAGGAGTCTGTCTGGTAACCATCGTTGCACTCCCTATGGCCTGAAAGTGAAATGAGTCAATCTCTTTGTGGCCGATCAATAAAGCACAGGAAAAAGAACATTATTTCATTGTCATGAATTAAGATTCATTTCTACAACACACACCAATTACCAGCTGCTGACCTCTGTTAGTACATTCAAGGGTTGCTATCTCTGCAGGATTATCTTCAGGAAGTGAACAGAGCATCTCCACAACAACCCAGGGAAGAGATCAGGGGCCCATTCAGAAATCATGTTGCTACAAACTTTCTTGGAATATATATACATGGATGAAACTATCAGATGATTGGACAAGGGTTAGCGAATCAGGTTACTGGGAATGTGTTCACTCTGCATTTGGAGTGGGACCTCAGGGCTGGCCAATGGCAGGAGTGCAGGAGGCTGGAGGAAGAAAGTCATTGAGCGGACAATGCCAGGAAAGAGTTTGCAATCGTCCCTGCCCAGTGTGTGATTGAAGGATAAAGGACACAGAGAAAGAACAGTTAAGAGTGAGTCTAGCACGTTGCCTTCATTGCTCAGACCTTTGAATAAAAGAGTAGGGAAGTTATGTTCAGGCTGTTCAGGACGTTGGTGAGGCCTCTTATGGAGTGCTCTGTGAAGTTCTGGTCACCCTGTTATAGAAAGGATATTATTAAACTGGAGAGAGTTTAGTAAAGATTTACCAAGATGTTGCCGGTACTGTAAGCTGTGAGTTACAAGGAGAGGCTGAATTGGCTGGGATTAATTTCCAGTTGAGAGAAGGAGTTAGAGGGATGGCCTTATAGAGGCTCTTAAAATCATGAGGAGGATGGACAAGGTGATTGGCAGGTTCCTTTTTCCTATGGTAACAGATTTCAAGATTGGAAGCATATTTTTTAAGATGAGAGGAGGAGCATTTAAAAAGGACATGGGGGCAGCTTTTTTACAGACAGTGGTTCATGTGTGGAATGAGAAAGTGATGGATGTGAGAACAGTTACAACATTTAAAAGACATTCAGATAAGTTCACGAATAAGAAATGTTTGGAGAGATAGGGGCCAAATGCAGGCAGGTGGGACTAGTTTCATTTGGGATTATGGTTGGCATGGACTGGTTGGACCGAATGGTCTATTTCCATGCTGTAGGACTCTGTAACTCCATGACTGACTAAGCCCCAACATCCAGTAACCAGCCTGACACCAGATGGCCGCTCCTCATACCTGCCACCTCTGCCCATGGTTTTCCCTCATTCTCTCCACCATCTTGCACCCGCCAAACTCTGACAAACCCTCATTCTGTTTTCAAATAGGCTCAGAACCAAATATCTGTTGGTCCCTCCTGTCATCCTAGACTGAGTGACACATCTATGTAATAAATTGGGCTGTGATAATCATCATCGCATATCGAAAAAACTATCATCTGGTTCACTTTAGGAAAGGAAACTGCCATCCTTACCTGGTCTGGCCTACATGTGACTCCAGACCCACAGCAATGTGGTTGACTTCTAACTGCCCTCCGAAATGGCCCAGCCAGCCACCCAGTTCTACAGCAATTAGGGATGGACAACAAATACGAGCCTTGGCAGTGATGTCCATACCCCAGTAAAGAAATAACAGAAGAGTCTTGCTTTAAAATACTCACCTGTTACTCTGAACGCCAAAGAAATGAAAATTATTGTACCGTAGGCACATGAGAGTAATGTGTTTCTCTTCACTCATTTAACATAAATCAATTCTTTCATCCTCAACATGCTCACAGTCTGCCTGCTGTGTCAGCTTTTCCTGCCTGCTTCACTTTAGTTCAAAATCCTCAATAACTTTCTTACCCTCCAGCCTCAACTTCTGTTATTTTTATGCCAAATCATTCTTCTAAGAAGAGAGATCTCCTGAAAGCACACAAAGATCTGTGAAATATTGCTACGTTGGTCAAAATAAATATATTTTGGACTGAGGAAACCATGGTCTACTTCTCCTTAGTGAACCTGTGTTAACTGGTGTGCTCATCTGACTCAAGGAAATCATGGCCTGGATTTCTGCAGTGAATGTATTAACCAATTCAAAGGATTGGGATGAAAGAAACAATGGGCTGGATCTTAATAAATGGAAAAGTCAAATACTGTGAATGATGGAAATCTGAAATGAAACCAGAAAGAGCGGGGAATGCTCAACTGGTTCAGCAGTACCTGTGGAAAAGGAATTGGGATTCATGGTCAGGGTCTTATGAAGTCAATGTGATGTGGGCTACGGTGAGATTTGTGACAGAATCTGGCAAAAAGCCCAGTGAGACTCTTTTTTATTAATGGTTTTGGTGAATGGCAAGTTTCCCACGAGTCAGTAAAGAATGACCAAGTAAAGGAGATTGTTACCTGCTAAATACAACTCACCTCATTAATGTTCAGACTCCTATCTCATTAAACTCAAACAAGTTAGTTCGAAACAACACACAGGCAGGATACTAGAGGCAAGTACCTGGTGGTTTCAGATCGCCAGTTGTCCCAAATGATCTCCATGTTGGACGATGGCTACCAACATTTCAGCTCATGCTCCATGGGCACTGGTCACATTAACCCCATGACCTAAAAACATTGGCCTCCAAGAACCCTCATGGCACATCACCAATCCCCTTACAGGATACTTCTGCACTTCAGTGCTGTACCAGTAACTCTCATTGCAATGCTGCAGTAAGGACAGTGTGTGCTCAGGGACATGTCGCCAGCTTAGGGACTGCACCAGGCTGTATCTCACCGTCAGGGCACTTACCCACTCTGCGTCTCCCCGATGCTCACAGTATCCCTGCCCTACCTGGCCTTTTTGAACTTTGCCCCCTCAGGCAGAGCTACCAGTCTCACAGTACTGCTGCTGTTTGACACAGATACAAAGGCAAAAAGCTTTTCTTAGTTGTCAGAAGGCTCAGTCAAATAAATGGGAATTGCCTTTGCTCAGTGAGTCCTGGCTCAGTAAGTCTAGGACAGCTCCGGTACCAGTCCAGGGGCCAGGAATAGGAGAGAGGAAGGTATGAGGGGAAATGAAATGAGGTTACACAGCTCTCATTGTGAGCAGGTTGGGGGGGTTCCCTGAGTGAGGGAGCAGGCAACACAGCGGACAGGCATTGTTAGTGGTGTCGGGGTGTGTGAATACAAGTGAAGAAAGATGTTGCGGGCAATAGTGGGAGTGACAGAACATGACCTTTGGTGAGAGGTGGGTGCAGCAACAGATAAAGTGAGGATGCGGTACCAGGAGGAGAATGGGGGCACTTAACGCTAGCAGAGTGGAGAAGATTTTCTTTCTAAATTGCAGTGTCCTCCAGACACCGAGACAGCACTGACCCAGGTAGTAGCCTCAGCCCAGGCTGGCATGGGAGAAGAGGAGGTCCCACCTCTGCATCACCCCAGCCAGCAGGACTCACAGGCCCCTGCCAAAAAACGGGGCGCTGCTTTCCTCCTGGCAGCCATTCCTGGGACAGATGTCAGGATCCACGCAGGGCATCCTCGGATGGTCAGTGTTCACCTGGGTGCACAACACACTTGTAAAGATGGAATGGTGGCAAAGGATGCCAGGAAATTCTGGGATATCCACTGACTGCTGAGTTATTCTGCGAATGGATCATTTTGACATGAGGCTGGAAGTGGAGTGAGCAATGCCATGGGCAGGATATAAAATTAATGAGGCAAGTTTTGAAGGATATGTCAAGAAAACTCACTAGGCCTCACAGTGAAAATCTCTCCAAAAATCTGAAAGCAATTTGGGCATCGCTGAAAATTGTAAGATTCATCTCAAAGGGTTTGGTCAATGACCTTTAATCAAAACGTTGACGCAAGGCCATCGATCTGGAACATTGATTCTGGGCCAGAAAATTGGTCTGAAAACTGAAGTACATCCATGAGGGAAACCTGGAGCCTTGTGAGGTAAGAAAGCCTGTTGAATCTTCCGGCAATCAAGTTGCCGATTGGATGCCATCGAGCTCTCTGTCGAAATTGGGACCCTGCCCTGGTGCTGTCGGCCAATCAGATAGAGCTCCATATCACCCCGACCCTACAGTGGGGGGATCACAGCCAGGAAAAGGTAAGTATTGTTTAAGGAGTGGGAGTGTGTTTCTGTGTTTGGAGGTCATGGCGAGGTGGTGGGGAGGGCAGAGGTTTGGCTCTCAGGGGCCAACCCATTCCCCGAGACCCAATCCTCAGGGTCTTGCACAGATTAGGGAAGACCAAGGGACATCTTGCAGCCACCCGTTTGCCATTGGGAGGGCCAAGTCTTTCTCACTGATCAGGAGCTGAAGTAATTGCAGGCCTGAGGGAAGGAGGCTGCCATTGAGCTCTTAAGGGCTTCTTGCAAGCAGGCTGGGGAAGCAAATTTCAGGCTTTCTGTACCAGCACTCAATTCCTATGTTAGCAGGAAGGCCAGTGGATATCTCCCCCCACCCCACCATCACTCCCCTGCCTTCTGCTTCTTTGTCACTTCACTGGTGCAGCCTGATGTGCTGTGTATTTCCAACATTTCCTGTTTTGAACCTATACAAACAAGACTTGGGTTGGTCAAGTGTCAGGTCAGGCCTCATCCTCGGGAAGGTAGCCTTAGCGTTCAGGTGGCAGGTCCCTTGTGAGGTCCTGAGGAAGTGCCTCTATACTTAACACTTTTTCAGATGTCATTCATTTCCAGAACTTTCTTTAAGAGGGTACTTTCTGTCTTTGTGGCCTGTTTCTCCTTATCCTGTTCCAAGAATAGACTAACACGGACCAGTTCAGGAGAAGGAAAGCTTTAGCTCAGCCTCACAGGTGACGCTGGGCTAAAACATGGTTTGATTTCCCGAAGGGATTGTGAATTTATCCAGTTCACGGCAGATCTTTTACTCCTGGGAAATAGTATAAATTTCAGTGCTTGAACCTCTAACAGCACATCGCAGAGAGGGGGAAGGATTCCATGTGAGAGAATTATCAAGCAGAACAGCTCTGAGAGTGTGGTTAGTTTAATATTATACTGTGAGTGGAGATGGTAAGGGGAAGCTGAGAGAGAGAGATGCAGCAGCAAATGGTGTCACATGAGGCTTAAGAGTGTGTCTATTAGATCTATATTTAGTCAGCAATTTACAGCCACAATTACATAAAATTGTGCAAAACCTGACTTAGATTGAGGCAAAATACGAGCAGGAAATGGATTCTGGATAATTAAGGTCATAAAATATCCCAACATGATGTTAGGACCAGGACCCCCAGGGGCTGGCTATGAGTGTTTCCCACCTCTGATTGGGTGGCAGGAGGAAGAAGAGAGGTTACCCTCCCCGGTCTGGTGAAGCAATAACTTCCTCCCTATAGATAAAGTGTATGTTGTTAGGAGAACATTGCCTTGGCTCTCTGCCTCAAACTAAAAATTTTCTTTCACAATCAGCACAATCTCTGTGAGGGCAATGACCCTGATTGCAGTTCATCGGTCAGTCCATTACCCAGACAGTTCGGCAAAGCAGACTTACCGTTCATCCTTCACCACATCAAAGTCTCTCCAGAGGGAGGGAGGGGCAGGCTGACCTCAGCCAGAAGCTGTGTGCCCATCGCTCTCTCCAACGCACCTCAGTGCACCCCATTGTAAGGTACAGGAAATATTTGGGGAACCTGGTCAGTGTCGGCAAGTTGGACTGAAGGGTCAACAAGGTGTGGAGCTGGATGAACACAACAGGCCAAGCAGCATCTTAGGAGCACAAAAGCTGATGTTTCGGGCCTAGTAGGCCCAAAGCATCAGCTTTTGTGGTCCTAAGATGCTGCTTGGCCTGCTGTGTTCATCCAGCTCCACACCTTGTTATCTCCGATTCTCCAGCACCTGCCATTCCTATTATCTCTGGACTGAAGGGTTTATTTCCTCGTTGTACACCTCTTTGACTCTAAATGTGATCACACAGCTCTGATGGAGGCCATTCAGCACATCATTCCTGTGGTAATTCTCTGAAAGGACTCTCCAATTGGTCCGATTTCCCTGCTCTACGTCCTTACTCTTTCCCTCATCCTGCGATTATTTACTTTTTATATATTCATCCAATTTCTTTTGCAACTCACTGTTTAATCTGTTTTCTCCATCCTTTCAGGCAGGACATTCCAGTTCCTGCGTAAAAAGTAAATTCCTCCCCATCTTGCCTCCCACATCCAATTTACTTAAATCTGTGTAGTCTGATGCCCAACTATCCAGGCAATTTCTTCTTGTTTGCACACACACAGTTTTTAACACCTCTTACAAACCTGCTCCCCACATCCACTTGAAGGAGAGCATCCCTATCTTCTCTCTGCCTCATTGAGGTCCCTCCATCCCAGTGTATAGAATCCCTATAGTGTGGAAGCAGGCCATTCATCCCATCAGAAGGACATCCCACCCAGAACTACTCCCCGAATCTGTCCCTGTAACCGTGCATTTCCTGTGGCCAATCTACTTAGCCTGCATGTTTTTTGGAATGTGAGAGGAAGCACACGCAGATAGGGGGAAGAACATAGAACAGTACAGGCCCTTCAGCCCACAATGTTGTGCTGAACTTTTACCCTACACCTAAGGTCTATCTAACCTCCACCCCTACCTTATACTATCACCCATATCAAGAATGTGCAAGCTCCACACAGACGCTCGCTCAAAGCTGGAAATGAACCTGTGTCCCTGGTACCATGAGTGCTAACCACTGAGCAACTGTGACTGTACTTTCCTGTCTACTCTTTCACACCATCTCCAAACCTTCACGAGCCTCCCGTCTATTGTCTGATGACCAGACATGGACACAGTCCTTCAGCTGAGGTTTACTGAGAAGGGGGGATGACCATGTGAACCTTATTTACATGTGTCCTCTTTACTCTCCTCTAGATTCGGATAAATCCAGCTCACACATGATCTCTGCAGATGATGCCGAATACCCCAGGGAGTACAGGACCCTGGGCAATGGAACCCGACGCTTTTCCAACGTGGGCCTTGTACATACCTCGGAGAGGCGGCACACGGTGATCGCTGCACAAAGCCTGGAGGCTCTGACAGGCATGCAGAAGTCAGACATGGAAAGGAAGAGGGAGGCTTTCCTGGATCACCTCAAGCACAAGTACCCGCACCATGCCACAGCTATCCGTGGGCAGCAGGAACGGCTTCGAGAACAGGTACAACACCAGTACTTATTCCCCGTTGTATAGAAAATCAACATCTCTCATTGAATTCCCAGAGCTCTTGTGCAGCCAGGTTAAGAAATGAAGCAAAAATGAATCTTGTGACTCAAAAGCAGACTTGCATTTTCAATGAAAACAGAAAATGCTGGAGAAGCTCAGCATCTGGGGAGAGAGATTGGGGTTAGTGTTTCTGATCAGGTGACCCTTCCTCAGAACTGGCTTTGATTGCATTTTGAACCAGCTTCAGAATGGTGACAGGATAGCTGTGGAAAGGTAACAATCTGCCCTTTCATCTGGAATTTACATTGAACCCAGATTAAGGGGATAAACACTCCCTCTGTCTCGTACTGTTTGAGCTCGATCTGAAATGTCTTTAGCAAAGAGTGAGCTGGCTCATTGTACCCATGACTTCATCACACAAAAATGCTAACAGCCGGGCGCTAATTCCTCACTCATTAGCAAGTTGGTGAAACAATGCCTTGTTGAACATATCCATTAAGATCCATGGTTGGATCAGACTGTATAATCCTGTTGTAGCTAAACCAGAGGTGCTTGTAGCTCAGGCTACATACGCTAAAGTCCCTTTCATTGGCAAAAATAAAAATCCTCTTCCATCCAATATCAAGAAACTTTACCAAGTGCAAAACAATGGCTTGATTTGATACAATGGGGGATGGAAGGGATATTTATTGATATTCTATTTCAACCCACCAACTCCCACAGCTACCTAGACTAGACTTCCTCTCACCCACCTTCTGCAAAATGTGATCCCCTATTCCCAATTCCTCCACTATTCCCAATTCCTCCACCTCTGCCGCATCTGCTCCCAAGATGAGGCATTCCACTCCCAAACATCTCACATGTCCTCGTATTTCAAGGACCATGACTTCTCCCCCACCTCAGTGGACGAAAACGCCCTCGACCACACCTCTTGTGTTTCCCGCACCTCAGCCCTCACATCCCCTCCCCGCAATAACAACAAAAACAGAATCCCATCGTCCTCACATATCACCGCCTTAACCTCCGGATTCAACACATCATTCTCCGCCACTTCCACCACCTGCAATCTGACCCCACCACCAAGGATATATTTCCCTCCCCCCCACCTTGTCTGCCTTCCAGAGGGACCGCTTCCTCTGTGACTCCCTCGTCTGCTCCACACTCCCCACCAGCCCCACCACCCCCAGCACCTTTCCCTGCAACTGCAGGAAGTGCTAAACGTGCCCCTAAACCTCCCCCCTCACCTCCAACCCAGGCCCCATGAATATCTTCCACATTAAACTGATGTTAACCTGCACATCTGCTGATGTGGTCAATTGTATCCGCTGTTCCCAATGTGGCTTCCTCTGTATCGGGAAGGCCAAGCGGAGGCTCGGAGACAGCTTTGTGGAGCACCCGCGCTCAGTTCGTGAAAAACGACAACACCTCCCAGACGCGAACAACTTCAACTCCCCCTCCCACTCCCTGGGTGACATGTCCGTCCTGGGCCTCCTCCAGTGTTACAATGATGCCACCCGGAAGCTGGAGGAACGGCACCTCATGTTCTGCCTTGAAACCCTACAACCCATTGGTCTCAATGTGGAATTTACTAGCTTCAAAATCTCCCCACCCCTAACCTCATCCCAACACCAGCCCCCATCTCAACCCTGCCTCCTTGACCTATCCATCTTCTCTTCCATCTATCCGCTCCTCCCACTTTACTGACCAATCCTCACCACTACCTACCTGCTATCACCATCCCACCTACCCTTCCCAGCCCAACACCTCTTCTCTCTATTTGTTTCAGAGCCCCCTTCCCCTCCCCCATTTCTGAAGAAGGGTCCCAATCCAAAACATCAGCTTTCCTGCTCTTCCAATTGGAAGAGGAAGGGAAGGCCGGAGATCTAGGTGGTAATTGGATAGAGCAGATTGGGAATCGTACAGCTTGGGGTTTGACAATTCAGAATATGGGATCATTACCTGAGATGAGAAAATCATTTACAAAGTCAATGAGAGCAAGGTCAAGAGGCCACCTTAAGAAATCTTTAGCCCCACCACACCTATGATACAGGTAATAGCTTACTCAGGATATTTTGATTATATCAGGTAATAAATAGATATAGATGCTAAAGGCATCAAGGGGTGTGGGGCGAAGATGGGAATATGGCATTGAGATGGAGGATCAAGGTGCAGCAAGCTTGAAGGGCTGAATGGCCTATTCCTGTTCCTGTGTTCTAAGCTTCTATCAGTGCATTCATTTCACAAGCATAAAAGTTTACACACAAATGCAATCTTGCTGTACCAGCTGATTGCATGATTAACCAGTTGACATAGTCTACGTAACGCAATGGTGTTCAGTACAAGAGTTAGTGACTCGTTCTCGTGCTTGTGTCATTGTCCCTCAGTGATGTCACAGACCTTCGCAGGGGCATTCACATCAATATTTCCAACTCTATCCCCAAACTCACCCCTCCCTGTGCCTCAAGCCCCTTCAGTTCCACAGCCCTTGAAATTTCTGTGTTTCTCCAATTCCAGCCTCTTGTTCGTCCCTTTCACTCCACCATGGGTGGCCATGCCTTTAGCTGTACTTACAAGCATACAAAGCATTCAGACTCTCTGTCACTTTCTGCCATTCATTAAGATCATGACAGATGGGTTTGGGTGGGATCTTCTTCAGAGGATTAATGAAGACTCAATGGGCCAAATGACCTACTTCCAAACTGTATGGATTCTATGGTTCTTAAAATCTCATGTAATGTTCTGTTAGTGGGTGTGGCCCATTGGACAGATCTTTGAGACTGATTATTGCAAAAAAGAACCCAATGAGAAGGTTGGCGTTTGGTTTTAAAGCCCCTGCTGTTTAAATAATTTCGATTATGCTGAATTTTTCTTTCTTTCCCCCCTGTCCCTCTTCCTCCAGAACAAGCCCCCATTTACCGTGCCTAGTAGCTGTCGCCCATCCCCAGGCCACACAGAGGCTGAGGCATGCGCCAAGTATTGATAGAGCAAATTTTGCTGGCCTCAGGATGTTCCAGAGAACTTTACAGCCAATGGAATACTTTTTGAAGGGTAGTCTCTGCTCTGACATGGGAAAAAAACAGTTTGTGCACAGCAAGATATATGGCAGTCTGATGGTGACCAGATTGCTTGTGGGTTGAGGGATAATTATTGTACAAAACACCAGCAAATAAGCAATAAAAACCGAAAGAACTGGATGGTTTAAATCAGGAACAAAAACAAAGTTGCTGGAAAAGCTCAGCAGGCCTGGCAGCATCTGTGAAGAAAGAAACAGAGTTAACATTTCGGGATTACAAAGGGAGGATGATGCGTTGTATCCGGAGGTTGGTGGGGTGGTATGTGAGAACGAGGGGGATCCTCTTGGGGTGGTTGTGGCAGGGGTGGGGTGTGACGGATGTGTTGCGGGAAATGCGGGCGATGCATAATGGGCCTCCTGCGGTGCCACAATGATACCACCTATACTCTCCTCTCCGCCTATCTTCTTTTCTCTCCATCTTCGATCCGCCTCCCCCTCTCTCCCTATTTATTCGAGAACCCTCTCCCCATCCCCCTCGCTGATGAAGGCTCTAGGCCCGAAACGTCAGCTTTTGTGCTCCTGAGATGCTGCTGGGCCTGCTGTGTTCATCCAGCTTCACTCTTCATTATCTTGGATTCTCCAGCATCCGCAGTTCCCATTATTTCTTAACATTTTGGGTCCAGTTCTGAGGAAGGGTCACCAGACCCAAAACGTTAACTCTGTTTTTTCCTTCACAGATGCTGCCAGACTCGCTGAGCTTTTCCAGCAACCAGCAAATAAGTACACCGGGATCTTCCTACATAGTAAGGCAAAAACCTGGAATTAACATCTCATCCAAAGAAATCAGTAACTCTGAGAGTGCAGCACTTCCTCAGTACTAGACTGGGAATGTGGGTTTAGTCCCTTGTGTCAATTAACAATCGTGAGTCAGAGGCTGCCAAGTGAGCGAAGACAGACAAGTTTACTTCAGTGTTACTAGGGATAATATTGAAGCAAATGGTATAAATTGGCTCAGGAGACAAGAACCCATGTTACACTTCATGTGACATTGAAATATTGGCAACTCCTTTCACCCTGTTGATGGTATTTGAGCACTTTGTATTCCGAGTGCCAAGCAATGTGATTATTGAATGTTGTACATCTCCCTGTGAGAAATGCCTGTGTGCCTGACTCCAAGAATAAAGTGCGACCTCACTTACCTTCATCTGGCATCTGTGCAGCACAGGTGTGGTTCCTGGAACCCATGAGATTGGTAAAGGTGATCTCTGCTGCCGAGTGGGTGATGTATTCAGTGAGCACACAGCCTCAGCACTTGCAAACAGAAGCAGAGTTTCCACTGTTGCACGGTGGCTGTAAACACCTTATGATGACGTGGTCGCAGTCAGGTTTTGGGTTGTCATTTGCAGTGTGAATTCAGGAACAGTGCCCCCTGCCAAGCATGCATCGAGACAGGGACAACGTGGGCGGAGATGTGAAAACTATAAATGCTGAAGGTCCGATATCAAGTATCAGAATAACTCTACAATCCGGCATAATGGTGGAGCAGAGAAGGAGGCCATTCAGCCCACTGTTCCTTGTGCTGGGTATTTGGGACTGATATCCCATTAATGCAACTCCCCTGCTCTTTCACCATATCGATCTAGTTTTTATTTTCCCATCACTCATGCATCTGGTTACTGAGGACAGGGTGTGAGCTAGATGAGAATAGAGTGAATGCTGTATATCCCTGAAGGGATCGATCGAGCTTGGAGTACCCTGGTATGTGGCCTTATGTGGTTCAGACACTTGAGGGTCATGGAGGTCTACAGCACAGAAAAAAGGCCCTTTGGCTCATCAAATTTTCACCAGTCTAAAGCAACCCCTAACTTTTCCATCCTATTTTGCAGCACTTGTCTCCTGCCTTGGCATTCACAAGTGCACATCCAAATATTTCTTAAACATTATGAGGGTTTTTACCTCTACCACCCTTGCAGACAGTGAGTTCCATATTGCCACCACCCTCTGGTTGAAGTCAATTTTCCTCACATCCCCTCGAAACCTCGTGCCACTTGCCTTAAACCTATATCTTTTGATCATTGATTCCACCATCAAAGGGAAAAGTTCCTTCCTGTCTACCCTGTCTATGCTCCTGATAATTTTATACATCTCAGCCATATCCCCTCTCAATATCCTCTGTTACAAGGAACTCAACCATGATCTCGCCCAACTCTCTTCATAACTGAAACTCTGCAGTGCGGCAACATCCTGCTAAATTTTCTCTGACTCTTCTCCAGTGCTAACATGATCCTTGTCAATTCCTGAGCTGTACACAACACTCTACAATAGCTGTGGACTGTTTTATGCGGTTCTGGTGTAACCTCCCTGCTGTCAATCTCTATGCCTCAGCTAATAAAGGCAAGTTTCCCCTATGCCTTTGAAACCACTTTATTCAGGTATCCCTTTGATCCTCAGTGCTTCCCAGGATCGGGGAAGGGGGTAGGGATGGGAGCGGAGAGTGAGGGATGATGGTCCTCCATAGTATCTGCCTTTATGAAGTTGTAAGCACAGTATGAATGTTTTTAATGAGAACAGTTTGACAATTTTGCTTTAAATGACCAGAGCAAATCCTCCTGGTATGATTATAATGTTACTCAGATGAAATGATGTGACCAAACTTTCCCTTATCACCCATTGTTGGGGCAGTGAAGAGGATACTTTCTGTTAAGCCCCCATCTACCCCACCTGCCATTGAGTTTAGCTGGTCATTTTTGATTTTGGGAACTGGCTGATGCCCTGCCATGTAAGATGTGTGGAACGTCCGTTTCTGCTCAGTCTAAAGTATTTAATAATATTCAGGAAGACAGTAATACTGAGCTGTGCAAAGGTGATATCAAAATGCAGAGAAAATCCCAATCTGTCTGAGATGGTCCAATAGATAATCTATTGCAGAAAAGAACAGGTAGAGGCCATTCAGCCCTTTGAGCCTATGCTGTAATTAAGGCAGACCCTGATTGACTCACTTGCTTACATTTATGCTACTTATCAAACCAAACAACTCACCTTGTTGGAAGTTGCTGTTAACCCAGGATTTATGGCTTTGATATCCTGGTCCAAAATATATTGGACAGGTTTGATAGGAGCAGGCTATTGAATTGGAGGGTGACTGAAATGTAGCCTGTCTCTAGGAGCAAATTACTGCAGACGCTGGAACCTATACTGACAACAAGAAATGCTGGAGATCACAGCGGGCCAGGCAGCATCCATGGAGAGAGAGCAAGCAAATGTTTCGAGTCTACATGAAGAGTCAGCTAGACTCGAAATGTTAGCTTGCTGTCTCTCCACGGATTTGCTGTGATTTCCAGCATGTTTTGTGTTCACTGTAGCCTATCTTTTTCACCTCGGCTCTGCAACCTTTGGTGTCATTGTGCGAAAATCATTAATCCCAGTCTGAAATTTTAAATGGACTGTCCCCCACCCAAGAGCAGGTTCTAGATTTCCCTTTGTGTGAAAAAATGCTCCTGGGTGTCATGCTGTAACTGCTCACTGATACACTGTAACGCTGTGCCCCACGTCCTGAACTTACAGAGGAAATAGTTTCCCTCTGTCTACTCCATCAACTTTTTAAGTCATCTTAAACACCTCGATTAGATTAACTCCTAATCTTCCATATTCGAGGGATTGAAATCTCATTGAGGTAACCTGTCATCTGAAATGGACCATGTGAATTATTAGAGCCAGAAGGATCTGTCCATCTAGGGAATTGATTCTCGATGTATGGCCTCAATAGCTTCAAGGAGAGTGCAATTTTGATATTTGGGATTCCCTAAAACAGGGATAACAATGTGTAGAGCTGGATGAACACAGCAGGCCAAGCAGCATCAGAGGAGCAGGAAAGCTGACATTCCAGGTCTGGACCCTTCTTCAGAAAATCCTCTAAAACAAGACTTGTTGAGTAAAGCATGTGTTCCTAAAAGATGGACATTGAAACCAGATCTGTTTGGTTGTCTTTATCTGCCAGAGACATACTCCAGTGGACACACTTCTCAGCCAACACCGTAAAAATAGAGCCTAGGCTGTTACAAAAGCTTCAATGTCAAGTGCTTCCAACCTGTCTATATCTTGTTAAACACAGCAGTGTTTGTTTAGATAGTGCATTGACTGTTGATGTATCGGCAACACTAACTCAAGAGTCAAACTGTATCAGGAAGAGGCTTGGGAGATTTGAGAAAACCACCCATTTATCTAAAGTAATTGTGATATCTTTCCATGGGAATTATGTTAATGATAACCAATCTCAATGGTCTTGCACATGAGGAGTCAACTCTAGGGCATTATTAAGGTCAACCAGATTGGCGCTGTGGAAGATATTGAAGGTGTCAATAATAATGGCAGTCTGCTTTGGCTTGTATTTCTTTTGAATGTAGCAGATTAAGGAGCGATCTGTCTGAGGAAGTCTGCAAATTACTGAAAGGATTTAATAGGCTCAATCTAGAGAAAACTATTTCCACTTGAGGGGTTGGGTTAGGAATAAGGGGGCATTGTGTTTACATTAGAGTGAAATCAAAAACCAATTTTTCAGGTGCAGGATGGTGGAACTCGAGAATTTTCTATCCCCAAGAACTGAATGCTAAACCAGTGTGAGATTTTGTGTCTGAGATGGGCAGGTTGGGTAATTGGGTAACGATGTAGCAAAGACAGGAAGATGGGGCTCGGACAGAAGTCCACCACGTGTGAGTCGAAAACCAGTCCTGGTCGTGGAGCGAGGCTGGTTAGTGTAACCCCAGGAATCATTTCTTCACAAAGAGAGAAAGTACAAATATGAAATTCTGACCCGTTGAAAGCTATTGAGACAGTCAATTGAATTTTTAAAAAGAATAGTGGATCTTATATGTAGAAAATAAAGGTTATGGAACAAAAGCAAGTCTCTCAGAATCATAGAATTTCTATGGGGCAGTAGGAGGTCATTTGGCCCATTGTGTTTGTACTTCAAGTAGATATAGTTATCATGTTTACATGTAATTAAATAGAGGAAGGGGAGGGCCTCCTCCTGTTCTGGGATTAAAGGAGATTACCTGGACCATCTGCAAATTCAGGGAAGAAGCTAAAGTGGGGGAGACAAGGTGAGGCTGTGCTGGGTATCAGGATGAGGGATAGACGTCCAACGGGTGAAAAGGTTAGAAAGAGAGAAATGATGAGAAATGATGAGAAAAGATGCATGCGCAGAGGAAGAGCTAGAAACGAATGAATGAACAAAAACTACAGGATGTAGAAGGGTTGGCAAGGCCAAGGTGATGTTCAGTGTAGGAAATTGAATAGAGGCCAGGCTATTCCTCTGTGAAAGACCCTGTGGCTAGAATATTTCTTTATGTTGATCTTGGTTTAGAGAGAGACAAATGGCTGTGGATGGTGTGGTAAAGCTGCCATTGAGAGTTCAATGACCAGTGAGTTTAAGGCAAGGTGTAAAATGAGGAATTGTCTTCACCAAGTCAGTATTTGAAGGATATTACATGTGCAACATGAATGAACAAAGAGCACATTATGGGTTTTCCTGTTGACACTGTCTCCCTGGCTATAAGCTGAGGGTAGATTTCATTGAGGTACACGTTCCTAGTAACACAATATTTACATTCAGCAGATCAGCCAGTGGACTGAAAGTCATTGAAAGGTAAACTGACTTTACAAACTCATTCTGAGGATCTGAGCATTGGTGGCAAGGCCAGGGCCACTTGAATCACAGAGGCCATTCAGCCCCTTGTGCCTGTCATACACTGTTCCTGAATTGACCTTGAGAAGTTGGTGGCTGAAATAACTCCACAGAGGCCAGTATCCCATGACTAAGTCACTCTTCATCTACTTGTAGAGAGTCCTTGACACTGATCCAACTCTCTCTGAACCGGCTTTCAGCTTGAGCAGAAACTCTGGCACACCTGTTTATATCTGACAGCCAGGGCTCCCCGATTGGGCCAGGTTAACAGCCCCACTCAGGGAACCCATATACTATGATGTCTGACTGGCTGACCTCATTCCAATCACTACATTGACAAGCCAACTTCTTGAGCTGCTGCTGCCGTTGTGGGGAGGGTACCCTACTTCATAGTGAGATTTTGTTTAACAACTGAAGCCATTCAGAATGCTTTTAAGGGTTAGCTACATTGCTGTGGGACTGGAGTCACGTGGAGGCCAGGCTCTCCAGGAATGGCGGACCTTCTTCTCGAAAGGATGTTTGTGATCAAAGTGGGGTTTCTTGACAATGTGATCATTTCATTTTGTTACTGACTCCAGCTTCTTTGTCCAGATTTATTCAGTTAACCAGGAATGGATGAGAAATGCTGGCCTGCCCAGCAAGGCCCACATTCCCTGAATGAGTTAAAAAATTCTTGCCTCCAGGCCAGTTGCCCAATAACACGACCACAGTGCTACCTACTTTTGAAACAGGGAAGAGAAGCAGGAAGGCAAAGAGAGTCAGGACCTGGCAGCTCAAGGCTCAGGGTTCCGTGCTGAGGTTAAGGGAAAAGGATTGTAAAATGTGTGGGGAGGGCTGCAGAATTCAAATGTAACTACAAAATGCAGCAAGGTCTCAGAAGAATCTGACGACTAAGGTATGGATAAATTTCATAACGTTAGAGAAGATAGAAACCAGCCATAGGTCTGAAAGGACAGAGGCAGGGACTGAGTCAGACTAAACATGGGGCAGAACTGTATTGGAATTATTGGCTGTTTGTTGAGGATAGGGATCACAGAGAGGAACACGTTGGAATAATCAAACTGAAATTTACACAAATAGAAACCTGACATTCTACAACATGGTTCATGCACATGATTTTTGTGCCTGAAATGTTTTCCATCTTGCTAGGGTTAATTCGAGGAAAGGGAACAAGGAAAATTGGCAGACAGACCAGGTGCAACAAGCTGTTTGATTAACTAGAAGCTTTTTGATGAATCAGTTGATTGCAGTTGTATGGAGAATCTCCATTGCTGCTTGTGCTCCGAGGGGGCTGCGTAGTCTATCTTTAGTTTGCTGCTGCTGCCTTTTAAATTCCTCCCTGGCCTTGTGCCCTCCTCAGTTCAATAACATACCCTCACCGTGGATCTCTGCACTGCTCCAATTCTGTCCTGTTGCATTTTACTCATTTTGTTGCTCTACAGTTGACAACAATTATAAACTGTCTAGGCCCTAAGCAACAGAGTACTCTGCCTAAACTTTTCATTCACTCCATAAAGCCTATCTCTTTGATTATCTGTTCCAGTTTCTCCTTATGGGGCTCAATGTCTACTCAAACTCCTGGAAAACACCTTGGGACATGACAGTCATAGAGTTGTGCAGCACAGAAACAGATCCTTTGGTCCAACTCTTCCATGCTGACTGGATATCCTAAATTAATCTAGGCCCATTTACCAGCATTTGTCCCATATTCCTCTAAACCCTCCTTATTCATTTAACCATCCAGATAACTTTTAAATGTTGTAATTGTACCAAACTCCACCACATCCTCTAGCAGCTCGGTCCATACACAAACCATCGCTGCATGAAAAAGTTGCCCCTTAGTTCTCTTTTATACCTTTCCCCTCTCACCTCAAACCTATGGCCTCCCCTATCCTGGGAAAAAGACTTTGGTTATTCACCTTATCGATGCCCTTCATGATTTTATAAACCTCTATAAGGTCACTCTTCGGCCTCCTACGCCCCAGCCAGTCCAGCCTCACCCTATAGCTCAAACTCTGTGTAAGAAACATTAATGACATTGGGAGTATGGGTTCTGTTCTGGGGACAACTGTTCTACTTGAACTGCAGTAGCCAACCTGGAAATTTGGTTTACCATGCTGTAAATGCCTCCATTCCATTTCTTCTTCCTTCAAGACTAGCAATTTATGTTTTATGAATTTTTCGGAGCTGAAGTTTTGGAGACGCTGCTTCTGGATTGTTTATACCTCAATGCAAAATCAGAACACTGGTACTACCCATTTGAAATATCTGCAGGTTAATGAGAATATTGATTTAAACTTGATGCCTGGCCCCGTGAGGATTGATGCTTCATGTTTAAGCATCGCTGGACTGAATGTTGTAAAATGTTCATGGATTCTA
Source organism: Stegostoma tigrinum (assembly GCF_030684315.1). Lineage (NCBI taxonomy): Eukaryota > Metazoa > Chordata > Chondrichthyes > Orectolobiformes > Stegostomatidae > Stegostoma > Stegostoma tigrinum. The sequence continues at coordinate 6,343,649 of NC_081384.1, read as the reverse complement.
AAGGAATTTTTATGGGAAATAGAGACCAGTGATAATATTAATAATATTGGGATTATTCATGGGAACAGCTGGAGAAATGTCCATATGGTCAATCAACCTGCTCAGACAGACACCCAGATGTTCTTGAGGCACAGCTGTTTGCAGAATAATGGACCATTGGAAATTGAGCAGATATTAAATTCCCATAGTACACTGGATGCTTGAACTTTGTACAATGAAAGGGGCAAATTTAAGCAATGCCACAAATATAATTTCTTAGTTTTTGGACAGTAGCAGGTGATGTAAACGAGTTTCGTCTTTGAACTTTGCCGAATGTAATACAAATGTATTTCAATCATTGAAGTTACAATGAAACTTAATCTTTTCTACTTCAAAGCTTTGGATGTTTCTTACAGCAGGGCTTTGAAGCTTGGAGTGCCTGCGAGTTCAGGGACGGAGGGAACAAGATTGAGGCAAAGGTAAGTGAGATTATTGTGCAAAAATTGGAGATTGAAAGTAAACCTGGACTGGTGGTTGAATATTGTGTTTGGGCAGTGGAGAAGGTGACATTTGGACCAGAAAATACTGGAGTTTTATCGAAATGGTAAGCGTAGTGAGTGAGACAAATGATTCGGAATAGATGACAGAAGCCCAGATATGTGAATTCCGGAATTGTATCCAATATTTTTGAAGTAAAATATCAGCAACGTTTGGCTTTCATTTCCAATCATGTTCAAAATTTGTGGAATTTGTTAAGTAGCAAGATCCTTGAGTACCATAAACTGCAAGGGGAGCATAAGCACCCACATTTATAGAGAGACAATGGGTTACATAGTTTAAGGGGCACCCTCTTGCATTAAGCTGTGGACAGGTAAGGAGGCAGGTCCTATGTCGATGTTGACCAGAGCAGGAATTGATCCCAGGTTGTTGGAATAGAGTAGAAGATCCTTTATTGTCAGGTGTACCCCATTGTAGGTGTACAGTGAAAAGCTTTTACAATGTCTGCCTCTTATTGGCACCATCTTAGTTACAAGTACCTAGGTAAATATCTCGGATACAAAAGATGAATAAAAAGTAGTTGCATTACTTTACAAAGTTTTTAAAAAATTAAAAAAAGATACAAATACAACATTGTTAAAGGATTGACTTCAAAGCCTGGTAAAAAAGTCAAATAAATATTACATTGTGTCAGGTCAGAGTAGGGCCTCTACACGTGGTCTGTTCACCCACACTAGACTCCCATCCAACAGCCATCAAGCTCTGCTCCAAGCCTTCAGTCCACTGCGTACAGGCACTCAGCTACTCCAAGGTAGGTTCCAGGGCTGTCTACCCTACACCGGCCTCCGCCTGGGACGTCTTACCCACACTGCTCCGGGGCTGCTTACCCACACAGTGCACTGTGTGCCAGGACTCACATCCCACACTCTGTTCGGGGACTCTCAGCCCGCACTCTGTTTGGGGACTCGCAGCTCGCACTCTGTTTGGGGACTCACAGCCCGCACTCTGTTCAGGGACTCGCAGCCCGCACTTTGTTTGGGGACTCGCAGCCTGCACTCTGTTTGGGGACTCGCAGCTTGCACTCTGTTGGGGGACTTGCAGCCCGCACTCTGGGGACTCGCAGCTCGCACTCTGTTCAGGGACTCTCAGCCCGTACTCTGTTCGGGGACTCGCAGCCCGCACTTTGTTCGGGGACTCGCAGCCCACATGTTGTCCAGGGTCTTGCTCCCTGTGCCAGTCCAGCACTGCATCCTCACATGCTGCTCTGGGGGTTTGCAGGCTGTGCCGTGCCGCACCTGCTGCTGCTCCTCCAGGATTCACCTCCGGGGCTGAGGAGAGTGAAAAAGATAAAGGGAAGAGAAAATAAGAAAAAGAAACAAAAAGAACAGGCAGAGCAGAGGAGCTCTGGCAGGAGCTGTTAGTGTTATTCCAAACCACGTGCAAGTCAGCTAATCAGTCCCTGACACCATGTGAAGAAGAGTTTGAAAGTATCATAACATCTTGAAGTTATTTTGAGGTAAAATGGACTGTTACACTGTAATATTTCATTGTTTACCTGACTTTCCCAGAAATGGGTGACCCTTCCCAAATTTGGAATCTTTAAAAAAAGCTCAACTTTATTGTGAGTCTGGGGCTTGTTGAAGTTGGGGGGCTGTGTTGCAGTGTGGTAAGTTGGAATTATATTGCTACATTAAACAATATTGGATCCAAATAAAAAGGAGAAACTGCACTTGACTTTTTAACGTATTAAGTTCAGGGCTTCATTATTGAATGTGTGATGTGACAAGGTGATTTTATTGCCCAGATCCAATGATGTTGGGAAAGTGGTTGTTCCGAGCTTTCTCTGGAACCCAACAGTCCCAGTGATGGTGTTCCCCAAATGTTGCTGCTGTTGCCCTTGGTGATATCAGACATTAGGGAGGTTTCCTTGAAGTAATCTCAGTGAGATGAAGCAGATACACCCCAAAGAGCATTGTTAATTCCAATTCGCTGCCAGTAATGGATAGATTGTATATTGAGTCCAATGGCAGTAATCGGGAGAACTGTTGCGTCTCGGAAACTGTTGAGTTTCTGGTGTGCTGTTGCAAACCTGCCCACCTTAGATGTTCCATCAGTGTCTTGACTTGACCCTTGCAGAAAGTGGAGGAATTTGATGGAGTGGGAATTGATCAATTTATCAATCGCTCACTTGCTCTTGTTTTGTTGCATTTTTTCATTTATTTCTGAGATTGGCAGGGGGTGAATTCTAATCTGGATGTCAACTGGGCAAAGTGAGATTCTTAAAATGGATAAAAGTATCAGAACTAAGTATCGTTGTGGTATCTGTAAAGTATGCATCATAGTGTGCAAATGAAGACTGAATATGAGGAACTCAATTGTATCAGTTTAAGGATTTTTATTCCCCTTTTTAGTTTCTTCCCTCATTCTTCATACCTTTCCTCTTGATCAGTTCTGCTTCGAGAAGCAGGATTGATTCCTAACACTAACTTCTCTTAATCCTTCCGTTTCTGAATCTAGTCACTTTTTCTTCTCTTTTGACTTGGAGTCAAAGGAAGATCAATGATGCTTTAGAAGTTGCTAGAAATACCACTTACAGTATGAACGACAATTGTCACAAGGAGTTTGAAGAGCAGGTCTTGCTACTCTCAGGACAGTGATAAAATATGCACTATCAATTTTTGATACCTATCATCTGATTTTCATCTCTGGACATTCAAAGATTCAAATTGTTTCAAAATGGAAAATTCACTGACTTAAAAATGACTGCAGTAATTGTCTGATCACAGATTGAGCCAGTCTTCATGAAAATATCAGTTACCAAGAACCAGTCTGAAATGAAATTCACATTCTTATCAGAAGAGATTGAAACCAGTCAGTTGTGAAGAACATACCTCTCCAGTTAGATTTACACCTGTATGAGAAGTTGAAGATAAAATACAGCACCTGTAATTCTCCAGGTTGGAGGCAATAAACCCAGGCATGGGAAAACATGAGTGAGCTGTCTTTTAAACAACTGTTTTGGTAGAGCTAAGGAGATGGATTGTGACTGGGACTAGAGAAGACTCTCTCTGTCTCTGTCTGCTGTGTCAGGAAGGACAAAGCCTAGTGACAAAAAGTAAATTAGAAAAACATTCAAATACTGAGAATTCAAAGTTCTTTGCAATATTTTTTGCCTGTCCTTGATCCGGGACAATTTATCCAGTCCATGATTCAGTCACTGACCCTGATTGCACATTTCATAACCTCAATGTAAAGTTGCTGCATCTCTTTCATAAATCTCTTACATTTAATCGATAATCTCTTCTCCTTGTTATAAATGAAACTACTGGAAGCAGTATCATTCTAGCTCCACTGTCTCATCCCTTTGCAATTTTAAATAATTCTGCCAGCTTGTAGTCATCTGAATTTAAAAAAAATAGTTCCAGCTGATCATTATATAATTGCTCTGACCTAGTGTGGCTCTGGGGATATCATCGTGTCAGCTTCTTCATACCACAAAGTTCAGGCACCTTCTGGGTCCAGATTCCTTCTGTGTCATTACCACTCTGGTTTAAAAAATAAAAATGAACGCAATTAATCATTTTCAATTTTCAACTGAACACAGTACTGTGCCTCCAATGTTCTCAGCCTTTCCTGAGAGTTTTGATCTCTGATGATGAGAGCTCACAAATTTATAAGGAAAGCTTGATGCAGCATAGGTTTCCTGGTTTGACAGCAGGTGATTGGGAGGGTAATGCATGGAGCATTTTGTAGTGATGCTCAGATGCCTCCACTGCCTTGCTCCTCCCTACCTCTGTCAAATTCTCCAGTCTTACAATCCTCTGAGATCTCTGTGACCCTCTAACTTGGCCCTCTTCTGCCTTCACTCCATTTCTTTTGCCTCATGATTAGTGGCTGTGAGGCATTTGGACAGGCAAATCAATGGGTAAGCTGCAGAGAGATATGGGCTAAACATAGGCAAATAGGACTACTTCAGGTTAGGATACATGGTCAGTACGGATGAATTAGGTTGAAGGATTTGTTTCTGTGCTGTATGATTCTATGACTGTATAAATAAGCAAATTCTAATCACAAGTAAACCATGACAAGAATGTGGCTCTACCAGTTCAAATTCTAACCTCCTTTTAAAAACAGCACATTAACAAACAGACGAACACAGGCAAACCAAAACAAAGCTGGCTTTATGGTTGGAGGGAGAAAACTGGGAAACACAGTTACGTAGCGCCAGTTCACAGGGTTTGATGAGATGTTTCTTTGGCTTGCCAGGACTTTCTCCGCTTCAATCTTCGTTCTTCTCAGGATGCACTGGGCAGTTGGTACACTAACCACAAAGTCCCTTTGTTCCTGGTTAGAGGTAACAGCTTACAGCTACTGGACAGAGAAAATAACTGTTTTTCTTCAGGTTTCAGGTATTTTTACTGTGCAGAGAGACAAACTACCTGCTCTTCCAACAATCAAGCATTTCTCCCTTTATCATCCAAACCCAAATGTTGTTTGGCTGTCTAGGACCAATCGGAGTTGTCGTCAGGCTGATGACCATTCACATCCAGATGTAGACAGACTGATCAGTTACCTGTGGCCAGCTCATTCTTACTCTGCACACACTCCTGCTCCAATGTTGTCTGCAAAAATCGTCACCCCCCAAGACCTCCCTGCTGCTTGAAGAAAGCAGCAGTGTAAACACCACACATATTGATTTTCAGTAACTTGTTTTTAAAAGCACAATTCCTTCCACCATCTTTGGTTTTGAGAAGAGTCATTTTTTTCATTTTATTCCACAATCAAAATTACAAAAAATGAACTGTCTTTATATCAATGCCAGGACCACCATCTTCACCCAGTATGTCTGATGTAGGGTTATGACAGTTACTGAATCCAGAGGGATAGTGGAACCTTTTCTTGTGATTCTGCTCCAGCTGCTATAAAAACACTGTGATCAGAGATAATGGGAACTGCAGATGCTGGAGAATCCGAGATAACAAAGTGTGAAGCTGGATGAACACAGCAGGACAAGCAGCATCTCAGGAGCATAAAAGCTGACATTTCGGGCCTAGACCTTCACTGTTCCTTTTTAAGAGATCCAATGATTTTTCTTTGCTCCAGTCACCTCTGATTTTTCTCCTGGGTGTTACTTGCTAGAATATCTCAGAAATTAACCTTCGAGCCCAAGAGACGCCAGGGACAATCCTGGAGGATGTCACTGCTGAACACATGGGTTCCTCAGAGTGATTGATAATGATAACACCAGAGTGGAGGGAGTGCAGGGAGAAGGGGAGGAAACAGAGAGGGAAAGAATTGGGAAATGGGGAGGGGAGACAGAGAGAGAGCAGAGACACAAAAGAAGGAAGAGGGGGCATAAAGAGGAGGGGAAGACCGGAGGGGGAGGGAGGAGGAAAACAGAGAGTAAGTGGGATTGAGAGAGGGAGGAGACAGAAAGAATAGGGGTAGGGAGACAGGAAGAGAGGGTGAGAGGGCATAGAAAGGGGGTTCAGAATGAGGGGGAGGGACAGAAAGGGTAAGACAAGGATGGAGAGGGGAATGGAGGAGAGACAGAAAGTGACAGAGATGGAGGACAGGAGGCTGAGTTTGGGAGAGACAGGGAGGAGAGTGTCGGGGGGGGCAGACGGAGTGAGGAGGTGACAGGGGGAGGGGAGAGTCGGGATGAAAGTAAAGCGGGCAGAGATGAGCCAGCTGACAGTACGGAATGGATTGGTTACCCGCGGGGCTGTGTTTCTGCGCCGGGATCAGCTGATTGAACATTCAGCCGGTTCCACGGTTGTGAGAAATCTCAGTCCCTCCCCCTGATCCTGCCCAGTCGTGACGCCAGCGGGATTCACCACTCAGTACGAAGAGAGCCAAACCCGGAGGAGAGAGGAAATGGAGGGAAAAACAGAGAGAAGTTGGTCAATAATTCAATGTCAAGTGAATGGACAGAGCAAGCAGGAGAAGTGAGTGAAGCCGGGTGTGGACGCACTGGGATTTCGAAGAAAGGTAAATGACTGTTGTACTGCAAAGGCAGTGTGGAAGCAGAGGACTGCAGCTAAATGTTGTGCAGCGCTGGAGCCAGTGTCAGTGTGAGACTGTGTGAAGGCAGACAGGTGGAGTAGTGTGGTCAATGCTCACTTCCTTTTTTAAAGGAATGCAGTGAGATCACATTGCAAAGGTCAGTGTTGTGAAAGGGATCAGTGCTGACTTCCTGGGTGTGCTGTTTAGCTGAATCCAGCGAAATAAAAACACGCCCACAGCATCAGGGGTTGTGAAAGGGTAAACGGGTTCTTTGAAGAACGGTGTGACAGAGGGAATGTTTGGGTGCCCAGTATCACTGTGATGGTTCCTGGCAGGTAGCTCAGTGGACACTGAGGATTGATGTTTTAACACATTGCCGGTTGTCGTGCAGGTAAGAAATTAACTTGAGTGTTACACCAGCCAACTTTGGTTTTTCGTGCCTGATCGCAATTGCCTGCGGATTGACAGACTTCACTGTTCTTTTTTAAACTCCAGCAGTGAAATATTTAAAGGAATCGCTTGTTCTTCGGTTTCAGCCTCTCGGACCAGAGGGGCCTAGTCTCAGAATGAAGTGGTGCCGGTTTAACACTGAGATGTCTTCTCTCAAAGGGTTGAGTGTCTTTGGAACTCCTTGCTACAGGGAACTATGGCGACAGAGTCCTTGGGTATATTTAGGGCCAACTTGGATATCAGCTGGAGTTGCGGATGAAAATGCAGGAAAGTGGATGTGAGGAATGCCGTGGTGTTATTGAATAGTAGAGCAGGCTTGAGAGGCCGAAGGGCCTGTATGTGTTTCTGTTGCTTTTTATGGTCCTTGTGACTACCATCTGCTGATTTTTTTTTAAAGTGTGCAGTCGTTATTAATGATTGTTTAAAATATTGTTGCCAGCACCGACTGAGCTCTGTGAGACTGTTCAGTTGGTGGGACAATAGTTTCTATGACGTTATGAACAAACAGAGCAAAGTTCTGGCCGTTTTCTGTTCCTGTCAGAAATCTTAAACCTTTCTTGCAGCCAAGCTCAGCAGGTAACGGGCAGCCGGAATAAATAGAATTGAATCCAAGGTGTTTTGTTAAAAGTAGAATACTGGAATGCTGAGAGTAAGTCAAAAGTTGGAATCAAGTTACAAAGTTCAGAATATTTATGTATAAAGTGAGTTACAGGTTGGAGTCTAATTGTACAGATGGGATGGTCCACCTAGATACAAGGTGGTAGAATCACTGAAGATAGGAGCAGGAGGAGGCCATTCAGCCCTTCGAGCCTGCTCCACCAATCATCACAATCATGGCTGATGATCCAAATCAATAGCCTAATCCTGCTCTCTCCCCATAACCTGCAATCCCATTTGTCCCAAGTGCTATATCTAGCCACCTCTTGAATACGTTCAATTTTGGCATCAACTGCTTCCTATGTAACAAATTCCACAGGCTCACCACTCTCTGGGTGAAGTAATATCTCCTCATCTCTGTCTTAAATAGTCCAGCCTGAATCATCAGACTGTGACACACCCACCACCAGGAACATCCTGTCTAGTCCTGAGACCTTTCCCTTATTTGTGAAAACAATCCTAACCTCATCAATCTTTCCTCATATATCAGTCCCACCATCCCCAGAATCAGCCTGGTAAACCTTCACTGCACTCCCTGGAGAGCAAGACCATCCTTCCTCAGAAAAGGAGACCAGAACTGCACACAATATTCTATTTGTGGCCTCACCAAGGCCCTGTATAACTGCAACAACACATCCCTACTCCTGTCCTCAAAACATCTTGCTATGAAGGCCACCATACCATTTGCCTTCTTTACCACCTGCTGTACCTACATGCTTACCTTCAGCGACTGGTGCACAAGGACACTGAGGTCCTGCTGCACACTTCCTCCTCTCCCAATTTACAGCCTTTCAGGTAGTAATCTGCCGCCTTATTTTTCATTCCAAAGTGAATAACTCACATTTATCCAAATTGTACTGCACCTGCCATTGATTTGTAGATTCACCCAAACTGTCCAGATCATGCTGAAGGATCTCTGTGTCCTCGTCACAGTTCACCCTCCCACACAACTTGGTAGTATGTGCAGTCCTTGAGATGTTACATTTTGTTCCCTCATCCAAATCATTAATATACATTCTGGATAGCTGAGGTTCCAAAATCAATCCCTTTGGTACCCTATTAGTTACTGCCTGCCAATTTGACAGGACCATTAATTCCTACTGTTTGTTTTCTCTCTGCCAACCAGTTTTCTATCCATCTCAATATGCTTCCCCTAGTCCCATGCACTTTAATCTTGACCATTAATGTCTTATGTGGGACTTTGTCAAATGCTTTCTGAAAGCCCAAATATACCACATTGACTGGCCACCACTTGTCAACTCTATTGGTTACATCTTCATAGAATTCCAACAGATTTGTTTGTCCAACAAGTCTGTTTGATCCTGCAACTGCTTTCCAAATGCTCCGCTATAAAGTCCTTGGTAATGGATTTGAGAGTTTTCCCCACTACTGATGTTAGGCATACTGGTATATAATTCAGGAACAAAAACAGAAGTTGCTGGGAAAGCTCCGCAGGTCTGACTGCATCTGTGAAGAAAAAAATTAGAGTTAACGTTTCAGGTCTGGTGACCCTTCCTCAGAACTCATAATGGTCTGTAATTCCCTGTTTTCTCTCTACCTCACTTTTTGAATATTGAAGTGACATTAGCTACCCTCAAATCTGCAGGGACTGTTCCAGAGTCCACAGAATTACTTCTAGAGCCACTTCCTTAAGTGCTCCGGGATGTAAATTATCAGGTCCTGGGGATTTATCTGCCTTCAATCCCATCAATTTTCCTTGCAACATTTCTCTACTAATATTGATGAGGTGCCACAAGTGAATTGCTGACTTTAATCTCATTGCTGTGTTCAAATACAATTACAAACAAGATAGTGGAACAAGGAATGCTAATGGAATATTTGCCCTTATTTCAAGAGAATTGGAGTGTAAGATTAGGGATGTCTTGCTCAACTGTACAGGGTGCTGGTGAGACCACATCTGGATTACTGTGAGCGGTTTTAGTCCTCTTATTTAAGGAAAACCACTATTTAATTGAAGGGAGTTCACAGAAGGTTCTCTAGGATGTTCTCCGGTATGGAGGGATTTTCTTATAAGCAAAGGTTAAACAGGTTGGGACTGTACTCATTGGAGTTTAGAAGAAAGAGAAGTGATCTCATTGAAACATGTCGGATTCTTAAAGAAATTGACAAGAGAAATGCTGAGAGGGTATTTCCCCTCATGGGAGAGTCTAGGGCTGGAGGGTATAGTCTCAGAATAAAGAGGTACTAATTTAGGACTGAGATGAGGAGGAATTTCTTCTTGTGTTCTGAGGAAGGGTCACCAGACCCAAAACGTTAACTCTGTTTTTTCCTTCACAGATGCTGCCAGACCTGCTGAGCTTTTCCAGCAACTCCTGTTTTTGTGCAGGAATTTCTTCTCTGTGGGTTATGAGTCTTTGGAAAACTTTGCCACAGAGAGCTGTGGGCCACTGTCCTTGTCTGTATTTAAGGCTGAGTCTTGATTGGTTGAGGAAAATGTCGGAATGTGATGTGATGAATGTTGGATCATCCATAATCTTATTGAATGGTGGAATAGGCTAGAGGGGCTATCTGGCCTTCTACTGTTCTCATTCTTATGTCCTTATGTCTGCTGGAGATCAGAGCTGTGAAGGAGAAGGCCTCAGCTGGTGGGGATGAGAGGCTGGAGTTAAGCATTGGGGAAGGGGGAGGCTGATGATGGGGCTCTGTGAAAGTCAAGGTCTTTATTGAGGAGGGAGAGGGGAAAGATCCTCTTGTTCCTGGTCCAGACGGGATGGTGAAATGTCCATTAACCTCATGGAGATCTTGCTTTTCTTTCACCACCCGGGCTTTCAGGAGCTGTGTTTCTGATCACAAGGTGGTAATCTTGTCATGAACATATTAATAAAGGGTGCAGAGCAGATTCCTTGTGTATCTTCATATCACTTGGCATAACTGAGATAGTGACCACAGTGCAGATGTAATTTCTGTCTGCAGGCTTCTTTATTCTGCTCTGGGATATGTGTGTGTCACTGACAAGGCCAGCATTTGTTGTCAATCTCCAATTACTCTTAAACTTGCTAAGTTATTTCAGCAGACAGTGAAGAGTAACTGCATTGCAGTGGGTGTGGAGTCACAGGTAGACCAGACCAGGTAAGGATGGCAGATTTCCCCCCTCAGGGGCATTCTTGAACCCAATGAGTTTTCACATCAACTCATGATAGCTTCGTAGTCACCAATTTCAGATTTATTCAGCCAGTTCTAGCCACTGGTGGCACCTGAACCCATGACCCTAGGGGTAGCCTGGGTCTTTGGATCACAAACCCAATGATGTGACCGCTAGCTGCCCCTTTAACGTCTTCCTCCCCGGAAACTTCCTGCCAGGCAGTGACAGCGGTTCACACGTGTTCCATATGGAAGCCAACGTGTGCTGTGTCTGCGAGACAAACGGCAACGAGAACCTGTGTCTCCACAACCTTTGCAGCATTGAAGTAAAATCATCACAATGTTTGAGCTGCCTCCTGCAGTTCTTGTCACCTTGCCTGATGTAAGTTATACACAGTACCACCTATTGTTCCCAGGAGTTGGCAGTTATTTTCTCCAGGGGATCTTTTAGAAAGTGAAATGGTTGCAAAGTCATAAAGGTGTGGCAGAGCTTATTACGTGATGGAAGTTTAGAACAGAAGTCCTAAGGTAGATTGTGCCATTGGAAGGAAGGGTCAGTGTCACGCAGGTGTGCTGGGAATCATTCCCCGTTTCTGTTACTTCTCAGACATCTTGGTTCCATTCCCTTTTTAAAGAATCAGTTTTATTATTTAGACTACACATTGTTGCTCCTCAGAAGAATGGGTTTTTATTTTAGGGTATGCACCCTGTTCTCTTGCTGTGAATTTAACCTGAGCACTGCTGGAGGGTGGTACAAAGCTAAGTGAACATCTAGGGTGGGAGTTCTGAAGATCTTCAAAAATGCAGCCTGGCTGAATTGTTTTGGAGAACAGTGCAGTGAAGAGAATGCGAGGTTTGGCTGAAAGGAAATTAATTGCCTTCTGAATATTCCTGATTGTGCCATGTAGGAGACTGACTGGGCTTGATCTGTATTTCTTAGCATTAAGAAGACTGGGAGATGGTCTCGTTGAAATGCATAATGGGATAAAATTGTTCACAGCAGCACTATACAACCTCTATCAATTCCCCAGGCAGGTTTAGGATGAGAATCCCTACAGTGTGGAAACAGGCACTTTGGCCCAACGAGTCCACACCAAACCTCAGAACATCCCACCCAGACCCATCCCCCTATAATCCGCCTAATCTACACCTCCCTGAACACTACGGGCAATTTAGCATGGCCAGTCCACCTACGCTGCACATCTTTGGACTGTGGGAGGAAACCGGAGCACCCGGAGGAAATCCACATGGACACAGGGAGAATGTACAAACTCCACGCAGACAGTTGCCTGATGCTGGAATCGACCCTGGGTCCCTGGTGCTTTGAGGCAGCAGAGCTAACCACTGAGCCACCGTGCTGCCCCACATATAAGGGTCACCAGCCAGTGAAGTGCTGTTCAGTGATCTTGAAGAATTTATTGGACAAACAAATTTTCCCTCTTTAAAATTCTTAACAGACTTGACAAGGCAATTGTCTGAGGATGTTTCCCTGCCTGGCAGCGAGTGCATTCAGGAGTTGCAGTCTCAGGAGAAGAGATTGACCATTTAGCACAGAGCTGAGGCTTGTGAAGCTTTGGAATTCTCTACCCCAGGATATTGTAAATGCTGATTTCTGGGATGCAGTGGGTGGGTATTCACCAGTGTCTCTTGCTGGTATTACCCTGAGCTAATTATTGGGAAGGATGCTGATGTCACATCTTAGACAGATGATAGGTTTCATCTCAATTAAATATATTTATTCCAAACAAACACAGAGAAAACTAGAGAAACTCAGCAGGTCTGGCAGCATCTGTGGAGAGAAAAACAGAGATAACATCTCAGAGTCCAGTCTGACCCTTCCTTGGAGCTGCAGTTCAGTAGAACTGACCACTTTTCAGCAATTCTGAAGAGTCACACTGGACCTGAAACGTTAACTCTGTTGCTGTCCCCACAGATGTTGCCAGACCTGCTGAGTTTCTGCAACTTTCTCTGCTTATTTCAATTTTCTGGCATCTTTAGTGTGTTGCATTTTATTCTGGTTAATTTCCTATTACTTAGTAGCTATTTTCCTTTCATCTCAAATACACAATGGTCTTCATGAGACATCAAGCACAACCTCAGAAGATGTACATGTTATGACTTTAGCTATGTGTTGTCACCATGAAGAACAGTTTCCCAGAAACTGGTTCACTTCTCTCCTGATGTCGATTAAGACTTTCAGTTACTCACTGCATTATCCAATATGCATGATGATGTGTTAGTGAATACAGTCAAGACAGAGATCAGTAAATGTTTGGATACCAACTGGATATAGGAATTCAGGGGATGGGGCAGGAATGTTGAGCTGAGTAATGCTGTCCACTATTTTATCCAATAGCAGAGCAGGCGAGAGGGGATCGAACAGCCCAGCCATGCTTCCCATGTGTTGTATTCTGTTGTAATGAAGGTGAGAAAAGATTGCAACAAACTGTACAGGGCCTTGATCAGATGATGTCTTAAAGATATTTTCCTGATCGGTCTGTTTAGAAATGTAATGACATATCTGGAGCAGGTGGGACTTGAACCCGGATCTCCTGGCTCGGAGGTAGAAACACTACCATTCTCCACCAGAACCCTTAAACACTGAAATGGAAATGCCCCCTTATTAAAATCACATCTTGTATATTGTGCTAAATTGTTAAAGATTTGAGTTATGTCAAAAGACAGGAGAAAAGGGAGCATTTCTACATCTGTGAGGTACATTAAGGAGTGAAGTGAGACTAAGGAGTGAAAAGGGTATATCTGAAATATTACTGTAATTACAGTGAAAAGTTAAAGCAAAATGCAATTTGAAACAAACAGTAGACAAACTAGGGCCTGATCTCAGTGAATCCTTATTCACAGACGATGGATTTCCTGATAGAGTAGCACAGGTAGAAACTCTGGAACCATTCAAGAACCAGGTAGATGCTGCAATAGGGGGACATCAAGAATTTTGAGACAAATCATTGAGGATGGGCTGAATGGTCACCTTCATGTTTAACTGTTGAATGACTAGGTCTTATTGATGTCTTGAGTCAATGTACACACTACAATATGAATCGGAAAAGGCTCTAGAGGGATACAAGTTTGGCAGTAAGGAGCTGAAGAAAAGGCTTAGGAGATCTATAAGGAGGCATGAGAAAAACTTGGAGATAGGATCAAGGAAAACTCCAAGGCTTATTACATGTACATGAGGAATAGGAGAATGACCAGAGAAAGGGTAGGGCCGATCAAGGATTGTAAATCGAATTTGTGCACGGAGCCTAAAGAGATAGGAGAGGTCCTTAATTATTACTTTTCTTTTGTATTCGTAACCGAGAGGGACCTATTTGTAGGGGAGGACAGTGTGAAACAGGCTGGTAGGCTGGAGGAGGTGGATATTAGTAAGGAAGATGTACTAGGAACTTGAAGATAGATAAGCCCCTGGGCCTGATGGGATTGTCCAAGGATTCCAAGGGAAGTGAGGGAAGAGATTGCAGGGCCTTGGGCGATGATCTTTTCGTCCTCACTGTCCACGGGTATAGTACCGGAAGATTGGATAGAGGCAAACGTCATTCCCTTCTTCAAAAAAGGGAATAGGGATAACCCCGGAAATTACAGGCCAGTTAGTCTTATGTCAGTGGTGGGCAAATTATTGGAAAGAGCTCTGAGAGATAGGATTTATGATCGCTTGGATAGGCCTGGTTTGATATGTGATAGTCATCATGGATTTGCAAGAGTAGATCATGCCTTTCAAATCTTATTGAATTCTTTGAAGGGGTGACCAAATACATGAATGTGGTATACGTGAATTTAAGTAAGGCGTTTGATAAGTTTCCCCATGGTAGGCTCATACAGAAAGTAAGGAGGCATGGGATAGGGAGAAATGTGACAGATCGGATTCAATATTGGCTGAAGCTTGGGAGACAAAGGATGGTTGTGGATGGAAAATATTCAACACGGTGCTCAGTTTCCAGTGGTGTACCACAAGGATCTGTTCTGGGTCCTTTTCTATTTGTGATTTTTGTAAATGATTTGGACGTAGGAGTGGAAGGGTGGATTAGTAGGTTCGCGGATGATACGAAGGTGGGTCAAGTTGTGGATAGTGCGGAGGGCTGTTCTAGGTTACAAAGGGACATTGATAGGATTCAGATCTGGGCTGAGAAGTGGCAGATGGAGTTTAACCCTGAAAAGTGTGAGGAGATTCATTTTGGAATGACAAATTTGAAAGTAGAATACAGGGTTAACGGAAAGATTCTTGGCAGTGTGGAGGAGCAGAGGGATCTTGGGGTTCATGTCCACAGTTCCCTGAAAGCTGCCACCCAGGTAGATAGAGTTGTTAAGAAGGCATATGGTGTGTTAGCTTTCATGAATAGAGGGGTTGAGTTCAAGAGCCATGAAGTTATACACCAGCTGTACAAAAGCTTGGTTTGGCCACATCTGGAGTGTTGTATCCAGTTCTGGTCGCCTCATTACAGGAAAGATGTGGAAGTGTTGGAAAAGGTGCAGAGGAGATTTACCAGGATATTGCCTGGAATGGAGGGAGAGTCTTACGAGGAAAGGTTGAGAGAGCTGGGGCTTTTCTCTTTAGAACGATGAAGGATGAGAGGTGACTTGATAGAAGCGTACAAAATGATCAGAGGTATAGATAGAGTGGACAGCCAGAGACTTCTTCCTAGAGTGGAGGTAGCTATTATGGGGGGGGCATAGTTTTAAAGTGAGTGGAGGTAGATATGGGGAGATGTCAGAAGTAGGTTCTTTACTCAGCGTGGTGGGGGCGTGGAATGCATTGCCGGAGAGGGGAGTGGAGTTGGCCTCATTAGGGGCATTTATGCGGCTATGAGAGGCATATGGATGATAGTGATAATGGGAACTGCAGATGCTGGAGAATCCAAGATAATAAAATGTGAGGCTGGATGAACACAGCAGGCCCAGCAGCATCTCAGGAGCACCAGAGCTCCTGAGATGCGGCTGGGCCTGCTGTGTTCATCCAGCCTCACATTTTATCATATGGATGATAGTATGACATGTAGGGGTGGAGGTTAGATCATCCTTAGGCTTAGGGTAAAAGTTTGGCACAACATCATGGGCCGAAGGGTCTGTACTGTGCTGTACCGGTCTATGTTCTGTGTTCTAATACAACCAGGCCCTATGTCTGAATTTGAAAATGTTTAAAAAGGTCAGTGTATTTACAGGGAAGCTAGGCTTTCAAATTTCCAGAATCTCTCACATTGAGGAAGTGACTGATTTCCAGTTACTGAGAAAGCACTGGGTCAGTGTTTGCATCTTGTGGACTGTGCCATTTCGTTAGGTCAGCAGAAGGAAGAATCATCAGGAAAGTTGAGAGAGGTTGTAAGAACAGCTTTGACAATCTGTTCAGATCGACGAGTCAGATGGTTTTCCACGTGTATCCATTTGTCTTGTGATCTACATCTTTTACACAAACAAAATAAGAAGGATTTGCATTTACATTGTGCCTTTCGTAACTAACCATAGGGTTAGTTGGCGTGGCTCAAGGCCAATGGCATGGGTTCAGTCCCTGTACCAGCTGAGATCCTTGAAGATTTGCATCCTCCCCCTTACCCTGTCCTTGTGGATTACTGTCCCTCATGTCACACACAACTAATTCTCTTGTTCGCTCGCTCGCGCGCTCTCTCTCTCTCTCTCTCTCTCTCTCTCTCTCTCTCTGTTTCTCTCCCATGACCCCAGGATATCCCTGAATGCTTTACAGCCAATAGAGTGCATTGTTAAGTGTAGTCACTGTTGTAATATTGTAAATATGACACCAGTTTGTTCAAAGGAATCTCCCTCAATCAGATATACGATAACCAGGTAAAGCTTTTTTGTCAGGAATGTTGGTTGCAAAGTAAATATTGGCCAGGACACTAGGGACCTGGAGCCCTGGGTCACATGGCTACACACTCCTTCCCCCTCCACATTCCAAATATCAAGTAGGAACAAGCCTGAACAGAATGTGCTCAGAGAGAGTATGACCTGCAGATGTTGGAGAATCTGAGATAACAAGGTGTGGAGCTGGATGAACACAGCAGGCCAAGCAGCATCAGAGGAGCAGGAAGGCTGACGTTTCAGGCCTAGACTCTTCTTCAGAAATGGGAGAGGGGAAGGGGGTTCTGAAATAAATAGGGTGGGGAGGAGACAGGTCAAAAAGGTGGGGATGGAGCCAGTGAAGGTGAGTGTAGGTGGGGAGTTAGGGAGAGGATGGACAGGTCAAGGGGGCAGGATGAGGCTAGTAGGTAGGAGATGGGGGTGGGGCCTGAGGTGGGACGAGGGGATAGGTGGGAGGAATGGTTTTGGGATGCAGTGGGGGGAGGGGAGATTTTGAAGCTTGTGAAGTCCACATTGATACCATTGGGCTGCAGGGTTCCCAAGCGGAATATGAGTTGCTGTTCCTGCAACCTTTGGGTGGCATCATTGTGGCACTGCAGGAGGCCCATGTTGGACATGTCATCTGAGGAATGAGAGGGGGAGTTGAAATGGTTCGCGACTGGGAGGTGCAGTTGTTTAGTGCAGACCGAGCGTAGGTGTTCCGCAAAGCTGCTTTGTTCCTATGCTATATAATACCTTCAGTAAATCTCTTTGCATTGCTCTTCTCCTCTGAGGTTCCATCTTTAAATGCACTTATACCTCTCCTGTTCAGAATCACTTCTTTGTCAAATTAAGCTCCTATGAACCTCCTCGGATGGTTTTCTACCAACTGTGTGAAACTAAACAGGGATTGTATGTATAGAGCACGGTGCCAATGTCATTCTGATTTCCATTACCAAGCTGTGCATTGTTGAAGATCCAATGGGTTAGTTGTGAGTTGTTATGTGATATCAGGTTTCTCTCCTGGTAATTCTGTCTAAATTGTGCTGCAACATAGCAAGCTCGCTGGTGTGATCTATTGTATTATTGTGAGGGTTATTTATTATTCAGCATGAGCTGATTTTATTATGTGGCTTTAAGAGGTGTCAAATTTGTTTTTTTTTACTCTACTGATGACATCACAATCTCAGCTGTTACCAAAAATCGTCAATGAGGATTGCCTCCAACCTGATGGTGCTAACTGCATCATTCCATCCTTTCCTGTTTTTCTTAGGGTCAAGGTCAGCGTTTGGTCTCCGTCTCTAATCGCTCTTGAATTACGTGCCTTGCTATTATTGCAGACGACAGTTAAGAGCCATCCACATTTCTGTTGTTCTGGAGCCGCATGTAGATCAGACTGGGAAAGGATGGCAGATTTCCCCTTCCTAAAGGACATCAGTGAACCAGATGGGTTTTTATGACATTTAATTGATCCGTGGTCACAACCCCTCACTTTTCTTTAATGAAAGTAGGAACAAGTTGTGTCATTTGTCCCATCCATTCCAGAAAATCTTGGCTGATTTTTTCTTCAAACTTAACGCCACGCTCCCACTCTTCTCCATGACCCTTGACGCATTTAGTGTCTGAAAATCTAGATGTTTTATTCTTAAATATATTAGTGACTTGGTCAAGCCTTATGAAGTGAAAATTTCATAGGTTCACCACTCTCTTGAAGTAATTTCTGCTCATCTCAATCCAAAATGGCCTACCATGCAACTTGAGACTGTGACCCCCTTACTCTGGAACTGCCCCTCAACAACTCCCCATTTCCCCACCCCCAACCAAAGGAAAACATCTGTCCTGCACCCAGTCTAACCCCAACAAGCCCCCTCTGAAGTTCAATGAAGTCCCCACAAACCCTGGTGAATACACACCCCATCAGCCCGATCTCTCCAAATACAACAAGTGTGTCATCCAAGGAATCAGCCTGTGACCCTTCATTGCTCTCTCTCTCCCTTGTAATTATATCTTTTCTTCGGGAGAGAGAACTGCACCACACTCAGTATTCCAAATTGGGATTGCCACGGTTCCGTGCAGATGCAAAAAGGCTTTGTTGCTCCTGTACTCCAATCCTCTTGCAATAAACGTAGAAACATAGAAAATAGGTGCAGGAGTAGGCCATTCTGCCCTTCGAGACTGCACCAACATTCAATATGATGATGGCTGACCATGCAATCTCAGTTTTCTCAGAAATGTCCCATTTTCTCCCCATACTCCTTCATCGCTTTAGCTGCAAGGGCAAGTCCAGCTTCCCCTTGAATATATCTGCCTCATGCGTTGTAACTCCAAACTTTTAACGTCAAACTTCACTGTCTTATACCCTCGTGCTCAATGACCCACATTGGCTTCCAGCCGAACAATATCTTGACTTTAAAATTCTCATCCTTGTTTCCAAACTGCTCCATGGATCACTCCTTCCGCTCTCTGCCATTTTCTCCCATTGCACAACGCTCAGGTATCTGTGCACACTTAATTCTGAATGTCTAAACATCCCAACTTTAATTACTACACATTTGGTGGATGTGCCTTTTTATCTGAACCACAAACTCTGGGATTCCCTCCCTGAACCTCTTCATCTGTCTAGCTCACTTTTCTGCTTTAAGATGATCCTCAAAATCTTTTGTTTTAGTCATTTACGAGATGAGGGCATCGCTGGCTAAGCCAACATTTATTGCCCATCTCTAATTGCCCAGATGATAGTATAGAGTCAACCACATTGCTGTGGGCCCGGAGTCACATGTAGGCCAGGTGAGGATGGCAGTTTCCTTCCCTAAAGGTCATTAGTGAACTAGATGGACTTTTCTGACAATTGGAAATGGTTTCATGGTCACCATTCGACTCTTAATTCCAGATTTTTATTGAATTCAAATTACATGGTAAGATTCAAACCTGTGCCCCAGAACTTTACCTGGGTCTCTGGATTAACAGTCTAGTGATAATACCATTGTACTATCTCCTACCAATTGGTCATCTGACTTATTATTCCCTTATAGCATGATATCATGTTTGTTTTACTACAGTGCGATGTAGCTCCTTGGATGCTGTATTACATTAAAGGTGCTATATGAATGTACAATATTGTTATTGATAAAGAGATACACTGTGAGTTGTAAATCTCTGGAATTGACCTCGCGCTGTGTGCCACCAGACAGCATCTCATCCTCCTCATTATATTTAACTGTCCACCGGATCCGTAGATGAATTACACGTTAAACTCACTGCAGAAAGTTAGGGCCCTTACACAACAGCCCAGATATAATCATCTCAATGTGCTAACTGATAATGTCCGCCAATCAACTGTTCCAGGGGAGATGATGAAAATTGTTTAAAATGACAAATCTCAATCCTCTAGGTGGTGAGCTCTTCCAGACTTAAAAATATTTTAAATTTGAAATAATATTTGTTTTTGTTCTTCCTTCCTGCTTCCCTTTTTTTAAACCTCTCTCTATTTCTTTCTTGACCTGATTGAGACAACTCACCTTATTTTCTTTGTGTGTTGAAGTTACGTCAGTTGAGCTGGACAGACTTCTGGTCCTTCCATTCGCGAGGTGACCTGATGCCTTGTTTGCTCTCACGCTGCCACATTCTGTGCAAAAGCTCACCACTCTCACTCGCAACAAGTTGTGATGTCTATTTTTCGAGTTGAAGGGGGCTGGAAGAATTCTAAAGGGAGGGGGTACATGATGACCAGTTCCCAACAAGGTCTGGCTTGTTGAAGTCAAACAGTTCGAGTCACTGGACAGTGTCTCCAAATTTTGAATCTATGGATGTGCAGTAATGACAATAGTTAGCATTGAAGGCACCTTGACTGAGATTGTTTATCAAAGAGAATTCTATGGATTGAAACACAGAATGCTTTGTTTCCTTTTAAAAGTTGGGTTCTATTAATAAGACTCCACCTGTTTATATTTGGAATATTATTTCTTTTTAAAATGGAGTCTTTCTGGCTTAAATAAAACCTTGCCCTTCAATATTGACAATATTCAATGTCATCACTAGGCCGTTGACCCTCTCTGATATTGATCCACCACCTAGACAGTACATTTCTGTTTATCTCCTTTCCAGCAAGGTGTTCTACAGCAGTTTTCTGTCTGCTACAAGTGACCCCCGATCTTTGCGCCATTTGGGGCAAGTTAAAATGGAGAGTAAAATTACCTTTTTGGAAGCCACAAAGGTGAATTTGGATAAAAGTTGGTAGTTCCACAAGCATGCAGTATGCTCTGTGCAAGGTTTGCTTTTGGCCTCAGAAGTTGGGACAAATGAGTCGATGTAATGTCACATCTGTATCGATGGTCGTTTGTCAATCTCATTATGAAGGTAATTGAGTTGGAAAGCAGCATTGAAAAAACTTCCCTAGAGTTAATAACTATTGGATGGACTCCCTGGCAGAACACCACTCAATATTAAGACAAACGAATTGTACATTAAGGAATTAGCACAGCATCAAGTTGTAGGGTGGGCCAGCGAGGGGCAGCTACAGCTGGAACCATCGACCATTAGGCCATGTGCTGGAAAACAGGATTAGTATGGATAGGTTGGTGCAGACCTGATAGGCCCAAGGACCTCTTCTGTGCTTTATAAATCTACAACCTTTGGCCAGGCTCTGTGCTATTCCCAATTGCAACAACTTTATTTTTATTCCTTCACGGGATGAGGGCATCACTGACCAGGCAGCATTTATTGCCCATTGCTAATTGCCCAGAGGGCAGTTCAGCATCAACCACATCGCTGTGGGTCTGGAGTCACATGTAGGCCAGACCAGGTAAGGATGGCAGTTTCCTTCCATAAAGGACATGAGTGAACCAGATGGGTTTTTCCCTGATAATTGACAATGGATTCACAGTCATCATTAGATTCTTAATTCCAGATACTTCTATTGAATTCAAATTCCACCATCTGCTGTGACAGGATTCGAACCTGGCCCACTGAGTGTTATCTGGGTCTCTGGATTAATAGTGTAGCGATAATACCACTAGGCCATCACCTCCCACTGCCCAACCTTTTGAATACAGAGCATGTAAAAGAGCAGATACTGGCTCTCAGCTTAGATACAGGGAGAGCAAAAGGAATGAGGTGGGGTTTCTTTACTCCACTTAGGAGAATGAGTGGATCTGTTTCCTGTGAATGGGGTACTGCCACCAAGTGAAAATATTTGATTGCAACTCCCTGCAAACCCCAAACCCCACAGCCCCACCCCCCATTATCTGTCATCTCTGATTTTGTAATTTGCTTTGAAAGTTTTGCCTTTATTATCTCCCTGCTTTGTAATGGACTCTTCCAACACTATTACCTCCAATGGTACTCTTGGTCTCCTCCCAATCAGGAAATACTGACAGGAGCAAAATCTTGTCACCATTCTGAGAGCTTGGAGCTGATGATGGTCCATCCTCCAAGGCACGTCTTAAAGGAATATGTCATTTCTTTACTTCCCCAAAAAATACCCTGCAAGATCCCACAATTCTTCTTTGTTTCTTGCTCATTGCTCTCCTCATCCCCTGGAAATCACTCAATCGTTTTTGGAATACAGGCACTCCCAAAAAAAATACACGTTCCTGTTCTTGTATTATGAGTTTAGTGGTGAAGTTGTGACCAGAAGATGTAGTTATGCATTTAACAATGTGCAATGGGCGCACACACGTTTATACATACACGGTTATATGCACACACTTTCTCAATGTTGTGGAATACTTTCTAGGGAGCGAAGTAAGGACAGTCTGCTTTAAGATGCTATCATTAACTTGGGTTCCCATCTGTATCAGTAGATCCAAGGCTTTAGAAATGTAATACAGTGTAACTGTTTCTGTGGTCGGAGCAAATTACTGCAGATTCTGGAATCTGTACTGAAAACAAAAGATGCCAGAAATCGCATGGGTCAGGCAGCATCCATAGAGAGAGAGGATAATAATGTTCAAGCCTGGATAACTCTTCCTCATGGCCCTGTTACTGTTTCCTGATTTGCTGCTGCGGGGAATTTGCTGACGTTGCATTTTGAGTGCCACAGCTGTGGGTCAGACACTGGAACGGTTCAGTCTTTCAGGTGGGACCCGATGAGGTGGGGGGGTCGGTGGGGAGGGACGCATTGGTGAAGGGACTTTCTTTCTGGGACCTTGCTGGAAATTTGAATTTCCGCAGTCCCAACTTCAGGTCCTATCAACGCTGACAGGGAACGCCACAGGCTCACCCCAAACATTCCTCGAACATGCACCTGTACAGCATGTTGGTGAATTAGTCAGACTAGGACTAGGCTCTGGTATTGGCTCGTTGGTGCAGTCACGCTGGAGCCATTGTTGTCACTTTACCCTGTCACCCTCGGGTGCTTCCTGCAGAGTAGAATCACACCACTCACAATATAAACAGGCTGAGACAGAATAGATTAACAGCCATGTTAAAACTTAAATAGGATTGAAGCTTTAAGCATTCGGTAATATCACCAGTATGCATAACCAGACCAAGTTACAATACTCCTGACACTGCTGATCTGGGAAATTTATCCAAAAGTACACACAAGTATGTTTTATTAATTAAACATGGGGCAAATAGGATTCTGAGAGTGAAAGTGGCTGTCTCAGTTTTACTGCAGAAATGGTACTGCAGCCTGTGGAGGATTGGAGGATGTGCAGCCATACATCAAATTACATCCCAGAAAGCTTCAGTCTATAATTCTATGTGTGTCTGTCTGTCTGTCTGTCTGTCTGTGTGTGCGCGTGCCTGTGGATGAACAACGGAGCTTTCTGCAGAATCTGTGCTCCTGCACTTGCTCGGGAGCATGATCAATAATCACTGGCACTTTCAGAATCCTAAATCCGGAACAAAATACAGGATATTTCAACTCTGCAACGTCTCATGTCTGTGCTGCCCAACATTAAACACAAGTCACTCATTTCTGAAGAAGGGTCCTGACCCGAAACGTCAAGCTTTCCTACTCCTCTGCTGCTTGGCCTGCTGTGTTCATCCAGCTGTACACCTTGTTATCTCACTCTTTGAAAGATGACTGTGATTTTTGTCTTAAGGGAGTCCTATTTTAAACTGGACAGTGTCCCATTGAGACAATACCCTGGGCTCTGCATGGCCAGAGAGGCACAGAGAACAATGTATTGGAGAAAGAGGCTGTTAGAAATGTTTCAGTAAAAAATGAGAACACATACTAATGCTATGATGCTTATGTCAGCAATCTGAGAGGTTCTGAGGATACAGGATGGAAGAGTACGTGCTACAGAGATTAGTTCAAGAGTTTGTTCGAATTCCTGAGTGTCACACAACGGCCACTCTTTTTAAAGCAGAGAGAACCTGAGGCAGCGCAGTCAGTGGAGACGGTATATTCTAAAGAAAGACTCTGTCTGTCTCTGTGTCTTCTCTCTCTTCTCTCTGTCTCTCTCTCTCTTTCTCTCTGCACTGCAAATTCAAACCCCAGAGTCTCAACACGCATGGTAGCCTGTGGTATAGGCAAGAGAATCCATGAAACAGATTGAACTGTAAACAGTGGGAGCAGTGTTGCAGTTAAACCACATACTATCTCTGAAAGGGCTATCAAAATTAGTCCCACTCCCCTGCTGTCTTCCCAGAGCCCTCGTAGTTTATTTTCCTATTCAAGTGTAGAATCTAATTCCTTTTGAAGGTCACTAATGAAGCCTGTGACTGTTCTTACCTGCCTTGTGAAAGATGGAAGTGAATGGTTAGAAAAATGATTGTCCCACAGCTGGGCTGTGAACTGATTGCTCCAAATCACTGTAATGAGAAACACTTGAGGGAGAATGTTTGTTCCATTTGGATTTGATTGTCATGTACAGTGAAATAACTCCACAAAGGCTGGTATCCTGTCACCAAGTCACCCTGTATTTACACACAGTGCACAGTACATAATACTGACCCAGCTAGCACAGAGCTGGCTCCTACAGTGAGCTGAACCCCTGACTGTCCTGTTTATATCTGTCAGCCTGGGCTCCCTCAGTTGACCAGGTAAACAGCCCCAGAAAGGGAAGCCATATTCTATGAGGTCCACCTGGCTCACCGCGTTACAATCAATACACACCTTATAACTGCAGTCCAGGCCCAGCAGCATTAACATCTGCAACATTATTCACAGAAGAAAACTGTAGGATTGCCAACCTGCATGCTCAGGGACTGCAGCTAGTCCCAAGCTGACGTTGGTTGTGAGCTGGGATTTGAACTGTGTTCATGGTGACCTTAGTCACAGGCAGAAATCAGTTGTGGGCTTGCATCACTTGGAGACTGGTGTGTGTTGAGAGCGTTAGACGTGACCTGGCTTTAGTCGCAGGTCATGATCCTGCTCAACTGCACATGTGCATAGCCATGCAAGAACATTGCACGCCCCTGTTCTGGGTTCAACATTGTACAGACGCACAGGAAAGAAACCATAAATGGTTCAGCCATCTTTGCCTGATCTGGCCTACATGTGACTCCAGTCCCACAGCAATATAGTTGGCTGGTAACTGCCCTCTGAAGTCAATTCGACTCTTCACGGATATTTGCCCTGACAGTCTCATGGACGGGAAGTAAATTCTACCTGCAATGACCACATCCTGTGGATAAATAGTTAAAAAACCAGGACCTGATCAGGTGTACCCTAGAACTCTGAAAAATGTCTGTATTACAGAGGAGGTGGCGCTGGACATTTTAAAATGCATAAAGGTGGATAAATCACTTAGACCTGATCACATGTACACTGAAACTATGTGGGCAAGTTATTGGAGGGAATCCTGACAGAGTGGATTTACATGTATTTGGAAAGGCAAGGACTGATTAGGGATAGTCAACATGATTCTGTGCATGGGAAATCATGTCTCACTAACTTAACAGCTTTTTGAAGAAGAAGACTGATCGGGGAAGAGATATTCTGTATGGACTTCAGTAAGGTGTTTGACAAGGTTCTTCATGGTAGACTGGTTAGCAAGGTTAGAATGGAATGCAGGGAGAAGTAGCCATTTGGATACAGAACTGGCTCAAAAGTAGAAGATAGAGGTGGTGGTGGAGGGTTGTTTTTCAGACTGGAGGCCTGTGACCAGTGGTGTGCTATGAGGATCGATGCTGGTTCTGCTGCTTTTCATCATTTATGTAAATGGCTTGGATGTGAACACAGCGGGTATGGTTTGTACGTTTGCAGATGACACCAACATTGGAGATGTAGTGGACAGCGAAGAAAGTTACCTCAGTACAATGAGATCTTAATGAGATGGGTCAATGGTCCAAGGAGTGATAGCTGAAGTTTACTTTAGATAAATGTGAAGTGTTGCATTTTAGAATGGCAAACCAGGGTAGGACTGATATATTTAATGATAAGTCCTGGGGAGTTTAACTAAACAAAGAGACCTTGGAGTACAGTTTCATAGTTCCTTGAAAGT
This sequence comes from Stegostoma tigrinum, assembly GCF_030684315.1. NCBI lineage: Eukaryota > Metazoa > Chordata > Chondrichthyes > Orectolobiformes > Stegostomatidae > Stegostoma > Stegostoma tigrinum. Next base: position 6,317,754 of record NC_081384.1, on the reverse strand, counting down.
GGAGCTGCAGGTAGATAGGATAGTGAGGAAGGCATTTGGTATGTTTTCCTTTATTGGTCAGTCAGTTGAGTATAAGAGTTGGGAGGTCATGTTGCATCTTTTGGAATACTACGGGCTATTCTCGTCTCCCTGTTAAAGGAAGGATAGTGTGAAATTTGAAAGGGCTCAGAAAAAGATATACAAAGATGTTGCCAGGGTTGGAGGATTTAAGCTATAGGGAGAGGCTGAATAGAATTGACTGGGGCTATTTTCCCTGGAGCGTCTTAGGTTCAGGGGTGACCTTAGAGGTTTATAAAATCATGAGGGGCGTGGATAGGGTGAATAGACAAGGTCTTTTCCCTGGGGCGGGGGAGTCCAAAACTGGAGGCCATAGGCTTAAGATGAGAAGAGAAAGATTTAAAAGGGAGATGAGGGGTGATTTTTTTTCCCCCCCTGCACAGAGGTTGGTGCGTGTATGGAATGAGCTGCCAGAGGAATTGATGGAGGCTGGTACAATTACAACATTTAAAACCCATCTCAATGGGTATATGAATGAGAAGGGTTGAGAGGGGTATGGACCAAATGCTGGAAAATGGGACTAGATTAATTTAGGATATCTGGTTGGTAGTGACAAGTTGGACGGAAGGGTCTGTTTCTGTGCTGTATATCTCTGTGACTTTGTCAGCAACGTTGCTGCATCCTTTAAGTCACTGCTTTGCAGAGTTCCTGACCACGCCCTGAATCATACATGCAAATATGAAACTTTCTACTCTAACATCCAGAATTAACAGAGGTAAATGTGGACAACAAAAACTTTGGTTGTAATCAAAGGACAGATATTATGAATTTTTCAGGAACCCACCCACCGTTAGAGCTTCAAACCTCATTATAACTTTGATAGCTTCACATGGAATATAAAACCTTCACTTTCAAAGGTGTAGCTTCTGAATTTCCTCAAAGTTGCTCTGACTTGGTCTACCTCAATAACTGCATGCTGGTAATTCAATTCTCTCCTTCTTAAACCTAGTTCCCCATATTTCTTTGAATTGCTCACAAATATCTAACTATCAGAGGAATTTCAGCTTCCTACTAAACAGCTAGCTTCACTGAGCTAGTGCTGCCTTGAATTTCTCAGAGCTACCAGGTCTAGCTAGCTGGTCAGGCTATACGTCGATGTCTCGACATGGCCTGGTGCCAGTTCCTCAGCCATGCCACTACAAATAACTACCCACCTCCTCGCTGCCCAATCTCTTCTCCTGAGACTGCATTGAGCTTCACAAGGGGGACATCAGATTGCTCAGATGGGCATGAAATATCCCACAAATTCCTTGTGATGAGTAGGAAGAGAGTTATTCCCAGTGCCTTGGCTGCCCGTTCTCCCTCACCCAATAGCACCTGAGCAGATATCTGGCTATTTGTGACATTGCTGTTTGCAATAGCTTATTCCGGGCCAGATTGGTTGCCATGTTTCCTGCGTTAAAACAGTAATACTGCATTGGTTGAGGTCTTCAGGACATCCTGAAATCAGGAGTTGCATATTTTTGACTGTGAGTTCTTTCTGTCCTTTGTCTTTTACTGTATCTTTAGTGATTGCTCATTTGGGTTGGTCACTGCCTTTGCCTGTTGACATTGACACTGCTTCAGTCACACACCTGCACTCGGTGAGGCAAGAGTCTGCAGCAGCAGAAAGGCCTCTTTCTAATTTTGGCTTTCATTCCGGTTTCTATGCGAATAGCCTGACACAGACCCACTGAAGGAACAGGGACTATCCACAAACTGGGAGCATGCTTTCCAAGTAAACAATCTTCACCATTTGTTAAATGTTGTGATTACACCTTCACAAAGGGCATTCACACATTAGTTAGAGCACATCGATAGTTATATTGGGAGATCAAATTCATTTCAATGGACCTACGTGAACTTGGAAACAAAATGGAACAACTTTTTGATTTTTTTTCTGTATACTCCTAGGTTTTATCTCACCAAGTCACAAACTTTCCCGAACTACTGCAGACTTTGGAGCTGTGACAAATGATTTGACATGTTCTACTCTTCCTGTCAGATTTCCCCAGTATCTCTTGGTGCTCTCCCTGCTGTAGTCACATTGCACTCTGTTCTAAAGTAAAGGCAAAGTCATTATTGGCCCTCACCAGAGAGTAACAACTGCAGATGAGTTTAACCTGAAAGTCACCACACCTTCAGCAATGGGTGAGGTTGAGAATGGCGACCACGTGGTGACGTCAGACCACATGGGAATTGAACTCCCACTTGTTTGCGATGCAGAGTGATGCCAACCATCCATCCTGCCAACTGAACTAACCAATATATATGCCCGTTCAACAAATGTTCAGATTGTGCCAGACGAGGTAGAAAAACCCCAATGTCAAACTGCCACAATTACTTTACTCAAGTCCTAAAGAGGACAGGAATTGAGCCAGAGAATCCCCATACTTCATGCTAAAGTCTGTGTTTCATGAGGTGTTGGCATGGCAACTAGATATAGTTTGTAAGAGCTATTGAATAATTAAACACCACGGTGCTCCGTGCAGTCACGGAACACTGCCTTCACCTTCCTGCTAGGCTCGAAATGAGGTGAGGCTCACTGTCCAGAGGTACATGTCACAGACATCTGTGGAGACAAAGCCCCGTGTACTTGAATTAGCAGGAATTGTTTTCAAATTAGAGTCTTTGTCTGTACTGCCAAATATTACAACATATTCATCTCGACTCATTAATGAGCATTGTCTCCAGCAGAGAGTATGGTTAATCCTGCCCTGAAATATCATACAAGCCTCTGAGAATTCTGTATTCATTCAACATCGGTGAGAGTGATATCTTCCCACCCTCTTCACTTTCTTTGCCCCACTATCGGAAACTGCCCAACCTCCAAGATCCACATTCTCTCCTTAAACATCTCTTCCCTGAATTAAGACACTCCCAAAAACTACAGCTTCAACCAAGCTTTTTGCATATGTCTCAATGCCCTGTAATGTTGTTCGTTGTGAAATTTTGTCCAGTTATGGTAATTTTATTGCAGTAACGCCAAATAAAATCAAGATATTTAAACACTTGGCATTCTTCACCTGCTTCCTGTTATAGCCATACTGCCTCACACCTTATATCAGTCTGTCATGTGCTGATTTGTTTGCGGTTTGTTTACTTTCACGCAGCAACATGTTATGTTCTGTCTCACATTTACCATGCAGTGTATTTCTAAAAGGCACCTGCATGATAAAATCACTATCATAGCACGTAACCTGAGAATAGAATGATCTTGGTCTCTAACTTAACTCAGGCCACTTGAAGATTGACATGTGGTTGGAAATGGATTGCTGTACGTAATCAAATGGCTTAATACTAGCCCTGGCACAGAAACACCTGTGACTATAACATAACGCAGATACCAGGAGCTCGAATTAACTTCTAGTGGATGAGTCAGTACAACATTACCCAGTTCTTATGTTAAGGGAAGTAAAATCACCAAAGACTCTGAGGACTGCTGTCATTAAAGAGTAAGATGACTGATGGTGAGTTTAACCTGATGGTCAACATGCCTCCGATGAGGAGAGATAGTTTGAGAATACAGGCAAAGTCCACATCGTGGTAACAGATCAATATGTGCACTTTTCTCCTTTATGTGCCATGCTCTTGAATTTACAACAACATACTCCACAAGAGGGTTGATGTTTTACTCATTTTTATTAGTACATCTTGTGCTGGTATTCCTTCATATCACCATTGAATGAACAGTGTGTTTTGGAGCTTTCCATTGGTTTCCCTGACCTCAACCTGTCACCCTATCTCTACAGCCATCTCTGAGAGAACTGTCCTCCAATTTTAGCCTCTTGCATATTTCCCTGCTCTCATTGTTCAAAGACATGCAGCTGTGCCATAAGACCATTATATATAGGAGCAGAAATAGAACATTTGGCCCATTGAGTCTAAACTGCACACCTTGTTATCTCAGATTCTCCAGCATTGGCAGTTTCCACTATCTCAAAGATCATGGAGTCCATTCTTTATAATCATCATGATGTAATCCAGAAACACAAACTCAGAAATCCAGGCTGACATTGGAATTATCAGCAATCCACTTAGGGTGCATTGTCAATCATGACTGAAATGAAACTCAAACCCATTCTCCTGCCTCCTCTCCATAACACTTGACCCCCTCACTAATCAGGAACCTATCTCTTTCTGTCTTGGATACACTCACTGACTTAGCCTCTGCAGCCCTCTGTGGCAATGAGGTCCACAGATTCACCAGCCTGTGGCTGAAGAAATTCCTCCTCATCTCAGTTCCAAAGCCTCAGTTCCTCCTTTCATTTTGAGGCCGTTAGTTCAGGTCTTCATCTCTCCTACTTGTGGAAACATCTTCTCCACATCCACTCCATCTAGGCCTCTCAGTCTTCTGTAAGTTTGAGATTGACAGGCTTTACACTTTGGAACGTGCTCCTTAAACCTTCTCTGTCACCTGTCTTCCTATTTTCAGGTTTCTTGTAAAACGGAGGTAGTAAGGACTGCAGATGTTGGAGAATCTGAGATAACAAGGTGTGGAGCTGGATGAACACAGCAGGCCAAGCAGCATCAGAGGAGCAGGAAAGCTGACATTTCGGGTTGGGACCCTTCTCCAGAAATCATTCCTGAAGAATGGTCCCGACCTGAAACGTTAACCTGCTCCTCTGATTCTGCCTAACCTGCTGCGCTCCTCCAGCCCACACTGTGTGATCTCTATCTTGTAAAACAATCCTCTTTTCTGAGTTTTTGGTCACCTGTTCTAACATCTATTGTTTTGACTCGTTGCCAACCTCTGTCCTCCTGTGAAGTACCTTCGGATGATTCACTATGGAAACAGCACTATATACATACAAGTTGTTTGGTTTGGGTCAAGCTTTATATTTTTAATTCAGCGTGATGTTGATAGAATTCAATAAACTAATGGTTTTTGTGGTAGTTAATGCTGATTTCTTCTGTTGTGGCCACATAAAACCCAGAGGTACAGTCATTTTAATTTATCAGAATTCACTCCTGCCCTGGTTTCCAGAGGCAACATGAGGTCACCCAGCTGCCATTGCTCTGAACTATGACGGGTCCACCTCAGATCACACCACAATATGTTTCTTGATGTTGTGTGGTGTTACCTGATCCCCGATCTTTAAATCAGGTTCATTAAATCTGCATGAAAGGATATATCGAGGTCCTTTACAGTCATTGAAATACTTTCTCTTTGAGGTGTCATGCAGAAATGTGGCAAGTAGCTGTTTAGAGCAAATTCCCACAAACTGCGATGTGGTCTTTGAGATGATTTTTATAATTTTAGGATAAGTATTATGCAGCACACTGAAAATAACATGCCTGCTCTTGTTTGCGGGGTTTTATACCCACCCAGAGAGTACAGGAAAAGTTTAATGTATTGGTCAAAACCTTAAAGAAACCCTTGACAATGCACCCTAAGTGAATTGCTGATAATTCCAATGTCAGCCTGGATTTCTGAGTTTGTGTTTCTGGATTACATCATGATGATTATAAAGAATGGACTCCATGATCTTTGAGATAGTAGAAACTGCCAATGCTGGAGAATCTGAGATAACAAGGTGTGCAGCTGGATGAACACAGCAGGCCAAGCAGCATTGGAGGAGCAGGAAAGCTGACGTTTCAGAAATGAAGAAGAGTCTAGACCCGAAATAATAAAATGTGAGGCTGGATGAACACAGCAGGCCAAGCAGCATCTCAGGAGCACAAAAGCTGACGTTTCGGGCCTGGACCCTTCATCAGAGAGGGGGATGGGGAGAGGGAACTGGAGTAAATAGGGAGAGAGGGGGAGGCGGACCGAAGATGGAGAGTAAAGAAGATAGGTGGAGAGTGTATAGGTGGGGAGGTAGGAGAGTGTATAGGTGGGGAGGTAGGGAGGGGATAGGTCAGTCCAGGGAAGACGGACAGGTCAAGGAGGTGGGATGAGGTTAGTAGGTAGATGGGGTGGGAGGAAGGGATGGGTGAGAGGAAGAACCGGTTAGGGAGGCAGAGACAGGTTGGACTGGTATTGGGATGCAGTGGGTGGGGGGGAAGAGCTGGGCTGGTTGTGTGGTGCAGTGGGGGGAGGGGACGAACTGGGCTGGTTTAGGGATGCAGTAGGGGAAGGGGAGATTTTGAAACTGGTGAAGTCCACATTGATACCATTAGGCTGCAGGGTTCCCAGGCGGAAAATGAGTTGCTGTTCCTGCAACCTTCGGGTGGCATCATTGTGGCAGTGCAGGAGGCCCATGATGGACATGTCATCTAGAGAATGGAAGGGGGAGTGGAAATGGTTTGCGACTGGGAGGTGCAGTTGTTTGTTGCGAACTGAGCGGAGGTGTTCTGCAAAGCGGTCTCCAAGCCTCCGCTTGGTTTCCCCAATGTAGAGGAAGCCACACCGGGTACAGTGGATGCAGTATACCTCATTGGCAGATGTGCAGGTGAACCTCTGCTTAATGTGGAATGTCATCTTGGGGCCTGGGATAGGGGTGAGGGAGGAGGTGTGGGGGCAAGTGTAGCATTTCCTGCGGTTGCAGGGGAAGGTGTCGGGTGTGGTGGGGTTGGAGGGCTGTGTGGAGCGAACAAGGGAGTCCCGGAGAGAGTGGTCTCACCGGAAAGCAGACAGGGGTGGGGATGGAAAAATGTCTTGGGTGGTGGGGTTAGATTGTAAATGGCGAAAGTGTCGGAGGATAATGCGTTGTACCTGGAGGTTGGTAGGGTGGTGTGTGAGAACGAGGGGGATCCTCTTAGGGCGGTTGTGGCGGGGGCGGGGTGTGAGGGATGTGTTGCGGGAAATATGGGAGACGCGGTCAAGGGCGTTCTCGATCACTGTGGGGGGAAAGTTGCGGTCCTGGAAGAACTTGGACATCTGGGATGTCTTATCGTGGGAGCAGATGCGGCGGAGGCGGAGGAATTGGGAATAGGGGATGGAATTTTTGCAGGAGGATGGGTGGGAGGAGGTGTATTCTAGGTAGCTGTGGGAGTCGGTGGGCTTGAAATGGACATCAGTTACAAGCTGGTTGCCTGAGATGGAGACTGAGAGGTCCAGGAAGGTGAGGGATGTGCTGGAGATGGCCCAGGTGAACTGAAGGTTGGGATGGAAGGTGTTGGTGAAGTGGATGAACTGTTCGAGCTCCTCTGGGGAGCAAGAGGCGGCGCCGATACAGTCATCAATGTACCGGAGGAAGAGGTGGGGTTTGGGGCCTGTGTAGGTGCGGAAGAGGGACTGTTCCACGTAACCTACAAAGAGGCAGGCATAGCTGGGGCCCATACGGGTGCCCATGGCCACCCCCTTAGTCTGTAGGAAATGGGAGGAGTCAAAAGAGAAGTTGTTGAGTGTGAGGACGAGTTCAGCTAGGCGGATGAGAGTGTGGGTGGAGGGGGACTGGTCGGGCCTGCGGGACAGGAAGAAGCGGAGGGCATCCCCCTCTCTGATGAAGGGTCCAGGCCCGAAACGTCAGCTTTTGTGCTCCTGAGATGCTGTTTGGCCTGCTGTGTTCATCCAGCCTCACATTTTGTTATCTTCAAATTCTCCAGCATCTGCAGTTCCCATTATCTCTAGACCCGAAATGTCAGCTTTCCTGCTCCTCTGATGCTGCCTGGCCTACTGTGATCATCCAGTTCCACACCTTGTTATCCATGATCTTTGAATTCGTTTAGCCAATTTAATCCCTAGGACTTGCATGGGCTGACACTGTCGTGAGAATGGACCAAAACATAGACTGAGAAATGCCTGCAGGGTTACCTGACCCACTAAGGTTGCTCAAGTTTCATAAAACTGAATATGAGAAGGTTCCAGAGTGTAGAGGCTGGATGGTAGGAGTGTTGGTCATGGGCTGCCAAATTGGCTCGGGTCAATTCCTGAAGTTGTGTTCACATGACCTCTAACCCATCCCTTATTGGTCCAACCTTAGGATGTGTTAACTTTACACAGCCCATTGGAAAAGGCTGTTGACTCTTTAGTATCCAATTGGATTAGTCTTGAACATTAGTGCAAGAACCTTTCACGCTTCTCCAATATTTGAATGGTGTAAACGAAAGGTTTCAAAGTTGTTGAAAGCGTCAATAATTTTTCTTGGTGATAATGGGAACTGCAGATGCTGGAGAATCCAAGATAACAAAGTGTGGAGCTGGATGAACACAGCAGGCCAAGCAGCATCTCGGGAGCACAAAAGCTGACGTTTCGGGCCCAGACCCTTCATCAGAGAGGGGGATGGCAGAGTATAGGTGGGGGGGTGGTAGGGAGGGGATAGGTCAGTCCAGGGCCCTACCTCCCCACCTATACTCTCCTCTCTACCTATCTTCTTTTCTCTCCATTTTCGGTCCGCCTCCCCCTCTCTCCCTATTTATTCCAGTTCCCTCTCCCCATCCCCCTCTCTGATGAGGTGTCTAGGCCCAAAACATCAGCTTTTGTGCTCCTGAGATCCTGCTTGGCCTGCTGTGTTCATCCAGCTCCACATTTTGTTGTCAATAATTTTTCTTGCTTGCTTTCTTTGCAGTAGTGTCCTGGAGATTGATCTTCAATCTCAGAAATCTTCAGGTGAATCCTAAAGGATTGACAACCCTAGAGTGGAGTAAAAAATGGGGAGAAGGGAATCAAATCCACTTACATAACAAAACATTGCCATCTGACACAAATTTGATTCTCTTTATGTCTCTCACATTTCTGCTAAATACTTGGTCTGGCCTCTTTGAATTCTGCTTCTAATCATATATAATACAAGATATATTCACTGAGTTCTTGCTTTAATCTGTCACCATCATACAAAATGATTCAAACAGGTTTTCATTACAAAAGTCTAGCTTTCGATTGGTAAGTTCTGAAGACGAGGTTCGTCAAATCTGTCCAAATCTTAGTTAAGGCTTCACAGTAATGAGGGTAGCATTACCTGTTCCCATAGCAACAAAACGCTTCTGAAGAAAGGACAGCTCCAAAGGATCCTTCCAAACATTTTCTGAATCGATCCATTGTTGCAAGTCTGCCCTGTAATTATCCGAGTTTGAGTGAAGACAGAAAGAGCTTGATGATTAATGGAAGTTCTGGGCTCTGACACAATGTTGATCCTGAGTCTGAGGTTACCTAGGAACCTCTGTGCCTGTACTCCATATGATTGTCTGTCCTTTTCCCAATGTCATTTTTATCAATATCTGTACTAGAGACCCACAGGTGTGTGTGTATAGATACCATTGACAGTCAGAGCCTAGGCCCTCCACCAAGGCAAAGTAATGAGGCCTGTTTGTACTCAATAAACTATACATTTTTGAGTGACCCCACTACAACAATGTCAATGGGGAAGACACATAAGTAGCAGGGAACCTAATGGATGTGATGCAGATGGGAGGAGACACTGTGGCATAGAGAGTATGTGCCAATCAATGGGAGGGATAGTAAGTATTTGATAAGTACAGTCTCCAGTTTGATGAGCTCAAGGTCATACTGAGGAGGTGATATCTCACTGCCTCCCTTTGTACTTCCTTGTGCACAGACGTTCAAGTGTGACAAAATTCAGGAGGAGTTAGGTTTGACCGAGAGAGGCGATTGCCTCTAGTGAGGAGACTTCAGTCTAAAATTAGAGATGGGCTATTTCTGTGGTGAAATGGTCGTGTCATGCTAATGTCACTGGACTAGTCATGCAGAGGTGAGGCTGATGGTCTGAGGACATGAGTTCAAAACTCAGTTAGGCAGTTCCATGAATTGACTGGGAGTTGAAAGCTAATCTCAGTATGGTGACTAACGCATCTATTGTAGATTGCTGTAAACATCTGTCTGGTTCAGTAATGTTCTTACCAGGCCTACGTGTGACTCCAGACCTGCAGCAATGTGGTTGAATCTTAACTTGCATCTGAAATGGTGGAGCAAGTCACCCCATTTAAGGGCAGTTAGGAATAGACATGAAGTACTGGCACTGCCAGTGATGGCTAAACCTCATGAAAAAAATGAAATATTTTAGGATTGCTGTCAGGAAACATCTTTAGATAAAGGGTAGTCAGGAATTCTTACCCCAGAAAAGGTGTGGAGGCTTATAATCAACTTTGAGATTGTGTGTGACAGATTGTACAAGGATGTTCAGGTGGATAATGTAAGTTAAGATAAAAGCAGTTGTGATCTGCTCGATTGAGAACTGCCTCAAGAGACTGAATAGCCTCCAACAATTCCCTAAGGAAGCCTCAACATCAACCTCCCGTTAGGTCATATAGTCATACAGCACGGAAAGAGACTCTTCGATCCAACCAGTCCATGCCGACCATAATCCCAAACTAAACCAGTCCCACCTGCCTGCACATTCTCCTCCAAACATTATTTATCTAAATCAGAGATAATGGGAACTGCAGATGCTGGAGAATCCACGAAAACAAAGTGTGGGGCTGGATGAACACAACAGGCCAAGCAGCATCTCCTAAGATGCTGCTTGGCCTGCTGTGTTCATCCAGCCTCACACTTTGTTATCATTATTTACCTAAATGTCTTTTAAACATTGCAACTGTACCTGCACTCCACACATGAATGACTCTGTGTAAAAAAAAAGTTGCCTCTCATGTCTTTTTTGTAAATCTTTCTCCTCTCAGCTTAAAACTAAGCCCCCAGTGTTGAAAGCCCCTATCACAGAGAAAACACCCCCTCTATAAAGACACCGTATCTATACCCCTGACATTGCTATAAACCTCAAAAGGTCACCGCTCAATCTCCTACACTCCAGTGAAAAAAGTCCTGGCTCATCCAGCCTCTCCCTATAACTCAAACCTTCCAGTCCTGGCAACATCCTGGTAAAACTTTTCTGAATCCTCTCCAGCTTAATAATGACCTTTCTATTTCCTAGCAGCTGGGTTATGGTGACACTGACTTGACAACAAGTCTTTCACCTCGCTATTCGGCTGGAATTTAGATTCCAAATACTGGGAGAAAACAGCGGGAGTGTGAGGCTGATGAAGAGAATAGCCTCAAAATGTCAGAGTGTGGATTGAGTGTGGGAATTGGAATCTAAATCCGACCGCTGAAGAAACATGGGCTGTCCATGAAGGTGTTAAACAAATCAACACCAGATTGTGCTCCACTCCAGTTCACAGTGGCTCCAGGCAGAGATAGCATCTGAAATCTGTCTTTGTTGCCTTGTCTCTCAGAATATTTAGGGAGTTGTTCTTGTGCCAGACCTGACATTGGAGATTCCTGTTGCCCACAAATCATAGAACTAGAGTCTTACAGTCAATTAGAGATCAGTGCAAGAACCAAGGCATAGCCATTAATGCTGCCTGCTTCATTCTGCAACACACGCTATTTCTGTGACTTTCAGTATCATTTTTCCAATCACAGAAGCATCTTTGTTAAATTAGAAGCTAATTGGAAAATCTTTTCATACACTTTGGCATTTGGAGGTCTCATGGTGTAGTGGCAGTGTCCCTGACCCTGTGTCAGATCTCTGGGATCAAGTCCCACTCTGGTCCCACTTGCTGGTCAAAATATAGCCAAATAATCTATAAATTGTTCTAGTGGCATGCAGTAAGAGCAGAAGAGATTCCTGGCCAGCATGCAATAGAACGAACGTTAGAGAAATAAAAAAAATGATAAGAGCAGGAGTAGGTCATTTGGCCCTTTTTTGAGCCTGCTCTGCCATTTGATATGATCGTGGTCGATCATCCAACTCAGTCCCTTGTTCCTACATTTCCCCATATCTTTTGATCTCTTTAGCCCCAGTCCAACTTCATCTTGAAATTGTATGGTCTGGACTGTTTTTCTCAATGTGGTTGTAAATTCCACAGGCTCCTCACTCTCTTGGTGAAGGACTTCCTCCTCATATCGCTTTTAAATGGTTTATCCATATCCTTACACTGTGACCCCATGGATTCCCCACTACCAGGAACATCCTTCCTCTGTATATCCTGTCTAGCCCTCTGAGAATTGTATAGGTTTCTATGAGATTACCTCCCCGTGCCCCCTGTCCTTCTGAACTCCAGTGAATATAATCCTAACCTCTCTGCATATGTCAGTCCCACCGTGCCAGGAAACAGCCTCGAAAACCACCATCCACACATCCAGACTGCAACATGCAGGTATAAAAGTGTCTGTTGCCAGACTAACTTGGACTCCCTGAACAAACTGTACAACACCAGCAACCACAATTCGTGTTCCTTGATGAATAGGTAGAGCTAATGCTCGAAAATATTACTCCTTCCAGCTTACATTGTGGCCTCTGTTATTTGATCAAGGAAATACCGTGCATTTGTATAGGATTTACCACATCCTCAATAAATCCTGAAGTTATTACCAGCAAAGTACTTCTGCCCCATTGCAATGTAGGAAGCACATTGGCCGGTTTATGTTCACAGGCTCCCACAAGCAGCAATGCATTGGCCATCAGTTAATCAGTTATTAGTTGCTTGGTTGGGAATCCTGTCACTGGCTGCTCCATCATCTTCCCCCCCTCTGCCAGGAATCCTGAAATTCTCAAGAAAAGACATCAGAGCTGGGCCCAAAGTGGAAGAATTGACCGATGAAAATGGAAGAATGCTGGCGTTTTCTGGTTCATTTCACACGGATGTGGAATCTGAGAAGGTGCTCTTCACGTCTGTCCTGTTTGTACTGACTGTGTTTTCTGACAGATGTACAGCTGGGGCACGTGCATCTCTCATCAGCTTGCTCCTGAGTACATCTCGCAGCCAAAGGGTGATTCCTCCAAGGCTGTGAGTGGTAGGTGAGTGCTCAGGAAATTAGTGAGATAGAGATCCAAGAGAACAGGTAGCAAGTCTTATGGAAGAAATGAACCTGGAACACTCAAGGAGATGGATGCTAAACTGTAGAGTAATGGACATTTCGGTGAAGAATGTGCACCTGTAAAACCTGAGCAGAGAGTGGGGGGAAAAAGTACTGGAAGTCCTTATGTAGAAGATTTTGAACCTTGGGACACAAGAATCCACAGGTTCCTGATGGTTGCTGTTAGAAGTAAGGGTTGAGAGCAAAAGATAATGGTAGTTAATCGTGGAGAGAAGTAGTTTCAGGAAATCCTTGCCTGAGAGAATAATCCTGGAGTAAGAAAGCTTGGTTCAGGAGAATTAAGCAAAGAATCACTGGGCAGAACAGAACCAAATCTAACAACCAAGATGAGATAAACAGTTCACCTCGTGCACTGATGTTTCTGACCTTAAACACAGTGACTGTGGACAGGAACTGTATGCATGAATGTAGAGGGTGGGAGGGGGTGTGTAGTTTGGTGGAGGTTAAGGAGCGTTGGAGAGAAAAGTAGAGGAGAATGAGTTGAGAATTTGAAAGTAAATCGCTGAGGGAGCTGCATAACAGATTTTCTGATTGGTGGATAGTGAGAATCCTGAATTGGAAAATGGCAGGGAGCTAAGTAGACATTTTTGGTTGGAGGGATCATTGCATTATGAGATGATTGGGGGTGGGGAGCATCTCCATCTCACCAACTCTTAACCAACTCTCCTCATGAATGCAGCATGGCAATGTGTGGTTTCCAGAAACACTGTTCTCCTTGACTCTCTCCTCCATCAATATCAGGACTGGCATTACCACACACAGGTATAAGGGGAAAGTAGATCAGTACAGAAGGGAGCAAAAAATAGGTTATGCAAATAAGCAAAATGAAGAGAAGCAGTGTAATGATTGTAATATGGTCAGCCAGGTGAACCTCATAGAACATGAGTTCCTTGGTTGGGGCTGTTAATCTGGTCCAATCAGGGACTCCTGGCAGATGGATAAAAACAGGAGTGTCAGAGGTTCTGTTCTGTCTGAGGGAACTAGATCAGTGTCAAGTACAATGCACGTGTAAACAAAGGGTGACTTGGTGATGGGATACCGGCCCCTGTGGAGCTATTTCAGGTGGGAGGAGTTTCTTATTAAGAAGAAATGACCAGTTGTGCTAACTGGGTTGTTCCTGTGCTTTAAAGTCTGTAACTGCATGTTTATGATGTGATGCTGAGCTACATAGACAATGAAAGGCATTCGTTTAGCCCGTTACCTCATCTGGGATAAGCACACTACAGCACAACAATGGGAAAGCTGTACGTTTTGTATCACCATCGATTGGTTTAGAGAGTGTGTTTGTGTGTGTGCGTGTGAGAGAGAGAGAGATCTTATATCAGTGCTAATTCTTGTTTAAATTTAATGACAAAACCCAACAAATTTATTTTTCCTATAAAAATGACATATGTTGAAAAATGAATACATGGAATCCAATGTAAAAATGAGCTTAAATAAATGAGTAATCTCGGCTCAAATTCCAAATATTTTAAAGAATTCCCTGTTGGCCTTTAATCTCTTTACAGGTTAGAAATCATTTTTTTTTTCTAGTTTGTACCAAATTTGTTTTCCCGTCTATTTTTGTCTAACTATTGCTGACTCCAACTTACCTTTAACTGTTCTCCTGAAATCCTGGAGTTAAAATGTAGATATTGCTCCCTTCAGCAGTATGGAGAGGAGGCACTGAAACTTAGTGAATCATTTCACAAAGTTTTCTTTCCCAAATTTACAGTTGGCTTCAGTGTGACTCTTTTGGGTGCGAGAGGGATCGTAGGATCAGATTTGGGCTCCCTGTTGTCCCTCTCATGTCTCGTCTTGTCAGTGGATTGGTGTGAAACTGAACCTCAGCAAAATTTGGACAATTATCAGGCAGAAAATGCAAAGCAGGTTTATGATTTCCATAGAAACGAAACAAATAGTGGAAAAGCCTAATTAAAGCTGTAGAGGCTTTGGCTGTCAATTGAAAATTTAAAAATGGAGGTTGATAAGTTTTTCTTGTTGGAACAAAATATTAACCTATTTTACCAACTCCGGGAAGTGGAGTTAGTATTGCAGTGTAGAAAATGAGAAAGGCGAATGAGTGAAGTTCTCACCAGCAGTGAAATAACAACCAGATGATCTGTTTGAGTGTTTTATGTTTGAGGATTACATGTTTACCAGCCACAGAGTGAACTTCCCTGTTTTTCTTGAAAATAGCATGACTGGGCCTGTCATAATGGTGTAATTATCATGCTGTATATTTTTAAAGAAACCCAAGTGTCTTTAAAATGCGCAAAGAAGATGGCTTGCAGAAATCGCATGACTATCCTTGAAGATGCTGGTACTGGGACATGACTGTACTTATCTCAAAAAAAATCACACGTGACCTTTCAAAATTCAATTTCCAAAACACAAACAGAGACTCCTTGACAATGATTTCCCCTCAAGGTGTGAATAGCTTCCTAGCTCATTGAAAAAGAACTGACAATGTAAGCTATGCAAACCAATGGCTAGCACATTGAAAAGTTAGTAACACTGACCAAAAGTTAATGGCCCTCTGCCTAGGTGAATCTCATTCAATACCTAATATGGAAACATGATTTGGTGGCACTTGGGATGTTTGTTGCTTATGATTAGAGAGAATCCCAAGATATTCTGTAAGTATATGAAGGAAGAGGACAACCAAGGAAAGTTTAAGGCCCATTAGGGACCAAGAGGGCAATCTGTGTGTGATGCCAGAGGATATTAAATGCATAATTCACATCTGCCTTTGCACTGGAGAAGTAGAATATGGGTTCTAAAATCAGGGAGAGCGAATATGTGGTTCTTGAGCTGTTTGGACGTAGAGACTAAGATGATATTGGACATTTTGTCAGGCTTTAACGTGAACACATCCCCAGGATCGGGCTTGAATTGTATCCCATGCTGCTGTGAGAGTCGAGGGAGGAAATTACCAGCGCCCTGAGTCACATTTTAATTCCTTTCTAGCCACAGGGAGGTGCCCATGGATTGGAGGACAGTGAATGTGGTTTCTCTGTTTAAAAAAAAATGGTGGCAGACATAAACCAGGGAATTACAGACTGCTATCAGAGAAGATTCTGAAGGTGAGAATTAATCTCCACTTGGTGAGGCAAGGTTTGATCTGGTGTAATCGGTATGGCTTTGTCGGGGGTGGGGGGGGGGTCATGCCTCACAAACTTGATTGAATTTTTCATCAAAGAGGTCACCAGGTGTGTAGATGAGGGCAGAGTAGTTGATGCAGTTTCTGTGGATTTTAGCAAGGCCTTTGACAAGTTGCAACATGGGAGACTGATAAAGAAGCCAAAAGCATGTAGGACCCAAGTTAGATCCGAAATAACGAATCTCTCCCCCTCTCTCCCTATTTATTCCAGAACCCTCTCCCCATTCCCCTCTCTGAAGGGCCTAGGCCCAAAACGTCAGCTTTTGTGCTCCTAAAATGCTGCTTGGCCTGCTGTGTTCATCCAGCTCCACACTTTGTTATCTTGGATTCTCCAGCATCTGCAGTTCCCATTATCTCTGATCATAAAGTAAGATCTGAAGTTGGCTTTGTGACAGGACACAGGGTGGTGGTAAAAGGCTGTTTGTGTGACTGGAGGTCAGTGTCCAGTGGTGTTCTACAGGTTCCTTTTATTGGTCACGAGCATCTTCAACACATTGTGGGAAGGACAAGCCTCGCAGTTGTGGTGTTTTAATAGGAAGAAGGAAAGAGCAAAGATTCCATAGAAAACTAGGAACAGAATAACAGGGATAATGGGAACTGCAGATGCTGGAGAATCCGAGATAACAAGGTATGGAGCTGGATGAACACAGCAGGCCAAGCAGCATCTTAGGGGCACAAAAGCTGACGTTTCGGGCCTAGACCCTTCTTGTGATGAAGGGTCTAAGTCCGAAACGTCAGCTTTTGTGCTAAGATGCTGCTTGGCCTGCTGTGTTCATCCAGCTCCATACTTTGTTATCACAGAATCACAGGCTTCTGTTAAAACTTTCCTCCCAGTGCATCCCTCTATCCCAGAGTCTCTGTAGGTCATAAAAGTAAACATATTTCAAAATGACTTCATTGCACTCTAACGTGTGAAGGGGTGTCCTAAGGTCACGAAAAGGTTACATTGCCAAAGTCTGTCTTTCTTTGTGGTCTGGTGTTTTTAATGATGTAAATGCAGATTACAGCAACTCTTCCTTCAGTGCATAAGCAACTGACCTAGTTTTGTGGAAACTGAATTCTGACCCTGACTCCAGTCTCTGGCAGAAACTGTTCCACCCAGGTCACTGTGACCCACAGCTCACACCGAGCAAACTATACTCCCACTCCTTTCTTCCCTCCTGACCTGCTTCCACGCAACAACTTGTTGAGAGCAACAGCAACTTGCACTCTCAAAAATCTCTTGTCCAGAATGCTCAAAGTATAAGCTGTATCAGGGAAGCAGCAAATGCTCTTTTCATTTCCTTATATTGGTCAGGCTGAATTTGACACCGATCAGGATTTTCAGGAAAGCTTTTGCAGAGGGAGTGGAGAATGGATCTCCTCAAAGATCCAACCAAGTTACTTTGGCTGGGTATGTTGTGTTTTGTTACATGTATGTCATAAAGATATGCTCATGATATCATTGCTGTATCATTGCAGTGACCGGAGGGTAAAAAATGTTTCGGACTCTAAACCAACGTCACTTGAAGTGTGATATGCCAATGGAAGAATGCTATTCTTTGTAACAAAATAACTGAATGTGAGCCCAGACACTGAAGTGCTTGTGAATACGTTATTTGTAGAGGTTATTGAGTTATGTCAGACCTTTCAAAACCACTTCATGCATATTCCAGTTACTCATATTACAGGTGAATAACATGAGCATTGTCACACCTGGAGGTAAAATCTATATTACCCCTCCAGCTGAACAATTCCATGGATCAATGGGAAATGTTACTTCTCAATTGGTTAAAATCACAGGCTCTGAAATTCAAATGAGTGCAATAACACATGAAACATCTGAACTGACAACAGTAATCATTGGCAGCTAATTACTATAAACGGCTTTACTATTTTTTGTTAAAGAAAGAATGTTGTCAAAATTTTACCCTAATTTGGGAAAGTTTGGCAGCCAGTCATCTGAATCTCCTGAATTGCAGTAAAGCAAGTTAAAGGGACTTGGGTACCAAATGTGCTGATCTTGAATAAAATTGTCACATTGCATCTCTTCCTGTCGAGAGAACACGAGATGTGCTCAAATTGTTTAAAAGCAATGTGTCCTTCATATACTGCCTTTGCAACGGTGGAATACTTTATCAGTGCTTGTTCAGATACAATGTGACACTGAGCCATGTAACCAGACATTGAGAGAGGTTGGACAAAGTGTTGGATTTTATGGGTGAGTTAAAGGGAGGAAACAGAGGTTTAGGGAGGGAATTCCAGAGGCTTGAACAGCTTGAGTCACAGCTACCAATGGTGAGCCACTAAAATCAGAGCAGCTGATCAGAACATAGCTTTAAATTGAGGGGTGAAAGATATAGGACAGATGTCAGAGGTAGTTTCTTTACTCAGAGAGTAGTAAGGGAATGGAACGCTTTGCCTGTAACGGTTGTAGATTCACCAACTTTAGGTACACTTAAGTCGTCATTGGATAAGCATATGGACGTACATGGAATAGTGTAGGTTAGATGGGCTTGAGATCCGTATGACAGGTTGGCACAACGTTGAGGGCCGAAGGGCCTGTACTGTGCTGTTATGTTCTATGTTCTATGTTCAGTGCAAGAGGCCAGGATTGGTGAAGCACAGACATTTAGAGGTTTGCGTTGACTGGAGGAAATTGTTGCAAATGATGAATCATTGTGTTTCAAGGATTATGACCCAGCTCTGAATAGAATCATATGGCACAGAAACAGACCCTTTGGTCCAATCCCAATCTGACATTGTCTCATTTGCCAGCATTTGGCCCATATCCTTCTAAACCCTTCCTATTCATGTACCCATCCAGATGCCTTTTAAATGTTGTAATTGTACCAGCCACTTCCTCTGGCAGCTCATTCCTTACATGCACCACCCTCTGCAAGAAAATGCTACCCCTCAGGTTCTTTTTAAACTACTCCCCTCTCGCATTAAACCCATGCCTTCTAGTTTTGGACTGGGAAAAAGACCTTGGCTATTCACTCTATCCACGCCGCTCATGGTTTCATAAACCTCTATAACATCATCCTTCAGTCTCTAACGCTCCAGGGAAAAAATAGCCCCAGCCTCTTCCACCTCTCAAACCCTCCAATAACAGCAACATCCTTGTAAATCTTTACTTCACCTTCTGTCAGGCTTAGCAACATCCTTCCTATGGAAGGGCGACCAGAATTATATGTAGCATTCCAAAAGCGGCCTCACCCATGTCCTGTACACAAGAGAGTGATTGTTGAAGAAATAGTTGGGGAAAGTTTGATTTGTCACAGGATCCAACTGCTGGTCCCAAAAAAAAGAGGAGAAATCATGCGCTAGGAACTGATTCTCTCTGCTTGCATTGTGTGCATGCCCTTTCCTCCTTTCAAGTATTTCATCCAGTTCTCAAAGTTTTTATTGGATCTGCTTTCACAGCAGTTTCGGGTAATAACTCTTTATGTAAAAAAGATTCTGTTAATTTTGCTCCTTGCTACTTTAATTGACAGAAATATGTATCAATGCCACCTGTCCTGCCAAGTCTGCTCTATCAAACCCCTTTGTTATTATGACCACTCTTTTATTAAATCCCCCATTTAATCTTAATGTTGTGTGAGGGGACATTACTTTGACTGTGTCTGTATTCACTAGATAGAAGACCAAGCAGCATCTTAGGAGCACAAAGGCTGACGTTTCGGGCCTAGACCTTTTTATCTCTGTTCACGGGATTGAAGCTCAGTTGGTTGGTTTGCAGTGTAGAGTGACACCAACAGCCTGGATTCAAATCCCACACCAGCTGAGGTCACCAGGAAGTACTCTCTTTCTCAACCTCTTTCCCCAACCCCCTGCCCCCGACCCGACCACCCTTGCCTGAGGCATGGTGACCCTCCAGTGGCACCACCACCAGTCATCTCCCTGTAATTAGAGAGCACCCCTCCAGTCCTCAGGGATTGCAGTGAGTTTGCTGTTGATGAGAGCTTAGAAGAATGAGAGGAGACCTCATTATAATGTGTAAACTCCTAACGGGGCTGGTCAGGCTAGATGCAGAGAGGATATTTCTCCTAGTTTACAGTCTAGAACCAATGGGCACAGTCTCAGGATATGGGCTAGACCGTCTAGGACTGAGAGGAGGAAACTTTTTTATTAAATTGGTGGGTGGTCAAACTGTGGAATTTGCTGCTACACGAGGCTGAGGAGGCTGGGCCAGAGAGTATATGAAAGAAATAGATTGATAATCTAGACATGAAAGAAATGAAAGGGAGAGAATAGGGGAAAATGATGCTGTGGTAAAGGATCATAGTGAAAGGTGGAGTAGATTGAAAGAGCTGGATACTCCTCATGTCCTAGTTTCTATGTTTCCCTGCTCTAAGGAAAGCAGCCCCAACTTCTCAGTCACTATGAAACTGAATTTAAACCCCTCACACAGGTCCCATTCCAATAAATCTCTTCTGCAAACCTTGCAATCATTTCTAAAGGGAGCTCCAGAATCGGACAAGATCAGAAATCACACGACACCAGGCTATCGTCCGAAAGGTTTATTTGAAAATCCAAGCTGATGGAGTAAGACTCTGGAAGCTCGTGTTTTCAAATAAACTTGTTGGTCTCCACTCGCTCCCACTCGCTCCCACTCGCTCCCACACACTCCCTCACTCCCTCCCTCACTCCCTCCCTCACTCCCTCCCTCACTCCCTCCCTCACTCCCTCACTCCCTCACTCCCTCACTCCCTCACTCCCTCACTCCCTCCCTCCCTCACTCCCTCCCTCCCTCCCTCACTCCCCTCCCTCACTCCCTCCCTCACTCCCCTCCCTCACTCCACTCCCCTCACTCCACTCCCCTCACTCCACTCCCCTCCCCTCCCCTCCCCTCCCCTCCCCTCCCCTCCCCTCCCCTCCCCTCCCCTCCCCACCCCACCCCACCCCACCCCACCCCACCCCACCCCACCCCACCCACCCCTCCCCTCCCCTCCCCTCCCTCCCCTCCCCTCCCCACCCCTCCCACCCCTCCCCTCCACTCCCCTCACCTCACTCCCCTCCCCTCACTCACCTCCCCTCCACTCCCTCCCTCCACTCCCTCCCCTCCCCTCCCTCCCCTCCCCTCCCCTCCACTCCACTCCCTCCCTCCACTCCCTCCCTCCCTCCCCTCCCCTCCCTCCCTCCCCTCCCCTCCCCTCCCCTCCCCTCCCCTCCACTCCCCTCCACTCCCCTCCACTCCCCTCCACTCCACTCCACTCCACTCCACTCCACTCCACTCCTCCCCCTCCCCCCCCTCCACGCACTCCCCCCCCCACGCACTCCCCCCCCCTCCACGCACTCCCCCCCCTCCACGCACTCCCCCCCCCCTCCACGCACTCCCCCCCTCCCCGCACTCCCCCCCCCCCTCCCCGCACACCCCCCCCCCTCCCCGCACTCCCCCCCCCTCCCCGCACTCCCCCCCCCTCCCCGCACTCCCCCCCCCCCCGCCCCGCACTCCCCCCCCGCACTCCCCCCCCCCCTCCCCGCACTCCCCCCCCCTCCCCGCACTCCCCCCTCCCCGCACTCCCCCCTCCCCGCACTCCCCCCTCCCCGCACTCCCCCCCCCCTCCCCTCCCCTCCCCTCCCCTCCACTCCCTCCACTCCCCTCCACTCCCCTCCCCTCCCCTCCCCTCCCCTCCCCTCCCCCCCCTTCCACTCCCCTCCCCTCCCCTCCACTCCCTCCACTTCCCTCCACTCCCTCCCCTCCCCTCCCTCCCCTCCCCTCCCCTCCCCTCCCCTCCCTCCCCTCCCTCCCCTCCCTCCCTCCACTCCCCTCCCCCTCCACTCCCTCCCCCCTCCCCTCCCCCTCCCTCCCCTCCCCTCCCCTCACTCCCCTCACTCCCCTCACTCCCCTCACTCCCCTCCCCTCCCCTCACTCCCCTCACTCCCCTCCCTCCCCTCACTCCCCTCCCTCCCCTCCCCTCCCGTCCCTCCCCTCCCGTCCCTCCCTCCCGTCCCTCCCCTCCCCTCACTCCCCTCCCCTCACTCCCCTCCCTCCCCTCACTCCCCTCCCTCCCCTCACTCCCCTCCCCTCCCTCCCCTCCCTCCCCTCCCCTCCCTCCCCTCCCTCCCCTCCCCTCCCTCCCCTCCCCTCCCTCCCCTCCCCTCCCCTCCCCTCCCGTCCCTCCCCTCCCGTCCCTCCCCACCGTCCCTCCCCTCACTCCCCTCCCTCACTCCCCTCCCTCACTCCCCTCCCCTCACCCCCTCCCCTCACTCCCTCCCCCCTCCCCTCCCTCCCTCCCTCCCCTCCCCTCCCCTCCCCTCCCTCCCCTCCCCTCACTCGCCTCCCCTCACTCCCCTCCCCTCACTCCCCTCCACTCCCCTCCCCTCCCTCCCTCCCCTCCCTCCCCTCCCTCCCCTCCCCCTCCACTCCACTCCACTCCACTCCCCTCCCCTCCCCTCCCCTCCCTCCCCTCCACTCCCCTCCACTCCACACCTCCCCTCCCCTCCCCTCCCCTCCCCTCCCCTCCCCTCCCTCCCCCTCCCTCCCCTCCCCTCCCCTCCTCACTCCCCTCCCCTCACTCCCCTCCCCTCACTCCCCTCACTCCCCTCACTCCCTCCACTCCCCTCCACTCCCCTCCCTCCCCTCCCCTCCCCTCCCCTCCCCTCACTCCCCTCCCCTCCACTCCCCTCCCCTCCCCTCCCTCCCCTCCACTCCCCTCCACTCCCCTCCCCTCCACTCCCCTCCCTCCCCTCCCCCTCCCCTCCCTCCCTCCCTCCCCTCCCCTCCCCTCCCCTCCCCTCCCCTCCCCTCCCCTCCCTCCACTCCCCTCCCCTCCACCCTCCCCCCTCCCCTCCCCTCCCCTCCCCTCCCCTCCCCTCCCCTCCCCTCCCCTCCCCTCCCCTCCCCTCCCCTCCCCTCCACTCCCCTCCCTCCCCTCCCTCCCCTCCCTCCCCTCCCCTCCCCTCCCCTCCCTCCCTCCCCTCCCCTCCACTCCCTCCCCTCCCTCCCCTCCCCTCCCCTCCCCTCCCCTCCCCTCCCCTCCCCTCCCCTCCCCTCCACTCCCCTCCCCTCCCCTCCCTCCCTCCCTCCCCTCCCCTCCCTCCCCTCACTCCCCTCCACTCCCACTCCACTCCCCTCCCCTCCCCTCCCCTCCCTCTCCCTCCCCTCCACTCCACTCCCCTCCCCTCCACTCCCCTCCCCTCCCCTCCCCTCCACTCCCCTCCACTCCCCTCCCCTCCCTCCCCTCCCTCCCCTCCCTCCCCTCCCTCCCCTCCCTCC